>NC_044033.1:246516530-247116530 GCF_901765095.1 Microcaecilia unicolor
GAGCAGGGCAGGCAATGGGGCGCCGGAGACCAGTCCTGGAGAAGGCTTCAGTTAGCGGGGTTGGGGATCCTTGCCAGCAAAACCAGGGGCCCAGAGGAAAATTTTTTTTTTGGGAGGGGGCAGACCCCCGTGGCCCCATGTACCTACACCACTTGGTGGGATGGGTGGTTGTTGGGCTGATGGACAGTTTATTGTAATCTGCTTCGGATTGCTGTCCTGGTGCAGCAGTATAAAGGTTCTCATAAACTTACTTCCTGCTCTTAAGCTTTATTAAGGGCTGCAGTGCAGAGTTCCCACCTTTAGGTCACAGGTTCATTTGCAGTTTGGTAATCATGTTATCCAAGAATTTCACCCTGTTGGACATCTACTCAATATTTTATATGACGGATCTAACTCGGCTAAAACTGTTTCCTGTTTCAGGTCCTTTTGAAGACGGACCCAACAGCAGCTACCCTCAGACAGGAACCGATCCACCTCCAGCCTTGAGTGAGTGGCCTTTGAGCAGGGGCAGCCTGTGGGGAAAATAGAGAGATGTGGGGTCCAAATTTGGCACTATAGTCAAATGCCTAGTTTGTATAGAGGTAAAACCAGCTCTGCCTATGACACCAGAACTTTACAGGGTTGTTGTCTGCAGCTGTAGACAGGGTGTAGTAGGGGAAATAGGAGAAACTATGGGGGGGGGGGGGAAACAGAACTGCGACAGGATTTGAGCGCAGTTAGGTGGCAGTGGCAGAAGTACAACCTCGTCCTTCACTCACTCGGTATTAAAGGGGGAGGGGATAAGGTGAAAACAAGGAGTGACAAAAGGAGGCGGCAGTACCTGGAGACAGCAGGATGGCTGACTGGGAACCAGCAGTCTCCAGCTCCCTGAAACCAACTGAGTCAGTGGTGGCAGAATTTAGACCACAGGAACTTAGAAGGCCAGATGTTCAGGCTTGAGTCTCACTAGTGTTTGTAGCCTTTTAAATGATCTAGAGCTTGTGTTGTGACGGGGTGGGTGTAGGATTACAGATTGGTTTTTATATGCTTAGGATGGAGGAGACCCATAGAGGAAGATGATGATAAGGATCAATCACTTAGAAGCAGCTGGGGTATTTCCTTAGCCGCGCAGACAGGTTGGGTAGATTTGGTCTTTATCGTTTGCCATTTACTATGTCCAGTTAAGAGTGGCTGCCTCCAACAGTGTAGCTACCTTAAATGCAGTGCTTTTTTTGTAGAAAAAAAGGTGCTGTACTCATTGTGGGCGGGGGTCACCACATATAGCCCTACCCCTATTATAGCCACACCCATGTTAGCCACCCCTTATACCAGCCATGGCGCATATAAACAGACATCATTGAAAATATACTAGTATAGGAGAAAAAAAATAATGTGATTTTTATTCATTATAAATAATTTCTGTAAGCTGTTACAGGTCCAGTATCCCCAGTGGGATACTGGACCTGTAACAGCAGATGTAAATTCTCAAATTGGACATATTCCAGACACTAAAATGAAAATAAAATGATTTTTTCTATCTTTGTTGTCTGGTGACTGTTTTCTGATCATGCTGGCCCAGTATCCGATTCTGCTATCTGTCTCTTAACTCTGTTTCCAGGGCTTCCTTTCCATTTATTTCTTTACTTTCCGCCTTTCTTCTTAATTTCTTGCCCTACATCCGTAAGTAAAAGCTGGGTCCTACTCCGCAGACTTGACTGTCCAGTGGATCCAGCTTCTGCCTATTTTCTTCATCCATGTGCAGTTTTTCTCCTTTTCCCCCATCTCATCTCCTTCCTCACTCTTCCCCCCCTCCATCCATGTCCAGCATTTCTTCTCTCCCTGCCCTCTCCTCCATCCACCATGTCCAGCACCCATGCCCAGTGATTCTCCTCTCTCCCTGCCCATGTCCAGCATGTCTCCTCTCCCCCCTGCCCTCCCCTCCATGTCCAGCGATTCTCCCCTCTCCTCCATACCCAGCATGTCGCCTCCCCTCATCCATGCCCAGCAATTCTCCGTCCTCTCGCCCCTGTCCAGCATGTCTCCTCTCCCGCCTCCCCTCCATATTCAGCGAGTCTCCTCTCTCCCTTGCCCTCCCCTCCATGTCCAGCGATTCTCTCTCCTCCATACCCAGCATGTGCCTCCTCCCCTCATTCATGCCCAGCAATTCTCCGTCCTCTCTCCCCTGCCCTCCCCTCCATGTCCAGCGATTCTCTCTCTCCTCACCTGCCCTCCATACCCAGCATGTTGCCTCCCTCCCCTGCCCTTCCCTCATCCATGCCCAGCAATTCCCCGTCCTCTCTCCCCTGTCCAGCATGTCTCCTCTCCCCTTGCCCCCCTTCCATATCCAGCAAATCTCTCCCCTGCCCTCCCCTCCCTGTCCAGCGCTTCTCTCTCCCCTGCCCATGTCCAGCGTGTCTCCTCTCCCCCTGCCCTCCCCTCCATGTCCAGCGATTCTCTCTCCCCTCCCCTGCCCTCCATACCCAGCATATCGCCTCCCTCCCCTGATCCATGCCCAGCAATTCTCCGTCCTCTCCCCCCTGCCCTCCCCTCTCCAAGTCATGATGAACCAGTCTGGAAGTGAAGGCAGCAGTGAGGCAGGCATGCATTCAGCAGGCAGGTTCATCTTTGTCTCCTCTCACGTTGCTTCCCTCTCAGCGCGTCCCGCCCTCAAGGAACGCTGAGAGGGAAGCAACGCGAGAGGAGATGAAGATGAACTTGCCTGCTGCGTGCCTGCCTCACTGCTGCCTTCACTTCCAGACCGGTTCGCCACGACTTGGAGAGGGGAGGGCAGGGGAGAGAGGGGACATGCAGGGGAGGGGAGAGAGAATCGTTGGACATGGAAGGGAGGGCAGGGGAGAGAGGAGAATCGTGACCGGGTAATATTTCAATGGAGCGCGGGAGCAGGATCGGACGGGAGCGGGACCTCAGGAAAAAGGTGCCGGTACGCTGTACCGGCAAAAAAAAAAGCACTGCTTAAATGGCACCTGAGGTGGAGCAACCCCCCAGGCGGAGCATACCCTGTTCTCCAAGAAAGGTGGTTTACAGAGTAGACGAGTGGCTGGAACAGGAAGTTGACGTCAGAGGGGGCAGGGAACCGGCAGAGCCAACAGCCACTCGCCTACTCCTTGAACTCTCTTGCTGCTAGCACCCAGGCAGACTGACTGACCGCCCGAGTACGCTGGAGGCTGCCTTACAGCCCCTGGGAGGGTGGGAGATGGGAGCTGCCAGTGCTGTGTGCAGTAACTGCTCCTCCTACAGATCATTTGTATAGTGCTCCAAGGTGTACACAGCATCCACAGATGGGCAAGGTGAGGTTGACTGATGAATGACTCACAATGACTGGGAGAGGGAGGGTTTAAAGATCTCCTGTTTGGGGTCTTGGCCTAACTTTATTCCATTGTCTTTCCAGATTCCACAGAACTTGGTGGGCAACTTGGTGTGTTTAACTGCTGCTGCTTCTGTGCTCTGTGTGGTACTTGCTGCTGCCACTGCTTTGATTTGCTTTATCAGAAAGAAATCCAACGGGAGGCCTCCCCAGAGTGAAGGGATCCCAATGCCCCTGCTTCAGAATGGAACTGATACCGGAGGGATTTCCCTGCCAGAGTCACAGGCAGGAGGTGAAGAGACATCTTTAGTGACCACAGCTGAACTAGAGGCAAACGGTGCCTGTGGTTAGGAAGCCCCATGTGAAGTAATTGCGTGTAGTTAACCTTCCCTGAAATTCACTGGGGCAGTCTCCCCCTGCTGTCTCCTTTCCAAGCTGAACAGCCCTAACCTTGCTACCCTTATCTGAGCATTATGCAATGATGGAGGCATTATATTCTCTAGTCCTTTCATAATTCCTGTTTTCTATTAATTAATCTTTTGTGCAATTCAGTTTAAAGCACTTTATTGGACTGCCCCCTCCCCCCGCTGGCATAGAAGTAAGATGTTTACATTTGTTTCTTAATGCAGCTTTTTTTGCTGTGCCTTTTTTCTAGCATATGTTATGTTTCAATCATTTTTATTCAACTGTAGCACCAAAACATATACAACATAATTCAAACATCACCTACAGATTGAGGTTTCCATTTACTTCCCTTCTTTGCTCTACTCCACCCCTACCCCTCCATATACCCCAACCCCAGCCGCTGAAGCCTTTGTCCAGCGCCGGTCTCCAGTGCTGACGCATTGCCTGCATTGCTCGCTCTTCCCCTCACGTCCAGCGCACTCCTTTTAGTGAAATTCAGCATACTCATTTTCACTAAAAGAAGCGTGCCAGATGTGAGAAGAGAGAGAAATGCAGGCAATGTGGTAGCGCTGGCTGAAGGCTTCATCTGGCAGGGGTTGGGGAACCCTACCAGCCAAGATATGTTAACAGTGGTGGACCAAAATGTGCCCCCCCCACCTTGGGCTCTGGCCCCCTCCCACCTCAAGGTCTGGCTACGCCCTGGCTACCTCTATTTCATCCTTAGCCCCATCCAGCCCAGGGAGCTGAGGGCTGAACATGAGATTTGAACTTAGATCCTCTGACAGCCTTGTACTAGTTTATAATGTGATCCTAAAATGTGTTAAGGCCTTTACTGTTATTCTCATTTCTAAGGACTTTCATTGCTGCAGTTCTCACCACAAAGATACGTGAGCATTGTGCGTAATGTAGTTCACAGGCGATGCAGCCATACTTTCCTATCTGTTTAAGAACTGTACTATTGGTTGTGCTGCTGCCTAGACTTCCTCTCTTTCTCAGCCAAGCTTGGCTCCTTTGTCTACCTGCTATCATTTCCTGGTCATTCTTACTATCTCTGTCCTGAGAGGGCCGTCCTCTAGGACCACCCTTGCCACCCGGTGGCAAGCTCTGTTCCCATTGGCCTTTACCTCCTCCTCCCTGGACCTGTGTGAGCCTTCTTGACCTCCCTGTCCCTCTCGCCATGAGGCATTCTCCATCTTGCTTCAGACCAGCACTTGTCCTGCTTCAAACTCCCTGGAATGAACTTGTTTTTTTACCTTGAAAATATCTCCCTAATGAGATATCGCACACTCCAGTCACCCAGCTCTGAGCCACTCCTGCCTGTTCAGCTATTTCCCACCTCTGCAATAAAGCTGCCTCTCCTCAGATTTCTACCTCCAACTACTGATACAGGTCTCAGAATTACGGAGTCTCTGTGCCCTGGGGCAACACCTCTGAACATCTGACTATGAGTAAATTATCTGTATTTATGCAATAAAGGAAACTTCAGAAAAATAGTAGAGACTTCAGGTGTGCGCTGGTGTGCCAAGGTTATACTCCAAGATATTAAGACTTTAAGTTAACAAGTCTTAAGTCTTGACACATGATAGTGCACATCTCTTGCCCCCCCCCCCCCCCAAGACACTTGGCCTAGTATATTTGAGAAGATGTTTACACTGAAATTATTTAATGACTTGTTCTTTAAACCAGATAAAAAATTCCATCAATGCGAGGGGGTCTCTGGGTTTGTCTTCTGTAGTTATATTAATATTGGTTTTAAAATAAAAATTTTTACTGGAAGTGTCTACCTGTGTGTTGGTTTACTGAATCCAGTAGGAATGAGATGATGCTGTGATTTTATGAAAAGGGGTTTATGATTCTCCCCTGCACAGACCAGGAACTAGACACCTCCCCTTCCCCCAGATCACAAGTGTCGGCTCTGTGTGTGATAAGCGTCCGATTAGGGAAGTTCTAGTGGCTCACTCACTAACCTTTTCAATGACTCTCTAGAGTTGGGAGTGGTCCTGGAGAAGGGCAGATGTGGGCCTCCACAATAGCGGAAATAAGGAAGAGGCTGGGGCCTATAGGCCAGTTAGTGTGACTTCTGTGGTAAGTAAATTAATGGAAACACTTTTAAAATAGAACAGTAAAGTTTATTTGGAATCTACTAGATTACAGGACCCGAGGCAACTTAGTTTCATTAGAGGCAGGTCTTGCCAGACAAATCTGATTAACTTCTTTTGCCTGGGTGACCAGAGGGATGGATTGAGGGAGAGTGCTAGATGTGGTGTATTTAGATTTTGACAAAGCCTTTGACACAGTTCCACATAGATGACTAATAATAAACTAAGTGCCCTCTGTATGGGTCCTAAAGTGATTGACTGGGTTAGGAACGGGTTGAATGGAAAGCAACAGATGGCATTGGTAAATGGAGCTCACTTCAAGGAAAAGGATGTTACCAAGATTTGGTTCTTGGGGCAGTTATTTTTAACATTTTTGTAAATATTACTGAAGGGCTGTTTAATAATGTTTGCCTCTTTGATGATACCAAAATCTGCAACAGGGTAGACACCTCTGATGGTGTGGGTTAGAGAGTTGCAAGGGGAAAGAAATTTCACCCATCCTTAATACTACTAATCTACTACTACTAATCATTTGTATAGCGGTACTAGATGTACACAGCACTGTACACATTATATGCAGGTACTTTCTCTGTCCCTAGAGGGCTCACATTCTCTGGGGCAATAGAGGGTTAAGTGACTTGCCCAAGAAGGGCGACAAAAATGATAAAAGGGGATGGGATGACTTCCCTATGAGGAAAGGCTGAAGCGTCTAGGGCTCTTCAGCTTGGAGAAGAGACGGCTGAGGGGAGATATGATAGAGGTCTATAAAATGATGAGTGGCGTGGAACGTTTGTTTACTCTTTCTAAAAATACTAGGGCTAGGGGGCATGCGATAAAGCTACACAGCAGTAAATTTAATACAAATCATAGAAAATGTTTCTTCACTCAACATGTAATTAATCTCGAATTCATTGCCAGAGAATGTGGTAAAGGCAGTTAGCTTAGTGGGGTTTAAAAAGGGTCTGGACGGCTTCTTAAAGGAAAAATCCATAGACCATTATTAAATTGACTTGGGAAAATCCACTGCTTATTTCTTGGATAAGCAGCATAAAATGTATTGAGCTTTTCTGGGATCTTGCCAGGTATTTGTGACCTGGATTGGCCACTGTTGGAAACAGGATACTGGGCTTGATGGACCCTTGGTCTGTCCCAGTGTGGCAATACTTATGTACTCAAGGTCACAAGGAGCTGCAGTGGGAATTGAACCCAGATTGCCAGGCTCAAAGCCTGCTGCACTAACCATTACGCTACACCTTCACTTGAAGCCCTGACCAGGCGCTTTCTCTGCTCCAACCAAAGATTTAAACAGGATTCAAGATGACATCACTGACACCTAGCAGGGGGAGCAAAATGGGACTTGATATACTGCCTTTCTGAGGTTTTTGCAACTACATTCAAAGCAGTTTACATATATTCAGGTACTTATTTTGTACCAGGGGCAATGGAGGGTTATGTGACTTGCCCAGAGTCACAAGGAGCTGCAGTGGGAATTGAACTCAGTTCCCCAGGATCAAAGTCCACTGCACTAACCACTAGGCTACTCCTCCGTCCTTCTATATAAGGACCAAAGATTTTTCAAATAAACCTCAATCTTCCTCCATGGAATGGGGTAAAACCGAGACTGGCTCAGCCAATCCTGCTTGAGATGAAGCCTACCAGAAATAGGTAAATTTTTGGTAGTATTCACTATTCAACCAGTGAGTGTTCCAGTTCTTGGCATTCCAAGCCTCATTCTGGTGCTCCAACTGTCTCTCTCCATTTGTGCCAAGCCTCATTCTGGTGCTCCAGTGGCCTATCTCAGTGCATTCCAAACCTCATTCTAGAGTCACCAGAGCTTTTGACCGCACTCCTGCGGGAACCCCGTGGCAACTTCTTCCCTACTTCTGGGAATCCCGCAGGTTCTGCAAGATTTCTGCATTCCCCATTCCCGTGCAACTCTAGTGTGGCGGGACCTAGGAAAACTTGAAGAATGGTCCAGAATTTTAACAGCTATGATGTAATACTAAAAAATGCAGGGTCATGCATTTGGGCTGCAAAAACCCAAGGGAGCGGTACAGTTTAGGAGCTGAACTGTCATTCATGAAAGAGGAGCGAGACTTGGCTGTGATCATATGTGATGATCTTAAGGTGCCAATCTGGTAGACAAGGCGACAGTGAAAGCTAAAAGGATGCATGGGTGTATAGGGAGAGGAATGGCCAGTAGGAAAACAATGTGATTATGACCTTGTATAAGACTCTGGTGAGGCCTCATTTAGAATATTGTGTACAATTCTGGAGACCGCACCTTCAAAAAGTATAAACAGGATGGAGTTGGTCCAGAGGGCAGCTACTAAAAGTGTAAAGAGTTAGACTTAAAGATCTCAATATGTATACTTTGGAAGAAAGGCGGGAGGAGGAGGAGGTGAGTCTTTCAACTGAAAGGAAGCTCTAGAATGAGGGGGACAGAGGATGAAGGCGAAAGGGGATAAACTCAGAAGTTACCTGAGAAAACACTTCATGGAAAGGATGTGAATTTGTGGAATGGCCTCCTGGTGGACATTGTAACGATGAAGACTGTATCTGAATTCCAGAATGCTTGAGACAAATACATAGCATGTCTAAGGGAGAGGAAGGTATAGTAGATGGCATGGATGGGCAGACTGGTATACTAAAGGTATACTGCATCTTAAGTACATAAGTATTGCCACACTGGGAAAGACCAAAGGTCCATCAAGCCCAGCATCCTGTTTCCAACAGTGGCCAATCCAAGTCACAAATACCTGGCAAGATCCCGAAATCCCCAGAAATAGCAGTGGATTTTCCCCAAGTCAATTTAATAATGTTCTATGGACTTTTCCTTTAGGAAGCCATCCAGACCTTTTTTAAACCCCGCTAACCACCTTTACCACATCTCTCTTACTTATCTGTGTTAGACTAAAGAAATAACTGCCATGTCTCTGTAACAGCTTTAAACATAAACATGCACAACCTGCTGGCCAAACACTTCAAGATATAATTAATGCAGTTTTACAGGCTTAAAACCCACTGTTTTGTCACATTATTCAAATGTGCATTCCGAGTGATGCACAACCATTTTCCTAGCAATGCACAGAAAGGATCGCTTACCTTTATGATTAAATTTTTATGGGTTGTCAGGAGCTGCTGGTATTGACATTTCCTTCCCATTAGCGATTGTCTGTTCTGCGCATGCTCGAGTGACCAATTGGCTTCCCTCCCTGCATACCTCGCTATTTCCAACTCGGTAAAGCGATTGGTGCTTTTCTGGGACTTTGATGTATCTGCCCCTGGATGGTATCTCCACCCCCCCTTCTTCGAATGGGTGACCAATCAGTTGGATGTGGGAGGGGCGCTTGATGTGGTATACTTGGATTTCAGCAAAGCCTTTGACACGGTTCTGCACAGGTGACTGATAAATAAATTGAGTGCTCTCGGTGTGGGACCTAGAGTAATTGATTGGGTAAAAAAATTGGTTGAATGGTAGGAGACAGAGGGTGGTGGTAAATGGAGCTTGCGCTGAAGAAAAGGATGTCGTCAGTGGAGTACCGCAGGGATCGGTCCTGGGGCCGGCTCTTTTTAATGTCTTTGTGAGCGATATTGCGGAAAGGGTGTCTGGTAAGGTTTGTCTCTTTGCGGATGATACTAAACTGTGCAACAGGGTGGACCCTGGAGGGTGTGAATGACATGAGGAAGGACCTAGCGAAGCTAGAGGAATGGACCAATATTTGGCAACTAAGGTTTAATCCCAAAAAATTCAGGGTCATGCACTTGGGTCGCAAAACTCTGAGGGACTGGTACAGTACAGGGGGTGAAGTGCTTCAGTGTGCGAAGGAAGAGCGGGACTTGGGGGTGATTGTGTCTGACGACCTTAAAGCTTTCAAACAGGTAGAAAAAGCGACGGCCAAAGCCAGAAGGATGCTTGGGTGCATAAAGAGAGGCATGACCAGCAGGAAAAAGGAGGTGATAGTGCCGTTGTATAAGTCTCTCTCTGGTGAGGCCTCATTTGGAGTACTGCATGCAGTTCTGGAGACCGCACCTAAGGAAAGATATAAACAGGATGGAGTCGGTCCAGAGGGCGGCTACGAAATTAGTAAGCGGTCTTGAATGCAAAAATTATAAGGACAGGCTTATGAACCTCAACATGTATACACAGGGAGAGAGGAGACATGATAGAAACGTTTAAATATCTCAAACGCATTTATGTACAGGAAGAGAGCCTTTTTCAAATGAAGGAGAGCTCTGGAATGAGGGGGCATACGACAAAGTTAAGAAGGAACAGGCTTAGGAGTAACCTAAGGAAGTATTATTTCACAGAAAAGGTGGTGGAGGCATGGAATGGCCTCCCGGTGGAGGTGGTGGAGTCGAGGACTGTTCCAGAATTTAAAAAGGCATAGGATAAGCATGTGGGATCGCTTAGGAACAGGAATAATTAGGGGTTACAGAGGATGGGCAGACTGGATGGGTCATATGGCCTTTATCTGCCGTCATCTATATAAATAAAATCCCCCCTCAGACGTTCTGAAGCTCACTCCATCTGTCCTGAACTCCTGTCCTCCTGGTAAGCTAGGCTATTTGGACTACTCACCCTCAGTCTCAGCCACGCCCATCTGCCCCGTAGGCCACGCCCCATCTGCACATAAAAAGCACCGTCAACATTCTAAAGCACACTCTGAGGCTTCAACAGTTCGTATGTTCGAAGCTCTGTAACCATTTTTAAGCACACTACATCTCTGCCCCGCCCTGACCTATCAGAGAAGGGAGGAGTGTCACAGCTGCACCGCTCTGACCTATCAAAGGGAACTGAAACAGGAAAAGGGAGGAGCGTCACACCGAATGACGGACCTATCAGAGGGAAGTCAAATAGAAGGGAGGAGCGTCAGAGGCAAGGGGACGACCGTATCTAGGTTTCATAAGTTTCCTTGCTTTCTTTTCAGTGTATTGCAGCTGCAGCCACTTAGGTCAGTCTAGCAAGCCTGTCAGCTACTGAATACAGAAAGGAAAAGATAGCATGTGGGAACTTGCTCCATTTTGTTCTCTGGAATGCAGTGATTATTATACAAATGGTCTTGCTTTCATTATTTTGGTAGGGGCTGCCTTCATGACTGTCCACAGTCCCACCAGTCCTGACACCTGACAGGGGGGACAGGGAAGGACACTCACTGTCTCACATACGCACTCGCACACACTCATTCTCACATACACACACGCTCTCTCACAGACACACTCACACCCACTCTCGTCACACACACACACACTTGCACATTCTCACTCTCACAGACACTCTCTCAAACATACAAACCTTCCTAGCGCCCGTTTCATTTCAGCCAGAAACGGGCCTTTTTTACTAGTGTTTCTATGTTTCTAAGTATATGACTTTTCATAAAGCCTTGAAAACCTGGCTTTTTAAGCAAAGTTTTGGTAGTGTTTAGTACTATGGTAGACTAATACTGAATATTGTTTTATTTATTTAGATTTTGCTCACATCTTTTTCAGTAGTAGCTCAAGGTGAGTTACATTTTATTGTACTTGAGTGCATTTAAATTATAAACTGTTAATTTTTCACAGAAGAAAAGGTTCCCTTATTACTCATTCAGTAATGACTGTATGTTTAACCTATTTAGTAATGACAAAAAGTTGAGCACTTTGCTAACACCCGATGGTGGCCAGACCCGTTTCAATGTAACGGCTTCTTCAGGGGCTGTGCATCGATGTGTGGAAATTTTTCAAAGGATGGTGTCATTCATTTCATTGATTACATTTTATCCTATTCGCTGGTTGTTCTAGTTGATTTTTTTTGGAGCCCAAATGCTACAAACACAACCACGTAACGAAGAAAAGTTGCATTCAAGGCACCAGTGGGAAAGCACCTCGTCACAGACTGATGACAAAGTAGCAGAAAACGTTCAAATCAACTTGGGTTAAAAATGTAAAGACTGGTTTTGACCACTTCTTTTCACAATTTTCTACATGGCAGTTGCTGGCGTTGACGTAATTTGAAACCTACTGATCACTTCTCAAAATTTGTGGATGGCATCGGGGCACAGTAGACAAAAAAAAAAAAAAGAGTGCATAATTTGTAAGTAATTTTTGTATTATTGAATAGCTCACAGTTGGTCAATCCATTTTTAACCACTTGTCCCACAAATAAAAAGCAGAAACCTTTCCCCCCTCATCCACTATGTTAAGAACAAATGAAATCCAATTCTGTAATCTAGGACTCCTATTATGCCTGTCTGTGTCCCGATTATTCATGTCCCCTTGTCTACAGTTTAGTTATACATTGTAAACAACTTCATATATAATTTTTTTGATTGGAGGTATATCAGAAACATATGATGCTTGAAAGACATGACATAACTCTGCTCCCAAACTCTGCAATCAAAATCCTCATTTCTTGGGGTGCCTTGTGCTACAGCACAGATCCCTCCCTCCCCCCCTCCAAAAAAATATTTTCTTCTTTGCACTACAGTAGTGGGCAGAGAATGCTCTTCAGGATAGCGAGGCTGCCACCATCATGGATGCTATTTACATGGAGAATGGCATATTTTAATTTCATATTTATGATCTTGGTATACGGGAAATCATACTCCAAGTCTGACATTTACTGCAACAAGTCATACCTACACTATGTCTAAGCCTTTCCTGTCACACTCCACAGCCTTGACATGGGGGGGAGAGAGAAAGAAGAGGTTGGGCAGCCTCATGGCAGCTACGAAAATTAGGACTATTCTTGTATCTGCCTCTCACTGGAATCGATATTTCAAAGTCCTTCATGGCTGTTTCTCCTTAACTATGTCATCTGGGTTTCTGGTACTAGATTATTTTATGCATTGAGTCCCATACAACCATGTACCATGGTCCTAATAAGTATCTGCAGCCAGAATGTTATACCCTAAAAAGATTCTAATAGATGACCTGGGTCACCTTGTACTTTGTTGGCCCTTGTTGGAGGAGATCCAGCAACTAGAGATGATAAACCAATTCCAGCACTGTACTGAAGGATCTGTATATATCCATTACCCTGTTTCCAAACAAAGGAAATTCTTTTTCTTAAGTCGTTCTCCAATTGTGTACTATTGTAAGCCAATCTTGCATCTTGGCGCTCTTTTCTTCAGAATCTCGTGTGCCAGGTACTGATCGGCCAACATTACCTACACTAGATCTGCAGACGATACCTACTGGACAGTCCTGTGTTCATAAAGGCACATTCCAATTCCTGTAATAGACATCTACAAAAGCCACTGTTCTTTTGCTCTGAAATGTCAACAGTAGAGTCTTCTGATGATATGAGGAACTGTAGCAAACTTCCACGTAGCCCGTGCTGCTATAAGTCCCAGGCCTGCTCTTCAGATCATGTAACGAATAGTATGGGTACAGACTGTTTCTGATCATTTTTTGCTCATGTGGGTCTTTGATGGGTCACAAGGTTTGCCGAGTCACTGAAACATTCTCGCATTCTGGACATTTGTACGGCCGCTCCCCCGTGTGGGTCCGTTGATGCCTAACTAAATGGGAGGACTGGTTGAAGCTCTTCTCACATTCAATGCACTTGTAGGGTCTCTCCCCAGTGTGAGTCCTGTGATGCTTCAGGTAGTTGGACTTTTCACTAAGCTCTTGCCACATTCGGTACATTTATACGGTCGCTCCCCTGTATGGGTTCTCAAGTGCGTAATGAGACTCGATTGTTTAGTCAAGGTTTTCTCACATTGTTCACATTTATAAAGCCGTGCTCTCCCTTTAGGAGCTCTGGAAGTCTTTGGATTTTCGGCATTTTCATGGTGCTTGCCCACATTTTCATTGTGGGTCCTTGGATTGACTGCAGGATCGACAGGTTTGCCCGAAGTACTCTGACAGTCTGAGAATTTATCCAAGGCCTTTCTAGAAGGGTTGATTTGTTTCCTTTTGGACCTGGATTGTCCTTCACACACACCTCGTTGACTGGGATCATTCTGATCGAGCTCCACAGCTGCTTTGGTTAACTGCATTCCGAGAGGTCTTTCAGCATCAGTCTCCATTCTGCTACCACACAGAGGTCACCATCTATTCGGGAATTTGGGAAAAGCAATGGAAATCATTTTCAGCAATCACAGCATAAACTGAGCAAAAAAAAAAGTCAGACTTCAAGAGAACACACTCATGAGTTTCAGTCTTGCAGTAGAGTCAAGTTTCAATCAGATTTATGTATGTCTCACCTTTCATACAATTACCAAATTACAATAAAACATACGATTAAAAAAACATTTATAAATTAGAGACAAAACACATAAGTAAACAATGAATTCTTTCAAAAGGCAGTAAATAAATCCTAATACATCAATAACATAAAACAAAATATTAAGCACTATCATAACATATGTTATTTATTTATTTGAGAGTTTTAATGCTTAACTTTTTTTTATTTTAAGTTTATTAATGTTTTAATGCTTAAGTACGTTTTCTTTGTAACCTGCCCTGAGCATATTTTGGAAAGATGGGCTAAATATTGAAATAAATATACGAACCATGAGATAGCAAAATGTATCCCTTAAACAGCCGCTGGACAGAGACATTGATCAACAGTGTAAATATTATCTAAAGCCCATTCAAAGAGGAAAGTCTAACTTCTTTCTAAAAACCTTCTCGCAATGGAGGCACCGAGTATATACCAGCCCTGTGCACTGAATAAGCATGGGGGAAAGTTCTAACCTTTAAGGCCTCCACACCTAATGGAAGACAGAATAATTCCTGCCAAGATGAGCATAATGTGTATGAAGGTTTGTAATGCAAAAATCAAAACTATCCATTCAAGATTAAAACTGTGGGTGACATAACTAAATATGAAACATGAACTCAAACCAAATTTGAAGCCTCACAGGTAACTAGTGAAAACTACAATTTTCTCAATCCGTGTATCACCCCTACAGTATGCCATCCTCATCTAATTCTTAGGCTGACAGAATTTATCAAGAATCCAATAAAAGAACAGAGTTTCCTCTAGACCAAAAGGATACCTAGAAGATGGACAGTAACCAAGTGTCTGCAATCTGTTGCTCCCCTGGCACCCAAACTACCCTGCTTATGCATTGGAAGCCTTCTATTGATAAAGATTACAACTTGTCAAGAAAGTTACCATCTATCTATCTGTAATACGTATTAATAAAACTTTCTTCTGATGTAGTAAAGCATGCATTCTGCAAATTTCTCTCGCCCTTTCATACTGGCTCTTCCCTATTGAACACATTCATTTCTCACCCTCTGTTTCTTTCTCACATGCCCTCCTACCCAACCTTCACCCAGTTTCTCTCATGCCCCTTTCACCAGCCTTCACCTTGATTCTCCATACTGGTCTTCATCTGCTGTCATTTACTATGTGCATACTATCAGTCCGAAAGCCACTAGTGTCCACTCAGGGAAACTAAGCTTGCATTAGTGTGCTTAATTATCCCCCTGTGATCTTTACGTGATGGGTAATTTTGTGTCACCATGAGCAGCGTCTGTTAGAGATTCTTTCTCAAAGCACCTCTATTTTCAAGATCATATCATCATTACGACCGAGTGTTTTGTTCTGCATTACTTCTGAGTTGCAGTACATTGAATCTACAGTTGGTTGTGACCCCTGAAGCCGACAGTGCTTTTCCCCACCATGTCGGGTCATTGTTACAATGTGGTGCTAAATTAAAACTCTTTCTGCTCTACACTTCGACTAGAAGGTTCTTTTTGCTTCACCACTCTTTCTCTCCTTTGCGTGTGTTTTGCCCGTGGATTTCTTTTCCTGTTTGGATCATTTTATGAAACTTTTTCCATATGTAAACCTGTGTGGTCACACACGCACAAGTAAAAAGCACAGGAATGAAGCGTGTGCCTATGTTCATAAAGCCTGCGTTGAGGGGATCTCCAGGAGTGGAGCAGAGGCAGAGTTGCGATTTCACAAAATATGGAGGTGCGTGCTTACAGTATATGGTAAAATTATGTATCATACCTGATAATTTTCTTTCCATTAATCATAGCCGATCAATCCATAGACTGGTGGGTTGTGTCCATCTACCAGCAGGTGGAGATAGAGAGTAATCCTTTTGCCTCCCTATATGTGGTCATGTGCTGCCGGAAACTCCTCAGTATGTTGATATCAAAGCTCCATCTGCAGGACTCAGCACTTAGAGAATTACACCCACAAAGGGACAATCTGCCCAGCTCACCACCGCCGAAATGGGGGAGGCGAATCAACCCAGCTCATCCCCTCACAAGTGGGGGAGGGGAATCCATCCAGCTCATCCCCGCGGAGCGGGGGAGGGACACCACACCCGCCGATGCGGGGGGATCTGGCTTATCCTGCAACCGCAACCGCGGGAGGAGCTGACTGACCCTAACACCGCCGAAGCGGGAGGGGTACAAAGCTGCCCTACAGCTGCACGAAGCGGGAGGGAGCGCCGGCAGAATTTAGGTCTCAATCCAGCCCCGTAAAACGGAAGGGAGAGGAATGCAGCAGCTCACTGTAACACAAAATCATCTCAACTCCTGAAGAATCCAATTGAAAAAACTTGAACACGAAGTCCTCCTGAACAGGAACTGAAGACTAAACTTGAACCTGAAATGCAACCAGAATATAAACAGTACAGATATCTGGGAGGGGCTATGGATTGATCAGCTATGATTAATGGAAAGAAAATTATCAGGTATGATACATAATTTTACCTTCCATATCATCATGCGATCAATCCATAGACTGGTGGGATGTACCGAAGCAGTACTCACCCAGGGCGGGACATAGAAATCCCTGACCTCAACACTGAAGCTCCAAACCGGGCCTCCGCCCGAGCAGCCACAGTCAAGTGGTAATGTCTGGAGAAGGTATGAGCCGATGCCCAAGTTGCCGCCTACAAATCTCTTCCAAGGAGACGGACCTGGCCTCTGCCATCGAGGCTGCCTGTGCTCTAGTGGAGTGAGCCTTCAGCTGGATAGGCGGCACCTTCCCCGCGGCCACATAAGCCGCTGCAATGGTTTCCTTGACCCATCGTGCCACTGTAGGCTTGGCAGCCTGCAGACCCGGACCTGCGAACAGCACAAACAGATGATCCGACTTCCGGGATCATTGGTCACTTCCAAGTATCTGATGATGACTCGTCTCACATCTAGATATTTGAGAGCAGAGTACTCCTCTTGGTAGTCCTCCCTACGAAAGGAGGGTAGACAGAGCTGCTGATTCACATGGAAGCAAGAAACAATGTTGGGCATGAAGGAAGGCACTGTGCGAATAGACACTCCTGCCTCAGTGAACTGCAGAAAGGGCTCCCGACATGATAGCGCCTGGAGCTCGGAAACTCTTCTGGCTGAAGTGATAGCCACCAAAAAGACTGCTTTCAATGTCAGATCTTTCAGAGATGCCCTCGACAAGGGTTCACAAGGCGGCTTCTGCAAGGCTCTTAGCACCAGATTGAGATTCCACGCAGATACCACTGGGTGCAGAGGAGGGCGCAGGTAATTAACTCCCTTGAGAAAGCATACCACCTCTGGCTGCGAGGCGAGGGAAGCACCCTTCAGGTGACCCCTGATGCAAGCAAGAGCCGCTACCTGGACCTTAAGGGAACTGAGCGACAGGCCTTTTTCCAGACCTTCTTGCAGAAACGCCAATACTACTACTGCTACTATTTAGCATTTCTATAGCGCTACAAGGCGTATGCAGTGCTGCACAAACATAGAAGAAAGACAGTCCCTGCTCAAAGAGCTTACAATCTAATAGACAAAAAATAAATAAAGTAAGCAAATCAAATCAATAAATGTGAACGGGAAGGAAGAGAGGCGGGTAGGTGGAGGCGAGTGGTTACAAGTGGTTACGAGTCAAAAGCAATGTTAAAGAGGTGGGCTTTCAGTCTAGATTAAAGGTGGCCAAGGATGGGGCAAGACGTAGGGGCTCAGGAAGTTTATTCCAGGCGTAGGGTGCAGCGAGACAGAAGGCGCGAAGTCTGGAGTTGGCAGTAGTGGAGAAGGGAACAGATAAGAAGGATTTATCCATGGAGCGGAGTGCACGGGAAGGGGTGTAGGGAAGGACGAGTGTGGAGAGATACTGGGGAGCAGCAGAGTGAATACATATATAGGTTAGTAGAAGAAGTTTGAACAGGATGCGAAAACGGATAGGGAGCCAGTGAAGGGTCTTGAGGAGAGGGGTAGTATGAGTAAAGCGACCCTGGCGGAAGATGAGACGGGCAGCAGAGTTTTGAACCGACTGGAGAGGGGAGAGGTGACTAAGTGGGAGGCCAGCAAGAAGCAGATTGCAGTAGTCTAAACGAGAGGTGACAAGGGTGTGGATGAGGGTTTTGGTAGAGTGCTCGGAAAGAAAGGGGCGGATTTTACGGATGTTGTAAAGAAAGAAACGACAGGTCTTGGCAATCTGCTGGATATGAGCAGAGAAGGAGAGAGAAGAGTCAAAGATGACCCCAAGGTTTCGAGCTGAGGAGACAGGGAGAATGAGAGAGCCATCAACAGAAATAGAAACGGGGGGGGGGGGGGGGGGGGGGGGGGGAAATGAGAAGCTCGGTTTTGGTCATATTTAATTTCAGGTGGCGTTGAGACATCCAGACAGCAATGTCAGACAAGCACGCTGAAACTTTGGTTTGGATGCAAGGTGAGATATCAGGGGTAGAAAGGTAGATTTGCGAGTCATCAGCATAGAGATGGTAGGAAAAGCCATGGGATGAGATTAATGAACAAAGGGAAGAAGTGTAGATAGAAAAGAGGAGGGGACCAAGAACAGAACCCTGAGGTACGCCGACAGGCAGAGGGATAGAAGTAGAAGAGGATCCACCAGAGTGAACACTAAAGGTGCGGAGGGAGAGGTAGGAAGAAATTGGAGCAGTGAAGGGAGAAAGTGAGCCTGCCTCACACCACGATGCAAAGGTACGCCAAACCCTGGCGTAAGCAGTAGAAGTAGAGCGCTTCCTCGCTCTCAGCATAGTGGCGATGACCTTGTCTGAGAAGCCCTTCTTCCTCAGACGCTGCCGCTCAATAGCCAGGCCGGAGGACCAAAGGTGGAGGGATCCTCCATTACCACGGAACCCTGATGCAACAGGCCCCGCTCCGCTGGCAGCTGCAGAGGGCCGTCCACTGAGAGCTGATCAAGTCTGCATACTAGGGACGTCTGGGCCAATCCGGACTCACCAGGATTATCTGGCCCGGATGCTTTGCCACCCGGCCTAGCACCCTGCCCAACATGGGCCAAGGCGGGAACACATAGAGAAGCTCCTGTGTCGGTCACTGTTGGAGAAGAGCATCTACTCCCAGAGATCGAGGGTCCCGTCCTCTGCTGAATAAGCACGGCACTTGGCAATTGGCTGATGACGCAATCAGATCTAGGCTCGGCTGGCCCCAGCGCTCGTGATGTCCAAGAAGGCCTGCGCAGTATTCATGACTCCCGCAATGTGGGCCGCCGACAGCTGTTCCAGGTTTGCTTCCGCCCACAGGCATAGCTTCATGGCCTCCTTGGCTAGAGGGGCGCTCATGGTACCTCCCTGGCGATTGACATAGGCCACAGCCGTGGCATCGTCCGACCGGACCTGTACTGGCTTCAGCGCCAGGACCGGGAGAAACTCCAAAGGCGCCAACCGAATGGCTCTGAGTTCTAGGAGGCTGATAGACCACTTTGCCTCTGCAGGGGACCAGAGCCCCTGCGCTGTCCTTCCCAAGTAGTGGGCTCCCCAGCCCGTCAAAGAGGCGTCCGTCGAGACGACAACCCACTCCGGGGTCATAAGAGGCATTCCTGCGGACAGCTTGTCTGGCCTCAGTCACCAGCTCGCGCCTTGCGCACCGCCGGATCCAAGGGAAGGTGCACAGCATAATCCTCCGAAGCTGGAGTACATCGCTGCAGCAGAGAGAGCTGTATAGGTCTCATATGGGCCCTGGCCCAGGGCACTACTTCCATCGTGGCCGTCATAGAGCCCAACAGCTGCACATAGTCCCAAGCCCGAAGAGGAGAGGCTGCTAGGAACTTGTCCACATGAGTCTGAAGCTTGACAATCCGATTGTCTGGCAGGAACACTCTGCCCACTTGGGAGTCGAATCGAACTCCCAGATACTCCAGGGACTGAGTCGGGCGCAGCTGGCTTTCCTCCCAGTTGATGATCCACCCCAGGGAGCTCAAAAGAGCAATCACCCGGTCTGAAGCTCTGCCGCACTCTGCATAAGAGGGGGCTCGGATCAACCAGTCATCCAGATAAGGATGGACTTGTACTCCTTTCTTGTGAAGGAAGGCCGCGATGACCACCATTACTTTGGAGAAGGTCCGCAGAGCAGTAGCCAACCCGAACGGGAGGGTTCTGAACTGGAAGTGTCGGCTCAGAACTGCAAAACGCAGAAAGCATTGATGAGGAGGCCAGATGGGAATATGCAAGTAAGCTTCCTTGATGTCCAAGGATGCCAGGAACTCCCCTGCCTGCACTGCCGCTATAACAGAGCGAAGGGTCTCCATCTGGAGGTGCCGAACTTACAAGGCCCGATTGACTCCTTTGAGGTCGAGGATAGGCCGGACAGAACCTCCTTTCTTTGGTACCTCAAAGTAAATGGAGTAACGTCCCTTGCCAAGCTGATCTGCTGGCACCGGAACGACTGCACCCAGGTGGATCAGATTGTCCAAAGTCTGCTGCACTGCCACAGCTTTGACCGGAGACTTGCAGGGAGAGTGCACAAACCCGTCTCTTAAGGGTCGGCAGAACTCTAGCTTGTAGCTGTCTCTGATGACTTCCAGCACCCAAGCGACTGAAGTTACCCTGGTCCACTCGCCCAGAAACGAGGATATGCGTCCTCCAATCTGCTCTGGGCCATGGACCAGCGCCCCGTCATTGGGTACGAGACCCTGGGGGAGGACCGGAGGAGGCACCTCCGGGACGGCGGTCTCTGCGAAAGGAATGCTGCTTGGGGGAGAAGTTCCTTATGAAGGAAAAGGGCCCGACTTGCCCGGGCGATACCGACGGGCTTCCTGAAACCGTCCTTTGGAGGAACCGGGACGTGCACCACTGGCCCGAGCCCTGACCTCCGGTAACCTCTTGCCCTTAGACGTGCCGAGATCGGTCACAATCTTGTCCAGCTCGACCCCAAAGAGCAGATTGCCTTTAAAGGCAACTTAGCCAGGCGAGACTTAGAGGCGTGGTCAACAGACCAATGCTTTAGCCAAAGCCACCGCCGTGCAGAGACTGTCTGAGCCATACCTTTAGCCGAGGCTCTCAAGACATCTTACAGCAAGTCTGCCAAGTAGGCCAAGCCCTCAAGGAAGGATCCGAGGGGTAAGCCCGCTGCACCAGCGTCAGGCACGCCCTGGCCACATAGGAGCCGCAAATTGAGGCCTACAAACTTAAAGCAGCCGCCTCGAAGGACGACTTTAAAGCCGCCTCCAATCTCCTGTCTTGGGCGTCCTTTAAGGCCGTGCCACCTTCCACCGGCAACGCCGTTTTCTTAGTCACCGCAGTGATTAAAGAATCCACGGTAGGCCCAAGAAAGGCCTCCCGTTCACCTTCAGGCAGAGGATAGAGGCGGGACAAAGCCCTAGCCACTTTAAGGCTCGCTTCTGGGAAATCCCAATGAGCCAAAATCAAGGTGTGCATGGCTTCATGCACGTGGAAGGTTCTAGGCGGGCGCTTTGTCCCCAGCATAATGGCAGAGCCAACAGAGGCTGAGGGAGAGACGTCCTCCGGAGAGGAAATCTTCAAAATGCGCATGGCCTGCACAAACAGGTTGGGCAAATCCTCTGAGCGAAAGATCTGTGCTGCAGAGGGGTCATCCGCTCCATCCGAGCGGGAATCCATCTCCTCCAAGGAATCCCCAAAGGACCGTTGGGAGAACTCAGATACGCTGCCCTCATCTACATCAGAGGAGACAGAGTCCTCTAGGGCCTGGAAGTCCACCCGAGGGCGTTTGCTTCCGGAGGCCTCAACCCCTTGATCAGAGGGGGGAGCCGGGGCAGCGTTTAGCATAAGAAAAGCCTGATGCAGCAGCAAAATGAACTCAGGGGAGAACCCCCTAGACTGTGCACTTCTGCTGCCTGGGCCACGGCCCTAGACGCACCCTCAACCAGCGCTCGCAAGAGCGGGGGGGGGGGGAAACATGCTGCGTATCCAAAATGGCGTCCGGCGCGAAACTCCGAGAAGGAGCCGCGCGGAAAGAACGGCACTTAACTTTCGCCGCTTTCTTGCCGTCGCCCGAATCAAGGGCGACCATAGCATTAACGTCTCCCACCTCGAGGGCGGCCCAAGCTGTCCAAGCAGAGTGGCCGGCCAAAATGGGGGGGGGGGGGGGGGGGCGCGAGCAGCGGGGGATGGGCGCTTATGGCCGGAAAAAAACCGCCGCACCGGAGGAAGAACCGGGACACTGACCGGACTCCAAACTGATGCCCAAACAAAGGCAAGTCAGGCTTTGAAACCCCCGCATCCCCGCTAGACGCACACACGCGGTCCGGGAAGCGAATCTTCGCGCCCTCGCCCACCCACGCCATAAGCCACGTGGAGACCGAACGGGGAACCCCCTGCCTGCTATAAAAGGTAAAATTACCTGCTTCTCGCTCCGAGCTGTAACGAACTGGTGTCCCAGTGAGCAGCTGCAATAAACGCTGATATAAATGTTGAAATAAACGTCCTTAAAAATTTTTTTTTTTTTTTTTTTTTTAACGGAGCCAGCGGGAGGGGGGAGAAAAGGAGGGACCTGGCACCACCAGGTTTGCACTTGCTCAAGAAGAGCCCTCAACCCCAGGTACTCAACAAAACCTAAGAATTAGGCTTGGAGACCTAGCCAGAGCTGCTGCTGTGTGTGACCACCACCTGCTGAGATAGAGAACATACTGGGGAGTTTCCGGCAGCACATGACCACATATAGGGAGGCAAAAGGATTGCTCTCTATCTCCACCTGCTGGTAGATGGACACAACCCACCAGTCTATGGATTGATTGGCTTGATGATATGGAAACCCACATTTACACCATGTTGTCGGCATTTGCACTCTCCCGGGCTGCTTCTAGGTTCTTATTTACAAAGGCAAACTGGGGCCTATGCTTAACAAAACAGGCTTCATCCCATTATTGTAAACCAGGGCCACAGTGCTACAGCTGCTGGTCAAAGATGCTATATATTCTAATGCCTGAGAAGGCCGGCTAAGCCATTAGGCGAGACTAGGCCGCTGCCTAGGGTGCTGGCAGCTCGGGGGCAGCAGACAGTAGCTGCTATCAAAGCAAAACAATTGTTTCTAGGAACCACAGAAATGCAAAGAATCATCAGCATGTACTTTTAACCCGCATTTTTACTGAATTTGTGAGGGATGAGCGTAGTTGTTGAGTTTAAAATCGGCAAAATCTCGGAGGGGGAGGGGCTGTAAAGTGGACGATTCCACAAATCGACTCGGGCTTCGTTCTTTTCTTTCCTCCATATTCATTCAGTGCACCCTTTCCTTCCCCCATGTCCCTTCGTCCACTCACTTTGGCTCTAGTCGTACCTCACCTTGATTATTTTAACCCTCTTCATGCCGGCGTCCCTCTTCAATCTTTTAAGCACCTTCAGCTCATTCAATCTGCACCAGGCAAGATGCTCTTCAATGCACACCGTCTTGACCATGTTATGCTTCTGTTTAAGCTCGAGTACTGGATTGTTACTACACGCATCACTTTTAAAACTTCTCGGTTTAGTTTACAAATCACGCTCGCCCTCTGCTCCTGGCTCTCTCAAACTTCTCATCCCTTCCCCCTCCCCCTCAATTTTCTCTCTTATGGTCTTATAAACCGCATTGAAGCCTAGTACAGGTCATATGACAATATATCAAGTGGAAATAAATAAATCTGGTTTGACTAGGAAACCCACTACACTTGCGCTGGTTCCGATGCATGGTTTATTGTTATTTACAAAAAAGTCAGGCTGAGAGAGTTAGAGGCACGTGGTGTCTTGGGAGTGTATTGGGGGAGGGGGAGGGGAGGGAAGAAGAGGCAGAGCTCTTTGGTGACTTTGCCGAGAGGGGGCACGGAAGGAGAAGGCAGATGCACAGCTCTTTGGGGAGGCCTTGCCACACATATCTCCAGTGGTGACGACACAGTCTGCGAATACAGTGATTCACTCTCACCTGTGTGAGGCCCACTGGTGCTCTCTCCCTTTTCAAACTCCTCTGGGTCGCTGTAATGCGGCTCTTCCTTCAATACCCACAGCGAGAGATCTGGATCAAACACCCGGTTATCTGCTTGCAAGAAACATAGACAAGTTCAAACATTGGGGGGGGGGGGGGGGGGGGGGGAGGGGAATGTAAGTTTTCTATTGTTTAGTCTTGTTCATTAATCTCCTCTCTTTTCCTCTGATGGCTCAGAAATGGTCCTCATTTTTATATTTTTCCTGTTAGTCATGGTTTACAACAGAGAGGTTTGCAGTGGGAGTGTTTTGGGTCGGTGTTATGTGTGTACACATGTTTGTTGGAAAGATGTGTTATTTGTGGACGTGAAGTGCGTAGGTTATGCTATGTTATGTGTTTTATATACCACACGTATTATCCATAGTGGACTTCTAGGCAGTTTATGATTTCAAATTAAAAAAAAGAAAACATGGAAAAGAAAATAAGATGATACCTTTTTTTATTGGACTAACTTAATAAATTTTTTGATTAGCTTTCGAAGGTAGCCCTTCTTCGTCAGATCAGAAATAAACAAATGTTGATAAGTAACAGCATATATAAGTGAAACATCAAAGTATTTCAGTGACAGTCTGAAAGGATGAGGGAGGGGTGGGCTAGGAGAGAAACAGCGAGGATGAGGGACAGGGAGATATGCATGGTGATCAGAGGGGGACAGATCAGTGGAATTTCATGGTTTATAATGGGCTAGAAAACCCAGATCTTTGTCAAGTCCTGTCTGGTGGGTGTCAAAATATTTAATCATTTTGACTTCAAAGGTCTTGCGTTCCTGTATTAATAAAGTTTATTCCTTAAAAAAAACAAAAAGGAAAGAAAAGATGAAACTGTGATTGGTCCAACAGACCCATGTGACTGTTTATTAACACCTCTCATTATGGTGTGTCTAGTGTATAAATCTGTGGTCAATAAGATGGTGGACCACTGTGTAACTCTTAAGATGCCTGCCTTTTTTTTTCTGTGGAGCAGAGTTTGTCCAACTTTGTAAAACAGCAAGGTAAGGTCAGACAGTATTCCAATATAATCTTATCTTAATATTCTACTTGTAAGCACAGTAACAGGGAGGGGTGAAGAAGGAGGTTAAGCCCTAGGACTATTCTGTGCAAAGATTTATGGTTGGAGGTCATGAGACTGGTTTTGCTGGAACAAGTAAATCAAATGTTATGTTTAGATAAGGGGACCATCAACTGAGATAGCATACTGAGAATCGTCACATACACACAGTTAGAAAATGGTATAAAAGGAATAGTCTATCACTACATAACCAGGAATCTTGCTAGCACTGTGTTTTGTTCCAGGCTGGTAAATTCCTCCACAGGAACATAGAAAGGAAAAAAAATATTTGTATGTACTATTTATGAATTGTAATTGGCAAACGCAGAAATTTGATGTCTATTTTCCTATTTGTAATAAATAAGCTTCTATAATAAATTTATGATTGGCTAATGGTGTATCTCTTCCTGTGTTCTTTAATCCAAATTATTTTATCCAGAGAATAAATGTCTGAAAGTTTAGCCTTGCATCTTACAACCTGTCTGATAAGGGGACATAGGTATAAGGCTAAACCCTGCCAAGGAGCTTTTTCTCCAAGCAAGGAGAACTTCTCTAAGGCCAAAATGTAGTCCCTTCCCAAAGGGCAGCCAGAGAGACATTTTATTTTGCTTATGCTAAAATTTACACTGGGATAAAAGAATTTTATTGTAATCATTTATTTACTCTAATAAATTTTAGCATTATTATAAAAGAGAAAAAATATACTCTGGAGTGCGTTTCCTTTGCCGGAAGGGCTTTCTGATCCCCTCCGAAGTTTTTAGTTCCCCTCAGAGGCAAGGGGGTGCTTTACACTAGAATCACTACGAACTCACACTTCACATCCTCTACTGAGCTGCAATGAGTGTCCATCTTCAACTCAGTTCAGACTCCTTTCCCTTTCTCCCATTCAGCCCAAGCCAACTCCCCACTTACTGGCAAGGTGATCGCTGCTGCTCTCTCTCTGTCCTACGTAGTTGTTCTCCCAGCAGCAGGGCGGCTCCTCTTCTTTCTTAATCCAAAGTAAGACATCGGGTCGGACAGTGGGACTGCCTGGTACCAAAGCAACAGGGTGACATGACCTTCAAAAACAGTGAATGTGGAGGATTGTTCGCACCAAGTCAGGGTCCTCCACTACGTGCAAACTAAAAGCATTTCTATTTACTTAGATCGGTCATCGTTCACACTCCACCACTGTCAGCCCAGTCCTCGGAGCATACCAAGCCAGTCTGGTTTTCAAGATACCCACAATGAATATGCACAAGCTAAATCTGCATTCAAAGGAGGCACTGCATGCAAATTTATCTCCTGCATATTCCTTGTGGGTATCCTGAAAAAGCTGAATGGCTGAGAACCCCTGACGTAGGGTATCATCCCTGGATTTCCAGAGGGCCTGGTTATTACTGAGAACTCGATTATAGCGACAACATTATGGCTCTTATTTTAACAGCTCGAGTCATGTTTTAGACATTCGCATTGAAAGGATGTCCAAATCCCGATCAGCTATATGGTAAGCCGTATTGTAGAAAATCTTTAGCCTCATATCTCTGTTAGTTGAATGTTCTAATGCTTATTAGGTGCATCATAAGTATTATGCTAACTTTGTATTATATCTCTCGTATTTGAATGCTAATGCTGTTAAATGTTAAACGGAAGTTCTATTATTAGGTTTCAATTTCCTGTTTTCTAGTTGACCTCATTTGTTGTATTTATGCTTATTCTTGGTTATTTTATTTTACTATTGTTATGCTGTTAACAAAATTGTAAGTTTTATGTTAAACTGATCCTGCTGTACACCGCCTTCGGTGAATCTCTTCATAAAGGTGGTTAATAAATCCCAAAAAAATCAAATCAATCCATGATATGGACCTCTAAAACAGAGTATGTCCTTATGGCAAGGGGGGGAGGTGAGGGCATATTTTGGGTGGGAATTCGGAGTTGGACATCCATAATTTGGACCCTCCCGTTTCAGAAGGGGGTACCTAAGTCCAAAAATCTGTCATTGGTATTTAAACCTGGTACTTGGCAAGCTCTGAGCAGTTGTCCACTGGAGGGATTAAGGCGTGTCAACTCTTTATTCCTTCAAGTATTTGCTATCCCCCTCCCTCTCCCCAATGTAAATCTGGCTAGGGATACCAGGCTTAATGACAGTTTCAGCTTCTTAATAAATCTCCATGCAGAGTTGAGGGGGTAGCCTAATGGTGAATGCAGTGGGCTGAGAACCAAGGGACTCGGGTTCAAATCCCACGTCAGGTTTTTTTTTTTTTTTTTAATTGTGAGCCCTCCAGGGACAGAAAAATACCTAAATGTACCCGAATGTTTAAGAAAGCTGCAAGCCTATTCAAGCAGTGTACATAGGTATTTTTCTGTCCCTGGAAGGCTCACAGTTTATAAAAAGTAAAATAGCTGGGATTTGAACCTGGGTCCCCTGCTCTAAACAGAAGGCTATTGTATAACACGGATGTTCTTAGCTGCCACATACTTTGGACGTTTCAGTTTGTAAAACAGGATTTCCATGCCGGACGTTACCAGCAGACATATGTCCATTTCTCAGGTATTTTACAGCAGATCCTTTGTAACATACTTCAGAAACGGATGTCCATGTGTGACATACCGACTTGAACATCCTTTCCAAAATGTCGTTTCATAAATCTGAATACAAATTTTAAGAAAGTAATTCACTCCCTGACTGACCTCCCTTCTGTGCAATTTCTTAAGTACATAAGTAATGCCACACTGGAAAAAGACCAAGGGTCCATCAAGCCCAGCATCCTGTCCACGACAGCGGCCAATCCAGGCTAAGGGCACCTGGCAAGCTTCCCAAACGTACAAGCATTCTATACATGTTATTCCTGGAATTGTGGATTTTTCCCAAGTCCATTTAGTAGTGGTTTATGGACTTGTCCTTTAGGAAACCGTCTAACCCCTTTTTAAACTCTGCCAAGCTAACCGCTTCACCACGTTCTCCGGCAACGAATTCCAGAGTTTAATTATGCATTGGGTGAAGAAAAATTTTCTCCGATTTATTTTAAATTTACTACACTGAAGTTTCATCGCATGCCCCCTAGTCCTAGTATTTTTGGAAAACGTGAACAGACACTTCACATCCACCTGTTCCACTCCACTCATTATTTTATATACCTCTATCATGTCTCCCCTCAGCCGTCTCTTCTCCAAGCTGAAAAGCCCTAGCCTCCTTAGTCTTTCTTCATAGGGAATTTGTCCCATCCCCGCTATCATTTTAGTCACCCTTCGCTGCACCTTTTCCAATTCTACTATATCTTTCTTGAGATGCGGCGACCAGAACTGAACACAATACTCAAGGTGCGGTCGCACCATGGAGCGATACAGCGGCATTATAATATCCTCACACCTGTTTTCCATACCTTTCCTAATAATACCCAGCATTCTATTCGCTTTCCTAGCCACAGCAGCACACTGAGCAGAAGGTTTCAGTGTATTATCGACGACGACACCCAGATCCCTTTTCTTGGTCCATAACTCTTAACGTGGAACCTTGCATGACGTAGCTATAATTCGGGTTCTTTTTTCCCCACATGCATCACCTTGCACTTGCTCACATTAAACGTCATCTGCCATTTAGTTGCCCAGTCTCCCAGTCTCGTAAGGTCCTTCTGTAATTTTTCACAATCCTGTCGCGAGTTAACGACTTTGAATAACTTTGTGTCATCAGCAAATTTAATTACCTCGCTAGTTACTCCCATCTCTAAATCATTTATAAATATATTAAAAAGCAGCGGTCCTAGCACAGACCCCTGAGGAACCCCACGAACTACCCTTCTCCATTGTGAATACTGCCCATTTAACCCCACTCTCAGTTTCCTATCCTTCAACCAGTTTTTAATCCACAATAGGACATTTCCTCCTATCCCATGACCCTCCAATTTCTGAGGTACCTTGTCAAATGCCTTTTGAAAATCCAGATACACAATATCAACCGGCTCCCCTTTGTCCATATGTTTGTTTACTCCTTCAAAGAATTGAAGTAAATTGATCAGGCAAGATTTCCCCACACAAAAGCCGTGCTGACTTGGTCTCAGTAATCCATGTCCTTGGATGTGCTCTGTAATTTTGTTTTTGATAATAGCCTCTACCATTTTCCCCGGCACCGACGTCAGACTCACTGGTCTATAATTTCCCGGATCTCCCCTGGAACCTTTTTTAAAAATCAGTGTTACATTGGCCACCCTCCAATCTTCCAGTACTACGCTCGATTTTAAGGATAAATTGCTTGGCACTACATGTACAGATCAACTGTGTTTCTACTATATTGACCTCATTTTCTCCACTCTTAGCTGCCTATGCGGCAGCAGCATTTTCCATTTTCCAGCGATGGAGGATAGGATTTGGATTTCATTTACACCTTTCTCAGTAGTTCAAAGTGCATAAGGTACAGTAGCTATTTTACTTCCCCCTGAGGGCTCACAATCTGAGTCTGTTCCTCAGCCAGCGGAGGGTTAACTGACTCTCCAAAGATCACAAGGAGCTGCAGTGGGATTTGAACCTGGCTTCCCCAGTTTGCAGCCCATTGCTCTAGCTATAAGGCTGACAGCAGGTGCTGAATGCAGCTTTGAAAATGTTGAATACGGCTTTTCAAAAACTCTGATCCCCTAAAGCAGAGAGATGCTCAAAACGCGGGCTAACTGCATGGAGATTTTGATAAGTACTATTTCCATAGCATTCCTCCAGACCGGCACAGATGGGTTATGCACTCTGACCAGCAGATGAAGACAGAGAACCACAGACTTCTGACAGCACCTTGTTTTCGGTCTCCAGCAGGTTGGCTATGGCAAGCCTGTGCTGTCCTGGTTTTAGTTGGCTTTATGGGGGTCAGCTTCAGATTCCTCAATGTGGCTGTGCTACATGAACTTTATCTTACCACAACATCACTTTGTATTTGTTTACACCGGAGTCTGTAACGCCTCTCCGGTACTATGTAAGCCACATTGACCTACAAATAGGTTGGAAAATGCGGGATATACATGTAACAAATAAATAAAATATTGGGGTTAGATAGTCAAGCAGGATTTAACAAGACAGGAAGACTCATATACAAAAAAAAAAAACCACCCTCTTGTGATTAAGGAAACTATTACCTCCTTGGGGGGTGATTTTCGATTCTAAAAATGACTTTGAATTGGCTCCTTCTGTTTCAAAGATTGTACAAACTTCATTTTTATTTTTGAGGAAAATGGGGTCAATTAAAAAACCTGTTAAAACAAGTCAACAATATTTTGCTTCATGGACCGATATTAACTCAGATTGATTATTATAATTTCTTATTAGTGGGCTGCCCCCATTATACCAATTAAATTGCTTAGTTACTTGAAAATACAGCGATTAGGTTACTGAACAATGCCAAGGCCAGAGACTTGGAAACATATTTGTTGAGGGACCAACATTGGTTGCCAGTATGGACATAAATTCGATATAAAATTCTGGTCCTGACTCATCAGACTTATTATACTGGGACTCCTCATTATTTGCATTCTATGTTGGTCAAATCAGGGTGAAGCAAAAGGTCTACCAAATAACAAGCCAACTGAGGAGATGTTGCTTGAAAATCATTTTATTGAAAGCACGAGGACAAGGACCCGACACAGGCCATGTTTCGGCAGATACAGCCGCTTGCCTCAGGGGTCACACCAGTATTCTTTGTGAGCTACAGCAACTGGTTGTGTGACTGGTGCAAAGGTGGATTTTGCATAGATATTTTGCTTTTTACAGGCATCTTTTATCCTGCTGATACTACTGTTCCTACTAGCACCTTTGCACCGGCAACACAACCAGTTGCCTGAGGCAGGCGGCTCCAGCTGCTGAAACATGGCCCATGTCGGGTCCTTGTCCTTATGCTTTGAACAAAAAGGATTTTCAAGCAACATCTCCTGAGTTGGCGCGTCATTGGTCGACCTCTACTTCACCCTGGTTTGGCTTTCTTCTCTGTAGAAGTTCTCTTACTGTTTGCTGTACTTCTATTCTCTGTTGGTACCATATCATCCACCTCACCAGTTGAAGTCTTCACAGGCCAACTACTTGGACGTTTCACCTTGTTCTAGACAGTGGTTGTGTTCTTCTAGTAGAACACCATTTAGCATAGTTGCTTCAGCATTGTGGAATAATCTACCATTTGACCTGAGGATTGAATCTTCGATGCTCCAATTTAAAAAGTTTTTGAAAACGTGTTTCCCCCTCCCCCCTCCCAGTTTTTTTTAGGATTAGTTGAATTTTTGGCGGGCAGTTCTAGTGCAGCAAATTGTTTCACTGCATAGTCTTTCGGTGACGACTTGTCATGCAATGGGACATTCCCTCTCCTACTGTGTCGTTTTTATGCTTTGATTTTATTTTTGTTTATATGTCTGGAATACTGGTGATTTTGGACTGTAAACTGCTTTATCAAATTTTACAAAATAAATTCACTCAGCAGCACTGGTCACACTTGATGTTCACACCCTCTTTACGAATCCAACACGCTGTTGTGCCTTTCCATTTTTTGTTGTCCTTTATGCTTCACAATACTGCTTTCTTTTGGGTATTCTGAGCCCCTTCTTGTAAAATAAAAAATCCTTGCTAGCAATAAAGAACTGATGTTTGATCGACATGTCGTCTACACACGAAGACATGAGTAGCTAGGCTGTTTTAAAAATGACACAGGCCCCTGAAAGCACAGCTAAAGGCAGACATTGAAAATCTAAAACATTCAGCCAGTGATTAGTTCTGAAATGTGAAGATACAAAAATCCAATAGTATCAAGACCCAGTTACATAAATACATAGGAGGTGAGTCGCTTTCAATTGAAAGGAAGCTCTGGAATGAGGAGGTATAGGTTGAGGTGAAAGGGGGGCAGACTCGGGAATAACCTAAGAAAATACTCTTCTTCACAGAAAGGGTGGTGAATTTGTGGATCAGCTCAGGATAAGCGCATAGGATCTTTAAGGGAGAGGAAAAGATAGTAGATAGTATTGATAGGCCATATGGTTTTTATCTGCCATCATTTTTCTCTGTTTTTAGGACGCAAGTGTTTTTCTAAGGTGCTGAATAAGCACCAACAACCTCCCTCAGAGTGGCGAACCTACCTTAGTTGTCACCTGGGGTGCAGCACCCCCTCCTCCGAGCAAGGGGGTGCACAGAGCAGGCACATGGCTGTTGACTCTGCGGGTCCCCCGCCCCGGAGCAGGAAGTTGACATCAGAGGGCCAGGGGACAGGCAGAGCAGTCAGCCACGCATGCCTCCTCTGCACACCCCTTGCTGTCTGCACCTGAGGTAGATTGCCCCACCCTTGGTATGCTAGAGCTCCCTCGGCATATAAACTCGGCAGGTAGACCCATGCATAAACTTCATTCAGGTCTGTGCCACCACCAAAACCTGAGCCAGTTGAATACCAAAGCAGCAGAGGTTAAGTAACAGTAAAATCGAGGAAAGGTTTTTCACTTCCCGCACACTGAATGCTCATTAAACCTCACCTGTAGTAAGTGCGCATATATCATCTCTTCTTTCAAAGCCATCCCTTCGACAGGCATTTTTCTCTTCTTGAACCCTGAACAGAACATCACGATTGGTGATTTCATAGCCTGTGATGAAAAAGAAAATGTTGCAGAACATTCCCAGAAGTTATATTTAACGCCAATTTCATGAAGATGCCTTGATCTCTTTTCAAACTCTGTCCCATGATTTTGCTTTACCCCAACCTCATCATTATGCTTACATTCAGTTGGTTCACTTATTGTCTTCTAAGCATTTTAAACCTAGGTTGACGGGTGAATATACCTTTTTGGAGGTTGTCTGCGAGGACTTTAAATCCACAAAATTTTTAGCGAGTATGCTCTATGGTTATTTGAGAGATGGTAGGGTCCCTTAAAAGAGGCCTATACTGCAGTGGCAACATGAACTGGGTGTTACATATACACTGGAGGACTGACGAAAATAGCTATTGCTTCCAATATCCGCAAGAATAATGTCGATATTATTTATCGCTGGTACCTTACCCCAGATTGTCTCCATCATTGGTTTCCTCAGACTTCTGCATTATGCTGGAGAAGTTGTGGAGCTCAGGACACCATGGGTCAACATTTGGTGGTCATGCCCGAAAACCATTGCATTTTGGAAATCCATACGCTTCCAGATCTTGTGGATAATTGGTTCGAGAGTTTCCTGGGCCCCTGGGATTTTCCCCGTTGAATAAAACGAACCTAGGACTTCGGAAATATCGGACTTTAATGGTGGCTAAGCTCACCTTAGTGGCTGCTTGGAAGACACTAGGGATTCCACCTTTAGCTAAGTGGAGATCTCGACTTTACACTGTATACAAACTGGAGAAGCTAACTACTATTAGACGAAATTCTTTTTAAGACCTCAGTAAAGGTTTGGGGTTTTGTGCGTGATTTGAGTTTTGTGGGTGAGTGAGACCTTGTCTGGCTTTTCTTATGTGGTTATACTTATAGGGCTCCAATGTCTCAGTTTTTTTTTTTAAACCTTTGTTTTCCCTTTTCCCTTCTTCCTCCTCCATGGTTTCTATTTTTCCTTTAGTATACATATTGGAGGTTTCCTCAGTTTCGAGAATATGTTGTGCTTTCCCTCGAGCAGACTTACGTTGTACTTGGATGTATTTCTTTTTTCATTATAATAAAGACCTCGTTAAAATGAAAGAAAACAGGTGTAATTCCTGGTGCCCAAATCCCTTAGCGTGTAACCCAAAAGAGGGCATGGCCATGAGCGGCCCAAGGGCGTTCCTAAAATTTGCACACAGTGTTAGAGAACACCAGGGATCTGTGCCCAAACTAGGAACGCCCTTGGGCCACCCATGGCCATGACCCCTTTTGGGTTACACACTAAGGGATTTGGGAGCACATTGTTATAGAATAGAGTGTAGCAAGATGTGATGCAAATTCAAATTGATGCCAATTATAGGAACTAACTGGTTTGTTGGCTAAGTCAGTTGAGCACACATCTTGCACCGGCGTACGATTTGTGTGTCGTATATAGAATCCGGGGTTAGTGTACAAAGTTGTGTGCACAAGTCAGCCATGCATGCAATGTATTATAATTGACTGCTAATTGGTTAACTAGCAATTATTGTATATAATTAGTGTTAATCTGCAGTACAAATGTAAAATAAATAATAATAAATAATTAGAAGTTACATACATAAAGACTATTTTATTATATAAAATTTATTTATTTATTGAGAACATTTATATCCCACAGATTCCCACCATGGCGGGCTCTATGTGGCTAACAGTTATAAAAAAAAACACATCATACAAATTCAAGGACAGAACAGAGGGTAAAGAACATCTTGAGAGGGGAGCAAACAGCAGGGGCACAAATTGCCACATAAAGTCTACTGCATGCAACTGAATGGGGGCTGGAAGGGTCAGGGAGCACCCTGCAGTAGCGCAAGTAATTTCTAGAATATTAGCATTTATTTATTAGGATTTATTTACTGCCTTTTTGAAGGAATTCACTCAAGGCGGTGTACAGTAAGAATAAATCAAGTATAAGCAATAGATAATTACAGCAGTAAAAATATTCAAACGACAATACAAAGTATAGCATTGTATTCTACTTACAATGTCAACACAATATACAATAAAACATTTTAATAGACAGTATAAGGTATAAGCAAAGGAGCATATAGATAGATAAGAGAGTAAGAAGAGCTAGAAAATAAGGTGCCTAATTTAAAGAAAGGTGCACATGAGTTCAGAGAGATGGTTAAATATTATCTCAGCTAGGGTAGGAGTGGATAAACATGTCCCGCTGCAGTATGTGCAGCCCGAGTCAATCCGTGTGTTTGTGAGAGAGACTAACAAGTTAGTTCCTTCCTCTGTTAAAGGCTTGGTTGAAGAGCCAAGTTTTCACCTGCTTCCTGAAGTAGAGATAGTCTTGTGTTAAGTGCAGCCTTTCGGGCAGTGCATTCCAGAGTGTGGGGGCTACTCCGGAGAAGGCTCACTTGCGGGTATTTATGCCCAACTGCCTACAATTAGGTACCATTATTTACATCAGCCAAAGTTAAGCATGTAAATGTGGACGCAACTGCCAATATGAAATTCACGCTTAGCATGTTTTATCCCAGCGCTGAACTTCAGGCGTCCTTTAAGGATTACCCCCAATGCAATGTAAATGCAAGGGGGGGGGGGGGTCTCCCACTTACAGAATTCTGTAAGTTATGCACACTTGTTGCCATTTCAGCATCTGCTGTTACGCCAGGTCTATAACTGGTAGTACTGCGAACGCACGAGTCTTAGGCACAGCTATGCTGGGTTACATTAGTATTTCTTAAGGGAATCCAGGTGCCAAGATGCTGTTATAGGAACAGGTTCTCACTACATCTGCCTAAAAGGGGGTTACCCAGTTTCAGAACTGCACCCAAGGTGTGAGGTGATGGATTCAAGAACTACACTGGCATGGAGGAGGTAGACTACTACTTCCCCCCCCCCCCCAACAGTTCAACGAGTCATCGGCACTGATCCTTGCTCAGGACAACACACACAGATATGGAGGTAGCGAGAACGTCAATGTTTCCTGGGTGAGTGCATGGGAGAGGCTTAGTGGTTAGAGCATCAGGCTGACAACCAGGGAAGCCGGGTTCAAATCCCACTGCTGCTCCTTGAGATGTTGGGCAACTCACTTAACCCTCTTTTACCTCAGGTACAAAATTAGACTATGAGCCCTCTAGGGACAGGGAAATACCTAGAGTATCTGAATCTAACTCACCTTGAGCTACTACTGAAAAAACGATTACTGTAGCAGCATAGCAGACCTGGTCTATTACATCACAGAGTCTGCTTACACTTCTCAATTCGCTGTTGGAATAAAATTTCCCCTTACCTAGCGAGATGAGAGCCTCATGGATCTCCATCATCACAGCCCTGTACACTTTCTTCTGACGCTCCTTCAACACCTCCCACTCCTCCTCTGTGAAACAGGCTACCACGTCGCTGAACATCACCGAGCCCTGTAATGCAAACGATACACCACTGATGTCGTCTCTTGCTCCCTCACCCCATTCTCTTGCCCCTCTTCCCAGTTAGGGTCTTCTTAAAAACTACTGCTTTGGGAGTTGGCACAGTATGACATAAACTGAGCTTTCCAGACCCCAGGATCCCTTCTTCAGACGCCTCGCATGTTCCATTTCGCCATCTCCAGTCAATCAGAAGGCAACACCCCCTACTAGTGTGAAATTTACCGTAGGCCAGCTGTACCTAAGTGGTAGCCCTGCCAATGCCCCTCCCACGTGAACGCCCCATTTACCCACAATGACACTTACACAGGCCCTTACAGAATACCATGCAGTCGATCCACTGCCACTTACCAAGCCTGTGGAGTCGGTACACCAAACCTTTGACTCCAACTCCTGTATTTTTCTACTGTCCAAGTCCTACTCCTACTAATATTAGATTTTAAATCAGGGGTCGACTTTTCAGGATATCCCCCATGAATATGCATGACATCTATTTGTATACAATGAAGGCAATGCATGCAAACAGATCTCACGTGGAGACAAACAAAGCAGATCAGTCAATAGTGTGACATAGGAGGAAGAGTAACCATGTGTCTGAGCTGTGGCCGTTGCTGGAATATTGACTTTGCTGCTGTAGATTTCTGCTTTCAGGTGTATGTGCCTTTAGAGGCCCTGATAGCCACACTTGGCGACAATAAAGTCATCCTAGCTATATGAAGACCTTATTTAAGAGCCCCTGACACAGCCCTTGTGGGCGAAACACAGTCTGTGTCGGGCACCTATTTTACAATAAAGTTGAATTACACTATTGACTGATCCGCTTTGTCTCCGCGTTGGATCTTGCAGATCGTCTGCCTTGCTGTTTTTTTGCAAACAGATCTTATGCATATTTATTTGGGAAATCCTGAAAACCCGACTGGATTGTGGCCCTCGAGGTCCGAGGTTGGATAACCCCACTTTAAATGCTTTGTTCTGGATCTAAAGTACTGGTAAATGTAACTTCCTCAGCGACCCTCCAGACCGGTCAAGACGCGTGGGTTATGCTCGCCTACCAGCAGAGGGAGACTGAGAACACTAACTTCAACTATGTACATATAACCTGTGCCCATCCCACAAAAGCCAGTATTTTCTCAGTCTCAGCAGAGGGTAGACAGGCAGCCTGTGCAGCTTGTCCGGTCTGGTAGGAGTCAGGGATCAGTTGAGAGTTTTAGGCTGGTCTATTGATCGTTTCTGAGGAGCATCCCTGTGCCTGGACTACTCTGTGTGCTGGGGGTTGGTGGTGCCGGTGGGGCCTGCCATTGTCCCCTCTGGGGTGTCACACCCGGGTGCCGGGTCCCTCCCCCGAGCTAGCTCTCCTGTTTGGGCAGCTTTGTGCCTCGGCTGCAGTTTTTATATTGCAGCCTTGAGTGCCATGGATTTAATAGCAGCAGGGCTCAAATTGTGCTGCAATAAAGTTGGAAAAAAAAAAAAAAAAAGACTTCATAAAGACCCAGACGGTGTGGAGAGCTGTGCAGCTGCACTCCGGAGTGCCGGAGCTGGTCAGCCGTTCTAGGTGAGCTGTGAGTGGCTTCTTTGGGGTGAGTTCCCGTTTCTTTTACCTTTGCTCGAGGATGTCCACGAAGCCGCTTCGTTGTCGTTTTTGCGCGCGTCAGGGGGTTGATGCGATTGGCGGTTCCTGCCGCTTTTGCGGGGAACCGAAGACTCAGTCCTCCGCTCCGCCGGTGTTAGCGGCGGAGCTTCCCGCGCCAGCCTTGCAGGAGGTTGCAGGGGCTCCGGCTAGCGGTTCAGCGGCGGTCCCGGTTTTGGCGGGAACCGCCGCCATCTTGGATTCGGGCCCGAGAATTCCGGATTTAGTCGGCGGACCTCAGGGCAGCCCGGTGGCTGGTGCTTCTGGAGGGGACGTTTCGGGAAGGATGAGTTTCCCCCCGGAATTTGTTTGGTCCTTATTTCAGGCCTGGCAGGCGGGACCGTCGCGCACGGAGCCCCTTAGTCTGGGGGCGAGCTTGAGCGCTAAGAGGCCACGTGTTGAGTGGGCTGAGGACTTGGACTGTTTTTCTCCTCCGGAGTCAGAGGGCGACTTTAGTCCCCTGGAAGAGGAGGAGGGGTCCTTGTCTGGGCCAGATAGAGAGACAGTGCCCGGGGAGGATCCGTCGGTGGTCCGCATTTTTCACAGGGAGGAGTTGGCGGATCTTATTGAGCAGGTGTCTGCTACGCTCAAATTTGATCCGGCAGTAGATCCGGCTCCCTCCAAAAAGCAGGACCCGCTGGTTAAGGGGATTCGAAGGGTCTCTCGTACATTTCCTATGAATGCGGATCTTAGAGAGATGGTGACGCAGGAATGGCTGTCGCCGGAGGCGTCGTGTAAAGTGGCACGGGCCATGGCTAAGCTCTATCCCCTTCCGCAGGAGGATAGAGATTCTTTAAAGCCTCCGACTGTGGATGCCGTAGTGACGGCGGTGACTAAGGCTACTGCAATTCCTGTAGATGGAGGGGCTGCCTTGCGGGACCCTCAGGACAGGAAATTGGAGACATTTCTGAAGTGCAGTTTTGATTTATCGGCGCTGGCTTTGCAAGCTTCAGTTTGTGGAGGTCTGGTGGCTCGAGCATGTTTCCGCTGGGCTGAGCGGCTGCTAGATGCTCCGCAGGTTGATAGAGCCGCCTTAGTGCAGGATTTGGCAAAGTTGGAGACGGGCTCGTCCTTCTTGGCAGATGCGCTGTATGATTTGTTGCGTGCATCGGCGAAGAACATGACCCTCGCAGTGGCGGCTTGAAGGGCCCTGTGGTTGCGAGGCTGGCTGGCAGATGCCGCGTCCAAGGCAAAGTTGTGTTCGCTTCCCTTTTAGGGCGCTTTGCTTTTTGGAGACGAATTGGATAAGTTGGTTAGGGGTCTTGGTGATGCTAAGATCCCGCGGCTTCCAGAGCTTCGGCCTAAGGCGTCTAGGGGCTCTGCGGTGCGAGGCCGTTTTCAGGAAGCTAGACGGTATCGGCCGGGTAGGTCCTCGGGGGGGATCCAGGGTCGTTATTTTCAGAGAACGCAGCCCTTTCGTGGGGGCCGGGGGGGGGGCGAGTTGCCTCTTCGGGAGCGGCCAGCATGTCCCGAGTGTCGCAATGATGGTTTGGGGGTCCAGCCTCTGGTTCGTATGGGGGCTCGCTTACGCTTGTTTTACCAGAGGGGGGCCCAAATCACGTCAGACCAGTGGGTGCTGCAGATAGTGCGAGACGGGTACGCGCTGGAGTTCAACGGTCCTCTGTCCGATTTCTTTCTCGTCTCTCCCTGTCATTCAAGGCGCAAGGCAAGGGCAGTGCGAGACACTCTGTCACGTCTGGTAGATTTAGGCGCTGTGGTGCCTGTTCCGCCAGGAGAACGAGGTACCGGTTGTTACTCCATTTACTTCGTGGTGCCAAAGAAAGAGGATTCTTTTCGGCCCATTTTAGACCTCAAGAGGGTCAATGCGGCTCTAAAGATTCCTTCCTTTCGGATGGAAACGTTGCGCTCGGTCATTGAAGAGGTTCAGGAAGGGGAATTTCTGACTTCATTGGATTTGACAGAAGCTTATTTACACATCCCCATTCTAGAGGTGCACCAGCGTTTTCTTCGTTTTGTGGTGTTAGGGAGTCACTTTCAGTTTTGTGCGCTCCCGTTCGGCCTGGCTGCAGCTCCTCGCACTTTCTCCAAGGTGATGGTGGTTGTGGCAGCGGCTTTACGGTTGCAGGGCATTTTGGTGCATCCGTATCTCGACGACTGGTTAATTCGAGCCAAAACACAGGCGGAGAGCGAGGAGACTATCGCCCGGGTGATGACCTTTTTGCAGTCGCTGGGTTGGGTTGTCAATCTGGCCAAGAGTCACCTAGTTCCGTCACAGTCTCTAGAATATCTGGGAGTTCGTTTCGACACAGAGCGAGGCCGGGTGTTTTTGACGGCTCCTCGCATTTCCAAACTGCAGGTTCAGATATGTCAGCTCCGAGCTCAGAGGGCGCCTGCGGCGCGGGAGTATCTTCAGGTGTTACGTCTGATGGCTGCATCTATAGAGGTAGTACCTTGGGCCAGGGCCCACATGAGACAGTTGCAGAGTTCGTTGTTGACTCGTTGGTCCCCTCAGTCCCAGGGGTTGGAGGAGCGGCTAGCACTGCCAGAGATGGTTCGGCGCAGCCTCCGCTGGTGGCTTCACATTCTGAATCTAGCGAAGGGTATGCCGCTAGAGGTGCCGAATTGGGTGGTTCTGACCACGGATGCGAGTCTGTTATGCTGGGGGGGCAGCATTGTCTAGGGCAGGTGGCCCAAGGGCGATGGACGTCGGAAGAGGCGTCGTGGTCCATCAACCGCCTGGAGACTCGAGCAATTCGGTTGGCTCTTCGGTCCTTCCAGAGTCTGCCAGAGGGCAAGGCGATCAGAGTTCTTTCCGACAATGCCACGGCCGTTGCTTATGTGAATCGGCAGGGGGGGACAAAGAGCCCAGGATTAGCTGTAGAGGCGGCGGAGTTGTTGGGGTGGGCAGAGGCTCATCTTCAGGCTCTTTCGGCAGGCCACGTAGCAGGAGTGGACAATGTGGACGCGGATTATCTGAGCAGGCACATGTTGGATTCCGTGTTCGAGCGGATAGTGTTGCAGTGGGGTCGGCCGGTGTTGGATCTCATGGCATCGGCCGACAATGCGCAGGTCGCGCGGTACTTCAGTCGTCGAAGAGATGCTCGAGCTGATGCGTTGGTTCTGCCGTGGCCGACTCAGCAGTTGCTCTATGTGTTTCCGCCGTGGCCGCTGGTGGGCCGCGTGGTGCAGCGGATCGGTCGTCATCCCGGCTTAGTGATTCTGATAGCGCCCAATTGGCCTCGTCGGCCATGGTACGGAGATCTGATGCGTTTGTTAGTGCAGGATCCTTTTCCCCTGGGGTCTCGGGTGAGATTGGTGCAGGGGCCGATCGAGATGGCCGACCCCTCTCCATTCTTGCTTACGGCTTGGCTCTTGAAAGGCACAGATTGAGAAAGAAGGGTTTCTCGGCCACGGTAATTGATACAATGTTGCGGTCGCGTAAGAAGTCCACGTCGTTGGCTTATGTGCGGGTGTGGCGCATCTTTGAGAGTTGGTGTCTTGAACGGAATGTTCTCCGTTTGCGGGCTTCGGTGATGGAGGTTTTGGAGTTTGGCAGGATGGTTTGGACAGGGGGCTCTCCCTTTCTTCCCTGAAGGTGCAGGTTTCCGCTTTGTCTTGTTTCAGAGGTAAGATTCGAGGAGTCTCCTTGGCAGCTTCTCCGGACGTAGGGCGGTTCCTGAGGGCAGTGAAGTTGATTCGGCTGCCCCGTCGTCCGATGGTTCCGCCTTGGGATTTGAATTTGGTCTTGGAGACTTTGGTGGGTCCTCCGTTTGAACCATTGGCGTCCATCACATGTAAGGATCTTACCTTGAAGACTGTTTTTCTGGTGGCCATTGCTTCCGCTTGTAGAATTTCAGAGTTGCAAGCCTTGTCTTGTAGGGAGCCTTTTCTGTCCTTTGCGAAAGAGAAAGTGACTTTGCGTACGGTTCCTTCCTTTGTTCCTAAGGTGGTTTCAGCGTTCCATGTGAATCAAGTGATTTTGTTACCGGTGTTGGGGGATCGTTCGGGGGATGCCTCTCAGCGTCGGTTGACTAAGTTGGATGTTCGGCGCGCCTTGCGGTCCTATTTGAGCAGAACGAGAGAATTCCGGGCTTCGGATAGGTTGTTCGTTTTGTTTGGAGGTCCCAAGAGAGGGGCTGTGGCCTCCAAGGGGACTCTGGCTAGGTGGTTGAAGGAGGCTATTGCCTCGGCTTATTTGTTGACGTGGTGTTCGGTGCCCCCGTTACTTAAGGCACATTCAGCTCAGGGGGTTGCTGCTTCCTGGGCGGAGAGTAGTTTTGTTCCTCCACAGGATATTTGTAAGGCAGCGGCATGGTCGTCCATTCATTCCTTTGTGAAGCATTATAGGATTGATGTTCAGGCAAAAGAGGATGCATGTTTTGGAGCGGCTGTGCTGTCTTCTGCGTTTCGAGGGTCCCACCCTTAAGTTTCTACTGCTTTGGTACTTCCCACGCGTCTTGACCGGTCTGGAGGGTCGCTGAGGAAGGTGAAATTAAGCCTTACCTGCTAATTTTCTTTCCTCTAGACCCTCCAGACCGGTCAAGAGCCCGCCCTATGGATTTTCAGAGATATTGTTCGTATCAGAAGTATTTGAGCCATGTTCTGCTATGACTATTCCTTTTCTTTCACTGGGCCGGAGAGTTTTCTTCGCCCATAATACTTGACAGAGCGGGGCGCTTGACGTTCCGTCTGTCTGAGCACACTGTTGGTGTTGACTGTTGGTTTTCCAGGTACAGGGGTTTCTAGATTCAGAGTTCAGGTTGCAGGGGGTTTTCTCTGCTTTGCTAAGTGTATACTGGCTTTTGTGGGATGGGCACAGGTTATATGTACATAGTTGAAGTTAGTGTTCTCAGTCTCCCTCTGCTGGTAGGCGAGCATAACCCACGCGTCTTGACCGGTCTGGAGGGTCTAGAGGAAAGAAAATTAGCAGGTAAGGCCTAATTTCACCTTGAGAAATGAGAGCTGTGAGAAATCGGAATGATTTTAAAAGGGTTTTTAAGACTATATGGTTTCAGTGAGCATTCAATATTTGTTCAGGATAAGAGTCTTTGATATTAACAGTTGCTCAGAGGTGGTTCATTGTCTCGGTGAGTGTTTAAATACTTCCTCAGTGAAGAGTCTCTGATATTAACTGTTGTTCATTTGTATTAATATGGATTATGTTTTTTGACATGTTTTCATTTTTGTTATTTTATGGTAGTTGCTTAGGGACTTTCGCCCAGAATTGTAGATGATATGGATTAGAAATCTATATTAATAAATCCCACCTTGAACGTTCTGAAGCTCACTCCAAGGCAGAGAAGCTCACTCCAAGGCAGAGAAGCACAAAAATCCTGTAGTCTTCATAGGCTAGGACCAGTCACCCTCACTCATAGACCCGCCCTCAGCCACGCCCCATCTGTACATAAAACGCTACCTCAACATTCTGAAGACAACCTGCTGAAGCCATCTGCAAAATCCCTAAACAGTTCGTAAGTTCATGGTGGTGAAGCCATCCAACTCACCATGTCTCTCTGCCCCGCCCTCGAGGGCGGAACACAGAGAGTAAAGGGATCAATAAAGGCACCCCTACCAACTGGCAACCCCCTCCAACAAACAACGACCCAGGCAGGGGGAGTGTTTCCGTACTCCTCCCCCTGCCTAGGAATCGCTACAGACTGCTGGCAAACTCCCCAACCACACGACCACAAAACCACCCGCAACCCCCCACACACATAAACACACACGAGCAAACACACAAACACAAACGCACACACATAAACACACACACAAACGCAAACACACACACAAACACACACACACGCGCAAACACACACACACGCACAAACACACAAACACATAAACGCACACACACAAACACACACAAACACACACACACAAACACACACAAACACACACACACACAAACACAAACATACAAACACACACACACAAACAAATACAAACACACACACACACACACAAATACAAACACACACACACACAAACAAATACAAACACACAAACAGCCTCGACGGTGCACCTCTAAGTGCCCCCCCACGCCGCATCGCCACAACAACCCGTGCAACGGGGCATCAGAAAGCCCCTACCCCCTTCCCTCCTCGCCGCATCACCCAACCCCTCCCCCGCCGCTTCACCAAGCCCCTCCCCCCCCACATCGACCGCCTCGCCACCCACGACCGTTAATACAAACTCTGTCCGGCGGCTGCTGCTGCTTCTATTCAGCAGCAGCAGCCCGTACATAAAGAAAACAAACAAACAAAAAACAACCTCCTAAAACGCACCTCCGTGGAAAACCATCTCACATTGGCTGACGTCTCTGCAGCCGCTCCTCCTCTCCCCTCAACGTCAGTGCCCCTGCCGGAAGACCCCGGAGAAACGTCGAGACGTCAGAGGGGAGAGGAGGAGCGCATGCTGAGACTTCAGCCAATGTGAGATGCTTCTCAACGGAGGTGCGTTTTAGGAGGATTTTTTTTTTTGTTTTCTTTATGTACAGGCTGCTGCTGCTGAATAGCAGAAGCAGCAGCCGCCGGACACAGTTTATATTAGCGGTTGCGGGTGGGGAGGGGGTTGATGAGGGGGGAGGGGCTTGGTGATGTGCCACGGTGGGGGGGTCGGGTGATGCTTGAAGGGGGGGGACAAGGGGATTTCTTTGGGTGCTGCGCCGGCTGGGGGGGGAAGGGGGGGGTCTCGCTGGACATGGGTGGCTGGAAGGAAGCAGGGGGAGGGGAGGGGAGGGTCGCTGCACATGGGTGGCTGCAGGGGGGGCAGGGAACAGGGAGATAGGGATGGGGCTCCACACACCACATGGGTGCCTGCAAGGGGGACAGGGGATACAGGACGGACACTGCAGGGCAGGCAGGGGGACAGAAGGGTTGGTGGTCATCAGGGGGGACAGGTGGGTCGATGGACATGGCTGGCCACAGGGGAGGAACAGGGAAAAAGGAGAGGAGTGTCCTCAGACATGGGTGGCTGCACAGGAGAGGAAGGTCGCTGGACATGGGTAGCTGCGGGGGGGCAGGGGGACAGAAGGGTCGCTGGACATGGCTGGCTGCAGGGGGGACAGGGGAGAGAGGAGGGACGCTGCACATGCGTGCCTGCAGGGGGACAGGAGGGATGCTGAGGGGGGGCCTGAGACCACATGGGTGGCTGCAGGGGGAGCAGGGGAGCCAGGAAGGACGCAGCAGGGGGAGAGGAGGGTTGATGGGCATGGGTGACTGCAGGGGGATGCTGGACATGGGTGGCTGCAGGGGGAACACGGGGAGAGGAGGGTCGCTGCACATGCCTGGCTGCAAGGGGGCAGGGGAGAGGGAGGGGGTGAGGGGGTTCCTCACACCACACATGCAGTCACTCATTCTGTCTGCCACATACACTCTCACTCACACACTCACTGTCTTTGTCCCTCTCTCTCACACAGTGTCACACAGAAACACAAACACTGTCTCTCACACACTCTCTCTCTCGCACAAACACATACACTCTTTCTCTCTCTCTCTCTCTCTCACATTCTCTCTCTGACACACACGCTCCATCTCTCACACACGCTCTTTCTGAAACATACACTCCAAGGAAAACCTTGCTAGCGCCCGTTTCATTTCTAACAGATACGGGCCTTTTTTACTAGTGTTTAAATAAATATAGCACTACTAGATGTACACAGTACTGTATAGTAAACATGTATGAGATAGTCCCTGCTTGACAGAGCTTACAGTCTATGCAAGACAAACAGGACAAATAAAGAGATCAGGGAATTACTTATTGTGGGAATGACTGAAACCAGGGCTGTAGAATCAGAGTCAGTAAAAATGTACCGACTCCAGCTTCAAAATAAATAAAAACAAACAAACCATAATATATGGAGTGGAGGAGTGGCCTAGTGGTTAGAGAACCGGTCTTGCAATCCAGAGGTGGCCGGTTCAAATCCCACTGCTACTCCTTGTGATCTTGGACAAGTCACTTAACCCTCCATTGCCTCAGGCACAAACTTAGATTGTGAGCCCTCCTGGGACAAAGAAATATCCAGAGTACCTGAATGTAACTCACCTTGAGCTACTACTGAAAAAGGTGTGAGCAAAATGAAAATAAAATATGGTAAGTTTTAAAACTTACTTATACATATCTTTGTCCTGGATCTCAAGCTATGTTTACCAGCTATGTTAGATCCAAAACAAAAATAAATTAAAGCCTAATAGAAATAGGAGTGGAAGGTTTGGTGTTCCGATTCCACAGCCCTGCTTACAACAGACACAGGTACTAAATAGGTGAATAGGGAGTTAAAAGCAGCCTCAAAAAAGTGGGACTTTAGCCTAGATTTGAATATGGCCAGAGACGGACCTCGACATACTGACTCAGGAAGTCTAATCCAGGAATATGGTGCAGCAAGATAAAAGGAACGGAGTTGGCAGTGGAGAAGAATACAGATAATAGAGATTTAACTGATGAACAGAGGTCCTGGGGAGGAGGTGTAGGGAGAGATAATGAGGAGCTGCAGAGTGAATGCACTTGTAAGTCTATACGAGGAGTTTGAACTGTATGCGGAAAGGGATAGGGACGTAGATGCTATAGCCATCCCACTTACGAACCTAAGTTCCATTTTTCTGTATATTTACAAGTGGTTCATAACTGTAATCTTGTCATGAGGATGCAGAAGAAGAAGAAAAAAAAAGGGTTAATCTTACCCGACCATAACCGTGCTTTGACATCTTCTCTCCTGGCTGATGTCTTTGGATGCAGGTTTACTGCCTCCGATGTTATCTGGCAAAAGAGGGGTTGTATTGACCAGGCAGAAACCTGCACATGAAGAAAACCCAAGTCATGTATGTGGTGCTGAAATACATGCTGTCATGCACTTGAGACACTGGTACACTGTAGACCCAATGACTGCAAACTCCCAACCACTGCAGGCCGCCTCCCCACGACTTCATATGCTCTGGCAGCAACGGAAATCCTCAACCTCCAACAGGGTTGTAAATACTACCGTGTTTCCCCGAATATAAGACACTGTCTTATATTAATTTTTCCTCCCCAAGACCCGCTAGGTCTTATTTTCAGGTGAGGTATTTTTTTTCGGGGAAACATCGGAGTCGCCCCCCCCCCCAACCGAGGTCGCCAGGCCCCCCCTCCACCCGCCCTCCATCGCTCCCAACCTGAAACGCCTCCTTTCACCTTCCTTCGCAAGTTCGGTGCAAGCAGCAGCAGGGCAGACCTCTCCTTCCTTCTGTGCCTCGCCTTCGCCTGACGTTACGTTACGTTACGTCAGGTGAGGGCGGAACACGGAAGGAAGGAGTGGCTTGCCCTGCTGCTGCTTGCTCCGAACTTGCGAAGGAAGGTGAAAGGAGGCGTTTCAGGTACTGGTAGTTCCGGAAGCGATGGAGGGCGGGTGGAGGGAGGCCCAGCGACCTCGGGGGCGGCGGCAGCGGCCTTTATCTGGCTCTCGGCGGCCCTGCTTCAGGTAGGTCTTACTTTCGGGGGAGGCCTTATAATACAAATTTGCAGCAAAACCCGGTAGGCCTTATTTTCGGAGTAGGTCTTATTTTCGGGGAAACACGGTATAATGGTACAGCTGCTACATTCCTCAAAATAAGCTTAACAACATAGATGTTTACGGCCATGGGACTGATCTATAAAATACTGAGTGGAGCGGGATGGGTAGAGGTAATTCATTTGTTTACTCTTTCCAAAAATACAAGATCGGGCTGGGGGGATGCAATGAAGATACTAAGTAGTAAATTTAACACAGACCCCAGAAAATATTTCTTCACTCAACGTGTAATTAAACTCTGGAATTCGTTGCCAGAGAATTTGGTAAAAGCAGTTAGCTTAGCAGGGTTTAAAAAAAAAGGTCTGGATAATTTCCTAAAAGTAAAGCCCATAAGCCATTATTAAGATGGAAAAATCTACTGCTTATTTCTACGAAAAGCAGCATAAAATCTATTCTACTGTTCTTGGCTCTTGCCAGGTATTTGTGACCTAGATTGGCCACTGTTGGAAACAGGATACTGGGCTCAAGGGACCTTCGGTCTGTCCTAGTATGGTGATCCTTATGTTTTTAAGGAGCAGCGCTGGAGATTTTTAGCTGTGTGAGTAAATTCTTCAACAATTATACTGAAGTCTGATATACCACATAGTGTGAGTAACATCAGGGCTGATAAGAGCATACATGAGCAGGGGGAAGGTAAGGTTGGAGTACAGTACTGCATAATAATAGAGGAATGGGGGATGGATAGAGAAATGAATTGAAGTATTTAGACAAATGCAACTGTGGAAAGTTGAAGGATTGAGAATGGATTGGGGAATGGCATTAAGAGGATAAGGTGTGGGGGATAGTGCTGGGCAGACTTGTACGGTCTGTGCCCTGAAAAAGACAGGTACAAATCAAGGTAAGGTATACACAAAAAAGTGGCATATTTCTTGGGCAGACTGGATGGACCGTGCAGGTCTTTTTCTGCCGTCATTTACTATGTTATGTTACTATGTTATGTTTGTGGGATTGACCAACGGGATAAGGTGTGATTTGTAGGATTGAGCAAGAGGATAAGGTGTGGTTTGTGGGATTGACCAACGGGATAAGGTGTAGTGTGGGAGAGAAAGCACGGTGAGAGGGAGATTATTGGGGGGAGGGGCTGTGACAAGAGGAAGGCTATTGGGAGGTGGAATGGCGACTGGGGTAGCTCTGGGGGATGAAGCATAGTACGGGGGGGTAGGGGGGTTATGGCATAAGGGGTGACTGTAGGGATATGGGTCTGGGTAAAAGACAGATCTCCTGCATCCTCAACGTGCTCTCTTATAAAGGTATCAGCGTTTTGTTTTGAGTGTTGTTGCTGCTCTTGGAATGCGGCGAACTCCAGCGCTGGCGAGCTTGGTCCTTTTTTTGTGGGCTCTGCCCCTCTGATGCTCTGTTCTTTTTCTGTGGCGGTGGGACCCAGTAGAAAGTGACTGAACAGGTCATCGCTGTGACTTACTGCATACCGAAAGCGTCAGCGCCGGTCAAAACAGCACAGTGTGCCTTGCTTATCTATTTGCAATTGAGCTTGGTGCTGCCAGGAGAGGGGAAATCTAACGGCCTGTGGGACCGTGAAGGAGGGCAGAAGTGAAGTAGGAGAGAAGGCATAAGCCAGATAAAAATTAGCCTCCATGAAGAAGGAAAGAGAAACATTTTAAAAACACAGGGTGGGGGCAGAGGAAGAAGAGTCATGCTTTAGATAATGGTGGGAAGGAAGGAGACATTGTGAAGATGAAGGGCAGCAGGATAAGAAAGAGATCCTGCACTCAATCCGGCCAGAAGAGCCAGATCCAGCACCCATTCATGCCGAGAGGGCCTGCATCCACTCCCATCAAAATACTGGATCCCACTCAACTCCACCAGAAGGGCTGGATCCAGCACTCATTCCCACCCGAAGAACAGGATCCACTTGGATGTAGTACTAATTAAGTTAAATGGCACCAGAAGGCCTGCATCATGCCACATCTGACATTAAGTACTTTCCAGGTTCTCTCTCTCCCCCCAACCCCGGACAAATGATCTCCAGGATGTCTCACCTTCCTTTCCTGCCCTCTTTATGTCCAGCCTCCTTGATCTCCAGAATTATCTCTCACCTTCCTCCCATTATCCACAGCATTTTACTTCTTACTCTTCCGCCCCCCCCCCCCCCCAATCGTCCAACATGTCTTTCTTCCTCCTTCCTGGATAATAATGCTTTTATACAGCTTACTCCCTCCCTTTCTCTGTCTGCCGCTCCTCTTCCTCCTTTCCTGTTGCCCAAAGCACAAAAGAATAACGCTCTGTCTTTAAAGTAGTATTGAGAGGATCTGTGGCAGGCAGGAAAATAGCGACAGGAAAGAACATGCTCCCCCCTCCCCCGAGAGACCACTAGCCCACCAGGGCCCTTCAGATAGGACCAGGGCAGCGGGGGTGTCAGGCAGCAGCTGGGCAGGGGAACCAGACCACTCTCAGTCCACCCCTGATCTGTATGATCTGCCTTTTACTTTTTCAGGGTACCAGGCATAGTTAGGAGTACAGGATGGGTTAGAGCAGTGTTTCCTAAGTCCGGTCCCAGAGTACCCCTTCCCAGTCAGGTTTTCAGGATATCCACCATAAATCTCCACACCCAGCAACACAGCATAACCAATGATCGTACTGGATAATATACAATCCTCACTCCCTTCGACCCTCATGTTGCCTGATACACACCTACCTCTTGCAACCACAATATAACCTTGTTATCAACCGACTTGGGGAACACCATTACGGTACTATGTAAGCCACAGTGAGCCTGCAAATAGTTGGGAAAACGTGGGGTACAAATGTAACAATAAATAAATAAATATGCACAACAGAGACTTGCATATAATGGAGGCAGTGTATGCAAATAAAATTCATGCATATTCTGTAGAAATCCCAAAAACCTGAGTGGCAAGGGGTACTCCAGGACTCTACTTGGGGAAACACTGGGTTAGAGGAATAGCTGAGGAATAATTGGGGAGTGAAGTCAGGTTAAAGCATAAATAAAAAGATTGCATTAGTGGGATGCAACGTGATTAGGAGAATGATGACAAAAGAGATTAGGAAGAGGCGAAGTTGAACAGAGGGCATTTACCCGCTGTACAGTGCGCCCGCTTCGTCCTCCTCGGAGCTTCTCTCGGTTTCTCGCCCAGGTTCCGGGTTCTCCCAGCACCATGACACTACTGCTGCAGCACTGCGGAAACTAGGTGTTGCACGCATGCTCAGTCTGAACACACCAGCACGTTTTCCGCTCAGTGGTCCGGAAGATGGCGTGACATCACAAAGTTGAACCCGGTCCACCCAAGGAGGATTTCATTCTCCTCATCGCGGTACACCCAAAACAATATAATTGACATGGCGACAAGCTCCGCCTACTGGCTTCACGGATAACGGGCCAAGCACGCTCCTGCAGGGCGTCTCCTGTTCATCAAACCTCCTTGAGCAGCTCACAGTACTCTTGCCTCAACCTATCAGCTGCCTGCACTTGCTCCGTGCCCTCCTACAGCCCTTTCTACCACGCATGTGCATAGTTATTTTCGCGCAGGCAGGCGCATTTCCCCCTTCACTTTCTTTCCTCCAAGCGGCGCCGCGCGGGGCAGGCCGGGAAAGCAGCTTTCCATTTGCTTCGGCGGATTCGCGGCTCTTCCAGTCTAAAGACCGGAAGCGGCAGAGAGAGGCGAACCGGCGGGGTGAGACCGGGTGAAGGGAGGTGCTCAGTGCGAGCGGGCGCCTCCGGAACGGGCGACCCCGGGGATAAGAGAGACCGATTATAGATAATGAGCCGGAAAGAGACCGGTTAGAAGTGCTGAATGTTCGTTTCTGCAGCTGGTGTTATCCGGAGCATTGTGTGGAGAAGAAAGTTGAAAAGACAAACCCAGTACTTTTGGTATTCAATGAAAAAGGGAGTGGAAAGGTATATTAAGTGAGTAGCAAACATAAAACAAAAAAAACAACACAACCACCTTGGTACAGTTATACGTAATTGGGGTGGGGGAAGATGCTAAAACCATTCATTTGATTATCCGCTTTCCTGGCAACGCATCAAACAGTAGAATATTAAATCCTATGCTAGATTTTGCACTTAATGTGCTTTAATACAGAAAATGCACGGCAAGTGTGCAAAGGTGGTTCCTGCATTTTATACTGCAGGTTGTGCATTAATATTTGGATTAATATGTGCTACCTGCTCCCAGTGAATGTGGGAACACTTAGCATCTCCTATTTAGGAGGCACTGAGTGGTTCTGCGGTCACTGCAACGCGTTAACTGATGCTTCCGCACAAGCTTTCTACCCACGCCATGTCTCCTACCTCAAAAAATACTTAGTGCCCGGTTTACTGCATGCTAACTGGAAAAATACCACAAAGCCCTTTAACACGGATCCGTGTGTGATAACAATCAACCCAGATCAATTCCATTGCTTGCTAATATTGATAATCTCAAGCCACACACACGCAGTTAAAGGGTGTCTATGTAGGTTAAGGGGAAAAAAGTCTCATCAAACTGCGGCATAAACTCATTTGTCAATTGCACACAGTGTAAAAAGTAATCATCGACAACTCCCCCCCCCCCCCCTTCTTTCTTTTATTATGATTGAGTTTAAGTTTTCTTTGCAAGAACAAAGGAGGAACTTCTTAATCAACATCCTAATGTATCAACGTCCTTACGTATCATTTAGATGAAATTAAAGGGACTTATCTTTTCTCCTTGTCCAATTGCATCTAGAATGGTAGGTTCCAGCTTGTGTAGTAATTCAAGTGCGGTCCCAACGGTCCCGTTTCGCTCTGCTTTTTCAGGGAACCACACCGCAAAACTTCAAAATTTAAGGTGTTCTAACGCTGGAGAGCAAGCTTTAATGAGCCATTCGCAGTTTCACTGTACCGGCCGTGTGTACTTACACATGCATGGCTTAATCTTTGAGACAAGCTTGCTCTCCAGCGTTAGAACGCCTTAAATTTTGAAGTTTTGCAGTGTGGTTCCCTGAAGAAGCAGAGCGAAACGGGACCTTTGGGACCGCACTTGAAGCTGGAACCTACCATTCTAGAAGCAATTGGACAAGGAGAAAAGATAAGTCCTTTTAATTTCATCTATCTGATATGTAAGGATGTTGATACATTAGGATGTTGATTAAGAAGTTCCTCCTTTGTTCTTGCAAAGAAAACTTAAACTCAATCGTAATAAAAGAAAGAAAGGGTTTTTTTTTGTCGATGATTACTTTTTTACACTGTGTGCAATTGACAAATGAGTTTATGCCGCAGTTTGATGAGACTTTTTTCCCCTTAACCTACATAGACACCCTTTAACTGCATGTGAGTGACTTCCGTGTGTGATAAACCAGGTATTGTGGGGTAGATTCAAGGAAGAGTGCCAAAAGTTAGGTGCCAGGATGAGCCATGCTAAGTGACCTGTATAGAATACTTCCTTTGTTAGGCGTGAGCATTCATACCTGCCAAAAGCTGATGTAAATGCTGGAGCCTAGCTAATGGCAGGCGGGCAAATGCAGGTATTCTGTAACATGGTGCCTAATTTGTGGGAATACCCCTGACCCCACCCATGGTGCTCCTATGGCCACTCCTCTTTTTGAGTTGTACACTATGAAATCTAGGCGTGCATGTTATAGGATAGGGTGTTGGACAGTTCCTTGCGTAACTCCTAATTATTGCCAATTAAGTGTTAACGCCAATAATTGATAGTGCCTAACTGATCAATTAGTTTATGCATGGATCTGGGAGTAAGTGCTTAGTGCAGTTTTGTGAAAGGGCTCCTTAAATTTAAAATTAAGTCAGCATATTTTTTGGAGCTGGCCTTCCTGGACACTTGGTTTTCTCTGGGGGGGAGGGAAGCACTAGCTTTTTGTTTTGGTATTTTGTTTTAAATATTTTGAGTATTATAGTAAATACAAAAATATAGAGTGAATTCAGGTATAAACAAGTTATAAATGTAGAACATGAACAGTACAACAAAGTACTACATGAGTTTGGTGAATGTATGTTTAGGATAAAAGTGTAAATAATCGAGTTCAAGATGGCTGCCGAATAAGACGGACGCGTTTTTCGCCTCTCTCTTACCTTAATAATATTGTGGATATGCCGAAAAGGAGGGGACGTGCTGCGGCGACTGCCTCCCAGCAGCCGAGGAATTTACCCTCTACAAGCTCGATTGAGCCATTTTTACAGAGAGCTGCAGGCATGGTTTCGACGTCGACGGGCGGCCCGCTCGCTCACACACTAGCTGGAGAAAGTGGAGTGAACGCAGGGCTGGAAGTTTCGCTGAGCCCGGACGGTAGAGACCCGCCTCCTCAACCAATTGGTAGCAGTTCTCCGATGAGCGCATACCCGACCGCGAAGACCGGAGAGTCAGGTAGCGGAGGGCAACGGGAGGCTTTACTATCCTCGACGGAAGGTTTGGGAAGTATATTAACTCCCACCTTAACTGCTCCCTTAGAGAGAAGACCTGCTGAGGAGACGGTAGGAACAAATGGGAATGTAAGCCTGATACACATTGCAACAGAAGAGATTTTTCCTTTTAAAAAACCAACTGAAGTAACTTTAGATAATCTTTGGCATCTAATTGTTGAACTAGGTAGGGCTTTATGCCCTCAGACAAAAAAAATGTCAGAAGAAATTGCCTTAATGGATGGGAAATTGAAGGAAGTAGAAACTAAAATTAACTCTGTGGCTTCACAAACTGAAAATCTTGAAAAAGAAATCCAACAGATACAAACTGTACAAACAACAACTGTTAAAGACTTGGTAAACCTAAGGAGAAAATCGGAGTTTCTTGAAAATACTCTTAAAAATAATAATTTACGTTTTATAAATTTTCCTTTACAGCCTCTGGTTTCTCCGCGGGAAATGCTCAGAAATTATTTTAAAGAAGTCCTTGAAATTGGTGAAGATCAATTCCCTCCTATCTCCCAGGTTTTTTACATCCCGGGTAAAAAAGAAGAACTTTCAAACACTCAGGCAATAGATGTCTCTGCATTATTAGAAAGTTCAGATAGTGAAAAATTTACTGCTTCAACTTTACTTGCCACGGTTGCGTTGACCTCAGACAAGTCATGGATATTAAAGAAATTTTTCCTAAAGAAAGAGAAAACTTTTAGAGGATTACAAACTCGAATATTTCCTGACTTGTCGAGGGACACGCAGAAGCGTAGGCAAAAGTTCCTGCAGTTAAAACAGGAGACGCTCCAATTAGGAGCAACGTTTTATTTAAAATATCCATGTAAATGTTTGGTTAACTATCAGAATGTTAAATATGTGTATTTTGACCCTTCCCAATTAAGTTCCTTTTTAACATCTAAGAGAACTCTATAAGTGAATATATACCTAGCCTGTAACGCTGAATTCTTGTTTTTGATTATAATTTATTTGAAATGTTTAATTTCTTTTCCTTATATCTCCAGTTATTCTCTTGAACTCCCCTTTTGTGGACTTTAAAGCATCTAAAAAGGAGATGTTTTTCTTTGTTCTATTTGGAAGAAATTTTTTCTTGTAAATTAGTATTCTTTAGCTGCTTTTTTCTGTCAAGTAAATTTACTTGTGATTTATTGAAATAATAATAAATAAAATAAAAAAAAAAAAAAAAAAAAAAAAAAAGTGTAAATAATCTTGGTTAACATAATGCTGACCTCTGTGAGTTATTTGCTAGATAAATAATTATCTAAAGTTTTTCATTGTAACAACTTGCAAGATTTCTGGAGGGTGTGACGACTGAAATTATTTTTGCATTTGGGTTTTATATTGGATGGATTTGGAGATTTCATGTGTTTGATTTCTGGGTGTTATTTTGTCCTGTTGTTTTATTTAATGGATACAATGTTCTGTTGAAGCAGACTTGTCAACCATTCTGATTCCTTATGCAGAAGGGCAGTATATTCAAGTAAATAAAAAATTTAAATCATAAACATTACAGTTGATCAGTATTTTAGTACTTTGACTTTTTTTTTTTTCATTTAGCACTGATGATATTTGTGTTTTATGAGTTAGGTTGATGTGCAGAAATTTGAAAATACTGTATATGATGTAGGAGGAGAAGCTGATGTACCTCTAGGAGGGGCTGATAAGCACTGGCTTAGGATACACCTAGCCAGCCAGGGTTTTCAGGATTACAATGAATATGTATGAGAAACATCTGCATCCAGTGGGTCTTTGATGTATGTTTATTTAGTTGATATATACCGCCTTTCTATAATGCAGGTTTCTCATGCATATTCGTTATGCTAATCATAAAAACTGACTAGATGTTCCTCCCAGAGAGGGTTGAGAAACACTGTCTTAAGCAGGGAAGAAACCTTAGGATCATAAGGTATGACAGTGGTTTTCAACTCAGTCCTCGGGCACCACCTGGCCAGTTGAGTTTTCAGGATATCCACATTGAATATGCATGAGATGTGTTAGCATTCGCTTCCTCCAGTGCATGCAGGTGGATGAGAAGGTGGGACAGATGAGAGGGGATATGGGTAGAGTTTGTGATGGTGTCAAGAGAATGAATGAGATCTTGAAGAAGATTAGGGGGGAGGGGGGCATTTTCAATATGAAGTCTAAATCCAATTTTGGACATTTTGTGAAACGTGTCCAAAAATGCAGTAGCAAACATGACCATTTTCAACATAGTAAATGACGACAGATAGACCTCAACGGTCAATCCAGTCTGCCCAAACCAGAAAAACGTTTGTTTTGTTTGGAAAACCACAAATTTTTAAATAGCTATTATCTTCAGTTTAGGAAAGCCCTTAAGACATTTCTTTTTAAGAAATGGTATTAAGTTGTGCTGAGTTTTTTTGGAAATTATTGTATAATATGGTTTAAACATTGTAATTCCTGATCAGTTTTTCTGTTGTTACCCGCAGTGAACTTTGTTGTATTTTGTGGGTTATAAGACTGTAGTAATAATAATATCTTTTAGGATCATTTAAAAACAAAACAACAAGGTCCAAGGGAAAAATGCACAAAAACAAGCCATTGGGACATATGGGGGGGGGGGGGGGGGCAGCATTCTTAGTAAATTGGCCATACAGACATCCCAGCAGAGCAGTGCGGCACCCTTGCTGCAGTAGACTTCACTTAAAAGGTGCCAGTTACACATCTCACTAGGGGATCCCTCCCAAAACCAACTGTACATGACTACAATAGCCCTTATTTCTGCAAGTGTCACCTATATGTAGGTCTGTAGGATTTTTGGTAGGTCTTGGAGGGCTCACACTTTCCACCACAAGTTAAGAGTGGGATAAGGAGCTGTGTCTCATTCTCTATGGTCTATTGCACCAACCACTAGGCTACTCCAGGGACCTGTTTGCTGCTCTAATAGGACTGATCATAACATCTGAAGCTGTCATAGAGGCTGCAATGCACAGCTTTGGGGGGGGGGGGGGGGGTCAGTGACCACTGGAGGAAGTAAGGTGGTCATTTGGCCATTTAGGACACCTTTTTGTGACTTAGTTGTTACTAAACAAGTCTAGACCAAAACATCTAGGTTTTTTTTAGCCTTGGACGTATTTGCTTTGTTCCATTATGGCAGAAAATCGTCCAAGTGTTAGGAACGCCCAGATCCAACCTCCAACATGCCCCCTTGTGATTTGGAATCACTGCGTAGAAAACACGTCTAGCAAAAAATGTGTTTTGTAAATAGTGATTTGGACGTTTTCGCAAGAAAAATGTTCATCTGCTGCTTTGTGCCATTTTTTGGATGTTTTTCTGTTTTGAAATGAGCCCCTTAACCAACCAGGAGAGGCTTCATGCATTTGCTCTCCTGCTACATAAAAAATGAGTGACAACAGGGGCAGCTCAGCGTAGCTTTTTAGCACAGCACTGCACTGAATGAATATGCTCATAAAATCTAGGCAAAAGAATGGCAGGCCTATATTTCATACATAAGAACATAAGAGTAGCCATACAGGGTGAGACCAGTGGGCCATCTAGCCCAGTATTCTGTTTCCAACAGTGGCCAAGCCAGGTCACAAGTACCTGGCAGAAACCCAAGTCATGGCAACACTCCATGCTACCAATCCCAGGGCAAGCAGTTGCTTCCCCATGTCTGTCTCAATAGCAGACTATGGACTTTTCCTGCAGGAACTTGTGCAAACCTTTTTTTTTAAAACCCAGACACGCTAACTGCTGTTACTGCATTCTCCAGCAAAGAGCTTAACTATTCTTTGAGTGAAAAAAATATATCCTCCTATTTGATTTAAAAGAATTTCCATGTAACTTCCTTGAGTGTCCCCTAGTCTTTGTACTTTTGGAACGAGTAACAAATCGATTTACTTCTACTCATTCTACACCACTCAGGATTTTGTAGACATGAATCATATCTCCCCTTTTCCAAGCGGAAGAGCCCTAACCTCTTTAGCCTTTCCTCATACGAGAGGAGTTCCATCCCTTTTATCATTTTGGTCGCTCTTCTTTGAACCTTTTCTAATTCCATTCAAACACCTAGGCAGGGGATTTGAACCTAGAGCTTCATGACACAAAGCAGTACATGTTTCCTCTAGCCCACATCTCCTTTTAATTTCCTAAATTAAGATGAGTTTTGAACAGACATTTTATACTAAGTTTGGCTGAGAGTAGGTCACAGATGTAGGGTTCTTACTTAGAAGCTTAGCTTTCTTTGAATATTGAGTCTGGCATAGATAGAAGGATGCCACTGAAGTCCCTGGAGGTGAGCGATATACTTGGGAGAGGGATGCCAGTGAAGTTTACAGTTGTGAATGTATTGGCACTGGTAGCATGTAGCCATATTTTAAGTAGAACATAAATGTTGCATATTTCTATTACTGAGTCATTGCTACTTGTTAATATTTCTGTAAATGAAAAAAAGGGAGTAGGGGACAGGTTTACATTGATGGATCTCTTTTATTATAGAGGGAGGGATTAAGAGTTTATTAGTGTGTTAAATGGGACAAAGTGATGGACCGTTTTAATGTCAAGTTGAGTGTTTTGTAATGTAAATACTGTTGTATTTACTGCTTGTTTATGTTTTTTTTTTTTGCTGCATTTTGTTAAGAGCCCTTATACAAATATATATGTCATATATTACTCTTGCTATTGTCTGATAACATTTTTAATATAAAAGATTTAAACATAACAGTGTATACTCTGAGAAGGGAACATGGGTGGGAGAATCCTAATATCTCAGTTTCATGAATCCTGCTTTGTTAGTTCTGGACAGGATTGAATGAGCAATACGCCCTGTCTTTCTCCCTATGCAGGCTGTACTGGTGTGTCTGTCTTGTTCCCCATCAATAGAGAGGCTGCCAGTTCCTCCAGGAAGTCAGCGATATGTCTGGACAGCTTTCTGCTGCGGTAAGGAATATGTTTGCATACTAGCCGTTAAGCCCGTAAAAACGGGCGAGTATTGCAGCCCTCCTCTCTCCCCTGGCCTCACCCCATCCACCGATCCTCCCCCCCATGTCCAGCAACCCTCCTCTGTGCCCTGCTCTCACCCCAGGTCCAGCAACCATGGCATCTCCCCCCTGCCCTTCCCCCATGTCCAGCTACCCTCATCGCCGCCGCTCCCTCCCCCCTCCGTGCTGGGCCCCCTGCACAGACCTGACAGCGCCTCTCACCTCTGTGTGAAAGCGCTACAGGCAGCAGGGGGAGGGTGGAGGTTGTTTCGCGTGATGTTCCTTTCCAGGCGGCAGCGTCCGACAATTCGACTCCGTTTCCCTCTCTGTTCCGCCCTCTGACGTCATGATGTCTTGACGCGAGGGCGGGACAGAGAGGGAAGTCAGTACTGCGCATTTGCAAGTGAGTACGATCACTTGCCGTTTATATGTTTGATAAACCCCCAGAGTCTATATAGCGCGATAGAAATTGCGCTCACAAATCCGGTCGTATTCTGGATTCGCGCATGCAAATTAATTGCTTAACAAGCCAATCAGCACCGTAATTGCCACAGTGCCAATTAGTCAATAATTGCTTGCTAATTAGAATTTACGTGTACACTTTAAGTGTATTCTGTACAGTGGTGCTTGTGAATTCTAATGTGCACTGCCAAAAGGGGGGGTCTGGCTATGGGCATTCTGAAAATTTATGTGCAGGGTTATAGGATACAACTGCTCCGCACCTAACTTAGGTGCTGGTACATACACCAAGTTTTACCTGGCCTAAATGGGCGCGTCTAGAGTTAGGTGCAGGCCGCTAAGCGTATTCTATAAATCCCATCTAAATCTAGGCACAGTTTATAGAATACACCTAGGTGGACATTTTTCAGGCACCTTGTATAGAGTCTAGTCCAAAACATTAAAAGCAGAGCTTTCCAAACTGTGAGTCGCAGTCTCAAACGGGGTCACGGCCTGGGCAGACACTTCATAGAACATCATTGTCCTGCTCTGCTGAGGGGGTTAGACACTTTCTGTGGCCGTGCAGTTTAGGGTCACTACTGCAGAATGATTGGTGAGCACTGGTTAAAACACTTTTGTAGAAAGTTTTAAAGCTTTGAGGTTGATTTTCAAAGCCATCTACTTGGCTAAATAAGGACTTGAGTGGCTTGATCATTGGTTTTGGAAATTGTACTTACCATGTGGATTAATTTAACCATCTACCTTTACTGCTGACTAAATGCAATATTTCAGTCTGGGGGGCAGAGCTAAAGTGGGAGAAGAAAGTGAGTTGGTTTTCGGGGCTGGGTCCTAAACTGGTCAGCCAAACAGGGGTTACTAAGCTGCGGTAAAAGGGGGTCTGCTCTAGTGTCAGCTGTGTTTGATGGGCACTGAGACCCCCTTTTACCACAGCGGAGAAAAGGCTGTCCATTTTTTGGGAAAAAGAAATGGTTGTGCAGTAACTGAACCACTTGCCGCACAAACATTTTGTTGGGGAGCCCTTACTGCCACCTATTCAGATGGCGGTAAGGGCTCCCTTGCTAACATGTAAGTAACTGAGCAGCACAAGGCGCTGCCTGATTACCGCCGGTTAAGTTCCAACACTACAAAAAGAGGGCATTTTTTGTGTGCTAGAAGTTGGAACAGCGGTAGTTCTGATTTAGCATGTCATAAGCCAGCAGTGGGCTTACCACTGCTTAGTAAAAGGGTCCCTTACGCTTTACATTTAAGAAGCCTTAATCTAGGCCAAGCTGCTGCGTCCCTACACCAGAGTCTCCAGTGCTGTGGAGCTAATATTTAAAGGGAGTTACATGTTCTTCAGCAACTGGCAAGCATATAAATTCCTTACCCATAATTTTCGGCCACTATGGACTGGATTCTGTAAGTGGCTGAAAAGTATGAGCACTAAGAGCTGTTGCATAAGTACATAAGTATTGCCATACTGGGAAAGACCAAAGGTCCATCAAGTCCAGCATCCTGTTTCCAACAGTGGCCAATCCAGGTCACAATACCTGGCGAGATCCCAAAAAAGTACAAAACATTCTATACTGCTTATCCCAGAAATAGTGGATTTTCCCCAAGTCCATTTAATAATGGTCTATGGACTTTTCCTTTAGAAAGCCATCCAAACCTTTTTTAAACTCCGCTAAGCTAACCGCCTTTACCACATTCTCTGGCAACGAATTCCAGAGTTTAATTACATGTTGAGTGAAGAAACATTTTCTCTGATTTGTTTTAAGTTTACTACATTGTAGCTTCATCGCATGCCCCCTAGTCCTAGTAGTTTTGGAAAGTGTAAACAGACGCTTCACGTCTACCCACTCATTATTTTATAGACCTCTATCATATCTCCTCTCAGCCGCCTTTTTTCCATGCTGAAAAGCCCTAGCCGCTTTAGCCTTTGCTCTGTCCGTTCTATAAATGGCATCTATTTATAGAATATTGCTTAGCGCCAGGATACGCCGGCTGAAACCTAGTGTAAATCCTCATGGCTAAATTAGATGTGGATCCGCCATATTCTATAATACTGTGCGCAATTTGTAGAAATGCCTCCGATTCGCTCATACCCCTTCCATGGCTACACCCTGTTTTCTGTTCCTTTCGGAAAACATATGCGCGCGTCTTTATAGAATCCCGACTAGGAAGATATGTGTGTAAATTTTAATCATTGCTAGTTAGCACCCAGTTATTGCCGATTTAACTGCATATTTGCTAATTAAGTTGCGTGCGCAGTTATAGAATACGCCTGATGCCCGCCACGTTTCAGCGTGCAATTTTGGGCATCGTATATAGAATTCAGGGGTGTGCCCAAAATATCGAGTGAAAATCAGACCAGCCCAATCCTATCTGTATGGTGAAGGGACATGTTTGGGGAGGTGCAGGATAAGGAACTTATCTGGACAGTGGAGCTTTTCAGCCATTATCCAGATAAACTGTACATTTAGCTTGGGTTTGCCAAATAGCAGGCCTGAACTAAACGTAAAAGGGTAAATTCTATAAGGGACGTCTAAACCGGGATGCCGGGATGATGTTCGATAAGGGAAAAAAAGAACAGTGGAAATCTAGTCTCACCAAACTGATGCTCAGGTTTTCACTTCTCCAAATGTTCCTAATGAGATGATTATGGCTGTTCTTGAAGAAACTCAAAATAATACAGGGAGTGCAAACTTTTGTGAATCTATAAATGCCAGATTGTTCTTGAAGAAAGTAATTTTATAAAGACATTTGCACACACGTGTTCTCTCAGTGTAAAAGTCTGAGGAACTGAGTTCGAGTCCCACTTCAGGCACAGGCAGCTCCTTGTGACTCTGGGCAAGTCACTTAACCCTCCATTGCCCCATGTAAGCCGCATTGAGCCTGCCATGAGTGGGAAAGCGCGGGGTACAAATGTAACCAAAAAAAAAAAAGTACACGCCATGTATGAGAGCATGTACAGGGGTGGATTTTGGGCAGAGCATAGGCAGTCTGCAAGAACCTGCGTAGAATATAATATACGTCACTCTGCATGTGCATAATTATAGGTGCAGACATTTACATCTGCTGCAGGGCAGGTATCTTAAATCAGGGGTAGGGTCTTGTGGAGCACGTTACTGCAGTCTGATTATGAATGTAGAACACTCACTTGCATGGACTTTCTATGTGGTTCTAGATATCTGTGACCTTCAGTGATGTGGCGGTGTATTTCTCGGAGAAGGAGTGGGGCCTTTTGGATGAATGGCAGAAGGAGCTTTATAGGAACGTGATGAAGGAAATCCACGGGGCCCTTCTGTCGATGGGTAAGGAGACTTATTTGGATCAGCCGTGAAAACGAAGAATAATCCGAAGTGCTAGTGCTGCAGAGAAAAGAGGGATGGGAGTGGAGGAGTAGCCTAGTGGTTAGTGCAGTGGACTTTGATCCTGGGGAACTGAGTTCGATTCCCACTGCAGCTCCTTATGACTCTGGGCAAGTCACTTAACCCTCCATTGATCCTGGTACAAATAAGTACCTGAATATACTATGTAAACCGCTTTGAATGTAGTTGGAAAAACCACAGAAAGGCGGTAGGTATATCACGTCCCATTTCCCTTTCCCTTTAAGAGGCAACACTTACAGCATCCTTGGAAGGAGGGTGCAGGGTAAACCCATACAAGTGGAGTTTTAAATAATCCTTCTGACAGGGTTTTTTATGTCTGTGATGAGTGTTTACCCTTGTTAAAATCCTTTTCACCCTGTAAGCGTTTTTCAACAGGTGGAGGTGAGGGAACTGAGGCTTGTTCCCTTCTAAGATTTATATTTTTGTACTCCACAAGTTGTTTTGAAACTTGGGAAAGTACTTCAGCTAAACATATGGGAGAGTATCTTTGAGATTTAAGAGAAGCATTTCATTCATAAGTCCAGGAAAGAGCGGGGTCCTTAAACAAAAGAGGTCACTTCAGTGACTTCCCTACATGCCAAGTGCTAGGAAAAGTGTCTGATAGCACGTTTTTCATGTCAAGGGGGGAAAAAAAATCCTTTTTCTTTTATTAAATGATCTGTTCTGGCTAGAGTTGATATGCAAAAGACATTTGTCAGAGCTTCATTATAAAGTAATTTCCATGTTCCCTTCCCTGGGGCTGTTGAGGTGAATGGTGTGCGGTTAAGAAGGTAACTCTCTTCCCTATACAACTGGAATTGCTGAATGGCGTGCGAGTAAGACAACATGGAGGTAATTTTACAAAATCACTTTTGCACATATGTGACCTCTTAATAAAATGCCAGGTGGAATGAAAGTGCTCACAGTGACATGATGTGTACAGGGATGAGGTTTGAGCAGAGTTTGCAAGTACACATGCCTAGATTATTCAAATATGCGTGTAAATTAGCATGTTTTTGTAATCTTTATGAATGCCTTCCAGACTCTGCCCCCATACACACCTGTAGGCAAAGTATGCACCATTGGGTCACCTTGCCTACTTTTACTCTGGTCAGTGTTTTAGAAGAGGCCACGTGTGAAAATGACGTGATAAAATTGCCCCCTGTGTGTGTGTGTTCCATTGAAAGTTCAACGGAGGCAGAAAATGGTATCTTCCACTAAGCATTTCAACAATTTATCAATAAGTTTTCAGAATACACTGCCAAGGTGATGTTGAGTGGGTTATAGACAAGAGGGTGACAGTATTCCATTGAGAATTTAATAGGAAAGGCATAAGATGGGTTTATTGGTTTTCACCAAAGGCGAAACAAGGAAAGAATAGGTTGAGTGACCATCTTTCACTAGGGTTAATTGTGGAGCGGATAAGACGGGCCATGTGAAAGGAATTGCACAACTTGATAGTATAGTACACAGAGAGGTAGTAATTAAGAAGACAGAAAGCATATTGAATAACATGTTTGTTTCCCACAGAGAGTTAAGTGAGGAGGAATAAAGATGGTAACATGGCTTTCTAATCGGGGTTCAAACTGTGAAGAGCTAAGATGTCTACATTTCATGGATGGCTGAATGGGGGGAGGGTTCGGATGGTTCTGTCATTGATGGTTGAATGAGGAGGAGAGAATCCATGACCAACTTCCTCTGTTGCTAAATTGACAGGCTATAAAATCCTCAACCCTGGCAACCTATTCCGCATCAAGAAAGCGGAAGAACCGTATGACAGGGATCCTGACGACGCCACACAAAGAGACTTTACCATCCATACCACCAACAGTAAGTACATTTTCATAAAGCATTCGGAGAATTCAGTTACCTCTTTCTTGCTTCAGGGTAGGCAGGTAAAAGTTGCACTGGCATTACCCATGCTTTACATGTCCTGTGGTAGGGGCAGTGTGTGAGTGAGGGAAGCTCGCAGTGCTGCTACCCTTGCTGCACCTCTTCTGTGATTGATATTAGAACGGTAAAGGGGACTTGTTGTAGAATTTACTTTGTTTTATAAACTGTTATTAAAATGAAAGTTATTTTTTCTTAAAGAAGTTGTAAGCTTCACTTTATCAGTGAGAAATCTGGGACTGATCGTTGCATACACTTTTTTTTTATATGGGATTGAATGGTAGGCAGATTTCACTTTAAACTTAACATGAACATCAAGAAAGTTTACCCATTCTAGAGTCCAAACAGAGTATAGAGTTTTTCCTTATACAGCTTGTCATGCAAAACAAATGTCTCCTCAAAATTGTGGTGTCGCTTCGGTAGCAGCAACACAAAATCCCTCTTCTGTCAGATACTGTGAAGCAACACAAAACCCTGAAAATACTCACAAACTACGTAGCAGACAGAACCTACGGACAGCAGACCTGCAGCATTTCCAGTTAGGGTTGATGCTGTTATCATTGGGGGTAGTAGGGAAGCAGAAGGGAGCAGTTACGGGGATTCCAATTACCTGACTCTTGTTTCTAGCGCACAGTCACAGATAGTTTTGGTGGCACACCTCCCATCTCTTGGGGGCACACTGGTCAAGAACCACTGGGTTAAGAGAGAGCCACCTTTGTAAAGTTATCTGCTTGCACCATGGTACCTGAGGGATAGAATAGAAATTATCCATTTTTACACCCAGAAAGAAAGAATGGATGAAACAGAATAAGAAGAGGAGGAATGGGTGTCCTTGGATAGCAACCCATCCACAGAAGGAAAAGTATGGCTTGGCAGAGAAAGCAGGGTGGGGGCTATGATATCTGCTTCACTCTGGAACTTTTTTGCTAAACAGCAAGCCTTTAGTTGCACAGGGCAGCATATATATGTTCAAGATGCTTGGAGGTGAGCTTCCTGCTCTCAGAGCAGTGGTTCTCAACCTAGTCCTTAGCTAGTCAGGTTTTCAGGGTATCCACAATAATGTGTATGGGATACTTTTTTATTTATATGATGTTTGTTTTCTGTCTTTTGTTATTTTTGCCTACTTTTTTGAATTACGTAAATTTTTGTAATCCGCTTAGAATTTATGAGATAATGTGGAATGTAAGTTCTTTTGCAATAAACAGTAATAAGGTAGTGTATGCAAATTTATTCCATGTATATTCATAGTGGATATCTTGAAAGCCAGACTGGAAGGGTGTGTCCTGAGGACTGGGTTGACAACCACTGGAATAGAGAAGGGATGGAGTCCACATTAGGAAAATCAAGTCAAGAAGAGTGTATTCTACACTAGAACATCTAGTTCCTCAACCACTTCCTGTTCATTTTCTTGCGACCATTTTCTTTTCTTTAACAAGGCAACCCAGTGATCCATCCTGACATTTTAATAAGGGTTAAGGAAGAAAGAGCGTCTCATCGCCGGCGTCTTAAAGGTCCAGAGGGGCAGGATCAAATTGATGACTCCAGCACAGGTAAGTTGAAAGGATCCTACAGCTTGCTGAATATTGGGAACGGGGAGCTGCGATTCCTCTTCTTGTCGAGTGCATGATAACCCACTTGAAATGGCTCAAGATAAACCAGTCTATAATAGACTATGGGCAACCCATAGCTCTGTCTGCTAGAATATACAAGTGAGAAATTATTTTAATTACAAGCAAAAAAAAGCCCGTTTCCGCAAAAATGAAAAGGGCCCTAGGAAGCTGTTGTCTAAGCGATTTCTCATCTCTCCCCTCCCCTCCATGTCCAGCGATTCTTCCCTGCCCTTCATGGCCAGTGACTCGCCCCAGCCTCCACCTGCCCCCCTTTTAAGCACCTGAGTTCCAGTTCAACCACAGCCCTCACCTGCCCGCCCTCTTCTCCCACAACAGCCCTCCTTTCCTTCCTGCCGCCCTTCCTTTAAAACTTGTATTTTACCTGAAGTCGCAGCGGCGTCAGTGAAAGCGGCAGAATCTGCTCACCTCTAGCCTTCTTTTTCTTTCTCTCTCAGTGTCCCGCCCTCCTGCGACGTAAGTTTTTCTTTTCGCAAGGGTGGGACATTGAGAGGGAAGGCTGGAGGCGAGCCCATTACGTATACCTCATTTGCATATGGTTACGAACCCAGGCAACCAGCCATCCAGGGATGCAGATTGACAAATTATTATATAGGAGATATCTATTTGCTTCAGATTGATTTTGACTGGCTTTTGATAAGTCTACCGGTATGGCTTGGCAAATCGTCATATTTGATTTATTCAGAAGCATTATTTGGAAGTGTCTTATAAAGGGCTAAACGTAGGAGTGGATCGAAATTGGACCAAAGGACCCTTGAATCTTTCCAGCCCATCCTAAAAAGAATGTAGTTTGATTTTTGACTATTGATTACCTTTGTATTTCTTGAAATTGGAACTGTTTCTTCCTGTGATTTGGGATGGTTGGATTTTGTCTCACTTTAATTTTTCGTAAATTTTCCTTTTTTCGTGTACATTATTTAGTTTGGAAATATATTATTTGAAAACTTTCCAATGAAAAATAACATTTTAAAAATTGGTTTATTAGCCTACCTCTCCACAGCTTTGTGATTCTCTTGTTGCTGTCATCGTTAAAGGCTTGATGATGTGAACAGGAATAGCTGCAGAGCTGCAGTATCCTTGTTTTTTCATGTGGCAGAAAAAGAGAAAAGCCACCACACTTCCATGGCAGACGGAGGAGAAATAACTACTGCAAGGCAGAGGAAAAGAGAACTGCAGCCCTGTGGTTAGCAAGAGTTCGCTAGCTGTCAGTTTATGCTCTATAGGGATTACTAGGAGCAGGAATCAATTGTTGCTAGCTATTCCTACGATTAGATTATTATTATTATATTTGTATCCCACATTTTCCCACCTTTTCAAGCTCAATGTGGCTTACATATAACCGTTAACGGTGTTAGCCGATTCCGGTCTGAACAAATACATAGTATGAATGAATACAAAGAGGTATATCTTCAAAGCACTTAGTCTTCCAAAGTTCCATAGAAACCTATGGAACTTTGGAAGGCTAAGTGCTTTGAAAATATGCCTCAAAGTGATATTGTGGTAGAATGAGGTACCTGTATGGTAGGTACAATTGGGGGAAACTTAGGGAGGGAAAGGGGGAAGAAGAGTCCAGTAATGTCCATTACGGTTTTTGGTTACATTGTGTCACAAGTGTCCAGGTATTTTTTTGTTGGGTCGGTGGGGTATGCTCTTCTGAACAGGTCTGTCTTTAGTGCTTTCCGAAAATTTAGGTGGTCGAGCATAGTTTTTATTGCTTTTGGTAATGCGTTCCATAGTTGTGCGCTTAGGTAGGAAAAGCTGGATGCATAGGTGGATTTGTATTTGAGTCCTTTGCTGTTTGGGTAGTGGAGGTTTAGGTATGATCATGCAGATTTTGTGGTGTTTCTGGTTGGCAGGTTGATAAGGTCTGTCATGTATCCCGGTGCCTTGCCATAGATAATTTTATGGACAGTTGTGCAGATTTTGAAATTGATACGTTCTTTGATTGGTAGCCAATGCAGTTTTTCTCAGAGTGCTTTGGGACTGTCAAAACGTGTTATATTCAAGGCTAGATCTGTTAGATTCAAGGCTTTTGTGGCAAAATGGTGCATTTTCAGCATGTGAATTATAAGAATATTTTATGAAATGTATTTCACGAAACGCTGGTCAGAGTTGGCCCGGGGGCATTTCTGCATCTTAAGATTTCCACCAGATGCGTTTTGAGCACTACATATTCGTCTTGAGATAAGTCATTACTTTGTGTATTGTGCATTTTGAATGTAGTTACTCTTCACGTGGGAAGGTTTTTGCCGATGATAAAGTAAGGTCTTTTTCACTGCTTTAGCTCTTTAAAAATTGTGTGTTTTGAGCCTTTCCTTCCCCTTCTTTTTGTGGAAGTTTGTTTCTTTATATTGTTACATTAAAAGTTTCATCTTTTGTGGATTACTATTTGTTTTGCTGTACTGCATGTGTAGTACCACACCCATTTTTTGTCACTTCCCAGGCACTATCCAGGTAGTGGTAAAATGTTTAGATAGTTTTATAATTGATCCTTATTCAGTTACCTATTTGCCTGTTAATTGCCATCTGTGTTTATAGTTCACTGTTCAATATTATTTATTTATTTGTTGCATTTGTATCCCACATTTTCCCACCTATTTGGAGGCTCAATGTGGCTTACAATATATCGTTATTGGTAGATAATAGAGTGGAGGATAACAATTGGCGTTACATAGAGTACATGGATGACATAATAGAAATTCCTCAGCAACCCTCCAGACCGGTCAAGACGCTTGGGTTATGCACGCCTTCCAGCAGAGGGAGACTGAGAACACTAACTTTAAACTGTGTACATCTAACCTGTGCCTAGCCATCTATAGTAAGTATTTTCTCAGTCTCAGCAGAGGGCAGACGTGCAGCCTGTGCAGCTTGTCCGATCTGGGGGGATTTAGATCCTTGTTGAGAGATTAGTTTGTTTTTTGTTTTTCCTAGGGAACAGTAGTCAATCCCTGTGCCTGGAATTCTGTGGTGTGCGAGGGGTTGGTGGGTCCGGTGGGACTCACCATTGTCCCCTTTGGGGTGTCACACCCGGGTGGCCGGGTCCCTCCCCCTGACTGGCTCTCCCTTTTGTGAGCAGCTTTGTGCCTCGGCTGCAGTGTTAATCCTGCAGTCTTGAGTGCTGAATAGTTTGCAGTAGCAAGGCTCAAATAAAGTTAATTGAAAAAAAAAAAAAAAAAGTAAAGAGTACAGCTGGTGAAGAGAGCTGCAGGAGCTGCACTCCGGTGGTTCCGGAGCTGTTCAGCTGGTCTGGGAGAGCTTGAGATCTTTTTTAGGCGCTGGTGAGTGTCTTTGCATTATTTTCGCCGGTTTGTTGTTTTAATCAGCTGTTCTTCTTTGAGCATGTCGGGGAAGTTACTTCGTTGCCGGCTGTGTGCGCGTCGGGGTGTAGACGCGGTCGGCGGGCCCTGCCGGTTTTGTGGGGAGCCCAAGCCCCAATCTCTCGTGCCGCCGGTGTTGGCGGCGGAGGTCCCCTCGGCTGGCTCGCAGGAGGTTGGTGCGTCTCGGGCTGGTGTTTCATCAGCGGTCCCGATTTTGGCGGGAACCACCGCCATTTTGGATTCGGGTCCGGTAGGCGCTGAGCCAGTCATGGGGCCTCAGGGACTCCCGATTTCGAGTCAACCTGGGGGGGAGACCTCTGGCAGTGTGGGTTTTCCTCTGGAGTTCGTTTGGAGTTTGTTCCAGGCTTGGAAGGTGGGGCCGTCGTGTGCGGAGCCCCTTAGTCTGGGGGGGGAGGGGGCTATCGCTAAAAGACCACGTGTGGAGTGGTCGGAAGATGTAGCGATTTTTTCTCCTCCGGATTCTGAGGGTGATTTTAGCCCTCTGGAGGAAGAGGAAGGGTCTGTTGCAGGCCAGGATAGGGATATGGCTTTGCCAGGTGAGGGCCCTTTGGTGGTTAGGATTTTCCGCAGGGATGAGCTATCTGAGCTCATTGAGCAGGTGTCGGCCACTTTAAAGTTTGATCCTGCGGCAGTTCCCTTAGGGGATGGGAAGCAGGTGGATCCTTTGGTTAAGGGGATCAGGCGGGTCTCTCGCTCATTTCCTATGAACGCAGACCTGAGAGACATGATCACATAGGAGTGGCACTCACCGGAGGCTCAGTGTAAAGTGGCTCAGGCTATGGCTAAGCTCTATCCTCTTCCTTAGGAGGATAGAGATTCTCTCAAGCCTCCGACTGTGGATGCCGTGGTGATTACAGTGACTAAGGCTACTGCTATTTCAGTGGATGGGGGGGCTGCGTTGTGGGACCCCCAGGATAGGAAATTGGAGACCTTCCTGAAGCGGAGTTTTGATCTTTCTGCTTTGGCGTTGCAAGCGTCTGTTTGTGGAGGTCTGGTGGCTCGGACGTGTTTTCGCTGGGCTGAGAGGCTCCTAGATAGCCCGCAGGCTGATAGGGCTTCTTTGGTGCAAGATTTGGCTAAGTTGGAGATGGGGTCGTCTTTCTTGGCAGATGCACTGTACGATTTATTGCAGGCATCTGCTAAGAACATGACCTTTGCGGTGGCGGCTCGGCGGGCCCTGTGGTTGCGGGGCTGGGTTGCTGATGCCGCGTCCAAAGCAAAACTTTGTTCCCTACCCTTTAAAGGTTCTTTGCTTTTCGGGGAGGAATTGGATAAGTTGGTGAAGGGTCTTGGTGATGCTAAGGTCCCTCGGCTCCCAGAGCTTCGTCCTAAGGCTTCTAAGGGGGCTGCGGTGCGTGGCCAGTTTCAGGAGGCTCGGCGGTATCGACCCGGTAGGTCTTCTGGGGGGACTAGGGGTCGGATTTTCCCAGAGAACCCAGTCCTTTCGAGGTGGCCGTCGTGGGGGGCGAGGTTCCTCTTCAGGTGCGACCGGCACGTCCCGTGTGTCTCAATGATGGTTTGGGGACCCAGCCTCTGGTTCGCGTGGGGGCTCGCTTACGCTTGTTTTACCAGAGGTGGGTCCAGATCACGTCAGATCAGTGGGTGCTGCAGGTAGTGCGAGACGGGTACGCGCTAGAGTTCGACAGTCCTCTGTCCGATTTCTTCCTCGTGTCTCCCTGTCATTCAAGAAGCAAGGCGAGAGCAGTGCGAGATACTCTGTCACGTCTGATCAATTTAGGAGCGGTAGTGCCTGTACCTCCAGGAGAAAGAGGAACGGGTGGTTGTTCCATTTACTTCGTGGTCCCCAAGAAAGAGGAGGGTTCCTTTTGGCCCATTTTAGATCTCAAGAAGGTCAATGCAGCTCTAAAGGTTCCTTCCTTTCGGATGGAGACGTTATGCTCAGTCATTGTAGCGGTGCAGGAAGGAGAGTTTCTGACTTCCTTAGACCTGACAGAGGCTTACTTGCACATTCCCATTCTAGAGGCGCACCAGCATTTTCTTCGCTTTATGGTGTTAGGGAGACATTTTCAGTTTTGTGCGCTTCTGTTCGGTCTGGCCACAGCTCCTCGCACTTTTTCCAAGGTGATGGTGGTTGTGGCGGCAGCGTTGCGTTTGCAGGGCATTTTGGTTCATCCTTATCTGGACGACTGGTTGATTCGAGCCAAATCAAGGTCGGAGAGCGAGGAGGTCACCGGCTGTGTGGTGACCTTTCTGCAATCGCTGGGTTGGGTTGTCAATCTGGCCAAGAGTCACCTGGTACCGTCGCAGTCCTTGGAATATCTGGGAGTTCTTTTCGACACGAAGAAAGGCCGGGTGTTTTTGACTGCTCCTCGCATCTCCAAGTTGCAGGAACAGATCCGTCAGCTCCGAGCGCAGAGGGCACCTTCGGCTCGGGCGTATCTTCAGGTGTTGGGTCTGATGGCGGCAGCAATAGAGGTGGTTCCTTGGGCCCGGGCCCATATGAGACAGTTACAGAGAGCTTTGTTGGCTCGTTGGTCCCCTCAGTCCCAGTGTCTGGAGGAGCAGGCCCTCTGTCGGGAGTTACCCGTCACAGCCACTCTCCGAATGTAGCAAAGGGCATGCCGCTGAACCCTCCAAATTGGGTGGTGCTGACCACGGATGTGAGTCTGTCAGGCTGGGGGGCGCATTGTCTGGGTCAGGTAGCCCAGGGACGTTGGACATCGGAGGAAGTGTTGGTCCATCAATCGTCTGGAGACGCAAGCGATTCGGTTGGCTCTTCGGTCCTTTCAGAGTCTTCTAGAAGGCAAGGCAGTCAGGGTTCTTTCTGACAATGCCACGGCCGTCGCATATGTCAATCGGCAGGGAGGAACGAAGAGCCAAACGTTAGCTGTAGAGGCGGCAGAGTAGATGTTGTGGGCCGAAGCTCATCTGCAGGGTCTCTCGGCGGGACACGTAGGGGTGGACAACGTGAGCGCGGATTTTCTGAGCAGGCACACGTTAGATCCCGGAGAGTGGTCTCTCCATCCCTCAGTTTTCGATCGGCTGGTGTCGGAGTGGGGTCGGCCGGTGGTGGATCTCATGGCGTCGGCCGACAATGCTCAGGTCCCTCGATTCTTCAGTCGTCGAAGGGATCCTCGGGCCGAGGGCATCGACGCGTTGGTCCTTCCGTGGCTGTCTCAGCAGTTGCGCTACGTGTTTCCGCCGTGGCCACTGGTGGGCTGCGTGGTGCAGCGGATCGGGCGCCATGCCGGGCTAGTGATTCTGATAGCGCCCAATTGGCCTCGGCATCCGTGGTACGGAGATCTGATTCGGTTGCTAGTGCAGGATCCGATTCTGTTGGGGCCCGGGGTGAGATTGGTGCAGGGGCCGATCGAGATGGCCGACCCCTCTCCATTCTCGCTTACGGCTTGGCTCTTGAGAGGCACAGATTAAGGAAGAAAGGTTTTTCGGCCAGGGTGATTGACACTATGTTGCAGTCTCGTAAGAAGTCCACTTCTTTGGCTTATGTGCGGGTGTGGCGCATTTTCGAGAACTGGTGTCAGGAGCAGGAGTATGTTCCTCTGCGTGTTTCGATAGCGGAAGTTTTGGAGTTTCTGCAGGACGGTCTAGACAGGGGTCTCTCTCTCTCTCCTCTGAAGGTACAAGTTTCAGCTTTGTCGTGTTTCAGAGGCAAGATTCGGGGAGTTTCCTTGGCGGCTTCGCCGGACGTGGGGTGGTTCTTGAAGGCAGTAAAGTTGCTTTGGCCGCCTCGTCGTCCGATGGTTCTGCCTTGGGATTTGAATTTGGTCTTGGAGGCTCTGGTTGGACCTCCGTTTGAACCGTTGGCGTCCATCACATGTAAAGATCTTACTTTGAAGACGGTTTTTCTGGTAGCCATTGCTTCGGCGCGTAGAATTTCAGAACTGCAGGCTTTGTCTTGTAGGGAGCCTTTTCTGTCCTTTGCTAAAGACAAAGTGACTTTACGGACAGTGCCTTCTTTTGTGCCTAAGGTGGTACCCTCCTTTCATGTAAATCAGGTGATTTTGTTGCCAGTGTTGGGGGATCGTTCCAGTGATCGCGCTGAACGTCGTTTGGCTAAGTTGGATGTTCGCCGCATTTTGCGGGCGTACTTGAGCAGAACGCAGGAGTTTCGGATGTCGGATAGGTTGTTCATTTTGTTTGGAGGTCCCAAGAAAGGTGAAGCGGCCTCTAAGGCATCTCTGGCTAGATGGTTGAAGGAGACTATTGCTTCAGCGTATTTGTTGAAGCATCGGTCAGTGCCCTCGTTACTTAAGGCACACTCTACTAGGGGGGTAGCCGCTTCCTGGGCGGAAAGTAGTTTTATCCTTCCGCAGGACATTTGTAAGGCAGCGGCATGGTCGTCCATTCATTCCTTTGTGAAGCATTATAGAATTGATGTTCAGGCAAAAGAGGATGCTCGGTTTGGAGCGGCGGTGTTGTCTTCTGCTTTCCGTGGGTCTTACTGCTTTGGTACTTCCCAAGCATCTTGACCGGTCTGGAGGGTTGCTGAGGAAGGTGAAATTAGGCCTTACCTGCTAATTTTCTTTCCTCTAGACCCTCCAGGCCGAACAAGAGCCCGCCCTGTCTATTATCAGAAGTAATTTTGAGCTGTGTTCTGCTATGACTATTCTTTGAATGTGTAGTATGGTTGGAGAGATTTTCTTTGACTTTCATGTTCTACAGAGCGGGACGCCTTGGCGTTTCGTCTGTTCAAGCACACTGTTGGTGTTTAGCAATGGGTTTTCCAGGTACAGGGGTTTCTAGTTTCAGAGTTACTGTTCCAGGAGTTTGTTTTTTCTCTGCTTTGCTAAGCATATACTGACTATAGATGTACACAGTTTAAAGTTAGTGTTCTCAGTCTCCCTCTGCTGGTAGGTGTGCATAACCCAAGCGTCTTGACCGGTCTGGAGGGTCTAGAGGAAAGAAAATTAGCAGGTAAGGCCTAATTTCACCTTTAACAATTGAATTAAGTAATTAAGCAGATATAAGAGAGAAACAGTTCTGATTATAGGTAAAGTGGAGGTTTGTTACATTTGCACTTGCTGATCATTGTGGTATGCCTTGTTGAAGAGGTAGATCTTCAGCGCTTTACGAAAATTAGTTAGTTCATAAATAGTTTTTAAGTTGAGCGGCAATGCATTCCATAACTGTGTGCTCAGGTAAGAAAAGTTTGACGCATGCGTTAGTTTGTATTTTAGACCTTTACAGCTGGGGAAGTGAAGGTTAAGGAATGTGCGGGATGATCTTTTAGCGTTCCTGGGTGGCAAGTCTACTAGGTCTGACATGTAGGCTGGGGCATCTCCGTGTATGATTTTATGAACTAGTGAGCATACCTTGAACGCGATACATTCTTTAAGTGGCAGCCAGTGTAACTGTTCCCTTAAGGGTTTAGCACTTTCGTATTTTGTTTTTCCAAAAATGAGTCTGGCTGCAGTGTTCTGGGCAGTTTGAAGTTTCTTGATGATTTGCTCTTTGCAGCCAGCGTAGAGTGCATTGCAGTAATCTAGGTGACTGAGCACTAGTGATTGTACCAGGTTGAGAAAGATGGTCCTTGGGAAGAAAGGTCTTATTCTTTTTAGTTTCCACATCGAATAGAACATCTTCTTGGTTGTATTTTACGCATGATTTTCAAGTGTAAGATTTTGATCAATGGTGATTCCAAGAATTTTCAGGGTGTCTGAAACCGGAAGGGACAAGTCTGGTGTGTTTATGGTGGTGAATTTGCTCGTATTGTGTTGTGAGGTTAGTATAAGACATTGTGTTTTTTCTGCATTAAGTTTCAGCTGAAATGCATCTGCCCAGGAATGCATGATATGGAAACTTTGAATAATGTCATTGGTAATTTCCTTTAAATCATGTTGGAACGGGATATAAATCGTTACGTCATCTGCGTATATGAATGGATTGAGGTATTGATTGGATAATAATTTGGCCAAGGGTGTCATTAGATTGAAGAGAGTCGGCGAGAGGGGGGATTCTTGAGGGACTCCACATTCAGGTATCCATGTGGTTGATGTAGTCGAGTTAGATATCACTTGGTATGATCTTGCTGTCAGGAAGCCTTTAAACCAATTGAGAACATTTCCTCCGATTCCGAAGTATTCTAGGATGTGCAGTAGTATTCCATGGTCAACCATGTCGAAAGCACTGGACATGTCAAATTGTAGAAGTATGTTATTACCAGTTGCGATCGTTTGTTTAAATTTAGTCAGGAGAGTAACTAGTACTGTTTCAGTGCTGTGGTTAGACCGAAATCCTGATTGGGAGTCGTGAAGCATTGAGAATTTATTTAAGTAGTTGGTAAGTTGTTTGGTCACCATACCTTCCGTTAGTTTGGTTGTCAGAGGAATAGATGCTACCGGGCGGTAGTTGGTTAGGTCACTTGTACTTTTCTTTGCGTCTTTAGGTATAGGTGTGAGTAGAATCTTTCCTTTATCCTTTGGGAAGATTCCGTTTTGTAGCATATAGTTCATGTGTGTCGTGAGGTCTGATATGAATTGTTGAGGGGCAGATTTAATAAGGTTGTTAGGGCTTATGTCTAATTTGCAATGGGACTTAGCGAACCTTTTGAGCATTTGGGAGGTGGTATCGTCCGTTACTGTGTCGAAGTTGGTCCATATTCTGTCCGCTGGGTGTTCACCAGGGTTTGGGTCTAGACAATCAAGGAGTTTCGCGTAGTCAGCAGTATTGACAGGTATCATGAGTCGTAATTTAATGATTTTCTCATTAAAGTATTTCGCAATAAACCTTTTTTTTTATTGACTCTGCTTGTCTGGACTGGCTAAGAATCCTGGTAGTTTGTGTGTTTGGTCTGTGAGTGCTTTCCACTGCACTAACCACTAGGCTGCTACTCTACTCCCAGGCCCATATCTCACTCTGTTACACTTGTGAAAGTGTGAGCCCTCCAAAACCCACCAAAAACCTACTGTACCCACATATATCTCTTCAAGCAAGCCTACACAAATGACCTGACTTAAACTATGAGTCCTTCTGCGCTACCCGGATCAGACTATGAAGACATATGCTCCCCTATTTATCCTTTCTAATTACATCCCTCTTCCTACCTCTCCTTATTCATTCTCCCATATTAAACAACACGCTAATCCCATATTCCTTGTCATCAGCAGCAGATGTGTCCATTAACTGATGGGTTGTATCCGCCTACCAGCAGATGGAGATAATGAACCCTGAAGAACTACAGTGACCCTTGGACGGCTAGCCCCAACTGCCTTCAGTATTTCTCTATCTCCCAGCAGGTGTGGATGTAGCTTGATCAGCTCCTGGATTTCTGCCTGGGGTGGCTCCTGTGCTTTGCCAGTTGAGCAGGGGTGTTGTGGCTGGTGGTGCCCACTTTAAAGGCATATAGGTTCGCCCTTTCCATGCCTTACCCATTCCCCCCTCCTCCCGGAGTCCCTCTGTTGCTGCCTCATAGCATTAAAAAAAAAAAAAAAAGTGTGCGCTTGTACAGCGTTGCTATTTCTGAAGCTTTTTCCAGAGATTCTGGTTATGTGCAGCTTGACCGGAGCTCGTTGACTCAGTCTTCTGAGGTGAGAGTGGTGCCCAGCTCCTCCGGGGAGGTCCCGCGGACACCGTTCCGAACGGGGTAAGTTTTGGCGCGAAGCTGCCATTTTATTGCTATATTTCCGTCCAGTCGGGCGATGGCTGCTGAGGGAGTTAAGCGCTGCTCCCGTTGTGGTAAGCGCAGATCAGTAGTGGGGCTGTATAAAACGTGCTCCTTAGACGCTCGCGCTAGTACGAGCATGCCGAGCGATGATTCCTCCTGCTCGATGGAGCTGGCAGCGGGCGCCATTTTGGAAGTGCCGCATGTCTCGACCCTCGCGGTTGCAGAGGAGTCTGAGTGTAGGGGGACGCCTCGTTTAGAGGCTGCCAGAGGATCTCCTAATTCGGAGGCGGAGGGTCAGGGTGAGTTTTTCTCCCCTGAGTTTGTGCTTTTAATGCATAAAGCCTTCATGCTGAAAAGAGCTCTGCTGCAGGTGTCTGACACTGTGTTGCATTCTGGATCCCCTCCGGGTGTTGATGGCCCAGGGCTGGCTACAGAGGTTATTTCTTCCCCCGAGCGTTGGAAGGACGCTAAATGTAGACGGGGTAAATTCCCCGTCTGAAAGTGGCACACCTCCTCTCCCCCCCCCCCCCCCCCCAAGTGGTCAGGCTGTGGGGAGTCTGAGGGATCTGGCAGGCCCTCATGGACGGATGATCCGGATGAGGGTGCCTGTTTGCCACTGGATTCGGATGATCCCAATGCGGTTCGGATTTTCCACCGCAACGAGCTGCCAGCTCTTATTACTGACGCCTTGCAGGCCCTCTCGATTGATGATCCTGCTGAGGGCGATGCCTCTTCTGTTAATCTTAGGATGGCGAGTACTAAGAAGCCTACTTGGGCCTTTCCTGTGCATGACTCCATCCAAGAGCTTATTTCAGCTCAATGGTCTGACCCCGATGGGCCTTTGAAAGTGGCCAGGGCTATGGGTCAGCTTTACCCTCTGAGTGAGGAGCATTTGGCCCCTTTGGGGATGCCTAAAGTGGATGCATTGGTCACGGCGGTGACTAAAAAGACCACTCTCCCAGTAGAGGGAGGGATTGCTTTGAAAGACATGCAGGACCGGCGGCTGGAATCCGCACTGTAAGCGGTCCTTTGAAATTGTGGGCCTTGCCTTAAGGGCATCTATTTGCAGTTCCTGTGCATCCGGGCATGTCTTTCCTGGTTACAACAGGTGGTGGAACAGCCCGCGGATGGTGCGGGGTCCCTCTCTGAGGTTGCCCCACGGATGGAGTCGGCCCTGTCATTTTTGGCTGACGTCCTTTATGATCTGGTCAGAGCTTCGGCTAAACAGATGTCTCTGGCGGTTTCTGCCCGCCGCCTTCTTTGGCTACGGCATTGGGCAGCTGACATGGCCTCTAAGCAAAGGCTGGTGAGGTTACCCTTTCAGGGCCTCCTGTTATTTGGAGAGGACTTGGAGAAGATTGTTAAAGACCTAGGGGACTCTAAGCCCCAGCGGTTACCTGAGGATAGGCCAAGGCCTTCTTCCAATGGTTCTGTGTTTCCCTCCTCCTCTAGACCTCGCTTCCGTGAAGCTCGTAGGTATCGCCCAGGGCGCTCTGCTGGGTTTTCTCAACGTGCCCGTTTTCAGCCGAGGAACTCCTTTCGTTCGGACAAACGCTCCGCAGCGGCCGGGTCTCGGCCTGGAGTTCAGGGGCGTCCTCCACAATGATGGGACGCTGGTCCACTCCTCGATTCCTGCAGAAGGAGGACGGCTTTCCCTCTTTCTAGAGGAGTGGACCAAGATTACCTCTCATCAGTGGGTCCTGGACCTGATCAGGGAAGGTTACCGACTGGAATTCGGTGCCCCCATGAGAGACATGTTTGTGGAGTCCCGATGCGGCACTGTCGTAAAAAGGGCAGCAGTAGAGGAGACCTTGCAAGTCTTGCTGCACCTTGGAGCGGTGATCCCAGTGCCTCCCGCCGAACGCGGCTGCAGCTGCAAATTTTGTCGTGCCTCGAAAAGGCGGGTCTTTCAGACCGATCCTCGACTTGCGAAGAGTCAACGAGGCCCTAAGAGTACGACACTTTCGCATGGAAACCTTGCGCTCCGTCATTGCGGCGGTACAGCCAGGAGAGTTTCTCATGTCTATGGACCTAAAAGAAGCGTATTTGCACATTCCTATTTGGCCCCCGCATCAGTGGTTTCTCCGGGTTGCGGTGTTGGGACAACATTTCCAGTTTCGGGCCTTGCCTTTTGGCCTAGCCACAGCTCCCCGTACCTTTTCCAAGGTAATGGGGGTCGTAGCTGCCTGTCTCAGGCGAGAGAGTATCAGAGTTCACCCTTATCTCGACGACTGGCTCATCAGACCGGATTCGGCAGCCAAAAGTCGTCTTGCCACAGCCAGAGTGGTTACAGTCCTGCAGGCTCTAGGCTGGGTGATCAATATACCCAAAAGTCACCCGACCCCTTCTCAGTCTCTCGAGTATTTGGGGGTCCGGTTCGACACAGCCTCGGGGTTTGTCTTTCTCCCCGACCAAAGGCGGTGCAAGCTTCAAAATCAGGTCCGTCTGCTCCTGTGGATGCCTCGCCCGCGAGATTGGGACGTGGTCCAGCTGCTGGGGGTCAATGACGGCCACCTTGGAGGTGGTTCCATGGGCAAGAGCGCATATGAGGCCTCTGCAGATTGCCCTGCTTCAACAATGGTCTCTGATTTCCTAGGAATATCAACGCAGACTAATGTGGCTCCCTGTGGCCCGGCTCAGTATGGAGTGGTGGCTCTCCGACAGGAAGCTGCGCCAAGGATTGCCACTTGCGCTTCCTTCTTGGTGCCTGGTGATAACAGATGCCAGCCTTTTGGGCTGGGGAGCGCATTGCCAGGGAAGATATGCTCAGCGTCAGTGGACAACTGTGGAAGCGGGGTGGTCCATCAATCGCTTGGAACTGAGAGCGATATTTCAGGCTCTTATGGCCTTCCAAAAGACTTTGAAGGGTCTTGCGGTCCGAGTCCTGTCAGTCAATACGACAGCGGTGGCCTACATAAATCGTCAGGGCAGCACTCAGTGCAGGTCCCTGGCCGCGGAGGCTGCTTAGATTTGCCACTGGGCCGCACTCCACCTGCAGCTTCTGTCAGCAGCTCACATTGCAGGTCAGAGCAACGTGCAAGCCAATTTTCTCAGCAGGCACCAAATCGACCCGGCGGAATGGGAACTGGCAGAAGAAGTTTTTCTTCAGATTTGTGCCAAATGGGGGACACCTGGAATGGATCTAATGGCGTCAAGTGCAAACGCCAAAGTCCCTTGCTTTTTCAGCAGAGGGAGAGTTCCTCACTTGGCGGGGTTGGATGCACTGGCTCAGCCCTGGCCCTCGGGCCTCCTGTATGTGTTCCCTCCTTGGCCCTTGATAGGGCGAGTCCTCCTTCAGATTCGACTACACCGGGGATTGGTGATTCTTATCGCTCCGGACTGGCCAAGGCGTCCGTGGTATGCGGATCTCCATCGGATGATGGTGGAGGCTCCATTTCATTTGCCTCTGGTGCCGAACCTGTTGGTTCAAGGTCTGGTGTCTATGGAGGATCCCTGCCGATTTGGTTTTACGGCCTGGCTCTTGAGAGGGCGCAATTGAGAGATAAGGGCTACTCTAACAAGGTCATTTCCACTCTTGCAGGCCCGCAAGCTGTCCACCTCCGCAGCTTATGCTTGGATCTGGCGCAAGTTTGAGGCGTGGTGTGTTTCAAAGGCAATCACTCCCACGCGGGCTACTGTCTCGCCGGTGCAGGATGGCTTACAAAAAGTTTACAATTCCCTGCGGGTTCAAGTGGCAGCATTGGCATGCTACCGAGGGAAAGTCTCTGGCTTGTCCCTTGCTGCTCATCCGGACATTGCCCGATTTCTCAGAGGGGTGCTGCGGCTCCGCCCTCCAGTGCGGTCGCCTTTTCCGGCCTGGAACCTGGGGCTGGTGTTGAAGGATCTCCAGTGTTCGCCTTTTGAGCTGCTTATGTGAGCTTCGGAGAAGGATGTGACTCTCAAGACAGTCTTTTTGGTGTCCATGACATCGGTTAGACGCGTGTCTGAGCTGCAGGCGCTGTCCTGTCGGGACCCTTTTCTACAGTTCTCGGAGTCCGGAGTAACGGTGCGTACGGTGCCTTCCTTTCTGCCTAAAGTGGTTTCAGCATTTCACCTGAACCAGCCCATTTTTCTTCCTTTCTTTTCTAGGGAAGATTTCCCGGACTCCTTTGGGCAATTACATCTTTTGGATGTCCGCAGGGCTCTGTTGCAGTATCTACAGATGTCTAATGACTTCAGGACTTCTGATCACCTTTTTGTATTGTTGACAGGTCCTCGACGCAGGTGCCCGGCGTCTAAGGCCACTATAGCCAGTTGGCTCAAGGAAGTCCATCTTTTCTGCATATCTGCTTTCATGCCGGTCTCCGCCTGAAGCGTTTAAGGCATTCCACGAGAGCGATTTCCTCCTCGTGGGCTGAAACGGGTGCAGTCTCTCTTCAAGAGATCTGTAGTGCGGCTACTTGGGCTTCTCAGCTCTCATTTGTCCAGCATTACAGGCGGGATGTTGCAGCGAAGCAGGTTGCGATTTTTGGAGCACAAGTGCTTGCTCGTGGAGTGGCCTGTTCCCACCCTAAGCAGGGAATGCTTTGGTACATCTCATCAGTTAATGGATTCATCTGCTGATGATGACAAGGAAGGGAAAATTAGGTTCTTAACTTGGAAATTTTCTTTCCTTTAGTCACAGCAGATGAATCCATGATCCCTCCCTGTCTGACTTTGTTTTTTGTTCAGATCTTTCATGCAGATATATATCTCATTGGGAGAAGTTGGAAACCAGTTCTCAGAATTTCTACATGCTGTTCTATTACAGGAGGTTGAGATCGTCCCTCCTTTGTATGGTTATTGCTCCAGTTCTGGGGCATTTGTTCGCTGTGAGGAAAGTTTATGTGATGTTACCTTTCTTATTCACTCTGCTTTGGAAATTTCAAATACTGAAGGCAGTTGGGGCTAGCCGTCCAAGGGTCGCTGTGGTTCTTCAGTGTTCTCTATCTCCACCTGCTGGTAGGCAGATACAAACCATCAGTTGATGGATTCATCTGCTGTGACTAAAGGAAAGAAAATTACCAAGGTAAGAACCTAATTTTCCCACACACCCTCCTCCCACTCCCCTACCTCTACCATTCTCCTTCCTTGCCCATCTTACCTACCTACATCTAAACGAACACCTCTTTATTCATTATATTACAGTTGTAACCATTGTATGCTACTTGTAAACCTGATCTACTATGTAAGCCGCATTGAACCTGCTAATGAGTGGGAAAGTGCGGGGTATAAGCGTTACAAATAAATAAATAAAATAAATATAGGTGACACCTGCAGATATAAAGGCTATTGTGGTGATGTACGGTGGGTTTTGTAGAGCTCCCCATATAATATAAGGGGGGTAATGGTGAGATGTTAATCCTACCGGAATTCTGTGCAAAAAAAAGAATCAAAATTCTGTAAATTTATTTGGCATAATTTAACCAATATTACCAATACTTTTTGCAGCCCCATCCCACCCACAGCAGCCCTTTTGTTTTAGTCACACACAGCATCCCCCTTTTTTTCTTTTACAGTCCCTCCCCCCACATATAGCATTCCCCTTTTCTTTTGCAGCCCCCTCCTTCCCTCACTGCATGGTCCTTTTTTTGCAGCCCCCTCTCACAGCATCCTTTTTTATTTTTATTTTTTTTATATACAGTCAACCCACAGCATCTCCCCTTTTTTTTATAAAGCTCCTCCTCCAGCCACCCCTTAATCACCAGTGATGTGGGAGGAGCTGCACCGGGAGAACCTCTTCGGGGCAGAAAATAACCCCACTCTTTCCTGCCCGCTGCCGCTGTTCTCTCACTGGTGCCGTCACTGTGCATTTTCCAAATGGCTGCCGAGATTTCAAGCAGTAGTCTCACGAGATTACCACTTGACGTCTCGGTGGCTATTTTGAAAAAGGGCAGCAGCAAAGAGTGGGGTTCTTTCCTACCCCCAAAGAGGTCACTTAGACCACCAGGGCGTGCTGTGTTCAAGTAGGCAGGTGGGGGGTTGGGCGTCATCATTGGGCAGCAGCGGGTGGGGGGGGGGGGGTCGGGCGGGAGAGCTCGTAGAGAATGGGTGGTACAGGCATGGGGGTCAAGCAACAGCATTGGGCGGGAGAGAGTGCAGATTCTGCACAGAAGTATTGAATTCTGCTCAACTGGGGAATTTTGCGCAGATTCTGCTCCACAGTTGCTCAGAATTCTGGCTGCAGTAAGATGTGTACCTGGGACCTTTTATGTGAAGTCCACTGCAGTGCTCCCTAGGGTGAAGTATTGCTCTGCTGGGATGCCTACTAATAATGGTGCCCCCCCCCCCCCCCCCAAATACGTCCCAATGCTTGTTTTTGTGTCTTTTTTTCCTTGGACGTTTTTATTTTGAAAATAGTCACAAAAGAAAAATGCACTGAGCACAATAGGAAATGGCTATTTTCGAAAGAAAAAGATAGACATTTTTCTTGTTCAAAATCTCTATGTTCGTCATTTGATTTTTAGACAGTTTCAGCAAAACGTCCAAAATCGGATTTAGACATCATATGGAAAATGCCCCACTTCTTTAAGCCTGATTTAATTCCTTGAACTGCATTCTTCAGTTTCATAGTCCTTCCTTTATTGTCTGTTAGAATTGGGCCACCTGTGTAAGGATCCTCTTTATGTCTTCAAAAACAGACCCCCCGACCATCATGTCTGCTCCGCTGCTAAGGATTAAGCAGGAGGATGAATCTTACTGCATTGATCAACAGGACTTGGAGGAGGGGGACAGCAATGATACCCCCACAGCAAGTAAGAGCTAAAAGACTCTCTTTGGGGTAAATGGAAGGGAGGGTCCCTGAGCTACTATCTCAGGTGAGTCACGAATATTAGGCAACACTTACTGGATAATGTCATTGAATATCTTCTCTAACAGTAATAACTTAGTAGATGACAGCAGATAAAGACCTGCACAGTGCATCCAGTCTGCCCAACAAGACAAACTCATAGCTTAAGGTATGATGTAATGCTCGATCTTAATTTGTCCTTGCCATTTTCAGGGCACAGACCATAGAAGTCTGCCCGGCACTGGTCTTTTCTCCAACTTCTGAAGTTGTCATTGAAGCCCCACAGCCCATCCAAATCTGTGCAGCCGCGATCAAGGAACAGACCGTAGAAGTCTACCTGGCACTGGCCTTGTTTTCCAGCTACTGAAGCTGAGTCTGTCCAGCCATGATCAGGGCACAGGCCATAGAAGTCTGCCCAGCACTGGCTTTGCTTCCTCAATTACTGGTGTTGCCATCTGATCACCGCCAACCTTGTTTGGGTCCACGCCTTCTTTGTATTTATCCCACACATTTTTGAATTCCATTAAAGTTTCTATCTCCACCACCACCCGTGGGAGGGCATTCCAGGTATCTACCCCCGTCTCCGTGAAAAATACTTCCTGAAATTATTCCTGAGTCGGCCCCCTTTGTAACCTCAATTCATGTCCTCTAGATCTACCACCTTCCCGTCTCTAGGAAAGATTTGCTTGTACATTAATGCCTTTCAAATATTTGAATGTCTGTATCATATCACCCCATCTCTCCTCATATGTCTTGTGAGACAAAAAACCTTGAAATCAGCTATGGTGTGAGCAGTCTGGGGCAGAGTCAGCACTTTACCGGATAAATTAACCAGTCAAATAGAACTGCACGACTAGCAGTCTTGTCTTTGTCTAGTTTAATTTCGAAGTTAATGTATTTTTCCAGAGAGCTTTTGGATGACATGAGGTTGGCCTGAGAAAGTTGAATGTTCTTTGTGTGGGTTTCTGACCTATAAATGTTTGGAGTTATTTTCTGTTTTGTTAGATTTTATTTTGAATAGAGCGGTATATCAAGTTTATTAACTATCCAGTTAAGAGCTTAATGTCGGCCCATATCCGGTTTAGAGAGTTGCACAGGGACAGAAATTTCATCCGTCCCCGCTAGAATCTAACCCATTCTCACCCATCCCCCTGGAATCTCTTCCATCCCTGCAAGTAATCTCATTCCCACCCACCCCTGTGCTAAAATAACAGTAGCCCATGTTGATAGCTTCCCCTCTTAGTCTTTATGTGGGTTTCAGTGCTATCAACCATATCCATTAATGTTTAGTTCTATTATAATTGTCATGGCACAAGGAAAGGATAGCTAGAATGGCCTGGCACTACACTTCCGCAGGGCCTGCATCCATCCCCTGGAATCCCCGCAGGGCCTGCGTCCATCTCCTGGGATCCCCATGTGGCCTGCAGGATTCCTGGTAACCCCCGTTCCTGTGCATGTCTCTAATCTGATTAAATACCAGCTATCCGCACCCGAACGTGGCCCGGCATTGAATATCTGGGCGTAAGTTTGGTAATGGCAGTGATCAGCGTTTAAAAAAAAAAAAATGCTAACCACTACCAGCTGAATATTATCCATAGAGGAGCTGCTGAGAAGCTCCACAGTATATCTTGGAGGGAGAATGCAATTTGAAGGACAAACAGGGCAATAATTTGAAGGACACAGGTCAAGAGTTGTTTTGTGGGATTTTTTTTAAGTGTCTTATCTTATAAAGTTTGATTGCTTGTTTGACATTCTCCAGAAACTGATTCACTCCAGACAGACATTTTCCTAACCTGCTGTTAAAAACCTTCATGATGGAAATTCCTTCTCCACCTTTAGCTAATTCCATCCCATGGCCTACTTTGCATGTTTCACTTGTTCCTAGCAATCAGCAGGGAAATAAGCACATCCCTGAAATGGAAGGAAATATAACAATGTTCCTTTTAAAATAAACCACCATCAAAGCTCTCTCTCATAATCAAAACAACACAGTTGTTTTCTATAATTATTATGGACCATCATGAGAGAGAGAGCGTATATGTCATTCATCAAACTCTCTTGATCTCTCAAATTTAATCATCGGTCCACTTCACTCTTTTTATTATATATGAATTCACTTATTGTGTAAGTCCAAGGAAAGCTATAAAACTAGCAAAAGAACTAACAAAAACATTTAAAAATCAATATTGATTTATGAAATTAACAAGATTGTGATGTACAAAAATTCTTTTCCTTTTCGTTCATATCAGTCCTGTCCAGACGAATGGGTTATGTCCATCTACTAGCAGAAGGAGATAGAGAAAAAGTAGTACCAAGTGAATCACCCCCTAAAGGGTATTGTGCACCATAGAACATTTAGATTGTTCTCTGTCTCCAAGCGGATGGTATATGGATTGTAAGCTTCTGTCTCAGTTTACTCTGAGTAACAGTTGAGCAGGGGGTCATTATTGGTTGAACTGTGCTCCTTTCTGCTTGAAGGTGGATTCTGAGCCTGGATGACATTTGGTGAGTCCTAGGCTAGTCCCTCATCCCCCAGCTAGGATGACACTTAGTGGTACTGGGTCCTTCCCTTCTGCCTCCCCCCTCCCCCCCAGCGCCACACTTTCATGTAAGCAGTGGATCGAGGCTACAGGTTTTCTTCTTAACCCTTCTGGATATATCATCTTTCAGGCAAATATGCACTTTTTTTTCTTACCTTCTAGCTGAGGTAAATGGCCTTTATCCCTTCTTCCTAAGGGTACTAGGAATATGCATGACTTCTAGGCTCTGCTTTCACTCTTTGGAGGGAATATGTCCTTTTCAGGGCCATTTGAGTGCATTCTTATGATTTTTTTTTACATGTCCTGTTAGATTTTAGTGCAACGCACATATACTCCTTTTCTTTTTCTCCTTTTTATCTCTACTGCTACTGTTGCGCTGTTGCACAGCCGCCATTATACTTCCTCTTACATGAGTTGCTCTAGTTTAGTCAGACTTCCTTCTTCGACCAGGTTTTCTTGCCTGTAATTTCGAGATGCTTGCTTCGAGTAGCTGTGGCAGTTTCTTGTGGCATTTCTGCACTCCTGGCATTTCCGCACCCCCCCCCCCCCCCCCCCCCCCCCACCCAAAACAAAACAAATGACCAGATATGAATGCATAGTTCCTGAGTTTTATTTTTTACCTTCCACCCTCTTGTATTCTAGCCAACTTCTAGTATCGACTCTATATGAATGCCGACTCTCTCCACTCTGTTCCTTTCAGCTCCCTCAGATGCAAATTGGATCTATTCCAGGGCACCAATCCTAGCTACTTCTGTACAGTGAGCTGGCATTATATTGTGCTGCACGGTCAGGCAGCCTCTTGGACTGTATGCTCTCAGCAGTCTTCCAACCTGCACGAGCTCTTGGCTGGACTAATTAGTGTCAGTACAGTTCAGTCTGTGTACGATCTTCAGGCCTGCGCTGGGAGTGACATCCTGGGCCTCAGTGGTTGTAAGCCATTGGCCTACAGTGAGGCTGTCCTTTTGTTTGGAAGTGCCGACCACAACAGGAGCTACTATAGCAGCACCTTTTGGGTTGCTCTGACGTCTATCTTTTGAGCTACTGTCCAGCCATGCTTTCCATGGTATCTGCAGCTGCACAAGCAGTGGCCTCCAGGGCGGCATGATTGCATCCTCACGGGCTATTCTGATGGCGATCATTCGGGATACACTGGTAGCAACCTGTTCGGCTGTTTCCTTCCACAGATTCTTGGCTAATGATCTAGCTCGGCCTCTTCGCTTGGGTTCGGTTAATGACCTACTAGTCTCTCTGCTAGTGTAAGTCTTCTAGGCTGTGTTCTTGCTGCAACCCTCTGGGCTGTATTTGGTTATACAGTTCTAGGCTGTGTTCTGGTCACAGTCTGTTAGACGGGGTTTGCTCTATAACCTCTTGGGTTGTGTTTGGACTATGCCTCCTAAGCATTTTTTTTTTTTTTTTTGTGACTGCAGCATTCTAGGCTGTCTTATGCCTATGGCCTCCTCACCTACTTTCTCCTGCAGCTTCCTAGGCTGTGGTCTGTCTGCAGCCTTCTGGTCCGGTTTCTGGCTATAGCATCTGGGACAGTGTTTTGACCACAATGTATGGGGTTGTGTTCGGCCTTCAGCCTCCTAGGCTGTATTCTGACAGTAACTCTAGGGCGGGTTTGGGCATCTGCCTTGTAGACTGTTCTACTATCAACTCTTAGGTTGAGTCCTGCTACAACCTCCTAGGCCGTATTTGAGCACCAGCCCTCTAGCTGGTCTTCAGCTATCAGTCTCCCGACCTGTATTGAGGCATTACCCTTATAATGTGTACTTTGCCCATGGTCTCCTGGGCTGTATACTGCCAAGGCATCTTGGGTTGTAGTCTACTCATGGCCTAATAGATCTATTCCTCTCCTGAGCTTGGCTAGAATTTGTGATTTCATTCTCTGGCAAGTTAGTTTGGCTCCATCTTTGACTTGGAACACAGATCATTCTAAAGATGCAGCACTGACATCTCTGAACATAAGCATTGCCATAATGGGACAGACTGGAGGTCCATCAAGCCCAGTATCCTGTTTCCAACAGTGGCCAGTCCAGGTCACAAGTATCTGGCAAGATCCCATAATGGTAAAACAGATTTTATGCTGCTTATTTTAGAAATAAGCAGTGGATTTTCCCAAGTCCATCTTAATAATGGCTTATGGACTTTTAGGAAATTATTCAAACCTTTTTTAAACCCTGCTAAGCTAACTGCTTTTACCACATTCTCTGGCAACAAATTCCAGAGTTCAATTACACGTTGAGTGAAGAAATATTTTCTCCAGTTTGTTTTAAATGTACTACTTAGTAGCTTAATTGTGTGCCCTCTAGTCCTAATATTTATGGAAAGAGTAAATGAGCGATTCATGTCTACCCATTCCATTCCACTCAATATTTTATAGACCTTTATCCATCTTTTCTCCAAGCTGAAGAGCCCTAGCTGCTTTAGCCTTTCCTAATGGGGAAGTCGTCCCATCCCCATTATCATTTTCGTTGGCCTTCTCTGTATCTTTTCTAATTCCACTATATCTTTTTTGAGATGCTGTGACCAGAACTGCACATAGTATTCGAGGTGCGGTTGCAATTCCTCATTTTCCAGCTCGTCTCCTTCATTCTCTTAATGATCGCCGACTTGTATTACCTGACCAGAAGTTTGCTCAATCAGCGTTCATAGATCAATTATAAATACGTTAAAAAGGAGCAGTCTCAGCACAGACTCCTGGGGAATCCCACTGTCTACCTCACATGAAACACCTAGCACCCACTTTAGAGTTAACCCCGCAGCCATCTACAGGGTCTATCCCCAGCATTGCTCAGGCTGTCTGGCATCTGCCGCATGTGCTCTGCGCTAGCACCCTCCTCCGGCCAACTGGGTCCCATTTGCCTCTGGGCAAGTCTCCCATTGGTTATTCCCTGGTGATTTCTAGGACACTGGGACCTGGGGTCCCACATCTCCCAGAAAGCACCCACAGACCCAAAACCACAAAACAGAATTCTTAGTGAGTCCAGGACAGCAGAGTCAATAAACTAAAGGAGGTTTATTGTCATAGAACTTGAACAGTGAACAGAAAAAGGTGATAGGCGGACAATAACAGGTAGCTGAATATGGATCAATTATAAAACTATCTAAACATTTGTTTACTACCAGGGTGGTACTTGGGGAGTTCAGGAAATATAGCTGCTCACAGATTATAAAATGTAACTGCTCACAGGGCTTCAGTAAAGAGAGAGTTCTCTCTCTGCTCCCTGGCTGAGACTGGGAAAAATCCAGTACCTGCAGGCTACATTTGAAATCCAGGGCATCAATTTTGAAAGTAGCTACCCATTGGTACTGCAGATTTACTTTCCATAAGCTTAAACTGAAAAAGAGAGTGTTTTTCTGCAACAGCTTTAAAACTCAAAACAAGTACCATCTGCTGACCAATTAGGAGAAATACACTTCATGAAATAATACAGTTTTCAGGCTTAGAAATCCACTGTTTCGTCACACTACCCTTCTCCACTGAGAATACTGACCATTCAACCCTACTCTCTGCTTTCTATCTTTTAACCAGTTTTTAATCCACGATAGGACATTACCTTGTATCCCATGACTTTCTAATTTCCTCAGGAGTCTTTCATGAGGTACTTTGTCAAATGCCTTTTGAAAATCTAGATACACAATATTGACCTGCTCACCTTTATCCATATGTTTATTCAACCCTTCAAAGAAATGTAGTAGATTAATGTAGAGATTGTCCTCGCTACACATAATGCATGGCTTCATTTTTGGATATAAAGCACAGCGCCATTTCTGGGATTGCAGCTCCTTCCTTACATATGCTGCACAGCTCAAGTTTCATTCCTGGGTGTGTACCACAGTTCATATATCAGTAGGAAGCACAACTGCTCCTCCAGGTATGAAGCACAGCTTCGTCCCTGATTTGGTAGCGCTCCCCCATCTCTTCATGTAAGATGCATGTGGAACATAGCTAGATCTCAGTCTGCGCGATGCAGCTCCATCTCTGGACATAAAGCACAGTACCATCTGTGCAGGTTGAGGATGGCTCCATCTCAAGATCTAGACCACAGCATCGTCTCTGGATATACAACACAACACTCTCTCTGTGGGTACAATACAGCACCCTCTCTGCAGGTAGAACCTTGCTCCACCTCTGCGTATAGAGCACAGCTCCATTTCTGAAGGTTGTGCTGGTCTTCTTCTAGTCTTTTCAGCACTACTTGCCCTGGGATCGGTAGCATGAAATGTTGCTATATTTGGGTTTCTGCCAGGTACTTAAGACCTGGATTGACCACTATTGGAAGCAGGATACTGGGCTAGCTAGACCATTAGTCTGATCCAGTATGGCTATTCTTATGTTCTTTCTCACCTTCATTCACAGTGGACCCCGGTGCCTTCTGTGCTGTCGATTTATCTGCATTTGATGCAGTGGTGACCAGGCTGCTGCTGGTTCACCAGGTCTACTTGGTTGTTCTATAGCAGCTGCTTGATGTTCCAGGCTCCGGTATGGCACTTTTATGGCTGCCTCTATACTTCTGGGAGTTACACTACCTATGGCTTCCTGCACAGTGGCACCAGATTCTGCTTAGTGACCCCAACACTGGCTGTTATCTCATATCCTACAGTATAGGCCTATTATTTCTAGTAATTCCTTGCAGATGGCCTGTTCTCCTGAGGAATAATTAAACTGCAGTCTCCTTGGTCTCTTTCTGAAGATTGATGTTCAAGACTATCATCTCTAGCCTCCACTTACTTTTCCTTCTGAAAAGGTCTTATTTCTAGGTGATTGTATTAGAAATTTAGTCCCACTCTAATGGGACTGCTTTGCTAGTCTGGACTGGTCTGGTATGGATGAAAAAGAAAGAAAAATTATGTCTTACCTGATGCTTTTCTTTCCTTCAGACCTACCAGAGCACTCCAGAAACCCTCCTTGTTCTTTTCTGGACTCTTTGCTGCTAATTTATTCACTTGTGTCACATGGACATTGTCTGCCTTCTGTCTCGGTGGGCAGTCTCTCTCAGCGATATTTATGCCTCCTCGTTTCTTTATGCTAAGGCCCAATTGGCACAGCGGATATGTGGTTTGCTTCATTGAGCAACAGTGGAGTCATGAACACCACTGCTTGGCTATTCGAAATACTGAACATTCTATGCTGCACAATACCCTTTAGGGGGCAATTTACTTGGTACTACTTTTTCTCTGTCTCCTTCTGCTGGTAGATGGACAAAACCCATTCGTCTGGATTGTTCTGGTAGGACTAAAGGAAAGAAAATTATCAGGTAAGACATAATTTTTCCTTAGTCTTCATGTCAAACACACCGTGATCGGGGTAGATCATGAACATTGCAGTGAAAAGTCCATCGTGGCCATTTCTTTCTTTCTAACAGGTTATGCCACCGCCAACCCTGACCTTTTGTTAATTATTAAGGAAGAAGAAGATGATGAAGAATACCCCATGGACTTTGATGACTCAGATGGAGGAGAAAGCATCGTGATCCCCCATACAAGTGAGTAAGAGAATCTGGCAGGAACAGCTGGTTGAATCAGCCCAACATAAGAATAGCTATACTGGGTCAGACCAATGATCAGTCTAGCCCAGTATCCTGTTTCCAACAGTGGCCAATCCAGGTCAAGTATCTAGCAGAAACCCAAATAGTAGTAACATTCTATGCTACCAATCACAGGGAAAGCATTGGCTTCCTCATGTCTATCTCAGTAGCAGACTATGGACTTTTCCTCCAGGAACTTGCCCAAACCTTTTTTTTTTTTTTAAACCCAGATACACTAACTGATATTCCTACATCCTCTGGCAACGAGTTCCAGAGCTACTTTTTGTTGAGTGAAAAAAATATTTCCTCCTATTTGTTTTAAAAGTATTTCCATGTAACTTCATTGAGCATCTCCCTAGTCTTTGTACTTTTTGAAAGAGTAAAAACTTGATTCACTTCTACTCGTTCTACACCACTCAGGATTTTATAGATCTTGATCATATTTCCCCTCAGCTGTCGAGCCCTAAATTCTTTAGTCTTTCCTCATATGAGAGGAGTTCCATCTCCTTTATCATTTTGGTCGCTCTTTGAACCTTTTCTAATTCCGTGTTATCTTTTTTGAGGTAAGGCAACCAGAACTGAATGCAGTACTTAAGGTGAGGTTGCACCATGGAGTGATACAGAGACATAGTATTCTTGGTCTTATTTACCATCCCTTCCACCACAGTGCTCAAGGAAATACAATTTTGGCCCAGTTGGCATCAACTCCGTGTGTCTAGGCCCTTGATCTTCTCTTCCTGTCCTCAGGAGCTGCTAACTGGTCAGGTTTTCAGGACACCACTAATAAATAGGCATGAGAGAGATTTGCATAAAGTGGAGGTTGGGGCATGCAGATCTGCTTTATCCGAAACTCTGACCTGTTGATGGCCCTTGAGGACTGGGATTAAAGACCACTGGTCTAGGCAGTCCACTTCATAATCTTGTTAAAGCAAGGCTTTCCAAACTGTGGGTCGTGACCCTAAATGGGGTCAAAACTCAGACAGACCCACCATAGTGACATCATTGGTCCATACCTCCAGGGGGGGTTTCATGTGTTTTTCTGTGGCTGTGTGAATGGGTTTGCAGTCACAGAAAGGGACGTGGTGAAGATGAAAATGGTAACGAAATTTAAAAAATGCATGGGATAAGCATAAAGAAATCCTGTATAGAAAGCATGGAACCAAACAAGCTTAGCAGTGATTAGATGGCAACACCAGTAATTGGGAAGCAAAGCCAGTGCTGGGAGGACTTCTACGGTCTGTGCCCTGGACGTGGTTGGACAGATAGGCCAGTGCCGGGCAGACTTCTATGGTCTGTGCCCTGAAAATGGCAAGGACAAATCAAGATCAGGTATACATATGTAGTATCACATCATACTTTATGCTATGAGTTTATCATGTTGGGCAGACTGGATGGACCATACAGGTAATTTTTATCTGCTGTTAACCTACTATGTAATGTCTGCATTAGATATTCCATACTCTGTAGTTCCAATATCTCTAAGAACAGAACCTCAATACCCTCCATGCAGTTGGCGAAATGGGAGCCGGAAAGGAATATGATCTGATGTGTTTTATGTGGTTACAATCAAATGGTTTACATATTATATGCAGGCATTTCTTTTGTGCCAGGGGCAATGGAGGGTTAAGTGACTTGCCCAGAGTCACAAGTAGCTGCTGTGGGATTCGAACTAGTTCCCCCTGGTTCTCAGGCCACTGCACTAACCATTAGGCTACTCCTCTACATTTCCATGCTTTTATCTGACTCCCCTTCCACCAATTGCATGCCTCATATTGAGGTTCTGTTCTTAGAGAAGCTGGAGCTCCAAGTTTCTGGCTGCCATGGACAAACCAGGATTGGCCCAGCCTCTCTTGAGTGGCCTGAAACCATCTAGCAACCCATTCTTTCTTTGTAGAACAGCAGAAGACCTTCACTCCAAATTAAACATAATTTCTTAGTGTATCCAAAGGGTTAGTCCATACTTATGGGTTGTGCCCAAATACCAGCAGGTAGAGAAAGAGAGTAAATTAGAACTTTGCCACATAAGGATGCAATAGGTTCCATTAATATCTCTCTATCTCCAGCAGGTGATAGAACCTAGCTGTGCAGCTCTCTCAGGTTCCTGTGGTGGGCTCCTGTTTCCTTTCTGAGGTTTCAGTTCAGCTTCTGGGGTAAAGGCTTTATATATTGGCCGTTTGGGTATAAACCTGGTGGGTGTCAGGTCCCTCCCCCTCACCTCTTCCCTTTCTCGTGGTGGGCTCCTGGCCTTTTCTTGGGGCTTCAGTTTAGCTTCTGGGGCAAAGGCTTTCACTGTTAGCCTTTTGGTCCCTCCCCCTCCCCTCTGGCCTCTCCTGCCTCTTAAAAAAAAAAAAGTCAGCCAGCCTATGGTGTCCCTTTTTAGAGACTTTATTTGGGGAGTATTCTCTGCCAAGGAATTTTACTTATGGTTGAAAAGTTAGTTAAATGCTTTTCCCGGTGTGGGAGCCAGCAAATAGCTTCAAGGCCATGCATTATGTATGTTAGGTCCTCTGAAAGTGCTTATTTAGTGTTCCTATATTCTAATATACCTTTCATTTAGACAGCTCGAGTCCTCTGTTTTTGACAGAGGGCAGTTACTTTAAAAAACACATTGAAAGTTTCTCACTTCATTTGTGGAAATTCTTTTTGTTACCAGAACTGTATTTCATATTGGCAGTACAGTTATTTCTTCTTCAGAACCTTTACAAAGGAGTTTAGTATAGAGTCAGGCTTAGTCAGTGCTGTTGGCTCCATGTTTCTGTAAGAAGTTTTACATTTGGAGTTTTTTCTGAGGCTAGTGACCTGTGCCCATGTCTCTCCTGGTCTCCATGATAACCATGGAAGAGTGGGAATGTGTTGCCATGCTGGGATTTTCTCCAGGTGCAGTGTCTGTGCTTTGAGAGGAAGAATATTTTATTGTGGAAGGTGGCTAGCTTCCAGCCTAAAGGTCACAGGTTCAAGGCTAGTTTGTGCATAATATTAGAAGCTGTGGAACTCGGCTGTTTGAAATGGGACATATTTTACCTTGCTGTCCAATTTTGCTTGCCTTGACAAGCAGTTCATTGCAAGGCTGGGACAGCTAACATTATGCTACAGTGCTAAAGGTTAGCTGTGTTGGTTTTCCACAGCAGCTCTGCTGTCTGGTATTGCACACTGACACTGTCCAAAACTATGCATACCAGCTCCAGCCACCGTTGTATCTAAGCAGCACCACTACCTGTATGCTGTAGTGTCTCTGAATGCTTCTATTTCACTTTTGCACCTTTAAATTGTATGACTTTATAGATCTCTATGGACTATATGGGTTTTTTAATGTGATTTTTAATAAATATCCCTTTGTTAGTACTTCTCTGGTAGTTCCCCTTTTTGTTCTGTTGTTCGTCCTGCTCCAGCCATGGAGTGCAAGTCTCTTTGGGGGTTATATTGAATCTGCAGTGGTCATTGTCTGTTTTGTTTTCAAAATGCTGGCCATCACGAGTTTAAGAAAACAGATTCCAGATATCCAGATGGTTGCTGCCACTAAATATCCAGAGTTTGCAGTCAGCTGATATCTGAAAAGCCAATCTGCATACAGTTCGGACAGTCTTTTTCTCTGTCCTAACTTCCGTATTTACTCATCTGGACTACATGTTGAAAATCATCATGATCTGGATAAAGGCCAGCTCCTCCCATGGACCATTCCAGCAGAATCTGGATAGTACCACAGCGGTTGAAGCAAATAGCACTGTCCAGCGGCTGGCTGAGATAAGCCCTTTTGAAAATCGGCCCCTTCTTCTTCTTATGCAGTGCAGCAGCTGTCTCCCTTCATGCTATAGCAGCTATTGGTGGCTGGTTCCTCTTCCTGCTGCAGAGCTTCAGGCCCTCTTTCCCCTTTCTTTGCTGCCTGGTTATACAAGGATACATTTGCTCCGTGACTGTCCCTGTTCGCGTCATCAAAGGTCTGCAGGGTTGGGCCTCTGATGCAATAACAAGAACAGTCAGTAACCTTATTTATTCCTTTAATTAAACCATTTTTTGGATGGGCTGAATTAGAGATATTATGGAGAGAATTTCTAGTGAAGGCCAACACACAAGGGGTGGAAGTGAACAAATTCCAAGAAACCAACCCAAACAAGGTATAAGAGCGTCAAAGTAAGTTTATTGGGACCCTACACGGTCCGTGTTTTGGCATACAAGCCTTCCTCAGGGGTCAAATTGCATCAAATGGCACTTCTGGGAGTATGTGAGCCTTTTATAAAGGCGCAATGATAAGGCACCCTCAGAAGCAGGGACAGACGAGCCGGGGCAAGGAATCGGCAACCAGCAGAACCAGAAGAAAAAATAAATTTCTAGTGATGCAGGTAAACTGCAGGTTGCAGGTGCATCCTCTCTATGCACATGTGTCAGTGTTAACTAAGAGATGTGTCTATGTACATTGTCTGGCATATAGTATAGTCTTTCATACAGGCAGAAACTGGTTTTAGGTTGAATTTGTTTTCCTTACAGACGTGAAAGCTGAAGTCTTGATCTTTCCTGGTTACCTCTTGACTGACAAAGCTGAAGTGTGCATGTCCATTAACATCATTTTTATATATTTTGTGCCAAAACTAGTAATAGTAAGGAGCATTTCACATTCATGAGAAAGAAAGCCCACATGTTATATTACTAATTACTATTATGTATAATCTTGTATGTATTCTAGGCTGTATTTATGATAATACAGTATTGTAACAGTATACAAAATTCAGTACAAAGCTATGTAATTCAGGCTGGGAATCTGGATTTCGGACTCTCGGTCTCCAGTGCTGTTTGAATAACTAATTTTCTCTAATACTACCTGAGTCAGTTTTCTTTTACAGACTGTCCTGTGAGCTAGTTTTGGCTTGTGGGACATAATTTGCCAACAAATATCAACACTAAGAAGCTGATGGAATATTACAATATCAAATAAATAATAAAAAAAAAGATCTTTCCCATCGATGTTGACACACCAAACTTATAGATTTTCACCTATATTCCAACATTGATCACTCAAAAATTATAAAGGGAGGAAAAAAAACTCAGATCCCACCAAAAGCTTTAAAACAAAGCTCTCAACTATAGGCAGGCAAGTTAACCTCATCAGCCAAAAAACCTCCCTTGTAATCATTTAATTGTGAATAAATCAGTGCCCTTGTATTAACACACTTCTTAATGCCTATATAAACTTGTAGGCTTCTAAACACTTACCTCATAAAATCTTCAAAGTCTCAGTGCTATGGTCCCACCCGGACGGTGGCCGTTTCGCTGAAAAGCTGCATCAGGGCTTGTAGGACCAATATCCAAAGAGCTGTAGTTAGCAAGCTTAAACAATTTGTAGGCATTAAGAAGTGCCTTAATAAAAGGACACTGATTTATTCACAATTAATGATTACAAGGGAGTTTTTTTGGCTGAAGAGGTTAACTTACCTACCTAAAGTTCAGAGATTTTTTTTTTTTTAAAAGCTCTTGGTGGGATCTGAGGCTTTTTCCTCCATTTTATAATTTTTGAGTGATCACTGTTGGGATATCATAAATCTGGTGTTTCAACATTGATGGTCACCTTGAGTATAGTGTTCAGGTTTGGTTGCTGTATCTCAAAAAACATATAGCGGAATTAGAAAAGGTTCAAAGAAGAGCGACCAAAATGATAAAGGTGGAACTCCTCTCGTATGAGGAAAGGCTAAAGAGGTTAGGGCTCTTCAGCTTGGAAAAGAGACGGATGAGGGGAGAGATAATTCCTGAGTGATATAGAACTGAATCGTTTTTTTTTACTACTTCCAAAAGTGCAAAGACTAGGGGCACTCAAGGAAGTTACATGGAAATACTTTTAAAAGAAATAAGAGGAAATTTTTTTTACTCAAATAGTTATAAGTTCTGGAACTGTTTGCTGGAGGATATGGTAACAGCAGTTAACGTATCTAGGTTTAAAAAAGGTTTGGACAAGTTCCTAAAGGAAAAGTCCATAGTCTGCTATTGAGACACATGGGGAAGCCACTGCTTGCCATGGGATTGGTAGCATAGAATCTTGCTACTCTTTGGGAGTCTGCCTAATACTTGTTTTCTGGATTGGCCACTGCTGGACGTAGGATACTGGGCTAGATGGACCATTGGTCTGCTCCAGTTTGGCTTTTATGTTATCTTCTTGATTAGATAATTTGCCAACCCCTGCTTCAGCATGTAGATTATAAATCACTGAACTTCTCATTCTTTTCCAGGGGTTAGGGCCACAGGCAAAGAAAAGGAGGGGAAGCATCCTGAGAAATGGACAGATGAGTTATTGGAGGCCACATCTGGTATAGCAGTCCGGCAGCAAGGACACCTTTCGGGATACAGGACCTCAAAGAATGCAAGATATGAGAGGGGTTTTGACAAGCTCTCCTCCAGTATGGAGCAGCAACAATGCTCTCCACTCGGTGACTGTCCTTTCAACTTTGGTGATGTGGTGAAACATGAGAGGAAGCACAGCATTGAGAAAATACATCTCTGCACAGTGTGTGGCAGAGGCTTCAGAGCCAACTCTACCCTCACAGTACACAAGAGAACCCACACGGGAGGAGAGACCTTTTCAATGCAGCGAGTGTGAGAAAAGGTTCAGCAGGAACTCCACACTCACTGTTCACATGAGAACCATACAGGGGAGAAACCATACAAATGTACAGAATGTAGCAAGAGCTACAGCCAAAGTTATTCTCTCAAACTTCACCAGAAGAGCCATATGGGAGAGAAGAGAAATGTCAGAAAGTAACAAGGCAGAAAAGCAGTGTAATATTTTCTGTAGACTCAGAACCAGCCTTAGGGTTCAGACATATTATGTGTGTTACACATATTAGGACAAGAACAAACAGGCAGATCCTGAATGTTGCTATAGTCTGTTCTTTCAAATTCACAAAAGGAAACGACATGAAAAATCACTACTAAACTACCTTAAGTTAATAGGAATTGAAGTCCTCCTTTCACGCATAAGTTGGCATGGATATGTTCTACAAGAGCTTTGCCATCATTTTGTTGAAAGTGTGGTAGCTTCTCGTTTCAAAAAATATGGGAGAAACAGCAAGAAATGAAAGAGCAAACTTGCTGAAGGTCAAGTCAGTAGGTTTAGAGGAGGAGGGAAACAAGATAAGACTTGAACAACCTTAGGTTGGCCAGTGAGATGATAATATTCGAGCACAAGGAGAACTGAAGGACAGAAGCATAAACTCTGCTATTTGAAATTGCCAAGTGCGTTGAGATGATTGTGCTAGTATTATATAATAAGGCAGCAGGGTATCGAGAGTCCAAAAGAAGTTGGAAAGGCTGACCAGTGTTTGGTCTGCTGCAGGGACAAATCATGAGATGTTGATGGATGGACCATGCCTAATATTGAAGAAACCAACAGGGAGAGAATCTGTAGAGCAGATAGTTCTTATGTAACTCAAAAAACATTCAAAAGAGGTATATGGTAGGAAAGAATATTGATGAAAGGACTTTGGCCAAGGCCCCCTGAAACACAGGGAATCATCTTAGATAGAGAGTGAACAGGAGAACAAAGACTGGGCAACTATTGATAACAGATGAAATGAAGTGGAAAGCAAAGCTGAAATAAGACTCGAGCTGCAATTTGCTTCTGATGCTATACCCAGTGTATTGCATAAAAACCTCAACTATTTACATATGTACATGAGAAACTACAAAATACCAGCACTAAAGCATCCTAAAACAGTATCATCATTCTTAACATCAAGGCATATCTTCTTCCTTGTTAAACCAGATCCTATCTGGAATGTCTTTATCTCTCTCCCTCCACAACCGATTGATCAGTGGATTGCAAAGTATGTAACCCTGAGAATGATAGTGGAGGAGTGGCCTAGTGGTTAGGGTGGTGGACTTTGGTCCTGGGGAACTGAGGAACTGAGTTTGATTCCCACTTCAGGCACAGGCAGCTCCTTGTGACTCTGGGCAAGTCACTTAACCTTCCATTGCCCCATGTAAGCCGCATTGAGCCTGCCATGAGTAGGAAAGCGCGGGGTACAAATGTAACTAAAAAAAAAAAAAAACAACATCATCGCTGCAGTGGCAGGGGACAAAAAGAGGATTATGTGGACAAGAAGCCAGGACTAAAAGAGGTCATCCCATTAGGGAAAGGTACCAAACCACTGTAGCAGAGAGGGATAGAGATACATTAAAAAATGTTTGACAGCTTTATATCCTGAAATGTCTTGAAGCAGTGAGTAACTTCAGTTTCACTATGAACAGTTTGAAACCACCTCTTATCTGAATTGTGAAATCTCACGTGGTAAAAACCACCTACTAAGTTCAAATGCAAGGTGGACTCTTCCAAGCAAATTCTTTGCTTCTCAACTTTATCTATGATTAAGTCCTATTTGCTGTCAGCTGGGACTAGGAATTTTTGGTCTACTCTGAATGGCACTAGCTACCATGGTGAACACCTAAAAGAATCACCTCAGTGAAATACTTTGACTTTTCCAGCAGGGATGCAGGAAGAGGTTGCCTGGCTCTGAATGAAGTGAGAGCCAATAATTAAAAGTGTGGCTTGCAACATAGCCCCACAGAACCTGGGAAACCATGATGATGGCCAGTGGATAGAATGAAACACAAATTAGTGGTTCCCTATCACAAACTGTCCTATGTAGGGCTGATAGTATTACTAGACCTGGTTGTTAGTCTGAATTTTAATAAGCTACAATAATGTATTTTTATAATTTACTCTTATTTGTTTTTAATTTTCAGAAATACTTTGTTTTACCTTATGCTGTCATTTCTGTTTGTCCTAAATATATGATTGACCTTGTCTTATGTGCGCATTTAAGCAAAAAAAAAAAAAAAACACCATCAGCTTGTGGTTATTTCAGTAATAGCCTAACCAATCCTTGTCTTTATTTATTTATTTTTTGACCCTACAGTGTTCTCATGCTTTTTTTTTTTTCTCTAGCTCTCCTACACCTAAGACTGGATGTGGTGCCATGAGCCTTCATTTGCACTATGCTTGGGCTTTTATTTTTTTTTTTAATAATTTTATCTTTATTCTAGAGTCTGATGTGCCTTTGAGTCAGACTGACTCCTAGTGACCACACAAGGAGAGGCAGCTCCTCTTGGAATGATACAGTAGTTTGCCGTGCTGTCTCTTGTCCAACCTAAGGGGTAGGACCAGAACCTGCCCCGCATCAGACCCAAGGCAAGCAGGGAAAAGTGAATTGCCCAAGACCACAAGTTGATGCTGTGAGATTTGAGCCGGCCCTTCTGGTTCCCAGCTTGCTGCTCTTAACCATTGGGCTACTTCTCTGCTCCTTACCTTTATTAAACATGTCCAAAGGAAAGCAAAGCTCCAAGAGCAACTTAAGAACTATCAGAAGTTCTTATGTGCTTGCAGATGATCAGTCAGTGCAATAAACTATAGAAGTAGTGAATCTCACTGTCAAAATTCATTTTGACTGGTGACATGCCCACTTCTGGAGTCTCAGCCAATCAGAAGTAAGGAAATGCCCAAGCTATGCCCACACCCCTGCCCCTCTGATGGTCACTGCCTATGACATGCCCATGCCATGTCCACTCCCCACCCCAATGAAGAATGAAATTCACTACCCTTTCTCTGAAGAACAGCCTCCCAGTGGAGGTGGTGGAGACTAAGTCTGTATCTGAATTCAAGAAAGCTTGGGACAAGTACACAGGATCTCTAAGGGAGAAGAAGTTATAGATGGGCAGACTGGATTGGCCACATTGTCTATCTACCATCATTTTTCTACATTTCTGTGTTCCAGAGGTAGGAGGTGGGAGATGCAGGGGATGGTTGTTTTTCATATTATACTTTCAGGCTACATAATGAAGTTCATACAGTTCTACTGAAAATAACAAATAATGTAAAGCCCTTACCCCCTTATTCTATAACAAGAGGAAATAAACTGAAAAGGAATGTTTATTGTGTTTAAAAATTGAACAATGAACCAAAAAGTGCAATCAGCAAACAATAACAAATAACTTAAATATGGATGAATTATAACACTAACTAAACATTTACTTTCTTTCTGAAAAGTACCTGGGAAGATCAGGATATATAACTGTTTGTTTACTGAGCCCCAGCAAAGAGATCCTGCTCTTTTTTCTCCCTGGCTGAGACCGGAGGCAAAACTCAGTATACTCCTAAAGGAAATTAACTCCTGGGCCAATCAAAGCCCAGTCAACAATATTTAAAAGTATACTGCTGCTTCCTGCTTGTGTTAAAGAAAAAGAGCATTCAGTTCCCTTAACAAATTTACAGCAAAGAAACACTTGCTGGCCAAATAGGAGAAAAATACTTCAGGACATAAGGCAGGAAAATACCCAATACATTTTACAGACCCCCCCCCCCCCCCCACACACACACACACACACAAACACTGTTTCTTCACAGAGGGACCAACCATCTCCTTAAATAAAGAACTTGCAACTTGAGGCACCATACAAAGGATTCCTACAATACCTTCATTGCTAGAAATGTGACCATATCACCCCTTTACTTTTTTTTAATGATTTAAACAATTTTCAACAAGCATTAACACTTGGTAAAGAAATATGGAACAATTATTAGAAGGAAATTAAAGCATAGAAGAAAGAAAACAATCTAACATCCTTCTTAGAACACAAAAATTGAGGAGGGAGAATGAAAATGGAGGAGTACCAAAATTAAAGGAAACTCACAATTAAGACATGACTTAACGTGAAACTACAGCAATTATTACATTACACAACATAAAACTTAGGATTCTGTAGTTGAGATCTTTAAGTCAATGAAAGTCTTCAACTGTTCAGGAAGAAAAAAAAGGGTACTTAACCCCAAGATATTTAACTAAACATTTACATGGACATGCTAATAAGAAGGAAGCACCTAAAGATTTTAGAAGAAATATAATAAATCTTATTTATCGGTGGCATTGAGTCAGGAAATTTCAAATTTTCTTTTAAATATCGCTTAAATTCATCCAACGGTGAGATACCTGGTGATCTGGGAAAATTCAAGCGACGTAATTAAGTCTACGATTTTGATTTTCCAACTGTTCAATCTTCCTGCTCAAAGAATCTTGTCCTTCTTCATTCTCCGAGGACAAGCAGGCTGCTTGTTCTCACATGTGGGTTGGCGTCCACGGCAGCCCCAGGAAGGGAGATTTTCCAGCAAAATCCTCAAAAACTTTGCGACAGCCAGTAGAGCGTGGGACGGACACACCGCGCATGTGCGGCCATCTTTCTGCCTGCGCGAGTCATTCCCACCTGAGTTTTTTTTTCCGTGGTGGAGAGTGGCTGCGTGTCGGTCTCTCTCCCTCAGGTCCCAGGAGAAACTTGGGCGCCTTTCAAGAGTTTTTTATTGCTTTCTTTTTGTTTCATGTCGCTTTTTGTTTTCTTTTTATTCCAGTTTAAAAAAAAAAGGAAACCCTCTTTCTTCCTTAGCTTTTGTCCCGTGGTAAGTTTCTTTTCACTTCTGTTGCGGCCTTTTTAGGCCGCATATCCGCGGTACTCCTTTTTTGTACCCTTGGTTGGCACAATCAAATCGTTTGATTTCGCCGACATGATTTTTCCGCTGATGTCATCGAAGCCTCCAGCGGCATCAAGAAGTGTGCTCGGTGCCAGCGGTCGATCTTGGGCACTGACCCGCACTCCTGGTGCATCCAGTGCCTTGGGCCTGACCATCGCCAGACGCTTCCAAGTTGTGTCTGAGCTTGAAAAAGCGGACACAGGCGTCAAGAAGAGCTCTTCGGGACCGTCTTTTCGGAGCTACCGACTGATTCCTCGACGTCGGGAGCGCAGGTAATGGCTGTCTGAACTTCACATTTAGCTGGGAGTAGTGAGCCGTCGAGTGGGTCTCCACCTGTCTCGAAGGCTCCTGCTGTGCAGGCCCACCGGGACCGACCGATGTCAGACCCGACCCCAAGGAGGCGTGTGGATTCCACGTCCTCCTCGTCGGTACCAAGGAGTACCGGTGACGTGCTTCGAGCGAAGGCAAAGAAGCATCGGCACCGGTCTCCCTCGAGACACGGGTACCGGGAGAACTGGGGCGTTGAAGGATTTGGCACCCGGAATGCGTCAATGCCAGGAGGCGCGCTCACCCTCCATACAAGAGGTGTGGTGCCTCGATCTTCGGACAGCCTGGTACCGGCCCCGCAGCCTTCCTTGACAGCAACTCTGGAGCAGAGCATTCGAGCCATTCTTCCGGGTCTTCTGGAAGGGCTGCTGCATCAGTCTGTTCCAGTACCGGGGGTGCTTGCGCCCTCAGTGCAGTCGATAGAAGCGGCGGCTGGCTCTGGACCTGTGGTGAGGTCCCCGACGCCAGTATCGCTTGCGGCATCGGCCTCGGCTGCCACCCAGGTGACTCCCCATCGACGTCGTTGGAGGGAGCTTCATCGCCGCCGCATGGGAGTCGACTTTTCGTCATCGCCATAGGGCACATGGTTCCTCGGCATCGAGACGAAGCCCGGTTTCAGACTGTAGTTCAAGAACTCTTGTCCGATACCGAGGAGGATTCCTCCTGGGATGAAGGGGAAGACCACAGATATTTGTCTTCAGAGGAGTCTTGTGGTCTTCCTTCTGATTCTATTCCTTCACCTAAGAGGAAACTTTCTCCACTGGAGAATCTTTCCTTCTCCTCCTTTGTCCGGGAAATGTCTGTGGGCATTCCCTTCCCTGTGGTAACTGAGGATGAGCCCCATGACTGAGATGCTCGAGGTCCTTGACTATCTGTCGCCACCTAAGGAGTCATCCACTGCTCCTCTGCATAATGTCCTTAAGGAGACATTGCTGAGGAATTGGATGAAACTGTTATCTAATCCCACCATCCCCAAGAAAGCGGAGTCCCAGTATCGGATCCATGGAGAACCTGAGTTGATGAGGTCGCAGTTACCTCACGACTCTGCGGTTTGTGGATTCCACTCTCAAGAGAGCCAGAAGTACTAGAGATTTCGCCGCTGCGCCCCTGGGGCGAGAAGCTAGGACTTTAGACTCTTTTGGGAGGAAGGCCTACCAGTCCTCTATGCTCGTGTCCAAAATTCAGTCTTACCAGCTCTACACGAGCACTCACATGCGGAACAATGTTAAGCAACTGGCAGACTTGGTGGATAAGCTCCCTCCGGAGCACGCCAGGCCTTTTCAGGAGGTGGTCAAGCAGCTGAAGGCATGTTATAAATTCCTGTCCAGGGGTGCTTATGACACTTTTGATGTTGCATCCAGATCCGCTGCTCAAGGTATAGTGATGCGCAGACTCTCCTGGTTGCGTGCCTCTGACCTGGATAATCGGACCCAGCAGCGGCTTGTGGATGTTCCTTGCCAGGGGGGATAATATTTTTGGCGAGAAGGTCGAGCACGGTGGTAGAGCAGCTCCACCAGCGGGAAACCGCCCTCGACAAACTCTCCCACCGGACGCCTTTAGCATCTACCTCAACAGGTAGACATTTTTTCAGGGGAAGGAGGAATGCTCCCTATGCTTACAATAACGCAGGTACAATCCACCTTCCCGACAGCCTTCTCAGGCTCAACCCCAGCGCGCTCATTCGCGTCAACAGCATGCGCCCAGACAGGCCCTGCAGCTCCCCAGCAAAAGCAAGGGACGGGCTTTTGACTGGCTCCAGTTGAGCATAGCCACCATAAACGTACCTGTGCTGGACGATCTGCTGGTCGGAGGGAGGTTAAAATTTTTTTCACCAAAGGTGGCCTCTCATAACCTCCGACTGGTGGGTTCTTCAATAGTCCGGTTAGGGTACTCCCTCAATTTGATTTCCAGACCTCCAAATTGTCCACCGGGAGCTCAGTCCTTCAGCTTCCAGCACAAGCAGGTACTTGCAGAGGAACTCTCTGCCCTTCTCAGCGCCAATGTGGTCGAGCCCGTACCACCAGGGCAAGAAGGCTGGGATTCTATTCCAGGTACTTGTGCAAAACAAAACAGGGGGATGCGTTCCATCCTAGACCTCAGGGCCCTGAACAAATATCTGGTCTGAGAAAAGTTCAGGATGGTTTCCCTGGGCACCCTTCTTCCCATGATTCAGAAAATGATTCAGAAAATGCCTGGTTGCAGTGTCGCTACGCAGGCTGGGAGTACATATGTTCCCTTATCTCGACTTTTGGCTGGTAAAAAACACCTCGGAGGCAGGAGCTCTACAGTCAAAGCAGATGACTATTCAACTCCTGGAGCTACTGGGGTTTGTCATAAATTACCCAAAGCCCCACCTTCTTCCAGTTCAGAGACTAGAGTTCATAGGAGCCCTGCTGGACTCGCAGACGGCTCATGCCTACCTTCCCGAAGTGAGGGCAGACAATCTTCTGTCGTTGGTTTCCTTGGCCAGAGCGTCTCAGCAGATCATAGCAGATGTTGAGACTTCTGGGCCATATGGCCTCCACAGTTCATGTGACTCCCATGGCCCGTCTTCACATGAGATCAGCTCAATGGACCCTAGCTTCCCAGTGGTATCAAGCTGCTGGGGATCTAGAGGATGCAGTCCAGTTGTCCACCGCTTTTCACAATTCCCTGATATGGTGGACCATTTGCTCCAATTTGACCTTGGGACGTCCCTTCCAAATTCCTCAGCCTCAAAAAGTGCTGACTATGAATGCATCTCTCCTAGGGTGGGGAGCTCATGTAGATGGGCTCCACACTCAGGGAGCTTGGTCCCTTCAGGAATCAGGTCTTCAGATCAATCTCCTGGAGTTGCAAGCGATCTGGAACGCTCTAAAGGCTTTCATAGATCGGCTGTCCAATCAAATTATCCAAATTCAGACAGACAACCAGGTTGCCATGTACTATGTCATCAAGCAGGGGGCATTGGGAAGCCGTCCAGATGTGGCTTTGGGCCCACCATCACGGCATGTTTCTCCAGGCCACGTATCTGGCAGGCGTAAACAACAGTCTGGCCGACAGGTTGAGTAGGATAATGCAACCTCACGAGTGGTCTCTCAACAGGGCAGTTGTCTGCAAGATCTGGGGGAAGGGCCTTCTGTATGCATATCCTCCCATACCTCTAGTTGGGAAGACTTTGCTGAAACTCAGGCAAGACCGCGGAACCATGATTCTGATTACTCCCTTCTACTGCGTCAGATTTGGTTCCCTCTTCTTCTGGAGTTATCCTCCGAAGAACCGTGGAGATTGGAGTGTTTTCCAACCCTCATCACTCAGAACGAGGGGGCGCTTCTGCATCCCAACCTCCAGTCTCTGGCTCTCACGGCCTGGATGTTGAGAGTGTAGATTTCGCCTCCTTGGGTATTTCTGAGGGTCTCTCCCGAGTCTTGCGTGCTTCCAGGAAAGATTCCACAAAGCGGTGTTACTCTTTCAAATGGAGGAGGTTTGCCATCTGGTGTGACAGTAAGGCCCTAGATCCTCGCTCTTGTCCTACACAGACCCTGCTTGGATACCTTCTGCACTTGTCAGAGTCTGGTCTTAAGACCAACTCCATAAGAGTTCATCTTAGTGCTTTTCATAATCGTGTGGAGGGTAAGCCTATTCCTGGACAGCCTTTTTAGTTCGATTCATGAGAGGTTTGCTTTTGTCAAAGCCCCCTGTCAAACCTCCTACAGTGTCATGGGATCTCAACGTCGTTATCACCCAGCTGATGAAAGCTCCTTTTGAGCCACTGAATTCCTGCCATCTGAAGTACTTGACCTGGAAGGTCATTTTCTTGGTGGCTGTTACTTCAGCTCGTAGAGTCAGTGAGCTCCAAGCCCTGGTAGTGCATGCACCTTATATCAAGTTTCATCACAACAGAGTAGTCCTCCGCACTCACCCTAAGTTCTTGCTGAAGGTGGTGTCGGAATTCCATCTGAACCAGTCAATTGTCTTGCCAACATTCTTTCCCCGTCCTCATACCCGCCCTGCTGAACGTCAGTTGCATACATTGGACTGTAACAGAGCTTTGGCCTTCTATGTGGCGCGGACAAGCCCCTTCAGACAGTCCGCCCAAATGTTTGTTTCTTTTGACCCCAACAGAAGGGGAGTGGCTATCGGGAAATGCACCATTTCCAATTGGCTAGCAGATTGCATTTCCTTCACTTACGCCCAAGCTGAGCTGACTCTGGAGGGTCAAGTCACAGCTCATAGTGTTAGAGCCATGGCAGCGTCAGTGGCCCACTTGAAGTCAGCCACTATCGAAGAGATTTGCAAAGCTGCGATGTGGTCATCAGTCCACACATTCACATCTCATTACTGCCTTCAGCAGGATAGCCAATGCGACAGTCGGTTTGGGCAGTCGGTGCTGCAGAATCTGTTCGGGGTTTAGAATCCAACTCCACCCCCCAGGCCCATTTTTATTCTGTTCCAGGCTGCACTCTCAGATGTTTCTTCGTAGGTCAATCTTTGTTATGTCCTCGCCGTTGAAAGGCCCAATTGACCCTGTTTGTTGTTTTGAGTGAGCCTGGGGGCTAGGGATACCCACATGTGAGAACAAGCAGCCTGCTTGTCCTCGGAGAAAGCGAAGTTACTTACCTGTAGCAGGTATGCTCCGAGGACAGCAGGCTGATTGTTCTCAGCAACCCGCCCGCCTCCCCTTTGGAGTTGTTTCTTTCTTTGGTTTGCTTCATAAGTTAGGACTCTCGCACGACCGGCGTGAAGATGGCCGCGCATGTGCGGTGCGTGCACCCAAAGGCTTTTAGCAACCTTTGTTGCTAGGTAGATTTTCCGGACCTGGGTCTGCCGTGGACGTCACCCACATGTGAGAACAATCAGCCTGCTGTCCTTGGAGAATACCTGCTACAGGTAAGTAACTTCGCTTTCTCTGATAAGAAAACATTATTTTGCGCTGTGCTTTGGGAACTTAAAGATTGGAGTTTAAAGGAGGAATTGTAAGTTATTGATAGGCAGAATAAAAAAGAAATGAAAAAGCAAACTTTATCAGCTAGTCTCTGTACCCTTTTCTCCATAGTTTTAAAAACTTCAACTTTGTACCACAGCATTAAATGATAGCCTCTAAAAGGCACATCAGGACCTAGTTCAGTCTTCATTCCCACCCCCCTCCCCAGCTCCTACTCAAACCTCTCCCAGCTCCTACCCACCCCTAGCACAACTCTTCATTTATAGTCATTCTTCTAATTAGGACAACAAGGAGTGTTTTCATTAGTTTAATTACATTTTCATTAGTTTTAATTATATTTTATTAGCTTCTGGGAAGCAAACACTAAAATCATTATACCGTATAATCTTAAGGCTCTTTATATTCATCTAATATCCCTAGTACCTGAAGAAGTTTTAATTAAACAACTCTGTAATACTAAGGTGCAGACGGCAGTCCAGCAAGAGGGGTGCTATCCAGTCTTTTCCACTGTCACATGTATGATTATCTCCCAGTTGGTGAGAGGTTATATCTGTGTGCTCAATGCAAAGAGCTCCTAGCTCTCAGAGAACGAGTCTATTCTCTTGAGGCTAGAGTAGCAGACTTGGAGGAGCTGAGGGAGACAGAGAGGTACATAGAGGAGGCCTATGGTGAAGTTGGAAATAATCCTGTAGCCAGGACCAGCCCACCAGGGGATGCAATATCCTCTCGTACCAAGGATGTGTGTCCAGGAGCTTCTGCCCAGGAAGGAAGGGTTAGGACGGTTGTTGGTGATTCGATTATTAGGCATATAGATAGCTAGGTGGCTGGTGGATGTGAGGATCGCCTGGTGACTTGCCTGCCTGTTGCGAAGGTGGTGGACCTCATGCGTCACCTAGATAGGATTTTATAGTGCTGGGGAGGAGCCAGCTGTCTTTGTACATGTAGGTACCAATGACATAGGAAAAAATGTGGGAGGGATGTTCTGGAAGCCAAATTTAGGCTCCTAGGTAGAAAGCTAAAAACCAGATCTTCCAGGGTAGCATTTTCAGACATGCTTCCCGTTCCACACGCAGGGCCCTAGCGATAAGCAGAGCTCTGGTGTCTCAATGTGCAGGGAGGAGGATTTTAAATTTGTTAGGAACTGGCCAGCATTCTGGGGAAGGGGGAAGCCTATTCCGAAAGGATTGGCTCCACCTTAACCAGGGTGGGCCCAGGCTGCTGGCATCAGCATTTAAAAAGGAGATAGAGCAGCTTTTAAAGTAGAAATTGGGGGAATGCCGACTGTCGCTCAAAAACGCATGGTTCAGAATAAAGTATCTTTCAAAGATATCACCAAAACAGGGAAGATAGGGCATTCCCAATAGTGAGATTGCAATAGAGAGGCTTATTAGACCAGGTGTCTTTAAATAACAAGCCAACAAAAGAATCTGATGGACCGCTAGATGACCGAGGGGTAAAAGGGGCACTCAGGGAAGACATGGCCATAGTGGAGAGATTAAATTAATTCTTTGCTTCGGTCTTCACCGACGAAGAGGTGGGAGAGATACCAGTGCCAGAAATGGTATTCAATGCTGACGAGTCAGCGAAACTGTATCGAATCTCTTTAAACCTGGAAGATGTAATGGGGCAATTTGACAAATTGAAGAGTAGCAAATCACCAGGACCGGATGGTATGCAGCCTAGAGTACTGACAGAATTGAAAAATGAACTTGCAGAACTATTGTTAGTAATATGTAATTTATCTTTAAAATCAAGCATGGTACCAGAAGATTGGAGGGTGGCCAATTTTTAAAAAAGGTTTCCAGAGGTGATTCAGGAAATTACAGACCGGTGAGCCTGATGTCGGTGCTGGGCAAAATGGTAGAGACTATTATAAAGAACAAAATTACACAGCATATTCAAAAGCATGGATTAATGAGACAAAACATAGATTTAGTGAAGGGACATCTTGCCCCACCAATCTAATATATTTCTTTGAAGGGGTGAACAAACATGTGGATAAAGGTGAGCCGGTTGATACGGTTCATATTGATTTTAAAAAGGCATAAGCTGCAACTCCCCTGATATCTGTCTAACCAAGGTCTGCACAAGCTGTTCCTTCGAATGCACCCTGCAGCCCTATTCCCAAGGAACAACCTTTGATTTACTGTGTTGGGCCCTTTTGTACCCAGTCTTTTAAACTCTTCCCTATCTCTTTTAAACTACTGGATAGCACATACAGTAGTAATATTAGCTTTATATTATTTCCACTAAGGAAAATATGCATGTCTATATTAACCTTTTTACACTTCCCAGAACAAAATAGAGACTCACACAAAGACAAATAGAGAAACTTAACAACTGGCAGTGCAGTGATCTGTCCATTCCCCATTAGCCTCCCTTTGGATAAGCAGTGAGGGAGATGAATGCCTTCCCCCGTTGGAAATTTGGCAAACTGGTATTCCTTTACCTTCTGTTGGCAGCAAGAGAGAGGGCCTCCTCTGATTCTGGTCAATATATCTAATAGGAAGGTGCTTGGGACCCTGACCCCAAATTATCATTCTAAAGATAAAGCAAATCTTTGCCACTGAAAAGTTTATTTATTAGAATTCTCAAACAAGAGAGAAAAAGGTACAGAACATGTCATCTAAATAACTGTTATTCTCTCTCTGACTACATGCTGAACGGAGTACATTTTTATGAGCTTCTGCTATTTACAGCAAATTAACTTGTCTGCTTTTTTTTTTTTCATACTAAAACAGAAACCAAAACACATTACCTCTCACGTAGATCATTCCTCCTTGCATCTGCTTTCTTGTTATATTCTCAGCCTGATACACAAAAACAACTTTAGCTGATAAAAGGAAAAGTCTATTTCCCTTTATTTTCTTTTCTGATTTCAGTTGGTTCTGAAATCTATATTCACAAGGCCTAAGGGCATCCTGGTTGGGTGATTTTTTTTTTTAAATGAGTCATTTGATTTTATTGTGGCTCTCTTTTTCAGTCCTAAAAGGAAATGCTTTTTTAAAAATGTGGGTGATGTGGCAACGTCATATATCCAGTGCAGATACGCATAACTAGCTTGCAGTGCCTTGGGACTGATCATGATTTGTTAGTGATCTGTAACCTGTTGTTAAAATCATCCGTACCACCTGAAGATTGGAAAGTGGCCAATGTAACAACAATTTTTAAAAATGTTTCCATATCATCATGCTGATCAATCCATAGACTGGTGGGTTGTGTCCATCTACCAGCAGGTGGAGATAGAGAGCAATCCTTTTGCCTCCCTATATGTAGTCATGTGCTGCCGGAAACTCCTCAGTATGTTCTCTATCTCAGCAGGTGGTGGTCACACACAGCAGCAGCTCTGGCTAGGTCTCCAAGCCTAATTTTTAGGTTTTGTTGAGTACTTGGGGTTGAGGGCTCTTCTTGAGCAAGTGCAAACCTGGTGGTGCCAGGTGCCTCCTTTTCTCCCCCCTCCCGCTGGCTCCGTTTAAAAAAAAAAATTTTTGGACGTCTTTAAGGGCATTTATTTCAACGTTTATTTCAACGTCTATTGCAGCTGCTCACTGGGACACCATTTCTTTACAGCTTTGAGCGAGAAGCAGGTAATTTTACCTTTTTATAGCGGGCAGGGGGTTCCCCATTCGGTCTCCACGTGGCTTATGGCGTCGGAGGGCGAGGGTGTGAGGATTCGCTCCCCGGACCGCGTGGGTGCGTCTAGTGGGGATGCGGGGATTTCAAAACCTGAATTGCCTTTGTTAAGCATCAGTTTGGAGGCCGGTCAGTGTCCCGGTTCTTCCTCTGGTGCGGCGGTTTTTCCCGCCATAAGCGCCCATCCCCCGCTGATCGCCCACTCCATGTTGGCCGGCCACTCTGCTCGGACGGCTTCTTCTTGAGCCGCCCTCGAGCTGGGAGACGTTAATACTATTGTCGCCCTTGATTCGGGCGATGGTAAGAAAGCGGCCAAAGTTAAGCACCATTCTTCTCGCGCGGCTCCTTCTCGGAGTTTCGCGCCGGACGCCATCTTGGATGCGCAGCACATTTCTCCCCCGCTCTTGTGAGCGCCAGTTGAGGGTGCGGCTAGGGCCGTGGCCCAAGCTGCAGAAGTGCACTGTTCGGGGGGTTTCTCCCCTGAGTTCATTTTGCTGCTGCATCAGGCTTTTCTTATGCAAAACGCTGCCCCTGCCCCCCTGTCTGATAAAGGGGTTGAGGCCTCCAGAAGCAAACGCCCTCGGGTGGATTTCCAGGCCCTAGAGGACTCTGTCTCCTCTGATGTAGATGAGGGCAGCGTATCTGAGTTCTCTCAACGGTCCTTTGGGGATTCCTTGGAGGAGACGGATTCCCGCTCGGATGGAGCAGATGACCCCTCTGCAGCGCGGATCTTTCGCTTAGAGGATTTGGCCAACCTGTTAGTGCAGGCCATGAGCATTTTGAAGATTTCCTCTCCGGAGGACGTCTCTCCCTCAGCCTCTGTTGGCTCCGCCATTAAGCTGGGGACGAAGCGCCCGCCTAGAACCTTCCACGTGCATGAGGCCATGCGCACCTTGATTTCGGCTCAATGGGATGTCCCGGAAGCGAGCCTCAAAGTGGCTAGGGCTATGTCCCGCCTCTATCCTCTGCCTGAAGGTGAACGGGAGGCCCTTCTTTGGCCTACCGTGGATTCTTTAATCACTGCGGTGACTAAGAAAACGGCGTTGCCGGTGGAAGGTGGCACGGCCCTAAAGGACTCCCAAGACAGAAGATTGGAGGCGGCCTTAAGGTCGTCCTTCGAGGCGGCTGCTTTAAGTTTGCAGGCCTCAGTTTGCGGCTCCTATGTGGCCAGGGCGTGCCTGACGATTGTGCAGCGGGCTTCCCCCTCGGATCCTTCCTTGAGGGCTGATTGGCCGGCCCTGGAATCGGGCTTGGCTTATTTGGCAGACTTGCTGTATGATGTCTTGAGAGCCTCAGCTAAAGGTATGGCTCAGACAGTCTCTGCGCGGCGGTGGCTTTGGCTGAAGCATTGGTCTGCGGACCACGCCTCTAAGTCTCGCCTGGCAAAGTTGCCTTTTAAAGGCAAGCTGCTTTTTGGGGGCGAGCTGGACAAAATTGTGACCGATCTGGGCACGTCTAAGGGCAAGAGGTTACCAGAGGTCAGGGCTCGGGTCAGTGCTCGCCCCGGTAACTCTAAAGGACGGTTTCAGGAAGCCCGTCGGTATCGCCCGGGCAAGTCGGGCTCCTCTGCCCCCTCTTCCTTCAAAAGGAACTTCTCCCCCAAGCAGCTTTCCTTTCACAGAGACCGCCGTCCCGGAGGTGCTTCCTCCGGTCCTCCCCCAGGGTCTCGTACCCAATGACGGGGCCCTGGTCCATGGCCCAGTGCAGATTGGAGGACGCCTGTCCTCGTTTCTGGGCGAGTGGACCAGGGTAACTTCAGACGCTTGGGTGCTGGAAGTCATCAGAGACGGCTACAAGCTAGAGTTCTGCCGACCCTTAAGAGACGGGTTTGTACACTCTCCCTGCACGTCTCCGGTCAAAGCTGTGGCAGTGCAGCAGACTTTGGACAATCTGATCCGCCTGAGTGCGGTCGTTCCGGTGCCAGAAGATCAGCTTGGCAAGGGACGTTACTCCATTTACTTTGTGGTACCAAAGAAAGGAGGTTCTGTACGGCCTATCCTCGACCTCAAAGGGGTCAATCGGGCCTTGAAATTTCGGCACTTCCGAATGGAGACTCTCCGCTCTGTTATAGCGGCAGTGAAGGCAGGGGAGTTCCTGGCATCCTTGGACATCAAGGAAGCGTACCTGCATATTCCCATCTGGCCTCCTCATCAACGCTTTCTGCGTTTTGCAGTCCTGGGCCGACACTTCCAGTTCAGAGCCCTCCCGTTCGGGTTGGCTACTGCTCCGCGGACCTTCTCCAAAGTAATGGTGGTCATCGCGGCCTTCCTACGAAAGGAAGGAGTACAAGTCCATCCTTATCTGGATGACTGGTTGATCCGAGCCCCCTCTTATGCAGAGTGCGGCAGGGCTGTAGACCGGGTGATTGCTCTTCTGAGCTCCCTGGGGTGGATCATCAACTGGGAGAAAAGCCAGCTGCGCCCGACTCAGTCCCTGGAGTATCTGGGAGTTCGTTTCGACACCCAAGTGGGCAGAGTGTTCCTGCCGGACAATCGAATTGTCAAGCTTCAGGCTCAGGTGGACCAGTTCCTAGTAGCCTCTCCTCTTCAGGCTTGGGACTATGTGCAGCTGTTGGGCTCTATGACGGCCACGATGGAAGTAGTGCTCTGGGCCAGGGCTCATATGAGACCACTACAACTCTCTCTGCTGCAGCGCTGGACTCCAGTGTCGGAGGATTACGCTGTGCGCCTTCCCTTGGACCTAGCAGTGCGCAAGGCGCTGAGCTGGTGGCTGAGGACAGACAAGTTGTCCGCAGGGATGCATCTTTTGACCCCGGAGTGGGTTGTCGTCACGACGGACGCCTCTTTGACGGGCTGGGGAGCCCATTGCTTGGGAAGGACAGTGCAGGGGCTCTGGTCTCCTGCAGAGGCAAAGTGGTCTATCAACCTCCTGGAACTCAGAGCCATTCGGTTGGCACTTTTGGAGTTTCTCCCGGTACTGGCGTTGAAGCCAGTACGGGTCCTGTCGGACAATGCCACGGCTGTGGCCTATGTCAATCGCCAGGGAGGTACCAAGAGCGCCCCTCTAGCCAAGGAGGCCATGAATCTATGCCAGTGGGCGGAAGCGAACCTGGAACAGCTGTCGGCGGCCCACATTGCTGGAGTCATGAATGTCAAGGCGGACTTTCTTAGTCGCCATACTACTACTACTACTACTTATCATTTCTATAGCGCTACTAGACGTACGCAGCGCTGTACACTTGAACATGAAGAGACAGTCCCTGCTCAACAGAGCTTACAATCTAATCAGGACAAACAAGAGATAAGGACAAAGAGTAGCAAGATTCCAGAACCCCAAAGACTACTACTACTACTTATCATTTCTATAGCGCTACTAGACGTACGCAGCGCTGTACACTTGAATATGAAGAGACAGTCCCTGCTCGACAGAGCTTACAATCTAATTAGGACAGACAAACCGGACCAATAAGGGATAAGCCATACCTTGGTTCCCGGAGAGTGGCAGCTATCGGCTCAGGTGTTCTTGGACATCACGAAGCGCTGGGGCCAGCCGAGCCTAGACCTGATGGCGGCATCGGCCAATTGCCAAGTGCCACGCTTTTTCAGCAGAGGACGGGACCCTCGATCTCTGGGAGTAGATGCTCTTCTCCAAGAGTGGCCGACACAGGAGCTTCTCTATGTGTTCCCGCCCTGGCCCATGTTGGGCAGGGTACTAGACCGGGTGGCAAAGCATCCGGGCTGGGTAATCTTGGTGGGTCCGGACTGGCCCAGACGTCCCTGGTATGTGGACTTGATCAGGCTCTCAGTGGACGGACCTCTGCGACTGCCAGCGGAGCAGGGCCTGTTGCATCAGGGTCCCGTGGTGATGGAGGATCCCTCCCCCTTTGGTCTTACGGCCTGGCTATTGAGCAGCAGCGTCTGAGGAAGAAAGGCTTCTCAGACAAGGTCATCGCCACTATGCTGAGAGCGAGGAAGCGCTCTACTTCTACTGCTTACGCCAGGGTTTGGCGTACTTTTGCATCGTGGTGTGAGGCAGGCTCCCTTTCTCCCTTCACTGCTCCAATTTCTTCAGTGTTGGCGTTCTTGCAAGAAGGTCTGGAGAAAGGCCTGTCGCTCAGTTCCCTTAAAGTCCAGGTAGCGGCTCTGGCTTGCTTCAGGGGCCGCCTGAAGGGTGCTTCCCTGGCTTCGCAGCCAGATGTGGTGCGCTTTCTCAAGGGAGTTAATCACCTGCGCCCTCCTCTGCACTCAGTGGTACCTGCGTGGAATCTCAATCTAGTGCTAAGAGCCTTGCAGAAGCCGCCTTTTGAACCCTTGTCGAGGGCATCTCTGAAAGACCTGACGTTGAAAGCAGTCTTTTTGGTGACTATCACTTCAGACAGAAGAGTTTCCGAGCTCCAGGCACTATCATGTCGAGAGCCCTTTCTGCAGTTCACTGAGGCAGGAGTGTCTATTCGCACAGTGCCTTCCTTCCTGCCCAAGATTGTTTCTCGCTTCCATGTGAATCAGCAGCTCTGTCTCCCATCCTTTCGTAGGGAGGACTACCCAGAGGAATACTCTGCTCTCAAATATCTAGATGTGAGACGAGTCATCATCAGATACTTGGAAGTGACCAATGATTTCCGGAAGTCGGATCATCTGTTTGTCCTGTTTGCAGGTCCTCGTAAGGGTCTGCAGGCTGCTAAGCCTACAGTGGCAAGATGGGTCAAGGAAGCCATTGCAGCGGCTTATGTGGCCGCGGGGAAGGTGCCGCCTATCCAGCTGAAGGCTCACTCCACTAGAGCTCAGGCGGCCTCGATGGCAGAGGCCGGGTCCGTCTCCTTGGAAGAGATTTGCAAGGCGGCAACTTGAGCATCGGCTCATACCTTCTCCAGGCATTACCGCTTGACTGTGGCTGCTCGGGCGGAGGCCCGGTTTGGAGCTTCAGTGTTGCGGTCAGGGATTTCTATGTCCCGCCCTGGGTGAGTACTGCTTCGGTACATCCCACCAGTCTATGGATTGATCAGCATGATGATATGGAAGGTAAAATTATGTATCATACCTGATAATTTTCTTTCCATTAATCATAGCTGATCAATCCATAGCCCCTCCCAGATATCTGTACTGTTTTTATTCTGGTTGCATTTCAGGTTCAAGTTTAGTCTTCAGTTCCTGTTCAGGAGGACTTCATGTTCAAGTTTTTTCAATTGGATTCTTCAGGAGTTGAAACGATTTTGTGTTACAGTGAGCTGCTGCATTCCTCTCCCCTCCGTTTTACGGGGCTAGATTGAGACCTAAATTCTGCCGGCGCTCCCTCCCGCTTCGTGCGGCTGTAGGGCAGCTTTGTACCCCTCCCGCTTCGGCGGTGTTAGGGTCAGTCAGCTCCTCCCGCGGTTGCGGTTGCAGGATAAGCCAGATCCCCCCGCATCGGCGGGGTGGTGTCCCTCCCCCGCTCCGCGGGGATGAGCTGGACGGATTCCCCTCCCCCACTTGTGTGGGGATGAGCTGGGTTAATTCCCCTCTCCCGTTCTGGCGGTGGTGAGCTGGGCAGAGTGTCCCTTTGTGGGTGTAATTCTCTAAGTGCTGAGTCCTGCGGATGGAGCTTTGATATCGACATACTGAGGAGTTTCCGGCAGCACATTACCACATATAGGGAGACAAAAGGATTGCTCTCTATCTCCACCTGCTGGTAGATGGACACAACCCACCAGTCTATGGATTGATCGGCTATGATTAATGGAAAGAAAATTATCAGGTATGATACATAATTTTACCTTCCAGAGGTGATCCTGGAAATTACAGACCGGTAAGCCTGACTTCAGTGGCGGGGAAAACAGTGGAATCTATTATAAAGAATAAAAATATGGAAGATGCAGACAAAGACAAACATGTTTAATGGGACAGAGTCAGCATGGACTCAACCAAGGGAAGTCTTGTCTCGCCAATTAATGCCACGGAGATATTTAAACATCTCTTTGATATCTCCTTTCTTCCAGAGTATACATGTTGAGGTCTATGTCTGTCCCCATAAGCTTTATGACAGAGACCACTGGCATGTACAGGAGATGAACCTCTTTCAAATGAAGGAAAACTTTGGAATGAGAGGGCATAGGATGAAGTGAAGGGGGAAAGGGAAATGGGTAGTAATGTACCGCCTTTCTGTGGTATTTTGCAACTACATTCAAAGTGATTTACATATATACAGGTACTTATTTTGTACCTGGGGCAATGGAAGGTTAAGTGACTAGCCCAGAGTCACAAGGAGCTGCAGTGGGAATGGAACCCAGTTCTCCAGGATCAAAGTCCACTACACTAACCCCACTAGGTTATAGGCTCAGGAGTCATCTAAGGAAATACTTTTTTTCTGCTGGTTATTCCTCTCCCTATGCATCTTAGCATCCTTCTGGCTTTGACCATCACTTTTTCAACCTGTTTGGCCACCTTAAGATCATCAGGTATGATCACCCCCAAGTCCTGCTCTTCTCTCGTACACAGTACTTCTTCACCCCCTATACTACATCAGTCCCTTGGATTTTTGCAGCCCAAGTTTATGACCGTGCATTTTTGAGTGTTAAATCTTAGTTGCCAATTTCTGGACCTTTCTGCAAGCTTTGCTAGATCTTGCCTCCTGCTATCCACACCCTCCAGTGTGTCCATCGTATTACAGAATTTGGTATCATCCTCAAAGAGACAAACCTTACTGGACAGTCCTTCTGCAATATCACTCACAAAGATGTTAAGAGCCAGCCCAAGGACCAATCCCTGAGGTACACTTCTGATAACATCCCCTTGGAGCAAATTCCATTCCCTCTGTCTCCTTCCATTTAACCAGTGTTTAACACAGTCAGTCAAGTTAGAGCCAATACCGAGGGCACTCAGTTTATTTATCAGTTGCCTGTGTGGAACCATGGCAGAGGCTTTACTAAAATACAAGTACACCACATCTACTGCCCCTTGTTGGGTTACCCAGTCAAAGAAATCAGTCAGATTTGTCTGACAAGACCTGCCTCTAGTGAAACCATGCGGCCTTGGCTCCTGCAGTCCACTTGATTCTAGATACCTCACAATCTTCTGCTTTCGAAGAGTGTTTTCATTCATGCTTTGGTACTGCAACTTCACCTTGAGTATTGCATTCAGTTCTGGTCGCCATATTTAAAAAATATATATATAGCAGAATTACAAAAAGTTCAAAGAATGACCAAAATTATAAAGAGGGTGAACTCTTCTTATATGAGGAAAGGCTAAAGAGGTTAGGGCTCTTCAGCTTGAAAAAGAGACAGCTGAGGGGAGATGACAGGTCTACAAAATGCTGAGTGGTATAAAACGAGTAGAAGACAGCCGGCCTGGTTGAAAATTGAGGTGAAGGAAGCTATTAGGGCTAAAAGAAATGCCTTCAGAAAATGGAAGAAGGAACCGTCTGAAAATAACAAGAAGCAGCATAAGGAGTGTCAAAGCAAATGCAAGGCGCAGATAAAGAAGGCCAAGAGGGATTACGAAAAAAAGATAGCATTAGAGGCAAAAAAACATAGTAAAAATTTTTTGGGTATATTAAAAGCAGGAAGCCCTCAAAAGAATCGGTTGGGCCGCCGGATGACCGAGGGGTAAAAGGGGCGATCAAGGAAGACAAAGACGTAGCGGAGAGACTGAATGAATTCTTTGCTTCGGTCTTCACAGAGGAAGATTTGGGTGGGATACTGGTGTCGGAAATGGTATTTCAAGCGGACGAGTCGGAGAAACTGACTTCACGGTAAACCTGGAGGATGTAATGGGGCAGTTCGGCAAACTGAAGAGTAGCAAATCTCCTGGACCGGATGGTATTCATCCTAGAGTACTGATAGAACTGAAAAATGAGCTTGCGGAGCTAGTGATATGCAACTTATCCTTAAAATCGAGCGTGGTACCGGAAGATTGGAGGGTGGCCAATGTAACGCCCATTTTTAAAAAAGGCTCCAGGGGAGATCCGGGAAATTATAGACCGGTGAGTCTGACGTCGGTGCTGGGGAAAATGGTAGAGGCTATTATTAAAAACCGAGTCAGCACGGCTTTTGTGTGGGGAAATCTTGCCTGACCAATTTACTTCAATTCTTTGAAGGAGTAAAGAAACATGTGGACAAAGGGGAGCCGGTTGATATTGTGTATCTGGATTTTCAAAAGGCGTTTGACAAGGTACCTCATGAAAGGCTACAGCGGAAATTGGAGGGTCATGGGATAGGAGGAAATGTCCTATTGTGGATTAAAAACTGGTTGAAGGATAGGAAATAGAGAGTGGGGTTAAATGGGCAGTATTCACAATGGAGAAGGGTAGTTAGTGGGGTTCCTCAGGGGTCTGTGCTAGGACCGCTGCTTTTTAATATATTTATAAATGATTTAGAGATGGGAGTAACTAGCGAGGTAATTAAATTTGCTGATGACACAAAGTTATTCAAAGTCGTTAACTCGCGACAGGATTGTGAAAAATTACAAGAGGACCTTACGAGACTGGGCGGCTAAATGGCAGATGACGTTTAATGTGAGCAAGTGCAAGGTGATGCATGTGGGGAAAAAGAACCCGAATTATAGCTACGTCATGCAAGGTTCCACGTTAGGAGTTACGGACCAAGAAAGGGATCTGGGTGTCGTCGTCGATAACACACTGAAACCTTCTGCTCAGTGTGCTGCTGCAGCTAGGAAAGCGAATAGAATGTTGGGTATTATTAGGAAAGGTATGGAAAACAGGTGTGAGGATGTTATAATGCCGTTGTATCGCTCCATGGTGCGACCGCACCTTGAGTATTGTGTTCAATTCTGGTCGCCGCATCTCAAGAAAGATATAGTAGAATTGAAAAAGGTGCAGCGAAGGGCGACTAAAATGATAGCGGGGATGGGACGACTTCCCTATGAAGAAAGACTAAGGAGGCTAGGGCTATTCAGCTTGGAGAAGAGACGGCTGAGGGGAGACATGATAGAGGTATATAAAATAATGAGTGGAGTGGAACAGGTGGATGTGAAGCGTCTGTTCACGCTTTCCAAAAATACTAGGACTAGGGGGCATGCGATGAAACTACAGTGTAGTAAATTTAAAACAAATCGTAGAAAATTTTTCTTCACCCAACGTGTGATTAAACTCTGGAATTCATTGCCGGAAAATGTGGTGAAGGCGGTTAGCTTAGCAGAGTTTAAAAAGGGGTTGGACGGTTTCCTAAAGGACAAGTCCATAAACCGCTACTAAACGGACTTGGAAAAATCCAAAATCCCAGGAATAACATGTATAGAATGTTTGTACGTTTGGGAAGCTTGCCAGGTGCCCTTGGCCTGGATTGGCCGCTGTTGTGGACAAGATGCTGGGCTCGATGGACCCTTGGTCTTTTCCCAGTATGGCATTACTTATGTACTTATGTAAGTGAATCGATTTTTTTTTTTTTTTTTTTTACTCTTTCAAAAAGTACAAAGACTAAGGAACGCTCAATGAAGTTACATGGACATACTAAAACAAATAAGGAAATATCTTTGTACTCAAAGAATAGTTAAGCTCCGGCAGTCTTTGATGGAGGATGTGGTGGTTAGCATATGTGGGTTTAAAAAAGGTTTGAATAAGTCCCTGTAGGAAAAGTCTGCTATTGAGACAGAAACAGGGAAGCCACAGCTTGCCCTGGGATTGGAAGCATGGAATGTTGCTACCATTTTGGTTTCTTCCAGGTCTGTAAAATGATTGTTCTGTCTGTCTCATGTCTTATCTAGATTGTAAACTCTTTGAGCAGGGACTGTCTTTTTTTTGTGTATGGTGTGCAGCGCTGCATATGCCTTGTAGCGCTATAGAAATGATAAGTAGTAGTAGAGTTTAGCTTGTTGGGCAGACTGGATGGACCATACAGGTCTTTAGCTGTCGTCATTTACTATGTTACTTGTGACTTGAATTCACCACTGCTGGAAACAAGATACTGAGCTAGATGGACCATTGATCTGATTGAGTATGGCTATTCTTATGAGAGCAGTTCCTGGCCATTTTTAGCCCAAGATCATATGGTACCAGACCTAATCCTATCCCCTATATCAAGAGAATGTTGCCAACGGCCTGTATACAAAATTCTACTTTTCCAGAGCTCTCAATAGGCAATGAAATCAAGAGTCCCTCTCCTCCCATGTCCACATTCTACTCTTTTTCTTTGGTAGTTCAAGGTGAGTTACAGATAACCTTTGAATTATCTTTACCCTAATGAGGATTTTCTTTCTTTTGTAGCTGTTGCTGGTCTTCTGGCAGTATGAATCAGATGTCCCTTAGCCTTTCCTCTTGTGTTCTTTTTTTCAAAGTCTGCTTAGGTCTGTTGTGGTATTGCTTTTGCCCTTCTCTCCTTTCTTTTCCTCTCTCTAGTAAAAGTTTATTTTTTAGTTATCTGTTTTCTTTTTAATCCTGTAAACCACTCTTATGCTTTTTGTAAAGAGTGGTATATTAAATCATGTGAAATAAATTAATACATTCAGGTATGCTAGGTAGTTGTCATGACTAATAAGTGTTTAAAAGCTATGGAAGCTCCTGCAGCTGAGATGCACCTGCTCTTATAAGTCGAGGGGGGAAAAAGGTAAATGCTGTGCTGATCATCATCAGAAACTTGCCCTTGCTATCCCCCAGAGCATTATATTGATACATGTAGAGCATGGCTGGTGATAGAGCAGATCTTTCTCAAACCCACTTTGAGGTATGATATGGATTAGGATCGTGGGCAACAACCCGATCAGGTTTTCAAGATTTCCACAATGAATATGCATGAGATCAATTTGAAAGCAGTAAATGTGAATCATCCTCATGCATATTCATTGTGGAAATCTTGAAAACCCGACTGGTTTGTGGCCCTGAAGGACCATGGCTGCCCACCCCTGGATCAGCAGCACTCATTTGAGGTGAATTGAGAAGTGAATGACAATTTTTGTTTTATTTATTTATTAAGAAATTGCTATACCGCTTTAACTACATATAGAATCCTCAAGAATGTAAAACAAAATACAAGAGCCAAAAAATACTCTCAAAGAATCATAAAGTAAGTGGGGATAATAGAGAAATGTGTACATATGAAAAAAAAAATAATAATTTGTATAATTAGTTGGGTCCTCAGTGTGGGATTTCCAAAAGTAGGAAACAGAGACAACACTCTTCCCTAACTCACAGCCGGAATCAATATTCGCAAACCGGCTGAAACTTACACTATCACTGGACGTAACTGTGTGTGAATAAAGTGCACCAAAAATAATAATAAACAGTGCTTCAGTGAAAATAAGTAAACATATATAAATCCTATATAATAAAAAGCACCTCCAACATTCTGAAGCTGACTCCGTGGCACTGTAGGGTTCATAAGTCTGTAGTTCAGCGTTTCATTGGCTCTCACTGTCCCCGCCCTCATGTCGAGGAAACAGAATGCTGCATAGTTGCCAAGCAAACAAACGCGACGTCACAGGAACGAAGAACCAATTAGAACGGAACTTGGAGGAGGGAAGTGGAGTGAATTGAATCTCTAACAAACAATCATATACAGGGAGGTACGAACATAAGTGGAGGCAAGTACACAGAATGGAAGGGAAGACAAACATTTAATCACTTTGTCACTCACACACACACTCAATCACTCTGTGTATCTCTCTCTCTTACACTGTCTATAAAACACACTGTCACTCTCAGTCTCTCACATGGGCAACTGTATGTTGCATTCTCACGGGTAAGGAGCTCTTCTGATGTGATTGTTAAACTGATTGAAGGGCCTGAAGAAGGAAAACTTTTACCACATTGTAACACAGTTTACACAAAAAATATGGTATATAAAGAAATCTTACACATGTAAACAACAATTATATTCAGAATACAACCGTGGAAACATTAATGGCAGGAACTCATTACATTGCTAGCGCCCATTTCATTGTGTTAAGAAAGGGGCCTTTTTTACTAGTATATATATATATATAGTGATTTCATTGTGTTAAGAAAGGGGCCTTTTTTACTAGTATATATATATATATATATATATATATATATATATATATATAGTGATGTTATCTAATGGATGTTTGATGTTGGGTTCCAGGCATGGGCGTAGACTGGGGGAGGGGGGGGCAATGTCCCACCAAACGATGACGAGGCGCCGCCGCGCCAGTAGTTAAAAAAAAAAAAAAAAAAGCAGGGACGCGCTCCTCTCCGTCCGCTTGGCTTCCCTGCCCTCTCTGTCTGCGTCCTGCCTTCCTCTGATGTCATTTCCTTTCGGGCTGGACGCAGACAGAGAGGGCAGGGAAGCCAAGCGGACGGAGAGGAGCGTGTCCGTCTACCCCTCTCTCTTCCTTCCTCTGGTGCAGGCAGCAGTCTTTTCCAGCGTTCCTGGCAGCGGTAGCGATGTACACGCTGCCTTTGGCTCTGCCCCGAAGCCTTCTGTTCAAGTTCCTGTTCCCGCATAGGTGGGAACAGGAACTTGAAGAGAAGGCTTCCGGGGCAGACCGAAGGCAGCGTGTACAACGCTACCGCTGCCAGGAACACTGGAAAAGACTGCTGCCTGCGCTGGAGGGAGGAAGAGAGGGGGTAGACGGAGTCACGACCTTGGACCTCGGGGGGGGGGAGGGCAGAAGATGGAGGGGTGGGGAGCAGAGGGAAGGAACAAGAGATGGATGGGACTGGGAGCGTTGGGAGCAGAGGGAAGGACCAGGAGATAGATTGGACTGGGAGGGGTGGAGAGCAGAGGGAAGGAGCAAGAGATGGATGGGACTGGGAGCGTTGGGAGCAGAGGGAAGGACCAGGAGATGGATTGGACTGGGAGGGGTGGGGAGCAGAGGGAAGGACCAGGAGATGGATGGGATTGGGACAGGTCAGGCACAGCAGAGGGAAGGAGCAGAAGATGGATGGGACGGAGGGATGGTGAGCAGAGGGAAGGAACAGAAGATGGATGGGACTGGGAGGGGTGGGGAGCACAGGGAAGGAGCAAGAGATGGATGGGACTCGGAGGGTGGGGAGCAGAGGGAAGCCTACTGGAAAGAAGACACTGCATAAAACAGAAGACACTGGGACCAAAGCGAATAGAAAAACTAAATGATCAGACAACAAAGGTAGATACAAGTATTTTATTCAGAATTTATTAATTGAAATATGTCAGCTTTTTGAAATGTGCATCTGTGATATTTTGCCTGTAAATTTCAATTCCTTCCTCCATATTAGCATATTCATTTGCATACGTATATATGCAAATGAATATGCTAATATGCTCCTCCCATCCTTTGCCCCCCCAAATGAAACAGTCAAACTACGCCTATGGTTCCAGGTGGATTTCCAAAACAAAGCTTTGTAGGACCCAACTGGACTCATCCTATTACGGGAAAGGGAATGGGACTTATATACTGCCTTTCTGTGGTTTCTTCAACTACATTCAAAGCGGTTTACATATTATATACAGGTACTTATTTGTACCTGGGACAATGGAGGGTTAAGTGACTTGCCCAGAGTCACAAGGAGTTGCAGTGGGAATTGAACCCAGTTCCCCAGGATCAGAGTCCACTGCACTAACCACTAGGCTACTCCTCCACACAAAAGATAACTTTTCTACCTTGATTGCTACTAGTTTGATTCTGAGATGAGACTTCTTTTGGATGTTCGTTATTGGTGGATTGTTCGAGGATTAGCAACTGTAGCTTGACTTTGACTATTTTAGTTTGTGTTGATTATAGAGACACTGATTTCTCATATATATATATATATATTTTTTTTTTTAACTCAAGCACTGTTTTTTATTTTTTTTTGGTGCATTTTATTCACACACAGCTGTCTCTGATGATGGTGTGAAGTTTCAGCCAGTTTGTAAATATTGATTCTATTCGGCTGTGAGTAGTCTTTATTTCCTTCTTCTGAAATACTACTGAGGACTCAATCATACAAATTATTGTTTTTTTCATATGTATGCATTTCTCTGTTATCCCCATTTACTTTATGATTTTTTTTAGAGTATTTTTTGGATCTTATACCACTTTAACTGACAAGCAGGGCAAAGCAGTGCAAAATCCAAAATGCAGCCGTTTCTGAGAATCTTCGGTCACTGAAGCAGTTGTAACTAACAACAACTTTAGTACGAAGTTGGGCTTGGGGTCTTTATCTTTATTAGAACTTATAAACCACTTATACCAGTAAAAATACTTGTTCAAACCAGTACACAAAATCACATTCATAGGAATGGTTAACAATAGTAAAAAAAAAAAAAACTAGCATCACTCCTTCCAGCAATATACCCAAACTAAAAAACCCAACACTCCCAGGAATTAACCTTAATGCACAAGCTTTTGACATTATAGTACCTGACCATAAAAGTGGACAGTTATCCTGGCTTTACACATGAGTAACTGAACCCCAAGAAAGAGAGACATTAACTACTTGAGTACTGGAACCATGCTATAGATGACTTTGGCTCGTTGTTGGCAGTGTTGATAAAGAAAAGCAAAATTACTCACCTGTAGCAGGTGTTCTCCAAGGACAGCAGGCCAGTCTGTGTCATCCGACGGAGCCCAGTACGGACGCTGTCTAGCATATACAGCAAGTAGAAAATTCTGGTAACGTCCCACCGCCCATGGTCTTTCATTATTTAAATTATTATCTATATTCTGGCTTGGATACCAGTTTAGGTGATTGTAAACCATTTCCAGGATCTGGTGATGATGAAGATGCAGCCTGTTAATCAAACTTATGGCCTGCTGAAGTTGGATTCTATGAGAAAGAAATCTGCAGTGATTGTTTTCAAACACAAGTACTGGTCAGTTTACAGTGTTAGTAGGGAACTGATAGTACAATGAAATGATGTTTATATATTAGAAAATAATTTGAGAAATGTATTGGTCTTGATTGTAATTTTTCAGAGCATATAGTCCTCTCATTCAGTAACATCAATGGACTTTTTTTATTCTGGATTGTGCATCAGGCTGGTCTAATGTCCCAGTGTCTGGACTCCTTTACCCTATTTTAGGAAGAATCTAGATCATGCTTGTCCTTAATCAGTTTTATAACTAAATACAAAACAGGAAACATCTCAATACTACTTTCTCTTGCTACTTGTGTACAGTTTGGGTAAACATAAAAAGCTGGTAATTGTGATTTTTTTTTTTTAACACGTTCTCACAAAGTTCTTCTCTTGGAGGATACTTAACTACATCTACATTGACTTTGGAACCTAAAGATGCCAGATTTGTTGAGAAGTCCTTGGTAAAATGGCTGTCTCAGTTACAGATCCTTGGACTGGAGGGTAATCTGTAGGTTTAGCAGAGGGCTGCTGACAATCCCCAGGGGGGCTCACTGCTTCGCATTCGCACAACCTAACTTTTTGGTTTTGGTTTTGGCCAAAACCAAGCAATAAGTTTCAGCTGCAGGTTTGGCCAAAAATGGTTAGACAGTTTCGGTAACTTTTTGGTTTTGGCTGAAACTGGAAAAAAAAAAAAGCAGTTTTAGTTGGCCTCTACCCAAATGCGTCCTCTGTGTTGGGTCCAATACTGACCAGTCCTGGTGCCTACTATCACCACCCAATGTTGAGGGAGGTGGAGACCGCCTTGATGCCGGTGCACTACTGCTGGTAAATCTGTGTTCCCAATTCTGGTTCTGGAGTACCCCCTTGCCAGCCAGGTTTTCAGGATATCCACAATGAATATGCATGAAAGTAATTTGCATATAATAGAGGCAGTGTATGCAAATCAAGTTCATGCATATTCATTGTGGCTATCCTGAAAACCTGATTGGCAAGGGGTACTCCAGAAATGAACTTGGGAAACACTGTGGTAGATGAAGTCTTGGCAGTCATCGAGGACAATGCTTCCAGTACTGATGCTGTCGATGGACCGGCTTTTGAGGAGCCAAAAGGTTTCTCCTGGTGGCCCTGATGCTCCCTCTGTGTCCTCAGCTGCATTTGTAAGCAGAGAGAACAAGAATCAGGCTGATGGTCAGGCCCAAGGCACCAGATGCACCAATTGTGTGGGTCTGTGGCAGAAATTGCCCGATTACATTGGACACACCACTAGGGGTCTTCTTAGACGATCATGGTTAAATTCTTCAATTTTGAGCATCAAAAAGGGGCAAGGCTTAAATCGAGGTCGGTGCACAGGTCTAAAAGGGGCCTAAACTATAAAGAAAACATGAAAAGCCGAAAATCTAATCAAATAAATGGGAAGGTACTGAAAATAAAAAATATGAAGAAAATGAGAGAAATTAAGGAAAAAACCCACACAGAAAGGCACTGAAAAAAATATCCGTTAATATACACTGAAGAGAGACCATGAAAATGCGACCTCTCAACTCCGTGGAAAAACAGACTTAGGAACCCGCGCTTGTATGTCGGGCAGGCATGGTGGGACGCTGCTAGAATTTTCTAGTAGTTGTATCCGCTAGGCAGTGTCCACACTGGGCTCCATCGGATGACGTCAACCAAATTTGACACTACTAATGGCCTGGTTGTCCTCGGAAAATAGTTTATTAGAATTATGTAATTTGAGCACATGTAACACGTATGACACAATACACGAACACTTCAATATAGGAAGAGTAGGCCAATGGTTGGAATAGGCTGTTAACACCACAATATTAACAAAAAGACACAGCTTACATGACAGATTAAATATGAGCCATAAGACTGAGGCTTCTTCCTGTTCTTTGAACCTATTTTAGTGCTTATGAGGGCATATTTGAGTTATAAGCACAGACAGAGTGGACCTAATCAGAGCCCCAGACGTGAAGGAAAAATTATGTTCTTACCTGATAATTTTCTTTCCTTTAATCATACCAGACCAGTCCAGACTAATGGGTTGTGTCCATCTACCAGCGGAAGGAGACAGAGAAAATAGTTCCAAGTAAACAGCCCCTTAAAGGTATCGTGCAGCCTGGAATGTTCAGTATTTCGAATAGCCAAGCAATGGTGCTCTGAAGTCTAGAAGAAAACACAGTTAATACCAAACAGGCAAACCTTTGGAGCCAATATGCAGAACCTCACTGTTCCTGCTTGGCCAAAGGCAACTGCAAACTCCCCTCACAGTAAAGTAAGCGGGAGGGAATGGTCCATACTGAGCTTGCTGAAGCACAAAGAGATCTACCCCTGAATCAGGGGAAAGAACTCCGTGATGCCAAGTAACAGGAGTCATACAGAGCTGGCACAACAACAAGTGGCAAGAGATTGAATAGAGAACATGAAGTAGGCAGTGCTGTAGGACATCCCAGCATATTGAAGCGTTGTGGAACAGCCAGGGATGCCTAAAGGAAATAACACTCTGACAGACATTAGCCAGGGAGGGCATCTGGACTGGTCTGGTATGATTAAAGGAAAGAAAATTATCAGGTAAGAACATAATTTTTCCTTCCTTGTCATCTATACCAGACCAGTCCAGACTAATGGGAAGTAGCAAAGCAGTTTCCCAAAGAGGGGGGGGGGGGGGGGGGGGGGGGGGGGGGGGGGGGGGGGGGGGGGGGGGGGGGGGGGGGGGGAGGGGAGAAAAGAGAATGCAGAAGGTTGAAAATCAACAAAGCTATACACACAGCAAAAAACTGATCAGCAGAAAAGGATTTGAATATCCGAACCACCAGGCTACCAAAATGGAACAGAGTTAGACACTAGAAAAGGAACTGAAGCCATAGGATGTAAAACAAATGTCCTGAGCAAAAGAAAAATTACATACCCCTGTCCAGAAAGTAGTAAAAGAAGCAGCAAAAGATACTCATGCCAAAGGACCCCCCTTGGAAGGAAGGCAACAGTCGTATCAGAGCAACAAGGAGAAGAACTGTCTCTCCTAGACCAGGATCCACTTCTCTGAACCCTGGCAGGACAAAGACTAACTCCCAAACCTGCCAGTCTGCCTTGAGTGCAAGATGGTCAGATGAAGCGACCCTAACAAGTACTAGAAGTATACAACCCCAAATAGTGCGCCACACTTCATAGAAGAAAGGAAGCAAGACCCAGGAACCACCCAGACCCGCGCCTAGTGAGAGAATCAAACTCCACAGAACAAGAAGAGACTCCAGAGTCGAGAGAACCAGTCTCTCCAGAACCATGAAGAAAAAGGGCAGAAGCATACCAGGGTACAACTGTAGAAAGAGTACTCCTCAACCAGCTCGCTCTGGACTTAGGGATGAAAGAACAGAGCCAAGAGAACAAAAGGAGACAAAAAGAAAGAGAGTCCAGAGCCACACTGTGGAGAAAAGACCCCCAAGGTGTCAAGAGGTCACAAAAGGAGCAGAGACTAATTCAAACTCCAGCAATGGAGAAGCTTCTCACCAGCCACCAAGACGCTATGGCAAGAAAAGGTGCCACAGGAATGGTAGCTAACAGGAGACAAGACAGCCTTGTCTAGCAGTCTAAACTGCGGTATGCCACAACTGCTGAGAAGTTACTGTATCCAACCCGCAGAAAAAAACGGGGGTTGACTGACAGGATGAAACAGTGCCCAACAGGCAAAGGTGAAAATATGCTCCACAGTCAGAAAAGGGACAGAAAAGAAGCGCTCATCAGGCAGGCAGAGAAGGATCCATGCTCAACGAGAACAAACGGAGTTGCACTCAAAGCACACAAACTGAGCCACACACCACGGACAACGAAAGAGTTGCACACCTCTGGCAAAGATAGAAATGCACTGAACAAGCAGAGTAACAGACAGAGGATGAGCAATGCCCCACTGAAAGAGCTAGGTGTTAGAGGTACCTGCAGAACTGAAGCTGCGGTAGCGATGGAACTGTGTATATAACGCAGACAAGGAGCTGCGCTCCGGATGCCAAAAAGGAGCTGCGCTCCTGACACCGGCAAGGAACTGCGCGCCAGATGCCAGCAAGGAGCAGCGCTCCACACGCCGACAAGGAGCTATGCTTCCTACGCACCCAATTTGCAGAGAAGAGTTGTGCTAAACATAAAGAGATGGAGCTACACTCAACAGGTGGTGGAGCTACGCTCTGCACGCACACAGGGGGCTGTGTTCCATACGCAAAGAGAGAGCTGCATGCCACACACAGACAAGGAGCTGCGTTCTACACGCAGACACAGGAATGTGCCCCACGCCGAGACCTGCAGAAAAAGAACTACACTCAACATGAGAGAATGGAGCTGCATGCCACGATAGAGCTGTCCGCAACATACAGTGATGGAGCTAAAGCCAACCTGGAACTGTGACCAGAATGCAGCAATGCCCAACATGGAACGGAGGAACTGCATGCAGCGATGGAGCCATGCTCAACATGCCCTCTGAACCAGCCGCCATCTAGGACCGTGAAAAGGAAAAAAAAAACGAGTTTTGTGATCCAGACACGAGCCGTGTCCCACAAAAAAAAAATCAAAGCAACTGGTACCAGCTCAGAAGGGTCCAAGATCAGAATCAGATGCCAGCCAGCGAAGTTCAAAGAAACTTCGCAAACAGCCTCCTAGAATACATTGCCAAGGCGAGAAAATAAATCAAGTAACAGGCAAGAGAAAGAAGGAAAAACAAAGTTTCTTCTTCTTTTTTTTTTTTTTTTTTACAACCTTCCTCACTAGTGACAGGAATTAAAAAAGGTTTACCTCAGAGGCAGAAAGGAGGGAAAAAGTTTCCTTTTTTTTTTTTTTTTAAAACAACCTTCTTCACTAGTGACAGAAATTAATAAAGGCTTACCTCAGAGGCAGAAATTCAGATATACCTACCATGACAGAAGAGATGAACCCCACAGGAGACAAGTTACTCCATGCCACAATTAAGCATCACCCTGCTAGAAAGACAGTCAGGGGAGGGAACCAGGGTCACTGGATATCACCCTAGCTGGCAGATGAGGAACTCAGGACCACTGAGTATCATCTAAAACTAGCCCCAACATGGTTCCACTGTCACCAGAAGAATCTGGGACAGGAGCTACCAGCCAGCAATCCAGAGCAGCTAGCAGAGAAAATACTGAACATTCCAGGCTGCACGATACCCTTAAGGGGCGGTTTACTTGGAACTATTTTCTCTGTCTCCTTCCGCTGGTAGATGGACACAATCCATTAGTCTGGACTGGTCTGGTATAGATGACAAGCACAAATACAGCACGGACAGCTGAAGCGAAGACCACAGAAGGAAGACTGAAAGAAAGGGTGCGTTCAAAATAAATTTTTACATAACAATATAGGGCCTCATATTTAAAAAAAAATAAGATAAATAATTTCAGCTGAAATTAATCTCAATTTAGGGTCTTAGGTCTAGATATTCACTTAAGTTAGACTAGTAAATATGTTCCCTACCCTCAGCCAAATTTAGAAGTGTAAAATTTCATCTTCATTTAGGAGCTGAAAGGTTATGCTTTATAAATGTAGGCTTGCCATTCATTTGCTAAAAATCGGTGCTCAGCTATTCATTTTTGTTCCCTCACTAAATCTGCCCCTGTTGACACTCACTTTTTATGTTCCTAAATTTAGGAGTTTGGTGAAATTTTGAGTATAAATTAGTACACTCAGCCCATGTCAATTTCCAGAGAGTACAAGTTAGGAGCACACTCCTTTGACTATCAAGCCATAAAAGCCCCAAATCCACGAATTGTGTGGTACAGTTTTGCCGGTTTCCTGTGTGTCAGCGGTCACAAAGCCAGTCCTCAGAACAAACTCCCCCCCCCCCCCCCCCCCCCCCCCCCCCGTTTACTAAGACACGCTAGTGGCTGCCATGCGCTAATGCCAACACAGCCCATTCGTTTTGATTGGGCTGTATCTGCATTGCTGCACAGCTTAATAAACAGGATTGTCAGAATTTGTATTTTTTTGTGGGGGTTGGGGAGGATTTAGCTTGTATCTTTTCAGCAGTAGTTCTAGGTGAGTAACAATCAGAGACAGTAGGTATTTCTGCACCCCCCAGAGGGCTTGCAATTTAAGTCTGTACTGAGGCAATGCAGGGTTAAAATGACTTGCTGAGGATTACAAGGGGATTTGATACACTGCCTTTCTCTGGTTACAATCAAAGTGGTTTAACATGTTATATACAGGTACAAGGAGCTGCAGTGGGAATTGAACCCAGTTCCCATCATTCTCAGGCCACTACACTAACCATTAAGCTACTCCCCTAGACACACGACATATGCGCACTTTGTCATGCATATTCAGGCCAATATCCTGAAAACCTGACTGGGGCAGGTTGGGAGCCCTGTGCTAAGTGAATCCTACCTTCCCTCATTTGCTGATAAGGTCTCACTGTATAAAGCTGTATGCCAAGGGAGGGGGGGGGGGGCACATTTTGGCCCACCTCTCCGCCCTCCCACCATCATCACTCCCCCCCTACCCCCACCGCTGCTGGAAGGTACCTTGGTTGGCAGGGGTCCCCAACCCCCGCCAGCTAAAGCATTTGTCCCACGCTGGTCTCACATTGCCTGGTGCCCTGTCTTGTTTTCAGCACTGTGCACAAGAGGCTCAATTTCATTAAAACAAGCGTTTCACAGCGCAGAAAACAGGACTGGGCACCAGGCAATGTAAGATCAGCGGGGGTTGGTGAGCCCTGCCAGCCAAACTGGGGGCCCCGGAGCCAATTTGGGGAGGGGGGGGGGCAGGCTCCTCCATAGCTACGCAACCGTGCCAAGCGTCTTCATAAGCAAAATTGGTGCTTATCTGAAAGACTCAGAAGGCAGCCAGCTTTGCTTTCTATAGTCTTCCAGTGGGTTTCTCTTTCCTCTTTCACACAATTGCAGTCCTTCAAACCCTGTGCCTGAACCCCTCCTCTGACAAGCAGCACAGTGAGAATTGGAGCCACTAGCCCAGTTCCCAGAGGGAAGTCTCTGGTCCTTTTCCTGGTACTTTCCATCTCCCTACCCTTAAAGCACTGAGGGGCGGATGGGAGAACGTATCGTCCTGGTCCCTTTGCAGCTGCTTCATATAACAATGTACCAGGAGAGTGGGAAGGTCTGGTGCTATCAAATATCCAAGACTGACCACCACCAATCCCATTAGTCAGTGGTTCCCAAACCTGGTCCTGGAGGTAACCCCAGCGGAGGCAGGGCATGCAAGTCTCTCTCTTGAATATTCATTGTAGATATCCTGAAAACCTGACTGGCTGGGGTGCCTCCAGCAGCACCAGGTTTGGGAACCACTCCCATTAGTGATACATCATGACGGGGAATCTAGGAGTCAGGCCTGTGGCTCTAGATGTGGAGAGCGTCCTCTGCTCCGAGGGGTGATCAGTAAGCCAGCAGAGAAAAAAAAAAGTGTAATACTGGATTTGATAGAGATTAGGAAGAAGTTAAATTTCTTTAATGATCATTCTTGATATTTTGTTCTGCTTGTTGGTTTTATTCTTCTGTAAATGTTATTCTATTTGACCTTTTGCTATAAAAAGATGGTCTATAAATACAAATGAATGAAATATGTACTGTTGATGTTAATTGTTACCACTTAAACGCTTGAACAGGTGGGATATAAATATAACAAATGAAAAACATCATTTAATTTGTCATGGTATGACAGCCAAGCATGTTTAAGAGGAGGAGGTTGGCATGAGAGTAAAGTTCAAGTTGTACCAAGGAATGATCGCTGTCCACATAAACTCTTAATGTAATTCTATAAAAAAAGGGGGGGGGGGGAGGGCCAAGATTTAGGCATCTAAACGGCAACTATCTGGAACCTCTTCCACAAAGGAAATTAGGTGCCTACTTTCCTTTCTAGAATAATAGTAGAGAGGTGTGGTAGCCGTGTTAGTCCACTCTTAAGGTTATCAACAGAAATCAAACAAAATAAAACATGGAAAAGAAAATAAGATGATACCTTTTTTATTGGACACAACTTAATACATTTCTAGAAATGTATTAAGTTATGTCCAATAAAAAAGGTATCATCTTATTTTCTTTTCCATGTTTTATTTTGTTTGATTTCTATAGAATAATAGTGTAATCAGGTCTACACACGCATGCGTGAGACATAAAGCTGGTGTCAATGCTCATACCTAGACTGGGGAGATGTAACTGACCGTGCTCTATAAATTAGATGAGAAATATGTGCCCCACCCAGACTTCCCCTGTGTGAACATCCACCCACAAAATACATGTCATTGAAGATCCGTGCGTACGTACAGAAAAGCTCGGCTCAGAATTATTTATGCACATACATCTTCACATATGACTAGGATACCAGGATTTCCGCACTTCTTTGCTGCCTAAATGTAAATGGCTCCTTACAATATTACCTCCTTAGCATTAAGGGTTCCAAGGCCAGCAAGTCAGACCATAGAAGTCATCTGCACAGTGATTACTGGTCATCACTTGAATGCCATAGGGGGACACAGCCCTATTGGTTCAAATCTGCTCCAACAGCTCGACTCACTAGCATCCCTTAAGTGTGACGAGCAGGGCTGGCTGTTGCTCATACCTAGGTCTGCAAGCACTCGGAATCAAGTATGCCTCTTCCCACATGTCCTAAACCAGTGGATGCCGTGGATTCTCCGGTGCCTCACGAGACTGTCCTTCCGGGGGAATCTCTTGCCACACTCAGCACAGGTATAAGGTCTCTCCCCCGTGTGGGTCCTGCGGTGACTCTGAAGATCTGTGTTCTGGTGGAAGCTCCTCGTGCAGTCTGTGCATGCATAGGGCCGCTCGCCTGTGTGGATCCTCCGATGCCGGTTGAGGCCCGACTTCTGGCTGAAGTATTTGCCACACTGAGCACACTGGTACGGCTTCTCCCCCGTGTGGGTTCTCAGGTGCATGAGGAGATTTGACTTCCGGCTGAAGCACTTCTCACATGCTGGGCACTGATTAGACACTCCTCTGCTGTGAAATGTCCAGTGAACTTTCGTATTGTAAGCCCTGGGGAAGTATTTCCCAGACAAATTAGAGTTTAAGAGGGGCAATTTTGGAAGCAATGCCATATCAGCTCTGTAGTTTTCTTGCTTCAAAGAACTTTCCTTGTATTCTGTGACTAGCTGCTCCTTCCTTCCTGAATGGATCCTCCTGTGGGTAAGGACAGTCAGGTTCTCAGCTAATTTTTTCTCACGTTCAATACTGGTGCATGACCTCTCCTCAGTACACACTCCCTGCGACTCAGCCCACCTGTGCCCTAGACAGTCTTGCTGAGTCCTTTCCTTGGTGCACTGTGTGATGAAGGCATCTCCCATATCCAAGCGCTGGCGATCACGAGTGTCTTTCTTCCTGAACACTGCCTTCGGCTTTCTCCGGCAATCCTCCGATCTCCGACGATTCGGCCTTCCCTCTGTGTGTCCATCCTCTGTTGGATTAATACGAAAGTCATAATTTACTTTCGGCGGTCAGGAGGAGACCAGAAAAGAGGCATTGTGAGGGATTTGATGAGATGTAAGGTATGCTCCCCTCCTCACATGCAATGCTAGGCCCTCAACAGACACAAGAATAATAAAGTTAGTCAAACGGCATGCAAATGGAAGGCAAGGGAAAGTCACAATCCAGCATTACTGTAGCATCACTGGATTTGTATTGTTTTGTTATATCTACAGAAAATTGGAGGGAGGCAGAGAGAACCCTGGAAACCTGCAATGCTATTTACTGTAGGTTCAGCCATTACTTGAGTCCTCCCCCGATATGCTGGTACCACCCAGAAGTATTCTGTTACTAAGCAGACTAGAAGACCCGACCCCATGACAGAAGCCTACTGGACTTCCTGAGCCCATACGCCAAGCCCCCTCCATGCCCATCTTCAAATCCTTACTCAAAGCCCACCTCTTCAATGTCACCTTCAGCACATAACCATTATACCTCTACTCAGGAAATCTAGACTGCCCCAATTTGACATTTCGTCCTTTAGATTGTAAGCTCCTTTGAGCAGGGAATATCCTTCTTTGTTAAATTGTACAGCGCTGCGTAACCCTAGTAGCGCTTTAGAAATGTTAAGTAGTAGTAGTAGTAGTACTTTGCACAGCTCACATAAGGTGAGTAATATTAGTCTTTGTAGGGCCAGGGTAATTACTCCTCATATGAACCTATAACGAGGGCATCATCGATTGCTAGAGATTAATGGATAGTCCCTGGATCTAAAGTTCTCAAGTCTCCATTGCAGCTTCTAGAGTGCCTATGCAGATGAACTGTGCTCTTTCGAATGTACGCTCAACTCAAACGCTATTTTCTTTCATGACCAGGGTCAGCTAATGAGCTTTGGGGTCCTCTGCTCAATTTCTGCCCAGTGCCCCAGCATGTTTAACACTGGCCCTGTTCGTAACTTTATATGGGATGACCGGCTAGGTTTTCCTCATCATGACTGAAACTTGGCTTCTAGCTGGGGGGGGGGGGGTTTGCTCAGTTCTGTCCCTTAAGCTATGATGTATTTATGCATTCAAGAGAACAGAAGTTTTTGGGGGGTGAGGGGTTGTGCTGGTACACTCAAAATGCTTGTCTGGCTCCTAAATTTATCTCTTATTTCAGCTAAACTTAGGAGCCTAGTTTGAGCTGCAAATTCACCTAAATTTAGGAGCTTACAAGTTATACATAGATTTAAAACTGCCACTCATTTTTCTAAGCTTCAGGAGCCTAATGTATGAACCTAGTGCTGAAGATCAGTAACAAGCTCTTAACTCCCCCCCCCCCCCACCACCCCCCCCCCCCCACCCCCAACCTAAATCCACCCCTTGTGGCACCTGTATTAATTACTTGTAAATTTAAGAGTTTAGTGAAATTATGAGTATAAATGTAGGCACTCAGCCCTTGCAGATTTCCAAAAAAGGGCCAATTTAGGATTCAGTTCAAAATTCACTTTCCAAGTGTTACTTTGTGGATCCAGCAATCTTGATTCCAACTAGCAGATTATTGACCTGACACGGCCATGTTTCAGCAAAAAGGTTGCCTGCTTCAGGGGTCTGAAAACGTGAGCAGCCGCTAAGAACAAACAGCATTCACATTTGGTCGGTGCCCCAATCAACAACTCTTCAATATACAATTAACACTGTGAAGAATACACAATCGCTTGACAAATGTTATTAAAGCTGCACAAAGCTCCAGAGTGCCTCACAGATCCTAAAACAGCTTTAATAACATTTGTCAAGCGATTGTGTATTCTTCACAGTGTTAATTTTATATTGAAGAGTTGTTGATTGGGGCACCGACCAAATGTGAATGCTGTTTGTTCTTACCGGCTGCTCACGTTTTCAGACCTCTGATGCAGGCAACCTTTTTGCCGAAATACAGCCATGTCGGGTCAGTAATCTTGCTGGGTGGGGTTCCACAGTGTTTGGTTGTGTGTGGAAATCTGTCTTGTCAACAACTGGTGTTCCTTTCTTCCTTATGTACTTATGTACTTTAATATTTAATTTGGAACTGTACAAGTTTGGTTTGTATCAGTTTAAGTGGTATATCAAAAACGATTAAACATAACCCTATGGGGAAAATCTGCAGTAGTATGCATTTGGACACTAGTTATGGTCTAACCAAGCTGGCTTATTGAACTTAGAACAGAGCAAAGCTGTCTTAGTTTCTCTAGGAAGTTACAGGGATGGCTATTTCCTCAAAGTGAGATGTAAAGATATGTAGACACTCTCATGACCTTTTCATCTGTTTCCTGTTTTGTTATTGTATGGTGGTTGATGATATGATGTCAGTGTTTTTTTTTTGTCTTATGGTCCAACATCCTGGGTGGAAGTCTAGAAATGTTTTAAATAAAAAAACGAACACAGCAGATGAGGGTTCGGCCCTGGCATAAATCTTGAAATTTCCATTCTGTTGCCTAATACCTTAAAGTTCACAGACTGGCTGCCAGTCTTTTAAAATTACAATTCACAATCACTAACACGTGTCTGCTTTTCTATTTCTCCTGGTGACCAAATGGAGGCACCCCCTGAGCCCCTTCCTATCCCACCCGCCACAACTTTCTAGAAAATTTCAGGAAACCTGTGCATCATCTTATATTCTAGGCACTGTAATTGCAAACTTTGCTATATGACTAGATAACCAATGTAACTGAATAATATCTCTGCAGGCAAAGTAAGGTTGCACTTAACAAAAGAAACTGAATTCAACAAACACATGAACCCTAAATAGCATTATACATAAGGGCAAATTCAGAGGATGCTCCCCTGTAGTCCTTTAACCCTCAAGTGGGGCTCATGGTTGATCCTGGCACGAGAACAAAACTGAGACAGGAAACAGGGAGGAACCTCTACATAAGTTCAAAGAAAAGAAAACCAGAAGAGTAGAGGATAACACACAATTTCAACACGGGGACTATCGTCAAAGTATACCTTTACTAGGGCACCAACGAGAGACCCGACACAGGCCATGTTTCAGCAGCGACATCTGCCTGCTTTAGGGATCAAATGTAACACTCAACGCATACACAGCTTTGTGTAGTGCCAGTAGTTGAACAGCTCCTTAGAGCCGAGTGTCACAGAAACAAACTGTGGCTGGAGTCCACTTGAGAATCATAGCACCAAAAATGCAAATCCTTTTGAATAGGTGGCTGTAAGGGCTTTTGCGGTAATGGCCATGGGGAAATTAGCAAGTTACCTGGTTGATCCTGCCAGTAGCATATGCTTGTCTCAAAGATTAAGCCATGCATGTGTAAGTACACGGTTGGTACAGTGAAACTGCGAATGGCTCATTAAGGGCAAAATCAAACAGCTAAGTAACACTACTTGTTTAAGCAGCAGACAAGCAACACGATTTACAGTGGTGGAAATAAGTATTTGATCCCTTGCTGATTTTGTAAGTTTGCCCACTGACAAAGACATGAGCAGCCCATAATTGAAGGGTAGGTTATTGGTAACAGTGAGAGATAGCACATCACAAATTAAATCCGGAAAATCACATTGTGGAAAGTATATGAATTTATTTGCATTCTGCAGAGGGAAATAAGTATTTAATCCCTCTGGCAAACAAGACCTAATACTTGGTGGCAAAACCCTTGTTGGCAAGCACAGCGGTCAGACGTCTTCTGTAGTTGATGATGAGGTTTGCACACATGTCAGGAGGAATTTTGGTCCACTCCTCTTTGCAGATCATCTCTAAATCATTAAGAGTTCTGGGCTGTCGCTTGGCAACTCGCAGCTTCAGCTCCCTCCATAAGTTTTCAATGGGATTAAGGTCTGGTGACTGGCTAGGCCACTCCATGACCCTAATGTGCTTCTTCCTGAGCCACTCCTTTGTTGCCTTGGCTGTATGTTTTGGGTCATTGTCGTGCTGGAAGACCCAGCCACGACCCATTTTTAAGGCCCTGGCGGAGGGAAGGAGGTTGTCACTCAGAATTGTACGGTACATGGCCCCATCCATTCTCCCATTGATGCGGTGAAGTAATCCTGTGCCCTTAGCAGAGAAACACCCCCAAAACATAACATTTCCACCTCCATGCTTGACAGTGGGGACGGTGTTCTTTGGGTCATAGGCAGCATTTCTCTTCCTCCAAACACGGCGAGTTGAGTTCATGCCAAAGAGCTCAATTTTTGTCTCATCTGACCACAGCACCTTCTCCCAATCACTCTCGGCATCATCCAGGTGTTCACTGGCAAACTTCAGACGGGCCGTCACATGTGCCTTCCGGAGCAGGGGGACCTTGCGGGCACTGCAGGATTGCAATCCGTTATGTCGTAATGTGTTACCAATGGTTTTCGTGGTGACAGTGGTCCCAGCTGCCTTGAGATCATTGACAAGTTCCCCCCTTGTAGTTGTAGGCTGATTTCTAACCTTCCTCATGATCAAGGATACCCCACGAGGTGAGATTTTGCGTGGAGCCCCAGATCTTTGTCGATTGACAGTCATTTTGTACTTCTTCCATTTTCTTACTATGGCACCAACAGTTGTCTCCTTCTCGCCCAGCGTCTTACTGATGGTTTTGTAGCCCATTCCAGCCTTGTGCGGGTGTATGATCTTGTCCCTGACATCCTTAGACAGCTCCTTGCTCTTGGCCATTTTGTAGAGGTTAGAGTCTGACTGATTCACTGAGTCTGTGGACAGGTGTCTTTCATACAGGTGACCATTGCCGACAGCTGTCTGTCATGCAGGTAACGAGTTGATTTGGAGCATCTACCTGGTCTGTAGGGGCCAGATCTCTTACTGGTTGGTGGGGGATCAAATACTTATTTCCCTCTGCAGAATGCAAATAAATTCATATACTTTCCACAATGTGATTTTACGGATTTAATTTGTGATGTGCTATCTCTCACTGTTACCAATAACCTACCCTTCAATTATGGGCTGCTCATGTCTTTGTCAGTGGGCAAACTTACAAAATCAGCAAGGGATCAAATACTTATTTCCACCACTGTAGGTTATTGTTTACCTTATTCACAGCCCTTACTTACACACACTGAAGTTTTTTTGACCAATGATAAAAACAGAGTCAAAGTAACACGAGCATTGAGTGCATTTATTGTTCTGCTGCTACGCGGTGACTACTGAGGTCTTTTTCTCCACTTAAAAAATAAAGCCACTAACTGGATACCACACACTTTTAAGTGATTAGGTTAGTTAAGTTCATTTCAGCTCATTATTAGTAGAATTTAGCAAGTGGCCATTACAAAAAAAAACCCCAAATGCGACCATTTTACTGGCGTCGTAAACCCATGTACAGTCCACTTTTTAGCGTATCTTATTTATTTTAGATTCTGCTCACACCTTTTTCAGTAGTAGCTCAAGGTGAGTTACATTCAGGTACTCTGGATATTTCTCTGTCCCAGGAGGGCTCACAATCTAAGTTTGTACCTGAGGCAATGGAGGGTTAAGTGACTTGCCCAAGATAGTGAATGATACATACCTGTAGCAGGTGTTCTCCGAGGACAGCAGGCTGATTGTTCTCACGACTAGGTGACGTCTGCGGCAGCCCCCACCAACCGGAAGAAGCTTCGCGGGCGGTCCGCACGCAGGGCACGCCCACCGCGCATGCGCGGCCGTCTTCCCGCCCGTGCGCGACCGTTCCCGCCAGTTGAATGACAAGCAAAAGATGAAAACGCAACTCCAAAGGGGAGGAGGGAGGGTAGGTGAAAACAATCAGCCTGCTGTCCTCGGAGAACACCTGCTACAGGTATGTATCATTCACTTTCTCCGAGGACAAGCAGGCTGCTTGTTCTCACGACTGGGGTATCCCTAGCTCTCAGGCTCACTCAAACAAGAACCCAGGTCAATTGAACCTCGCAACGGCGAGGGTACAACAGAAAATTGACCTACGAAGAACAACTAACTGAGAGTGCAGCCTGACCAGAATAAATTCGGGTCCTGGAGGGTGGAGTTGGATTTACACCCCAAACAGATTCTGCAGCACCGACTGCCCGAACCGACTGTCGCGTCGGGTATCCTGCTGGAGGCAGTAATGTGATGTGAATGTGTGGACAGATGACCACGTCGCAGCCTTGCAAATCTCTTCAATAGTGGCTGACTTCAAGTGGGCCACTGACGCTGCCATGGCTCTAACACTATGAGCCGTGACATGACCCTCAAGAGCCAGCCCAGCCTGGGCGTAAGTGAAGGAAATGCAATCTGCTAGCCAATTGGAGATGGTGCGTTTCCCGACAGCGACCCCTAGCCTGTTAGGGTCGAAAGAAACAAACAATTGGGTGGACTGTCTGTGGGGCTGTGTCCGCTCCAAGTAGAAGGCCAATGCTCTCTTGCAGTCCAATGTGTGCAACTGACGTTCAGCAGGGCGGGTATGCGGCCTGGGAAAGAATGTTGGCAAGACAATTGACTGGTTAAGATGGAACTCCGACACCACCTTCGGCAGGAACTTTGGGTGGGTGCGGAGCACTACTCTGTTGTGATGAAATTTGGTATATGGAGCATGAGCTACCAGGGCTTGAAGCTCACTGACCCTACGAGCTGAAGTAACTGCCACCAAGAAAATGATCTTCCAGGTCAAGTACTTCAGATGGCAGGTATTCAGTGGCTCAAAAGGAGGTTTCATCAGCTGGGTGAGGACGACGTTGAGATCCCATGACACTGTAGGAGGCTTGATAGGGGGCTTTGACAAAAGCAAGCCTCTCATGAATCGAACGACTAAAGGCTCTCCAGAGATGGCTTTACCTTCCACACGATAATGGTAAGCACTAATCGCACTAAGGTGATTCCTTACTGAGTTGGTCTTGAGGCCAGACTCTGATAAGTGCAGAAGGTATTCAAGCAGGTTCTGTGCAGGGCAAGAACGAGGTTCTAGGGCCTTGCTCTCACACCAAACGACAAACCTCCTCCACTTGAAAAAGTAACTCTTTTTAGTGGAATCCTTCCTAGAGGCAAGCAAGACACGGGAGACACCCTCAGACAGACCCAACGCAGTGAAGTCTACGCCCTCAACATCCAGGCCGTGAGAGCCAGGGACTGAAGGTTGGGGTGCAGCAACGCTCCGTCGTTCTGCGAGATGAGAGTCGGAAAACACTCCAATCTCCACGGTTCTTCTGAGGACAACTCCAGAAGAAGAGGGAACCAGATCTGACGGGGCCAAAAGGGCGCTATCAGAATCATGGTGCCGTGGTCTTGCTTGAGCTTCAGTAAGGTCTTCCCCACCAAAGGTATGGGAGGATAAGCATACAGGAGGCCGGTCCCCCAATGGAGGAGAAAGGCATCCGACGCCAGTCTGCCGTGGGCCTGTAGTCTGGAACAGAACAGAGGCAGCTTGTGGTTCGTCTGAGAGGCGAAAAGGTCCACCGAGGGGGTGCCCCACTCTCGGAAGATCTTGCATACCACTCTGGAATGAAGTGACCACTCGTGCGGTTGCATGACCCTGCTCAGTCTGTCGGCCAGACTGTTGTTTACACCTGCCAGGTATGTGGCTTAGAGGAGCATGCCGAACTGGCAAGCCCAACGCCACATGCCGACGGCTTCCTGACACAAGGGGCGAGATCCGGTGCCCCCCTACTTGTTGGTATAATACATTGCAACCTGATTGTCTGTCCGAATTTGAACAATTTGGTAGGACAGCCGATCTCTGAAAGCCTTCAGTGCGTTCCAGATCGCCCGGAGCTCCAGGAGGTTGATCTGCAGATCCTTTTCCTGGAGGGACCACAGACCCTGGGTGTGAAGCCCATCGACATGAGCTCCCCACCCCAGGCGAGATGCATCCGTCGTCAGCACTTTCGTGGGCTGCGGAATTTGGAATGGACGTCCCAGGGTCAAATTGGTCCGGATGGTCCACCAGAGCAGTGAAGTGCGGCAACTGGTGGAGAGGCGGATGACATCTTCTAGATTCCCGGTGGCTTGAAACCACTGGGAAGCTAGGGTCCATTGAGCAGATCTCATGTGAAGACGAGCCATGGGAGTCACATGAACTGTGGAGGCCATATGACCCAGAAGTCTCAACATCTGCCGAGCTGTGACCTGCTGAGACGCTCTGGTCTGCGAAGCCAGGGACAAGAGGTTGTTGGCCCTCGCTTCGGGAAGGAAGGCCTGAGCCGTCTGGGTATTCAGCAGAGCTCCTATGAATTCCAGAGACTGTGTGGGCTGGAGATGGGACTTTGGATAATTTATCACAAACCCCAGCAGCTCCAGAAGGTGAATAGTGCACTGCATAGACCGGAGGGCTCCTGCCTCCGAGGTGCTCTTGACCAGCCAATCGTCGAGATATGGGAACACGTGCACTCCTAGCTTGCGTAGGTACGCCGCTACCACCACGAGACACTTTGTAAACACTCGTGGGGCAGAGGCGAGCCCAAAGGGCAGCACACAATACTGAAGGTGCCGTGCGCCCAGGCGGAATCTGAGATACTGTCTGTGAGCTGGCAGTATCGGGATGTGAGTGTATGCGTCCTTTAAATCCAGGGAACATAGCCAATCGTTTTTCTGAATCATTGGCAGAAGGGTGCCCAAGGAAAGCATCCTGAACTTTTCTTGACCAGGAATTTGTTCAGGCCTCTCAGGTCTAGGATGGGACGCATCCCCCCTGTTTTCTTTTCCACAAGGAAGTACCTGGAATAGAATCCCTACCCTTCTTGCCCGGGTGGTACGGGCTCGACCGCATTGGCGCTGAGAAGGGCGGAGAGTTCCTCTGCAAGTACCTGCTTGTGATGGGAGCTGAAGGATTGAGCTCCCGGAGGACAATTTGGTGGCAGGGAGGCCAAATTCAGGGCTTATCCGCACCGCACTATTTGGAGAACCCACTGGTCGGAGGTTATGAGAGGCCACCTTTGGTGAAAAAATTTTAACCTCCCTCCGACCGGCAGATCGTCCGGTACGGACACTTTGAGGGCGGCTATGTTCCCGTGGATCCAGTCAAAAGCCCGTCCCCGGCTTTTGCTATGGAGGCGCAGGGGGCTGCTTAGGCGCACGCTGTTGACGAGAACGAGCGCGCTGGGGCTGTCCCTGTGCCTGGCGAGGCCTTCGGGCCGGCTGGGTGTACCTACGCCTTGCAAAGGAATAGGGCGCAGCCTGCCGGGCCCGGGAAAAACGTCCACCTGCTGAGGTGGATGCTGAAGGCGCCCGGTGGGAGAGCTTGTCGAGGGCGGTTTCCCACTGATGCAGTTGGTCCACCAGCTGCTCGACCTTCTCACCAAAAATGTTATCCCCCCGGCAAGGGACGTCAGCCAGTCTCTGCTGGGTGTGGTTGTCCAGGTCAGAGGCACGCAGCCATGAGAGCCTGCGCATCACTATACCTTGGGCCGCAGCACGAGATGCCACGTCACAGGTGTCATAGATACCCCTGGACAGGAACTTTCTGCACGCCTTCAGCTGCCTGACCACCTCCTGATAAGGCCTGGGCTGCTCCGGCGGGAGCTTATCGACCAGGTCCGCCAGTTGCTTCACATTGTTCCGCATGTGGATGCTCGTATAGAGCTGGTATGACTGGATGCGGGTCACGAGCATGGAGGATTGGTAGGCCTTCCTCCCAAACGAGTCCAGAGTGCGAGACTCCCGCCCCGGGGGCGCCGAGGCGGTATCCCTCGAACTCCGTGCCCTCTTGAGTGCAGATTCCACGACCGCCGAGTCATGGGGCAATTGGGGCCGCATTAACTCTGGGTCCGAGTGGATTCTGTACTGGGACTCTGCTTTCTTGGGAATGATGGGATTAGATAGCGGTCTCATCCAGTTCCGAAGCAGTGTCTCCTTGAGGACATTGTGCAACGGCACCGTGGAGGACTCTCTAGGTGGTGATGGATAGTCGAGGACCTCGAGCATCTCAGCCCTCGGCTCATCCACAGAGACCACGGGAAAGGGAATGCAAATAGACATATCCCTTACAAAGGAGGCAAAAGAGAGACTCTCAGGAGGCGAGAGTTTCCTCTCTGGTGAAGGCGTGGGGTCCGAGGGAAGACCCGCAGACTCCTCTGAGGAGAAATATCTGGGGTCCTCCTCTTCCCCCCACGAGGCCTCTTCCTCGGTATCGGACATAAGCTCATGTAGCTGAGTCCTTAGCCGGGCCCGGCTCGACGTCGAGGCACCGAGGCCTCGGTGTCGTCGAGCGGTGGACTCCCGCGCCGGCGGGGACGACGCTCCCTCCATCGACGTCGACGGGGACTCCACCTGCGTGGCGGTTGAGACCGGCGCCGCAAGCGGCGTCGTCGACGGCCTCGGCACTGCGCTAGAGCTCGCCTGCGCCACAGTCAACGGCGCCGGGGGTGCTTCCTGGCGCATCAGCCCTTCCAGGATCCCGGAAGGATGGCTCGGAGGCACTCGTCCAGGCCCGCTGCCGGGAAAGACGGGGGGGCCGGTAGAGGTGTCGGTGCCGGAAGCTGCTCGGGTCCAGGAGACTGCACCGAAGTGCTGGGACCCTGACGCGTCGGTACCTCCACAACCGAAGGGATCTCTCCTCCCGACGTGGACGCTTCGGCGTCGACTCCTCAGCGGTACCGAGCACCAAAGGCGACCGATGACGGTGCTTTTTGGACTTCTTGCGGTGCCCATCATCGTTGCCAGGTGGAATAGAGGAGGAGGAGGTCGATCCTCCGAGGAACCGGGTCAGACAGGGTTCGGTCCCGAGGGCCATGGGCCGAGGGAGTGACCGGGGCCGATTGCCCACGCGGCCTCTCACCCCTACCCTTACCGGAGGACCGGCGGGCCGACGGGACCTGTGCTCCTGGGGTCGATGCCATCGGTGCCGATTTCTCGGGCCTCGATACCGGTACCGAAGAACCGGCCGTCGATACCGATGCCGTCAAGGTCGACGTCGAGGGGCCGGCGCAAGTTCCAAAAAGACGGTCCCGAAGAACTTGCCTCGCAACTTGAGTCCGTTTCCGGAGACCAAGACACAGCGAACACGACTTGATATTGTGCTCCGGCCCGAGGCACTGGAGGCACCAAGCGTGGGTGTCGGTCTGCGAGATAGGCCGGCCGCACCGACCACACTTCTTAAATCCACTCGGGACCTTCGAGGACATCGATGGAAAAATCGCGTCGGCGAAGTTAAAGTCGTCGATGGTGGCGGTAAATCACACCTCGAAAAATAATCGACCGCGCGGCCACAAGGCCGCAACGCGACGCCCCCGCTAGAAACGAGGGAAAAATAAAGCGCGTGCTCTCTTTTTTTTTTTTAAAGAAAAGAAAAACTGGAGCGCGCGGCAACAGAAACAAAATAAACGAAAATTAAACAATTCGTGCGAACGCGATCGGTTTCCGGGGCTGACGAAGAGAGAGCGGCAACAGCACGACTCTCTCCAGGTGCGGAAAAGAAAGGACTGGCGGGAACGGTCGCGCACGGGCGGGAAGAACGGCCGCGCATTCGCGGTGGGCGTGCCCTGCGTGCGGACCGCCCGCGAAGCTTCTTCCGGTTGGTGGGGGCTGCCGCGGACGTCACCCAGTCGTGAGAACAAGCAGCCTGCTTGTCCTCGGAGAACACAAGGAGCAGCAGCGGGATTTGAATTGGCCACCTCTGGATTGCAAGACCGGTGCTCTAACCACCTAGGCCACTCCTCCACTCCAATCTTAGTAGAAGGACCCCTTAGCCAACAAATTTTTCTTTTAGCTCATGGATAGTGCCCACATATAGGGGATGCTTCAACAAGCCCTGTGGTAAGCACGCATTCGTGCTTACCGCAGCTTGGTAAAAGGACTCTTATAATGAAAGTGAAACACTTAAATATTCATATTAATTAACTGCTGGGGAGGAAAAAGCCTTGGAGTGTCCAAATGGCTGGATGGATGTAAGTATTTTGTAGTTAAATGATCAAAAGGTTTTCATATCTGAACGAACTTTACAGTTCATGACAAAAACAGGGGAAGGTTTTCAACCAATGATGGATAGTAAGCAACGGACACAGCCATTTGGACTCGGAGGGGGTCTTTTTCTAAGCTGTGGTAGCATTTTTAGCTCGCAGTAGAAATCAGTGGTGGTAAAAGCCGAGACGCCCATTATATTCTTATATATGTCTTGGCATTTACCGCCAGCTGATTCTACTGAGAGCTGTAATGGAATAGAATTTTAAAAGATTGTTTCTCAACCCTGTCTGGATTGACCAGTGCACTTGGGGTCTGTATTGTTGATTAGAAGTAATTCTGTTTCATTTATTGTTTAAGTGCTATCTTAAAGGATTGCTTTTCTACCCTGCTTTTGTCCGATAATACCCTCTGAAATCTTGTCTTTTGACCGAAAGTAACTTTCCTTGTGAATACAAAAATAAGTTGAAATGTGGAAGATAAGGCATGTCTCTAACCAATTCAGTTTGTGCAGGAGGGAAACAGGATATGCTCAAAGTCCAAGAGAGGAGCCACCTGGCCAGTGGTTTGTTTACTTGGGCCAGAAGCATGTGACTGCATCCTCATGTACATTCTGTAATTTTCCCATTAGAGGCGTTCCTGTAACTTCCCATAGCTCTGGACATGGGCTCGGAACCTAATAAAGGGAGGGCTTGTCACAGCACAGTGGGGTTCATCTGTGAGGAACGTACAGACTGCGCAGAGATATGTTCCTGGTCTAAAGCTCCTAGATCTCACGCTGCGTGAACCGGGCCCCCTCAGCTGTTGTTAAGAGCCTGGATGATGGAGAACCAGTGATGATTGTATGTATAGTGTAATTATTGTTTACATACCTAATCAGGGTGTTTGCTTCTTTTCCTGGTCTAAAGAACTCTTTGCATTGCTTAGACCAGTGATGTCATGATTGTTTATACAGCTAACCATTGTGTTTCTAGAGCTAATTACTGTATATGTGTTAACCTTTATATATATGAATGTATATTAACCAATTGTAGAATCTAGCTTCCTCTAATAAAGGTTTCATTTACTCATTACGAATCCAAAAGAATCCACGGTAATTATTGGGTAGTCTGTGTTAGTGAGACAGGCTGTAAATCCATAGTGGATCAAGAGCTAAAAACGCTATCATGGCTTAGTAAGAAACCCCCGAGTCTTTTTCCCTCCCAACAATATGAATTTTTAAAGTTTCACTGATATTATAAGGGTGTGAACACTGATTAAGACAGCGACAGGTGTAGTGATGGAGAGTTTGCAATTTTTATTTTGGGTTCCCTTTGCTCCTCTTTTCCTTTTTCAGTCTGTAGTGGGTTACAATAGTATTTGTATAATGGAGTCTGCTGTTATAAGATAGGGTCTCGCTGTACCACATCGGGGCATCTAAAGAGGAACCTGCTTATAGAATTGGCTTCTTAGTGGCCACCTTTCATCAGTGAATTTAAAATTTTGTCCGCCCTCGTCCTGCCATACAAATCACATTTTTCCAAATTGATAAAGTTGGCTATTCTATGCCTAGAAGACCCAACTTTGCTTGGATCAACCAATCATTCAGGTAGGGACATACCAAAATGAACAGGCCAGGAAAGAATGGAACAGAGTTAAAGATTTTATTTTTTCTTCACGTTTTTGTAAAACTGTAATTAAAAACATTTTTAAAAACGTGATCATTTTTGTTGTTCATTTTCATACATAAAAAAATAATTCTGTGGTTATAAGCAGACTGTGTGACTACAACCATCATAACAAATAGGAGTGGGACCTTTCGCTAAGCCCCCACCTCAGGCTCTCATGCCAGACCACTTCTCTCCATAAGTGTGGGACATTTTACCTACACGTTGGCCATAAAATATCATCTTGGAGGACTGAGAGATAAGGTCTACACTTGGTCCTGGTCCTGTTATATGCAGCTTTCCTGCTAAGCCCGGGCCCAGCCTTGCTCCTCACCCTGCTACCTGGGTTCTCTGAGCAGAATGAATCTCACCATTACAGATTCCACATCTAACACAACTCAGGTATTCAGGAAACTCTTGCAGTATATTCTGTACACGTAACATGGTTTCATTTGCAGCTAGGGTCTGCTGCAATAGAGCACACAAGATTCTTAACACTGGAATGGCAATTTTTGTCTCATCTTGCCCTCTTACTAAGTGGGTCCTCTGGTGTCTTTTAAGATTGTCTTTGCGGCGGAATTTCTTCTCACATTCAACACACTTGTACGGTCTCTCCCCTGTATGGATTCTGTGGTGTGACATGAGACTAGAGTTCTGTCGGAAGCTTTTCTCACACTCCGTACACTTGTAAGGCTTCTCCCCCGTGTGGATCTTCCAATGCACCTGTAGGTTATAGGCCTTGGCAAAGTTCTTACCACACACACTGCATTTGTAAGGTGCAGTCTTGGGGCTTAAAGTCTGGTCCACACTGGGCTCCACCAGGTGCTCCCACCATCTGCTGCCCAGCTCTGGTGTCCTTCCAAGGTGTATTAGCCTGTGAGTGACAAGGTCTGCCTTCTCTCCCAAGCTCATTTCACATTCTGAACTGATGTGTGGTTTCTCCCTAGGATACGAGTTCTGGTGCACGATAGCTGGACTTCTGAAACCTGTTGCCCTCGATCCCAGGGGTTTCCTCTGGCTCCAAATGCCGAAGGTGCCTCCAGTGTCAGAGTATTGGAGACCATTCCCACTGCTTTTCTTTAGCAACACCTCCAGCAGTTGTCCTCTCTCCTTAACATCCTCTGGTTGCCTGGCTCGTGGGCTTTTCTCCCTGTGCCCATCCTCTGTTGGATTAACAGGAAAGTCTTGTCAAAATTCATTCCATACGCCAGATGATCAAGAACAGCTGTACACTGGTAATATCTCAGCCTCATCGCTTTATACTGCATTACATCTCTAATAGATGGGAATCTAAGTTAGATCTTTATCTAGCAAGATCATCAGAGGTGAAAATATTGAGGCTGAGTCTATATTACAGCTGTCTCCCTGATTGCATTACACCCTGCCAAATTACTACTGAATAAACATGCAGTGTGCCTATACACCCTTGTTGAAATGAGCTTGTAGTGTTCCCCTCATCCTGATGAGTCACTAGAGGACAAGAGTGTAGGGAAGTCATTCAAATGGCAAAAGGTTTACATGCTCCAGGTTTAGTGGCTTCTTGGCTAACTAGTATACCCAAATCTTACTCAGCAATTTATCAACCATCACTCCCATACTTCCTTGAGAAATTGCACAGCCTTCCACTCATAAGACATCCACAACTGCTGTGAAAAAAAGTTACCTGTAAAAGGTATTCTCCAAAGACAGCAGAAGCAGAATGAATATTCTTACAGTTGGGGTGAGGTTATCCCATAGGACCCGTGCAGGAATGCGTCCCAGCTTATTTTCCAGAAGCTCTTGGAAGTACTACACCATGCACCTTCCTACCAGCCACTGTCACGTGGGACCTTGTTGGTCTAATAGGCAAAGCTTACAGAATTCAACTCCAAGGGTATGTAAGCCTATTCATCCTGCTGTCCTTAAAGAACACCTGCAACAGGTAAACAACTTTCTCCAAGGACAAGCAGGATGTTATACTCTTACAGACGGGAATCCTTAGCTATCAGGATGCCTTAAAAAAAATAGGAATAATAATAAGGCCTGCAACAGGCAGGTCCTATGGAACAACCCATTTGCTATTACTCTTTATACATCAATGTCTGTTCTTTTAGGCAGCCTGGATCAGAAGGAATTGGTCCTGGGGGTAGAGTTGGATTCTAGATACCAGATGCTGAAAGGACTGTCTAACCAAACCAACTGTTGCGTTGAGATACTGCTCCAAGCCGTAGCGAGATGTGAATGTGTGGACTGAAGACCACCATGTGCAGCTCTGCCAAATTTCCTCTATGAAGGCTGATCTCAAATGGGCTACCGACGCAGCCATGGCTCTGATATTATGAGCCCTGACATAACCCTCTACAGTCAGCCCAGCCTGGGCATAAATAAAGGAAACACAGTCCGCTAGCCAATTTGAAAGAGTGCATTTGCCTGTGGCAGCCCCCACACTCGTTGGGTCAAAAGAAACAAAGCAATGGGTGGACTTTCTCTGTACTTTAGTCAGCTCCAAACAGAAGGCCAAGGCGCTCCTAAAATCCAAAGTGTGCAGTGCACTTTCACCATTTGGGGCATGAAGTTCTGGAAAAAATGTGAGCAGAACCACTGACTGGTTAAGATGGAACTCCAGTACAACTTTAGCATGAAACCTAGGATGTGTGTGTGCAAGACCAATCTATTGTTTAAAAAGTGTAATGTGGATCAACTATTAAGGCCTGAAAGGCTGAAGTGACCTGCCACCAAAAATAAGACCTTCCAGGTCAGGTAATTCAGGTGAAAGGACTCCACTGTAGGGGCTTTCATGGACGGTTTCAACAGAAGCAGGCCTCACGTGATGCAAACAACTAAGGACTGAGCAGAAATGGTTTACCTTCTACTCGATGATAAGCACCAACTGCACTCAGGTGAATCCTAAAGGCTTTGGTCTTGAGACCTGACTCTGATAGATTTAGAAATTAATTAATTCATTCAAGTATTTATATACCACTTACACCTAAGCAATTTACAGGTTTTTTTTTTTTTTTTTAAATTTTACAGATACTAGGGTCTGTCCCTAGTGGGCTCAACAGTCTAAGTAGTACATTGTACTACTATTGTACATTCAAGGAATTTCTGTGTAGGCCATGAAAAAGGATTTAGGGCCTTGTTCTCACACCAGACAGTAACCTCTTCCACTTGAAACCATAAGCCAAGAGGGACATTTACCTAGGGACACCACAGCTCAATAACCATGGTGCAAAAGTCTTTTCTTGAGAAAACATTCAGACATTACACAGTAATGTATTTTTCCCTAGAAAGTTTTAAGCCGACTGAAGAAATGTACCGTTCCAGGATGAATTAAATACTCAGTTAACTGAAGCTACATTAACCTGACAGCCACATGGAAGTTGATAAGGGTCTACTGTTCAATGATTAACCAGCCTACCAAACGCACGTACCAAGAGTAACTAGTACTGTACTTACATCTGAGCAAAAGCAAACTGTCAGCACACTTGCTGGAACATTATGAATAAATCCAGCATCACAAAATTTCTTGCACGTAAAATTCTTGGAATGCCGATATTACGGGCAGAACAACATTCCAATAAATGTGTGGATACAATTATTTCTGCTCAGACCAGTGTGCAGAACACACCTCCATTCTCTCAAGTTCTGTAGCAAAAAGAAAAAAAAAAAACCTGGCATTAATCCTCTCAACTAACCATTCTAAGTCTCTGCATTGGGGCAAACTAGTTAAAATGCCTTATTACCATTCATTTCAACACGCTATTTACTAGCTTCCTATGCGCAAATTCACACAGCGTTATTTTCTGCATGAAACAATAAAATTGCGCGCAGACGTTTCCCTGTGTGCTCTAGCCATGCTAGCTTTCTGCATTGACCCTAGGTCTCCATGCAAAGTGTGAAGATACAGTGCCCAGTGCAGTCTTCTGTCAACCCTTTGTGACCACTAAAGTAGGAGAGTTAGCAAAGAGACCCATATCTTTCTTGGCTACATAAACCATAATATACCAATGAAATCTGGTCAGCTCTAGAAGTCTTGCCCAAGGAATCAGCTTCACATTTTCAAGTCTGTCCCATGGGCATTTTCTTTAGTATTGCCAAAGACTGGAGTTCTTGTGCATTTTCTGGTGCGCCATGAAGCTGGATTGGTGGCAGAAGCACCGCCCACATTCCACACACTTGTACGGTTTTCTCCCCCGTGTGGATCCGCTGGTGAGTCAAGAGGCCTGCATTTGGCTGAAAGTCTTTTCAACACGCTGTACACTTATATGGTCTCTCCCCAGTATGGGTGCGCTGGTGCTTGATGGCGTGGGAGATCTGGGTAAAGGTCTTTTCGCATTCGGTACACTTGTACGGCCTCTCACCTGTATGAGTCCGCCGATGGATTACGAGGCCAGAGTTCTGAGAAAAGCTTTTATCACAATGATGACACTTGTATGGTCTCTCCCCTGTGTGAATATTTCTGTGAACCTTAGATTGAATGCCTTGGAAAAGCTTTCTCGCACACATCACATTTGTACAAGGGGGAGGCTCCAGACTTTGCTGTTTGCTTTTCTTTCTCACTTTCTGGCTTCCAGCTCAGTTCCACATAGCTCCCTGTGTGGTTGATCTGCAGTGTAGTGACATTCCCAACGGCACCACCATCCAGTCTCTCCCCTAGATCACTGCTCCGTGGCAAAATAGCTTGGGGCGGACGTCTGAAATTCTTCCTTTTCTGCAGCTGTATTGGCCTCTGCCGTGGATGGGCTTTCTGATCCTGGATGCTGCGAGGGTCTTCCCCAACCGGACTCCACTGTACACTCCAGATGGTATTCTTAATCGCCATCTCCAGTGGATTCAGATTTCTCGTACAATTCTCAGGGAGACTCCCATTTCCAGTCACATGTCCACCCTCTGTTGGATTAACATGAAAGTCAAAATTTATTTTCAGAGATCAAGATCGGGCTAGTCAAGATGCATTTGGTGGAGCCTACACTGGAATTTTCTGCTTCCTCCCTGTCACACACTACATAGTTTGCTTTAGAGAGTTGCACGGGGACAGAAATTTCACCCATTCCCCCTGTGGAATCTAACCCATCCCCACCTGTACCCATTAAGATCCATTCCCACCCATTATTATTTACTTGCTCGCAGCCCTCTGTTTCCTCCCAACCCCAACAGCCTCCCGTGGTTTTTTGGATGGTATTCACTATTCAACCAGTGAGTGATCCAAGCCTCAGTTTGGTGTTCCAGCTGCCTCTCTGGGCATTCCTTGTTCTGGCACGCCAATTGCCTCTCTCAGTGCATTCCAAGCCTCATTCTGGAGTCACCAGAGATATTGACTACACTCCTGCGGGAATCCCCTGATAACTTCTTCCATCCCCGTTGGAATTTTGTGGCAATTTCTTCCATCCCATGGGAATCCCGTAGCAAATTCTTCCACCCCTGCAGGAATCCCGTGGGATTACCGTAATCTCCATTCCCATGCAGCTCTCTAGTTTGCTTCTTCCAACATAAATGCTACACACATATGTAAAGAAATACAGGCCAGAGGGAAAATTCAATCAAGGACTGTCAAGAAATTCTAATAAAAATCTGCGATAATACTGTGGTCTTCTCCATTCTCTAACACACAATTCAGTCCTATTCTGTGTAATGTCTGTTATTAAGAAAGACTGTGAGGAGGGAGGGGACATGACAAACCAAGACAATAATAAATGCTGTAAAATATGACATTTAAGCTCAGGGAGAGTTTGGAACCAGATCTAGTGTGGGCCTAGTAGGGCTGGCAAAATAAATTACTTAACTTGGCAAAATGACTCTGTCAGGATAAAGGCATTGAGGAGGAGAAGGATTAGATTGTACAACAGAGGAGGTTCCAGTTAGCAGAGAAAAACGTCCAATGCAAAGAGAGGGTAAATATAGCATGTCATAGTGTTCAGAGTTCTTAATAGCTTCTCCTGTACGCCCTCTGCCACTTGTACGTGATTTGAAATCAAGCTGATCACATGGTTCAACGTCATAGATATTGTTTGTCCCCCTCTCAACTCACCACTGTTATCTTCTGATGTTCTATTCCCAAATGATATCCTGTATTTACTCTGTCTTCTATAACTCATCATAATGTAATCCATAATCGTACTGTAACCAATTGTACTTCCATTATCTCAAAGTATTGTAAGCCACACTGAGCCCGCAAATAGGTGGGAAAATGTGGGATACAAATGCAAATAAATAAATAAGACAAAAAGCCCCATAAAAAGTGGACCTAGTCAAATACATGGACAATTTTTTTTTATATTATTAGGAATTAAGACATAAAAGTCTGATTAAAATACCCCACGTGGCCATGTTTCACCCAAGGGGTAACAAGTAATCGAACTGTAAAAAATGAAATCTAATCGATAAAATGTAAACAACACATCCATTAAAAAAATAATATATACTCTAATATAAACCTAAAAAAAGGGGGGAAACTGTTAACTCAAAAACAAACTGATAGTTTAAGTAATCCTCTCTCTCCTTCCTTCCCTCCCTCCCTACTACTACTACTACTTAGCATTTCTATAGCGCTACAAGGTGTACGCAGCGCTGCACAAACATAGAAGAAAGACAGTCCCTGCTCAAAGAGCTTACAATCTAATAGACAAAAAATAAATAAAGTAAGCAAATCAAATCAATTAATGTGAACGGGAAGGAAGAGAGGAGGGTAGGTGGAGGCGAGTGGTTACAAGTGGTTACGAGTCAAAAGCAATGTTAAAGAGGTGGGCTTTCAGTCTAGATTTAAAGGTGGCCAAGGATGGGGCAAGACGTAGGGGCTCAGGAAGTTTATTCCAGGCGTAGGGTGCAGCGAGACAGAAGGCGCGAAGTCTGGAGTTGGCAGTAGTGGAGAAGGGAACAGATAAGAAGGATTTATCCATGGAGCGGAGTGCATGGGAAGGGGTGTAGGGAAGGACGAGTGTGGAGAGATACTGGGGAGCAGCAGAGTGAGTACATTTATAGGTTAGTAGAAGAAGTTTGAACAGGATGCGAAAACGGATAGGGAGCCAGTGAAGGGTCTTGAGGAGAGGGGTAGTATGAGTAAAGCGACCCTGGCGGAAGACGAGACTGGCAGCAGAGTTTTGAACCGACTGGAGAGGGGAGAGGTGACTAAGTGGGAGGCCAGCAAGAAGCAGATTGCAGTAGTCTAAACGAGAGGTGACAAGGGTGTGGATGAGGGTTTTGGTAGAGTGCTCGGAAAGAAAGGGGCATCCGACATTCCTGCCACTCCCTCCCTTTCCCGAGCTGTTCTGCCATGGCTGCCTCTGCCCAGCCCCTCCCCCCCCCCCCCCCCGACTGGAAACTCCCACTGTCTTGTAAAGAAAACAAACACCCTAGGCCTACCTTGCCCTGGTGGTCCAGTGGTGAGCTGGGGCAGGAACACTGTTGCTTGTCAGGTCACCTACTGAAAATGGCTACCACAAGTTTCAGTGGCAGTCTCGGGGGTGGGGGGGGGGGGGCATAGTTTCTTTGAGGGAGCACTGAAGAGCCACGGTGAGCCCTCAGGATGGTTTTTATAATCTGTTGATTTCCAGGATTCTAAAAGTTTTTGGCATATACTGTTTTTCAAGAACTTTTGATACTAAAAACTCCCCCAAAACCCTAGAGTTCACTGATTACCAATTACATGGCAGATCCAGTTTAAATTTCTATTTTTGGTTTATAGAACTTTTGAATACTGAGGTTTCTTTAAGGGTTAGCTCAGTTTTGTGTACATCTAATAGCACTACAGAAATGATGAGTAGTAATAGTAGCCGTTGCTTCAGCCTTACTGACCTATGAATTCTTTACGTTCGGCTAATAAGCGTTCCCTCATTTCATCACATCAGATTAAAGGCTTATAATAGATCAGCACTTTTTCGTATTACTGGCCCAGTTTTGAGGAAATATCACTCCTTCTTTAAGATTTAGGAGATAACTGAAGGCCTGTTTGTACAAGTCTTTGAATGAGATCATTTTGAGGAACTCCTTGCAGACTTCAAAGGATAATTTATTTTGCTTGATTTTTAGAAAGGGATGTTAAGTTTTTAGTCATTAAGAAAATATGTACGTTATGATTTATGTGCTTGATATACATGTATGTGATGAAGTTGCAAACTGCTCAGGAAGGTAGAGTTAATGGAAGCAGACGTAATAGGTACCAGATTAAGAGATGACCTTAGGACAGGGGTTCTCAATCCATTCGTCGAGACACGCCAAACCAGTCAGGTTTTCAAGATATCCACAATGAATATGATAGAAACGTTTAAATAGCTCAAGGGCATTTATGTACAGGATGAGAGCCTTTCTCAAATGAAGGAGAGCTCTGGAATGAGGGGGCATATGACAAAGTTAAGAGGGGAATAGGCTTAGGAGTAACCTAAGGAAGAAGTATTTCACAGAAAGGATGGTGGAGGCGTGGAATGGCCTCCCAGTGGAGGTGGTAGAGTCGAGGACTGTTCCAGAATTTAAAAAGGCATGGGATAAGCATGTGGGATCGCTTAGGAACAGGAAGAATTAGGGGTTACAGAGGATGGGCAGACTGGATGGGTCATATGACCTTTATCTGGAGTCATGTTTCTATGTTTCTATGAGATAAATTTGCATGCACTGCTTCCATTGTATGCAAACCTCTCATCCACGTTCATTGTGGGTATCCTGAAAACCTAACTGGCTTGATGTATCCAGAGGACTGGGTTGAGAACCCCTGCCAAGAGCACACATTTTTCAGTCTGCACCTTGTTAAATTTCTGTCATCTATGCGATAGAAACAGTGATCTTTAAAGACCTCAATCAACACCTATAGTCTGCTCTTCCAGAAAAAGTTCAAAACAGTAACACTAAAAAGAATATAAACAACATTTTTTTAAAATAGTGTAAATAAACAAAATACAACGATTATGAAATAAAAACACACACCTATAAATAAATGGCCTGATATGCAAAAAACAAACAAATAAAGCTGAGCTCTTTCATTTAGAACATAAGAATAGCCATACTGGGTCAGACCAATGGTCCATCTAGCCCAGTATCCTGATCTCCAAACAGTGGCCAAGCCAGGTTACAAGTACCTGGCAGAAACCCAATTAGTAGCACCATTCCATGCAACCAGTCCTGGGGAAAGCAGTGGCATCCCCTTGTTTGTCTCAATAGCAGACTATGGACTTTTCCTCCAGGAATTTGTCCAAACTTTTTTAAACCCAGACAAGAATTCCAGAGCTTAACTATTCGTTGAGTGAAAAAATATTTCCTCCTATTATTTTTAAAGTATTTGAGTGTCCCCTGGTTTTTGTACTTTGTGAAAGTGAAAGATCGATTCACTTCTACTCTTTCTACATAACTCAGGATTTTGTAGCCCTCAATCATATCTCCCCATATCCATCTCTTTTCCAAGCTGAAGAGCCCTAACCTCTTTAGCCTTTCCTCATATGGTAGGAGTTCCAACCCCTTTATCATTTTGATCGCTCTTCTTTGAACCTTTTCTAATTCCACTATGTTTTTTGAGATACGGCGACCAGAATTGAACGCAACACTCAAGGTGAGGTCACACCACGGAGCAAAACAGAGACATTAAAATATTCTTGGTCTTATTTTGCATCCCTTTCCTAATAATTCCTAGCATCCTGTTTGTGTTTTTGGCTGCTGCCACTGCACATTGGAAAGAAGATTTCAGAGTATTGTCTACAATGACACCTATATCTTTTTCTTGGGTGTTGATTCAAAGCAGGCTCCTGAGTTTAGTGCCTTAAGTTTATCCCGTTTTCAAACATAGGAGCATAAATTTTCTGCTGAAAATTCATCTTCTATTATTAAAGAGAAAGGGGTTAGGACTTGATATACCACCTTTCTGCGGTTACAATCAAAGCGGTTTACATATTATATACAGGTACTTATCTTGTACCTGGGGCAATGGAAGGTTAAGTCACAAGGAGCTGCAGTGGGAATTGAACCCAGTTCCCCAGGTTCTCAGGCCTACTCCTGCCAAAATTCTGTACCAAAAAATTCAAAATTCTGGGCACAAAATTTGCAAATTCTGCAAAATTCTTTGTACAAAATTTACAAATTGTCATAATTTAACCAATATTACAACCCCCCTCCTGTACACAAATACCATTCACTTTTTTTTTTACAGCCCCCTTCCTCCTTATACCAACACATAACATCCACTTTTTAAATTTTTTTTACAGTCCCTTCTCCCTGCGCTATTCAAAGCATCCTTTTTTTACAGCCCCCCCTCCCTACACCCATACTGGCATCCATCTTTTTCTACAGCCCCTCCCTCCCTGCACCCACATTTTTACAGCCACCTCCCTGTAACCATACATGTCATCCACCTTTTTTACAGCCCCCCTCCCTGCACCCACACATAACATCCACCTTTTTACAGCCCCCTCCCTGTACCCATACATAGCATCCACCTTTTTACAGCCCCCCTCCCTATATATGTCATCCACCTTTTATACAGCCCCCCTCCCTGCACCTATATATGTCATCCACCTTTTTTACAGCCCCCCTCCCTCCCTCCCTGCGCCCACACATAGCATCCACCTTTCTATACAGTCCTCTTCCTCCCTGCACCCACCTTTTTTAAAGCCCTCACTGCCCTCATAGGATCCACCTTTTTTTTTTACAGCCCCCCTGCATCCACACATAGCATCTCTTTTTTTTTTTTTTCATCTCCCTCCCTGCCTGCATCCAAACGCTATCCGTATTTTTTTTCAGCCGCTCCAGCACTCACCCGTGATGTAGGAGGAGGAGGAGCTGCATCAGGAGTACCTCTACGGGGCAGAAAAGAACCCCACTCTTGACACTGCTCTGGGCCGGTGCCACTGCTTTTTCCAAATGGCCGCAGAGACTTCCTGCAGCAGTCTCACAAGATTGCTGCTTGAAGTCGGGCAGCCATTTAGAACAAGTGGCGGAATCAGCCAGAGAGCAGAGGCAGGAAAGAATGGGGTTCTTTCCTGCCCCCTCACCACCATTAATAGTCAAAATGCAAAAGATTTCCTTGCTCAGGGAGTCCGAGCTGCATATTTGAAACCAGCATTCACATGGGGGGGGGGGGCAGTTCCTGTAACAGGGCAGGCATTCCAGTGGCTGCACAGAGAACACCAGTTCTAGACACTCGGTAAACAATGTCTAAATACTGCATCTGTAGGAATCTTTGTTATTTTACCTGTCAATTGCTTACACAATTAATTCATGTTTTCTTTTTCACTGTTTCCCAACTGTTTATTACTAATCTTTTCAAGTTTATTAACTCTGTCTCTGTGGCTGGTAAGTGATCCTAGCATTTTTTTCTGTATTTCGTCTGTAGGGGCATTTCTAGGAACTGTGCGATAACTGGGTTTTATGGTGTATCAGGTATCCCTAGAACCCATTAGGGAATAGCTTTCAGAGCTGGGGTATGCAGGAGGACACCAACGCAGGGCAGATGTGCAAGAAAGGCCTGAGCAAGTTAACCCTGAGTGGGTCTCAGAGACACAAGATTGTCCTTCAATACGGACACATGCAAGGCACCTGCCCAGGTCCAGGGGGGCTCTAAGTTAGCAGCACTGTTTCACAACTGCCTTTCCAAGACCCATCCTCACAGATGGACACTTCCTAAAAAGTTACCCCAGGGAACGCGGGTGTCAAAAGGATGAGGGACGACTGCACAAGTCCATCTGATGACCTTTCAACTCTCGCCTCACATCTAATGACGACTAACCAAATGACTGGATTCTTATCTTAAAATGAACAGAATTCAGAAGAAAAAACATCTTAGCCCCCGATAAAAATCACAATGTAGTGAAAACAAATTTTACCTTTTTAAAAAGGAAAAAACATATGTCAAAAGGGAGCGTGTAAACCGAATCCAGCCCATTTCAAACCAAAAACTCTTACTCCAGTTGTTGCTGCAACCTTAGCTAAGGCTTCTAGTATTGGAGGGCTGAACTAAGTTATGATTAGCATAGCGAAAATGAGACTTTCAATATATACAGCATAAAATTTTAAAAAAAGAACATTATCCATCAGGGCACTGGTTCCCAAACCTGGTCCTGGAGGCACCCCAGCCAGTCAGGTTTTCAAGATACCCACAATGTTTATTCATGAAAGAGATTTGCATGCACTGCCTCCACTGCATGCAACTCTGTCTTACGAATATTCATTGTGGATATACTGAACACCTGACTGGCTGGGGTGCCTGCAGGACCAGGTTTGGGAACCACTGGACTACAGCAGCACTTCTGAAATGCTTTCCAAGCTGATGAGGTCTGCCTTGAAGCCAGAACATTACGACTGATGTGGCCGATCAGACAATGATTTATCACATTTCAGATCCCAAAACAATGTCCGATCATATTCCAAAAAACTGTCATCAATAATTACCGTTATCAAAAATGAGGAAAGATAACTGTGGCTCTAACAAATCAAATGAGACAAAATATTGAAGAGTCCAGTACTTTTGCAAGATATATATTGGTTGATAGCTAAGTGCTCGACTTTTTACTATACATATAGGGAAGGGAAATGGGACTTGATATACCGCCTTCTGTGGTATTTTGCAACTACATTCAAAGCGGTCTACATATATACAGGTACTTATTTTGTACATGGGGCAATGGAGGGTTAAGTGACTTGCCCACGGTCACAAAGAGCTGCAGTGGGAATTGAGCTCAGCTCCCCAGGATCAAAGTCCGCTGCACTAACCACTAGGCTACTCCTGAATAAGTTCAATATGAAAAGTTAGTTTTGGTGAAAATCAAGAGAAATAAGTGATAAGAAAACAAGAAATCTATGTTTTAAACCTTTAAGGATTACAATAAAATGGATTTTAGAAAAAAATTAAAAAAATAAATACCACGAGGTTGACAGACCGATGATAACTACTACAACCCCAGTCAAAGATGCTAAAATCCAGATAAGCTTCGGGTATATTGAGGTCTTTTCCTTGTTTAAATAATTATAAGCAATATATATATCTCGCAAAAGTACTGGACACTTCAATAATTTGTATCAATAATTACCTTATCATAAATCCACAAGTCTCAATAGTACAAACACAGATACCCATTGCAAGGTCAGCCAATGCCCAACAGTATAATCCCAGAGAACAGACACCTACATCTACCTACTGCTCAGTGGTTTACTCGCAGACACCCAGATGCATGTCTGCCACTAGCCCAATGGTATAATTGGAGAATGATCGTAGCCCAACAGATTATCAAGCGTGGACATTAATTCTGGCTACAGAACAGCCTCTGCTCATATGACAACGAACCCTTGCACCAGTGGGACTCTGTCTCAGCCTGGCAAAAGTCTTCAACCAGTCAAGCAACAAAAGAGATCACTCACCAGTGGTAGAGCAATACTCGCTTCCATTTCCCAAGGCACCTGGATCCGTCCCACTGTTTTCCTCTTCCTTACTTTGTAAGAACTGGTGAGGCTGGAAAACAGAGCCACCTGTTACTGGAAGACAAAGAAGATCCCTAAGCTTTCTGACACTTTGGAAGCACATGCCAATAAGCAGAATCACAAAGCAAAGCCCCAGGGGTCTTTAGAAGGAAATGATCAATGGCTCTGTTTAAAATGGCCTTCAATTGAATTCCTCTGAATTGCTAATTCAGTTTTTATGCCAGTGAAAGTCTGAATACAATTCTCAGCCACTATTTACTAACCCCCCCCCCCCCCCCCCCAAGCAGGTCAGGAGACCGAGGGTGTGGGTTCCAATAATCACTGTCTGCTATTTTTCTTCTTCTTTGGTTTTGTTACTATATGAAGTGGGACGTTTGAAAGAATTAAAAGAAACAAATGCAGGGAATTGGAAGGTATCGTATAATTATTATTACATTTTTATCCCACATTATCCCCACCTTTTTGCAGGCCAATGTGGCTTACAATTCATCGTGGATACTGCAAATAGAAAAGAATGTACATTGGTTTACAGCAAGTTCTGGGTACATGATGTGAAATACATAATATTGGAAATAGAAAGAGTATACATTTGTTTTAGCAGAAGTTTTGGTTACATGATGGTGAAATAATGATAGTGTTAAAGCCATAGACATTAGGTGCATGATAGTGTGAAAGCAAAAGACATTAAAGAACATTCCTGGATATCTTAAAGAAAGTAGAGTTACGCGTGTTGTTCTTTATGATATATTTTGTCGAAGAGATAAGTTTTCGAGTTTGCGGAATTGGTCATTCGTAGACCGATTTCAGGTTACATAGCAGTGAGTTCCAGAGCTGTGTGCTTGTATAGGAAAAGGTGATGCATGCATTGATTGTATTTCAAGCCTTTACATTTAGGAGATGAAGATTGAGGAATGTGCGGGAGATTATTTTGCATTTCTGGGTGGTAGTTCTATTAGGTCCGACATGTAAGCTGGGGCGTCACCATGGATGATTTATGGACCAAGGTACAGAGTTTGAACGTGATGCGTTCTTTGAGTGGGAGCCAGTGTAGTTTTTCGCGAAGGGGTGTTTGCACTTTCGTATTTTGGTTTGACGAATACAAGTCTGGCTGCCGTGTTCTGGGCTGTCTGGAGTTTTTTGAGTATTTGCTCTTTGCAGCCGGTGTAGACGTGAATTACAATAGTCCAGATGACTAAGTACCAGTGATTGTACCAGGTATCGGAAGACATTCCTTGGGAAAAATGGTCTGACTCATTTTAGTTTCCACATTGAATGGAACATCTTTTTAGTTATGTTTTTTGCATGGTTCTCAAGTGTTAGGTGTTGGTCAATGGTGACTCCAAGGATTTTTAGGGTGTCTGAGACTGGTAGACTTAGATTAGGTGCGTTGATGGTGGTGAATTCCTTCTTGTTGTATTGCGAGGCGAGTACTAGGCATTGGGTTTTTCGGCATTTAGTTTCAGTCGAAATGCATCTGTCTAGGAGTTCATAATGTGTAGGCTTTGGTTGATTTCGTCGGAAATTTCTCTTAAATCGTGTTTGAATGGGATAAAGATTGTTACATCATCAGCATATATGTATGGGTTTAGATTCTGATTCGATAATAGCTTAGCCAAGGGTGTCATCATTAGGTTGAATATGGTCGGTTGAATAGGCCCCTCTCTCTTTTTTCTATGCTATGTGCATGGTTGTTTGTGAGCTAAGCAGATGAAAAGAAAAAGTAATTGAGAAACATTGAGGGAAACGATTGAGGACTATTAAAAGAACTTGGAACAGTTGTGCGTTATAAGGGAAATGGGACTGGATATACCGCCTGAGGTTTTTGCAACTACAGTCAAAGCAATTTACATATATTCAGGTACTTATTTTGTACCAGGGGCAATGGAGGGTTAAGTGACTTGCCCAGAGTCACAAGGAGCTGCAGTGGGAATCAAACTCAGTTCCCCAAGATCAAAGTCCACTGCACTAACCACTAGGCTATTCGATGCCTCTTTTTTCCTTAAATACATTGAAACACTGAGTGGTGTACGCTCTAATGAAGCTATTTTTGAAGGTTTGAAGTGTGATGATCATTCATTGCCATGTTGGCACTTGTGACCTGGCTTGGCCACTGTTAGAAACAGGATACTGGGCTAGATGGACCCAGTAGGGCTATTCTTTTGTTCTTATCCATCTACATAAGCGCCAAGGATTTCTCTTATGCCATGCTTCCTGCGTACATGAATCATGTGCAGCTGTCGCCCCCCCCCACATGAAAAGATATTTTGGAACAGTCCTTTGATGCTAATCAACTTCAAAACTATGACTACTTCAATTGGAAATCAGTTACTTCTGAAAAAGCCATGCTAGGCATGAACTTTTTCACCCGTCCTCCCCATGGAATGGGTAGTAACACTCTCCCTATCCTATCAGAGGTGAGTGTAGGGAAAGTACTGCTTACAGTCATTCCCAGATGGTAGCAGGGATACACTAGCAGTGATGTGCAGAAGGGGAGCTCCCAGGGACTCCATAATTAAATAATTTCATAACAGTACGGCGTCTACAAGTGATTTGCAGAGCTGCTGAGAGCCCATGGAGAGGTCACCGGCAGTGATGAGGCTCCACAGGATAGGGCACACTCACTTGCTGTGAGGTCACAGGCAGCATCTCCCCTCTCTGAGTTTTTTGGACTGCAACTCTTCCTTTAAGTTAATGAGCAGAAAGATGAAATAACTGGAAGACCGTTATCGGAACAGACAGATATAAAGGCGATTTAAAACACTGCAAAGGATCAGCTTAAACCAGCTGCTGGTTCACTATTAAATCATTAGCCAGTTCCCCAAATTAACTGCTTCCCCACTGAAAGACAAGAAAGCAAATGCCACAAAGAGAATGAGTAGCCTCGGATAAAATGAGATACATACCTGTAGCAGGTATTCTCAGAGGACAGCAGGCTGAATATTCTCATGATGGGTCATTACTCCGCGACGGCCCAGGAGACCAGAACTCTTTAGAAAAAACTAGAAGTTTTGTAGAACGCTCCGTCGCGCGGAGCCCGAGTGGGCTTCCCGCCCGCAACGCGAGCGTGTCCTTACTAGTTAAGTAAACAGCAAAAGAGAGAACTTGAACAACTCCAAAGGGGAGGAAGGCAGGCTGTGAGAATATTCAGCCTGCTGTCCTCGGAGAATACCTGCTACGGGTATGTATCTTCATTTTCTCCGAGGACAAACAGGCTGAATATTCTCATGATGGGGTATCCCTAGCCCCCAGGCTCACTCAAAAAAAAAAAAAAAAAAGGGTCAATTGGGCCTCGCCACGGCGAGGACATAACATGGATTGACCTAAAAAGAAACACAACTGAGAGTGCAGCCTGAAACAGAACATAAATAGGCCTAGGAGGGTATTGGATTCTAAACACTGAACAGATTCTGCAGCACCAACTGCCCAAACCGACTATCGCATCGGGTATCCTGCTGAAGGCAGTAGTGAGATGTGAATGTGTGGACTGATGACCACATTGCAGCCTTGCAAATCTCTTCAATGGAGGCTGACTTCAAGTGAGCCACCGACGCAGCCACGGCTCCAACATTATGAGCCGTGACATGGCCCTCCAGAGTCAGCACAGCTTGGGCATAAGTGGAAGAAATGCAATCTGCTAGCCAATTGGAGATTGTGCATTTTCCGATGGCAACTCCCCCCGTTGGGATCAAAAGAAACAAACAACTGGGCGGACTGTCTATAGGGCTTTGTCCGCTCCACATAAAAGGGCCAATGCTCTCTTACAGTCCCAAGGTTGCAACTTGTCCTCACCAGGGCGGGTATGAGACGGGGAAACAATTGTTGGCAAGACAATTGACTGGTTCAGATGGACTCCGACACCACCTTTGACAAGAACTTAGGGTGAGTGTGGAGGACTACTCCTGTTGTGATGAAACTTGATATAAGGTGCGGTGCACTACCAGGGCTTGGAGCTCACTGCTACTCTATGAGCTGAAGTAACAGCCACCAAGAAAATGACCTTCCAGGTCAAGTACTCCAGATGGCAGGAATTCAGTGGCTCAAAAGTAGCTTTCATCAGCTGGTTGAGAATGCGTTGAGATCCCTGACACTGGGGAGGTTTGACTGGGGGCTTTGACAAAAGCAAACCTCTTATGAATCAAATCACTAAAGGCTGTCCAGAGATAGGCTGACCTTTCTACACGTTGATGATAAGCACTAATTGCACTAAGATGAACCCTTACGGAGTTGGTCTTGACACCAGACTCTGATAAGTGTAGAAGGTATTCAAGCAGGGCCTGTGTAGGACAAGAAAAAGGGGTCTAGGGCCTTGCTGTCACACCAGATGGCAAACCTCCTCCATTTAAAAGAATAACACTTCTTTGTGGAATCTTTCCTGGAAGCAAGCAAGACTCAGGAGACACCCTCCGACAGACCTAAAGAGGCAACCTCTAAGCTCTCAACATCCAGGCTGTGAGAGCCAGAGACCGGACGTTGGGATGTAGAAGCGACCCCCTCGTTCTGGGTGATGAGGGTTGGAAAACACTCCAATCTCCACTGTTCTTCGTTGTATCGCTCCATGGTGCGACCGCACCTTGAGTATTGTGTTCAATTCTGGTCGCCGCATCTCAAGAAAGATATAGTAGAATTGGAAAAGGTGCAGCGAAGGGCGACTAAAATGATAGCGGGGATGGGACGACTTCCCTATGAAGAAAGACTAAGGAGGCTAGGGCTTTTCAGTTTGGAGAAGAGACACTGAGGGGAGACATGGTAGAGGCATATAAAATAATGAGTGGAGTGGAACAGGTGGATGTGAAGCGTCTGTTCATGCTTTCCAAAAATACTAGGACTAGGAGGCATGCGATGAAACTACAGTGTAGTAAAATTTAAAACAAACCGGAGAAAATTTTCTTCACCCAACGCATAATTAAACTCTGGAATTCGTTGCCGGAGAACGTGGTGAAGGCGGTTAACTTGGCAGAGTTTAAAAAGGGGTTAGACGGTTTCCTAAAGGACAAGTCCATAAACCACTACTAAATGGACTTGGGAAAAATCCACAGTTCCAGGAATAACACGTATAGAATGTTCGTACGTTTGGGAAGCTTGTCAGGTGCCCTTGGTCTGGATTGGCCGCTGTCGTGGACAGGATGCTGGGCTCGATGGACCCTTGGTCTTTTCCCAGTGTGGCATTACTTATGTACTTATGACAGTTCCAGAAGAGGGAACCAGATCTGACAGGGCCAAAAGGGCGCAATCAGGATCATGGTTCGCGGTCTTGCTTGAGTTTCAGCAAAAGTCCTTCCCTACTAGAGGTATGAGAGGATACGCATACAGAAGGAGAAAGGCATCTGACGCTAGTCTGTCGTGGGTCTGAAGTCTGGAACAAAACTGAGGGACTTTGTGATTGAGCTGAGTGGCAAAAAGATCCACCGAGGGGGTGCCCCACGCTCGGAAGATCTTGCGAACAACGTCCATGTTTAGTGACCACTCATGAGGTTGCATAATCCTGCTTAACCTGTCGGGCAGACTGTTTTTTATGCCTGCCAGATACGTGGCCTGAAGAAGCATACCTGACACAGAAGGCGAGATCCAGTGCCCCCCTGCTTGTTGGTATAATACATTGCAACCTGATTGTCTGTCTGAATTCAAATGATATGATTGGACAACCAATCTCTGAAAGCCTTGAGAGCATTCCAGATCGCTCATAACTCCAGGAGATTGATCTGAAGATCCTTTTCCTGAAGGGACCAAGCTCTGAGTGTGAAGCCCATCTACATGGGCTCCCCACCCTAGGAGGGATGCATCCGTCGTCAGCACTTTTTGTGGCTGAGGAATTTGGAATGGACGTCCCAAGATCAGATTAGATCGAATGGTCCACCACTGAAGGGAACTGGAAAAGTTGGTGGACAGATGAATTGAGCTGAGCTGATCTCATATGTAGGCGTACCATGGGAGTCACATAAACTGTGGAAGCCATGTGCCCTAAGAGTCTCAACATCTGCCGACTGTGATCTGTTGAGACGCTCAAGCCAAGGACACAAGGGTCAGTAGGTTGTCTGCCCTTACCCGGGGAAGATAAGCTCGAGACGTCCGTGTGACTAACAGAGCTCCAATGAATTCCAATTTTTGAACTGGGACAAGGTAAGACATGGGATAATTGATTACAAACCCCAGTAATTGAATAGTCATGCGCATGGACTGTAGAGCCCCTGCCTCCGAGGTGCTCTTCACCAGCCAATCGTCGAGATAAGGGAACACATGCACTCCCAGTCTGCGTAGCGATGCTGCGACAACTGCCAAGCACTTTGTGAAGACCCTGGGCGCAGATGAGAGGCCAAAGGGCAGTACAGAGTACTGAAAGTACCGAATTCCCAGTCGAAATCGAAGATACTTCCTGTGAGCTGGGAGTATCGAGATGTGAGTATAGGCATCCTTTTAAGTCCAGAGAGCAGAGCCAATCGTTTTCCTGAATCATGGGAAGAAGGGTGCCCAGGGAAACCATCCTGAACGTATCTTGGAGAAGGAATTTGTTCAGGGCCCTTAGGTCTAGGATGGGACGCATCCCCCCTGTTTTCTTTTATTTATTTACTGCATTTGTATCCCACATTTTCCCACCTATTTCCAGGCTCAATGTGGCTTACATTGTTCCGTCATGGCGATTGCCATTCCGGAGTGAGAGATACAAGTGGTATTACATAAAGATCATGAATGACATAGTAGATTAAGCAATCAAGTATAAAGAGTTCATGTTCAGAATAAGAGATAAAGCGTTATTGCAATAAAAGTTCATAAGATGGATCGTTGCGGTATGCCTTGATGAGGACATAGTAGATTCATATTCGGAATGGGAGATAAAGCGGTATTGCATTAACATTTTGCACAAGGAAGTACCTGCAATAGAATCCCAGCCCTTCTTCCCCTGGTGGAACGGATTCAACCGCATTGGCCTTTAGAAGGGCGAAGAGTTCCTCTACAAGTACCTGCTTGTGCTGGAAGCTGAAGGACTGAGCTCCCGGTGGGGAATTTGGAGGCTTGGAAACCAAATTGAGAGTATATCCCAACTGGACTATTTGAAGAATCCACCTGTCGGAGGTTGTAAGAGGCCACCTTTGGTGAAAAAATATCAACCTCCCCCCAACAGGCAAGCCGTCCAGCACGGACACTTTTACTGCGGCTATGCTGCACTGGAGCCAGTCAAAAGCCCGTCCCTTGCTTTTGCTGGGGAGCCTAGGGGCCTTAGGCGCACGACGTTGATGGGAACGCGCATGCTGGGGACTGAGCCTGAACCGGCTGCCGAGAAGCAGGAGTGTGCCTACGCCTGTTTATAGGAATAGGGAGCAATCCTCTTCCATCCAAAAAACCTCCTGGAAGAGGGAAGCAGTAGCAGAATACGTCCGGCGGGAGAGAGAATCCATGGCGTCACGATGCTTTTTAATCTGATCGACCATGTCCTCTACTTTTTTTCGCCAAAAAGATTATCCCCCAACAAGGAACATCTGCCATTCGCTGCTGGGCCTTCTGATCCAGGTCAGAAGACACGCAGCCATGACAGCTGCGGCTACTATACCTTGGGCATGCTACTCGGGATGCTACATCAAAAGTGTTGTAAGACCCCCTGGCCAGGAATTTGCGACATACCTTCTGCTGCCTGACCACCTGGTGAAAAGGGTTCAGCAAGCTCCGGAGGAAGTGCTTCAACTAAAGTGGACAGTTGCCTCACTGAGTTCCGTGAATGCTTGTGTAGCGCTGTATGTTTGGATCTTGCGGCGAGCATTGTGGCCTGATACGTTCTCCTCCCAAAAGAATCCAAGGTCCTAGACTCTCTGCCTGGGGGCGCCGAGGCATAGTCTCTAGTACTCTTGGCTCTTCTGAGAGCAGAGTCCACCACTATGGAATCGTGAGGAAGTTGGGCCTTCACCATTACAGGCTCTCCATGGACTCTGTACTGGGACTCAGACTTCTTAGGACCACTGGATTAGAGAGAGGGTAAGACCAATTCCGCATCAGCACTTCTCTGAGTGTATTGTGCAGGGGGGCCGTTGCAACCTCAGCAGGAGGAGAAGGATAATCCAGGACCTCGAGCATCTCAGCCCTGGGCTCATCCATAACCTCCATAGGGAATGGAATGTCCTTAGACATTTCCCACACAAAGGATGAGAAAGAAAGACTCTCAGGTGAAGACATCCTAGTTTCAATTGGTGGAGTGGGATCAGAGGGGAGGCCACACGACTCTTCCTCTGAAAAGTACCTGAGGTCCCCCTCCTCCTCCCACAAGCGCTCTTCATCAGTGTCGGACAAAAGCTCTCTAAGAGCAGCCCGAACCCGAGCCTGCCTCGACATCGAGGAACGATGACCTCGTGGGGGGTGTCGCGAAGTCGACCCCTGCCTAGACTCCGGTGAAGCTTCCTCCACCAACGTCAAGGGGGAATCAACCCGGGTGGCAGCCGAAGCCGGCACTCCAAGCAGTACCGAGGACGGAGACCTCCTCACAGGTGATGGCCCAGATGCCACCTCTACAGTCGGTGCGGAAGGCGCAAGCACCCCCGACACCGAGGCAGACTGGTGAAGCAACCCTTCAAGAAGTTCCGGAAGAAGGGCCCTGAGGCGCTCGTCGAGAGCTTCCATCGGAAAAGGCTGGGGGGGGGGGGGGGGCGCTGCATGAGTCGGTGCCAGAATCTGAGGGGGCTCGAGAGCCAGTACCAGGCTGCCAGATGACCGACGCATCGGCACTTCTTGTATGGAGGGTGAGCGGTCCTCCCGGCGCCAACGCTTCTCGGGTGCCGACTCCCTCAGCTCCCCGGAGCTCTCGGTACCGTGCATGGAAGGAGATCGATGACGGTGCTTCTTCACCTTCGCTCGACACCCGTCATCGAGATTCCTCGGTACCGAAGAGGAGGACGTGGAATCCTCACGCCTCCTCGGGGGCAGGTCCGACGAAGGTCAATCCCGGGGTCCTGCATAGCAGTAGGCCTCGAGACAGGTGGAGACCCACTCGATGCCTCGCTGCTCCCAGCTCGAAGCGGTCTTTCAGCAGCCATTACCTGGACTCTCGGTGTCGCTGCTTCCCTCAACGTCGCCAACCTCGGTACCGATGTCGAAGGACCGGACCGATCAGAAAAAAGTCTTTCGCGCTGAGCCTCTCGAGCCACCTGGGTCCTTTTCTTCATTAACTTACACAGCTTACAGGCAGCTGGAAGATGATCAGGCCCAAGACACTGGAGGCACCACGCGTGGGGGTCAGTACCCGAGATGGTCCGGTTGCAGTGAGTACAGCGTTTGAAGTCGCTGGGAGTCTCCGATGATATGGGCGGGAAAATAGCGGCCGCGAAATCAAAGGTGAAATTAGGCCTTACCTGCTCATTTTCTTTCCTCTAGACCCTCCAGACCGGTCAAGACGCTTGGGATATGCTCGCCTACCAGCAGAGGGAGACTGAGAACACTAAACTTGAAACTATGTACTTATAACCTGTGCCTAGCCATCCATAGCCAGTATACACTTAGCAAAGCAGAGAATAAAAACACAACTCTGAAACTAGAAACCCCTGTACCTGGAAAACCAAAGGACAAGTACCAACAGTGTGCTGAAAACAGACGAGACGTCAAAGCGTCCCGCTCTGTAATGTCTTAGAGTCAAAGAATTCTCTCTGACCACACAAAACCTTAAAGGAATAGTCCTAGCAGAACACGGCTCAAAATACTGCTATTCATAGACCCGGCTCAAAATACTGCTATGCATAGACACGGCTGAGGAATACTTCTGAGAAAAGAACGGGCGGGCTCTTGACCGGTCTAGAGGGTCTAGAGGAAAGAAAATTAGCAGGTAAGGCCTAATTTCACCTTCCTCATCAACCCTCCAGACCGGTCAAGACGCTTGGGACGTACCAAAGCAGTATCCCAGCTAAGGGTGGGACCCTCGAAAAGCAGAAGACAACACAGCCGCTCCAAACCGGGCATCTTCTTTCACCTGAACATCAAGTCTGTAATGCTTCACAAAGGAATGGATGGAGGACCACGCCGCTGCCCTACAAATATCCTGCGGCAGAATAAAACTAGTTTCCGCCCAAGAAGCTGCTACTCCACGAGTAGAATGTGCCTTAAGTAAAGAGGGCACTGCCCGACGCTTCAACAAATAAGCCGAAGCAATAGTTTCCTTCAACCACCTAGCCAGAGTAGCCTTGGAGGCAGCTTCACCTTTCTTGGGACCTCCAAACAAAACAAACTACCTGTCTGAACATCAAAAATCTTGGGTTCTGCTCAAATATGACCGCAAGACGCGCCGCACATCCAGCTTAGCCAAACGACGCTGCAAGGGATCCCCGGCATGATCACCCAACACTGGCAACGAAATCACCTGATTGACATGAAAAGAAGACACCACCTTAGGAACAAAGGAAGGAACCGTGCGTAAAGTCACTTTCTCTTTGGCAAAAGACAGAAAAGGCTCTCTTGCAAGATAAAGCCTGAAGCTCCGAAATCCTATGCGCCGAAGAAATAGCCATCAAAAAGACAGTCTTCAAAGTAAGATCCTTACACGTAATGGAAGGCAAGGGTTCAAACGGAGGCCCCACCAAAGTCTCCAAGACCAAATTTAAATCCCAAGACGGGACCACCGGGCGGCGAGGCGGCCGAAGCAATTTCACTGCCTTCAAAAACCGCCCCACGTCCGGAGAAGCCGCCAAGGATACTTCCCGAACCTTACCTCTAAAACAAGACAAGGCTGAAACCTGCACCTTCAGAGAGGAGAGCGAAAGCCCCCTATCCAAACCATCCTAAAGAAAATCCAACACTTCCACTGCCGAAACGCGCAACGGGGCATAGCCCCACTCCTGACACCAATTCTCGAAAATGCGCCACACCCGCACATATGCCAAGGAAGTAGACCTCTTACGAGATCGCAACATCGTATCAATCACCCTGGCCGAGAAACCTTTGCGTCTTAAACGGTGCCTTTCAAGAGCCAAGCCGTAAGCAAGAATGGAGAGGGGTCGGCCATCTCGATCGGCCCCTGAACCAATCTCACCCGAGGCCCCAGGGGAATCGGATCCTGCACCAGCAACCGCATCAGATCTCCGTACCACGGACGCCGGGGCCAATTGGGCGCTATCAGAACTACTAATCCCGAGTGGTTATGACCGATCCACTGAACCACGCGGCCCACCAGCGGCCACGGCGGGAACACGTAGAGCAACTGCTGAGTCGGCCACGGAAGGACCAACGCGTCGATGCCCTCGGCCCGAGGATCTCTTCGAATACTGAAGAACCAAGAGACTTGCGCATTGGCGGACGACGCCATTAGATCCAACACCGGCCGACCCCACTGTAACACTATCCGCTCGAACACGGAGGGATGGAGAGCCCACTCTCCGGGATCCAACGTGTGCCTGCTCAGATAATCCGCGCTCACGTTGTCCACCCCTGCCACGTGTCCCGCCGAGAGACTCTGCAGATGTGCCTCTGCCCACACCAGCAACTCTGCTGCCTCTACCGCTAAACCGAGACTCTTCGTTCCTCCCTGTCGATTCACATACGCCACGGCTGTGGCATTGTCGGAAAGAACCCTGACTGCCTTGCCGTCTACTAGACTCTGAAAGGACCGACGAGCCAACCGAATTGCACGCGTCTCCAGACGATTGATGGACCAAAACGCCTCCTCCACTGTCCAACGTCCCTGGGCCACCTGTCCCAGACAATGCGCCCCCCAGCCCGTCAAACTCGCATCCATGGTCATCACCACCCAATGTGGAGCGGCCAACGGTATGCCCTTCGCAAGGTTCAGAGAATGGAGCCACCAGCTGAGACTGCGACGAACAACCTCCGACAGAGAGAGCCTCTCCTCCAGATCCTGCAGCTGAGGGGACCAACGAGACAACAAATCACCCTGCAGCTGCCTCATATGCGCCCTGGCCCAGGGAACTACCTCTATTGATGCGGCCATCAGACCCAACACCTGCAGATACTCCCGCTCCGACGGTGCCCTCTGGGCTCGGAATTGACGGATCTGAGCCTGCAGCTTGGACATGCGAGAGGAAGTCAAGAACACCCGGCCTCTCTTCGTGTCGAAACGGACTCCCAGATACTCGAGAGACTGTGACGGCACTAGGTGACTCTTGGCCAGATTGACAACCCAGCCCAGAGATTGCAAAAAGGACACCACCCGACCGGTGACCTCCTCGCTCTCCGACTTTGATTTGGCCTGAATCAACCAGTCGTCTAGGTACGGGTGCACCAAAATGCCCAGAAACCGCAGAGCTGCTGCCACCACGACCATCACCTTGGAGAAGGTTCGAGGAGCAGTGGCCAGAGCGAAGGGAAGCGCGCAAAACTGAAAATGTCTCTCCAGCACCACAAAGCGAAGAAAACGCTGATGCGCCTCCAGGATGGAAATGCGCAAATATGCTTCCGTCAGATCTAGAGAAGTCAGAAATTCCCCTTCCTGAACCGCTACAATGACCGAGCATAACGTCTCCATCCGAAAGGAAGGAACCTTTAGGGCTGCATTGACATTCTTGAGATCCAAAATGGGACGAAAAGCGTCCTCTTTTTTGGGAACCACAAAGTATATGGAATAACATCCCTTTCCTCTCTCTGCTAGAGGAACAGGTACTACAGCTCCTAAATCTATCAGGCGCAACAAAGTATCTCGGACCGCTCTCGCCTTGTGCCGTGAATGACAGGGAGACACGAGGAAGAAGTCGGACAGAGGTCCGTCGAACTCTAGCGCGTACCAGTCTCAGACTATCTGCAGCACCCACTGGTCTGACGTGATCTGGACCCACCTCTGGTAAAACAAGCGTAAGTGAGCCCCCACGCGAACCAGAGGCTGGGCCCCCAAACCATCATTGAGAAGGACGGGACGTACCGGATGCTCCCGAAGAGAAACCTCACCCTCCACGACGGCCACCGCGAAAGGACTGGGTTCTCTGAAAGAAACGACCCCTAGTCCCAACAGAATATCTACCAGGCCGATACCGCTTAGCTTCCTGAAACCGTCCGCGACCCGCGGATCCCCTAGAAGCCTTAGGGCGAAGCTCCGGAAGCCGAGGAACCTTAGCATCACTAAGACCTCTCACCAACTTATCCAACTCTTCACCCAAACAGCAAAGAGCCTTTAAACGGAAGCAAACACAACTTGGCCTTGGACGCAGCATCCGCCATCCAACCTCGCAACCACAGGGCCCAACGAGCTGCCACCGCTAGAGACATGTTCTTTGCCGAGGCCCGCAACAAATCATACAGCGCATCCGCCAAAAAGGAGGACCCCAACTCCAACTTTGCCAGATCTTGAGTCAAAGAGGCTCTGTCCCCTGGCGGACTATCTAAGAGCCGCTCCGCCCAGCGGAAACAAGCCCGCGCCACCAGACCTCCACAGACTGACGCCTGTAACGCCAGAGCTGACAAATCAAAACTGCGCTTTAGGAAAGTCTCCAATTTTCTATCCTGAGGGTCTCGCAACGCAGCCCCTCCATCCCACCGGAATCGCCGTAGCCTTAGTCACTGCCGTAACCACGGCATCCACGGTCGGAGGCTTGAAAGAATCTCTATCTTCCTGCGGCAGGGGATAAAGCTTAGCCATGGCCCGAGCCACCTTACATGGCGCCTCCGGCGCCTGCCACTCCTGAGTAATCATTTCTCTCAGATCCGCATTCATAGGGAAAGTACAAGACACCCGTCTGATCCCCTTAACCAACGGATCCTGCTTTCCGGCCTCTAACGGAGCTGCCGCCGGATCAAATTTGAGGGTCGCAGCCACCTGATCAATGAGATCTGACAATTCATCTCGTTGAAAAATGCGAACCACCGAGGGATCCTCCCCAGGCAGCACAAGCTCCTTATCATATCCAGCCAACGACCCCTCCTCCTCTTCTAGGAGGCTAAAGTCACCCTCTGACTCCGGAGGAGAAAAACCTTCTAACTCCTCAGACCACTCTACACGTGGTCTCTTTGCGCTAGCCCCCCCCCCCCCCCCATCCCAAGACTAAGGGGCTCCGCTCGAGACGGCCCCACCTGCCAGGCCTGATATAAGCTCCAAATGAAATCCGGGGGAAACCCGATCCTACCCAAGGCATCACCCCCCGAAGGCACTGGAATTGACTGCCCTGCAGTCCTCCGACTCTCTCAGGCCCGTGCAGCGCCGAATCCAAAATGGCGGCGGTTCCCGCCAAAATCGGAACCGCCGCAGGGCCGCTATTCATAGGCGCCGCAAACTCCGGGACGCTAGTCGCGGGAACCTCCGCCGCTAACACCGGCGGTGCGGAGGATTGAGGCTTCGGTTCCCCGCAAAAACGACAAGTGTTGCCCACCGCGTCAATGCCCCGACGCGCACACGACCGACACCGAAGCGATTTCCCCGATATCTTCGCGAAGCCCAGCTGACCGCCAAAACAAGTGCCCCAATTGTAAGCCCAAAGAAAAACTCACCCAAGCAGGAAAACTCAGCGCCTTGAACACAGCTGAACAGCTCCGTCTCTCCGGAGTGCAGCTCCAATAGCTCTCACCAACATTTGGGCCTGTCTTTTTTTTTTTTTCCAACAATAAAACTTTACTGCAGCCTTTAGTTTGAGCCCTGCTGCTGCTAACACCATCCGGCATTCAAGGCTGCAGTATAACAAACTGCAGCCGAGGCACAAAGCTGCCCAAACGGAGAGCCAGCCAGGGGGAGGGACCCGGCCACCCGGGTGTGACACCCCAAAGGGGACAAAGACGGGCCCCAGCGGACCCGCAACCCCTAGCACACCAAAGTCTTCCAGGCACAGGGATCCACCAGAACCAGCACAGAAACTCTGAAAATAAACTCAAAAACCTATCCAGATCGGGCAAGCTGCACAGGCTGCCTGTCTACCCTCTGCCAAGACTGAGAAAATACTGGCTATAGATGGCTAGGCACAGGTTATAAGTACCGTATTTTTCGGACTATAAGACGCACCGGACCATAAGACGCACCTAGGTTTTAGAGGAGGGAAATAGGAAAAAAAAAATTTTCCTTTTTCCCTCCTCTAAAACCTAGGTGCTCCGGTGCGTCTTGTCCGAGTTTTGGATCGCCCTCCCCTACTTACGTGACGCGATGTTCCCTGGTGGTCTAGTGACGTCGGGGCAGGAAAGAGCCCCCTCTTTCCTGCCCAGCGCGCTGCTCTCCGTGCTCCTGACTGCTTCCTGACGGTCTCGGCGAGATTCAAAATGGCCGCCGAGACCGTCAGGAAGCAGTCAGGAGCACGGAGAGCAGCGCGCTGGGCAGGAAAGAGGGGGCTCTTTCCTGCCCCGACGTCACTAGACCACCAGGGAACATCGCGTCACGTAAGTAGGGGAGGGCGATCCAAAACTCGCTACCTTCGGACTATAAGACGCACCCCCCCATTTTCCTCCCAAATTTTGGGGGAAAAAAGTGCGTCTTATAGTCCGAAAAATACGGTACATAGTTTCAAGTTTAGTGTTCTCAGTCTCCCTCTGTTGGTAGGCGAGCATAACCCAAGCGTCTTGACCGGTCTGGAGGGTTGATGAGGAAAGGCTCGATTGTGCCAAATAAAAAGGCACAAAAAATGGGAAAAAGTCGCAGCCGAGCAGCCTAAAGGCAGCCACAACAAAAAAAAGAAAGGAAACTTCCAAAAGTGAGGAAAAACTAAAACTATTTTTTTTTTTTAATATTTGAGAAGATAAAGAAGAAAGAGAAGAAAAAGGGCGCAATAAACGCAAAAAAAGCAGTTCTCCTGAGCCAAAAAAGGGGAGTAGCGGTAAACACAACTCTCCTGAAGCGTGGATCAAAAAGAACTAGTAAGGACACGCTCGCATCGCGGGCGGGAAGCCATTCGTGCATGCGCAGTGCGCTCCGGCCCGCGAGACAGAGCGTTCTACAAACTTCTAGTTTTTCCTAAAGAGTTCTGGTCTCCTGGGCCGTCGCGGAGGACGACCCATCATGAGAATATTCAGCCTGCTTGTCCTCGGAGAATAAAATATGTCCTCTATGTATTTTCTCCTGGAATCCTTCAAATGAGGAACTTTTAGCTCCCAATTTTTAACTTCCACTCCCATGTCCCCCTCCAGAACTCCTCCACAATGCAGCCTTCTCAGAAAGAATCTAGAAAGAGCCTCGACACTTGCTATACAAACTCCCAGGACCAGACGGCTCTCCCTTTGCAATATGCACACCTGCACTGTGAAGACTGCCAAAAGACAGGAGCAGGCTTACTCAAATTGGCTTGAAAATGCTCAACAGTACTAGTCATCTCACCTGTGCTGGGACTATAAATGCAGTCTGTGCCAATGGAATACAGAGGGTCCTGGGCACACGATCCTTCCTCCTCTTTAATTCTGACTGAAATAGCAGGATCTGTGGCTGTATGACCTATTTGTAAAAGTAAGAGCATGGAAGCTTAAGTTAAGCTACAGCAAAATGCTACATAGTTCATCCTACTCCACCTACCAGACCACAGTATTTCCCAACACATCCCCATGTGATATAGAGTATACCTTGCACACGAAAACTGCAGGGAACCTCTGCAGTACAATGATTATAGTAGATGCTTGAAAAATGGGAATCAGCAACCACTTTGTAACAGAGTAATTCAGAGCCCAACATAGGCCGTCACATCCTCCTCGATCTAGCTCCGAGTTAGCACCAGAGCACCCTGATCCAAATGTTAATAAGCCCAATCAGTAAGCATTGCCTCAAAGTGTTGGAGGAGGTAGTGAAGCCAGGGAACAGGACCAAGTGTAAGAGAGGAAATACCCAGGTAGCTGGAGGTGTGAAACATGGGGGGGGGGGGGGGGGTAATATTGTTTCAATGTCAAGAGACACTGACAAGATATTTCATTTTTGAACCCACTTGCACTGGGATTTTCTCCAGCTACGTCCTCCTTTCCAGGGTTTCCAGGATCGCTTAGAGGAGACTCAACATCAGTTTTGATTCTCATAAGAATATCGGGGCATGGGGTGGCCGAATCTGTGAAAAAAAAAACTAGAACAGTAAATGCCAGATGTTGTAGAGCGATCCACAGAGCAGACCACTTCTATACCATCAAACACAACAGCATCCTAAACATCGAAATCTTCATTGCAAGCCTCTCTCAGTTATAAGAACTTCTAGCTGTGCCTTCTTAGCAGGTCTTGGGATGGCTCATATGAAATTAGAAACCCACTGAACTCTCTGCAGGCTGGGAAACCCAAGACCACACAAGACTGCAGCTTGAAATATGATACCTAAGCATTTTACATTTCTATATTCATTCATCACAAGAGGAGATTTATGGTGCCTGGGACCATCATATACCCTGGCTGAGAGGATAAACTTTTCTTGCATTCTGGACCATCTGGGAAGAGTGAATTTCATCTTTCCTGGGACTCAGTGAAACACTTCTATGGTCTGGGTCATCTAGAAAACTTCTTTTTATAGGGCAAACAGGGAAGTCAGTGCTGATTGGCACGTGTGAGGACTGTATTTTCACTTGTGTCGATAGAAAGTGTATAGTTTTCTCTAAGGAAAAAAAACCAATCATAACTCAGGAATCAGTAGTGCCTTTACCAGAGTGATTTATTTGTTGTATGCTTTTTTGTACCGATTCTTGTTATCTATAATAAAGCAGATTTATTATCTATGCCAGAGATTGCATAGTCCAGTCATTTCATCCCAAATCTAGAGCGAGTGCGATAACACACCTTTGCCGTTACTGTGCTCACGGCTTATGCTGAGCAATTGTGCTATTCCTTTGCGTTATTGCTATAGAATCAAGGTGCCTGAATCTGTCCAGTACAAACAAGGGGAAAGAAAAGGCTGCAATGCCTGTTTTATTATCAAGAAGACTAAGAAGCATTTATCAATTAAATAAAACAATCCTCTTCTTTAACTGCTGCTTGACCAGGTGATCACCCTTTCCTCAAGATGAGAAAACATGCAGAAATCACTTCCTTTAACTAGACAGAGACTCTGTCCCTAACTTCCTCGCAGAACCTGCAGTTCCCACTTACTCGAATAGGAAACATTAATGCTCTGGATTTCTCCCAGGTCCTGGCTCCACTTAGCATTTGGCTCCAACTTATTCTTGACCCAGAAGACGGCGTCAGGATTGACGATTCTGTAACCTGTCTCAGGAAAGCAGAGGTCCATTAGAATACGATGGTTAATAGCACCAAGACTTGCTGACGAATACATATCTACAGCAGTTATACGTCCAGGGAGTTGGCACTTAAAATGTTATTTAATTTTATGTTTATTTTTTGCAAGTAGCTTTTAAGGGGTTAGGGCACGGAGAGAGGGGCTGCTGAAGGACGGGTGGGTGGGGAGAAGGACATGACTCACAGAGAAGGGCAAAAGAGGAGGGGTCACATACAGTAACGTTATATCTGTAAGATTAATTTTACTTTTCAAGTACATATGATGAAGGTGCTGGCCCTTGTATACAGAAGTGAAGCATATTGAAAAAATTACTAATAAAGTCTCAAGTTATTAAAAAAAATTAGCACATTGACATTGAGAGGGGAAAAAGACATAGGAGTTGAAGGGGTGATAGTAGAATTTTCATTACGTGTCAACAATGGAGCAGTTCTGCAAACTGAAGAGTAGCAAATCTCCTGGACCAGATGATATTCATCCCAGGGTACTGATAGAACTAAAAAATGAGCTGGCAGAGCTACTGTTAGTGATTTGTAATTTATCCTTAAAATCGAGCGTGGTACTGGAAGATTGGAGGTTGGCCAATGTAACGCCGATATTGAAAAAAGGTTCCAGAGGAGATCCGGGAAATTATAGACCGGTGAGTCTGACGTCAGTGCCGGGCAAAATGGTACAGACTATTATCAAGAACAAAATTACAGAGCACATTCAAAAGCATGGACTAATGGGACAAAGTCAACATGGATTTAGTGAAGGGAAGTCTTGCCTCACCAATCTGCTGCATTTCTTTGAAGGGGTAAACAAATGTGGACAAAGGTAAGCCTGTTGATATTGTGTATCTAAGATTTTCAGAAGGCGTTTGATACAGTCCCTGATGAAAGACTACAGAGGAAATTAGAGGGACATGGGATCAGAGGACTGTGGATTAAAAACTGGTTGAAAGATAGGAAACAGAGAGTAGGGCTAAAAGTTCAATATTCGCAATGGAGAAGGGTAGTTAGTGGGGTCCCTCAGGGATCTGTGCTGGGACCTCTGCTTTTTAACATAGTCATAAATGACCTAGAGATGGGGGTAACTAGTGAGGCAATCAAATTTGCTGATGACACAAAGTTATTCAAAGATGTCAAATCGCAGGAAGATTGTGAAAAATTACAAGAGGACCTTATGAGACTGGGAGACAGGGCGTCTAAATGGCAGATGACGTTTAATGTGAACAAGTGCAAAGTGATGCATGTGGGAAAGAGGAACCCAAACTATAAATACGTCATGCAGGGTTCAGCGTTAGAAGTCATGGACCAAGAAAGGGATCTAGGTGTCATCGTTGATGATACGTTGAAACCTTCTGCTCAATGTGCTGCTGCGGCTAGGAAAGCAAATAGAATGTTGGGTATTATTAGGAAAGGGATGGAAAACAAAAATAAAGATATTATTCTGCCATTGTATCGCTCCATGGTGCGACCGCACCTCGAGTATTGTGTTCAATTCTGGTCACTGCACCTCAAAAAAAGGGCAACAAAGATGATATGGGATGGGACAACTTCCCTATGAGGAAAGGCTGAAGAGGCTGGGGCTCTTCAGCTTGGAGAAAACGCGGCTGAGAGGAGATATGATAGAGGTCTATAAGATAATGAGTGGAATGGAACGGGTCAATGTGGAGCGTTTGTTTACGCTTTCCAAAAATACTAAGACAAGGGGGAATGCGATGAAGCTGCAGTGTAGTAAATTTAAAACGAATCGAAGGAACATTTTCTTCACTCAACGCGTAGTTAGACTCTGGAATTTGTTGCTGGAAAAAGTGGTTAAGGTGGTTGACTTAGCAGACTTTAAAAAAGGGTTGGACAGCTTCCTGGAGGAAAAGGCCATAGAATGTTATTGAATGGACGTGGGAATAATCCACTATTTCTGGGATGGGCAGGACAAATTGTTTGATCTTTTGGCCGCTGTCAGAGACAGGGTGCTGGGCTCGATGGACCCTTGGTCTGTCCCAGCATGGCAATGCTTATGTACTTATATGGACCAGTCTGGTCCAAGCACACACGTGTGACCTCATCAGTGATAAGCGGGGAGGGGCGTTATCTCAGCAGTGTTGCTTTCTTCTGCAAAATAAATTACATCCTCACCTAGTGAGAGAAGGGCTGCGTGAATCTCCTTCATTACGCTCCTGTAAAGCTCCTTTTGCCACTCCTCCAATGCTGCCCATTCCTCCTCCGAGAAGTAGGCCGCCACGTCCTTGAAGGTTACCGAGGTCTGAAACAATTTTTAAAAAAACAGATTTTAGGACTTACAGCACTTTTTGGGTGCTGGTGATATACCTCACTGCCTCCCTGTAAGCAAGACGTGAATCTGTCACAAGGGATCCAGGTGCCAGTAGGGATGAGATACGAGATACTTATACCCACAACCCTACTTCACCAACCATTTACATATAATGTTGTAATTTTTTATTTTGAAGCTGAAGTTGGCAAGTTTTTACCAACTCCACCCAAAATTGCATCCAACTCAAACTCCATAGCCCTGCTTGTAACCCCCCCCCCCCCTCCTATATATCTTCCTCCCTTACTTCTTTTTCTCAGTTACAATGTAAATTTTCCAATACTTCCTTACCTTTTGTATGTGCTACAGTTAGTGTGACCTATGTTTAATATCCAACAATACTGTCGCTTTGTTACATGTACTTTTTTGTATGATTGGAAACCTCTTAGATTTTTTATCTATAGGCAGAATATCAGATAAACTAAACCTGAACCTAGAGCAGTCCTCAAGAGCCGCAACCCAGTTGGGTTTTCAGGACTTCCCCAATGAATATGCATGAGGTCTATTTGCATGCACTGCCTCCATTGTATGCAAATGTGTTTTCAGGATTCCCCCAATGAATATGCATGAGTTCTATTTGCATGCACTGCCTCCATTGTATGCAAATATGTTTTCAGGATTTCCCCCATGAATATGCATGAGATCTGCATATACTGCCTTCACTGTATGCAAACAGATCTCATGCATATTCATGGCGGAATTCCTGAAAACCCAACTGGGTTGGTGGCCCTCAAGGACCGAGGTTGCCCACCCCTGACCTAGAGGCATTCTCTCCAAATTAGGGGTTTCTCAACCCAGTCCTTGGGACAAACCAAGCCACTCAGGTTTTCAAGTTAGCCACAGTGAATATACATGATAGATTTGCATACAAATTTCTCTCATACATATTTATTGTAGGTATACTAAGAACCTGATTGGCTAGGTATGAGAACCCCTGTTCCAAAGTTTTGCCTCAGGCCATTAGGACCTGATTTACTAAACCAGTTCTCGTAAATTGGGTCTTTTATGGGTTAGCACATAGTATTGGCAGACATCACCCCCCCCCCCCAAAAAAAAAGCATGCTGTCACTATTGTGTAAACGCTGCCCTGACAACTGCACTTGAGGCATGTGCTGTGACCTAGGCCCCACTAGCCTCTCTCTCCCCCACTCGTGCCCCTCCCCCTTTGTCCCTTTTACTCAAACCCCAGCTAATCATTGCACCTCTCAGACTAAAACTGTTTGTCTGAGCAAGTGGACACCTGCATCCCAGAGCAGATCAGTCTTGATGTGCTATTTGGCAACAAGGGGGTGGGGGAGGGCAGACACCACCACCACCACACACAGGTCTACAAAATCCTGAGTGCTGTAGAACGGGTAAATGAGAATCGATTGTTTATACCAGGGGTGTACAACCTCAGCCTTCGCCATGTCGGGTTTTCAGGATTTTCCCAATGAATAGGCATGAAAGCTATTTGCATACAATGGAGGCCGTGCATGCAAATATATCTCATGCATATCCATTGTGGAAATCCTGAAACCACCAACTAGACTGCGGCCCTCAAGGACCAAGGTTGGACAATCCTGGTTTACGCTTTCAAGATATACAAAGACTAGGAGACACTCTATGAAGTTACACATTTAAAATTAATAGGAGAAAATATTTTTTCACTCAACAAATATTTATGCTCTGGACCTTGTTAATAGAGGATGTGGTTAGCGTATCTGGGTTTAAAAAAAGGTTTGGACAAGTTCCTGGAGGAAAAGTCCATAAAGTGCTATTGAGACAGAAATAGAGAAAGTCACTGCTGTCCCTGGGATTGGTAGCATGGAATCTTGCCGCTCTTTGGGATTCTACCAGGTACTTGTTTCCTTAATTGGCCACCACTGGAAACAGGATACTGGGCTAGATGTTGGTCTGACCCAGTATGGCTATTCTTAGCACAAGATCAATTTGAGTCAACTGACAGCAAATACGTAGGTATTTGGGAAGGGTGGGAGAGAGGGGGAAGGTAATTTAAGGGTTAAATAGAAATGAAAAGTTAGCTAACAGGACTCTATTTAAAGGCATGGAAAGAAGAAAGGGTTGAGTAGTGCCTGGATGTAATAACTTCATGCTAAATGGTAGCACTGGCCTTTTCCTTTTGTAATACCTATGTTTTAATTAAAGGACGACAAACCAAATTTGAATAAGAACAGCTCCCGCTCCCTCCCCCCTAAACCGAAGGAGCTCCCACTTACTTCCCCCCCCCACTCCTCTCAGACTCACCTGTAGGCCCTTCCCCAGGCCTACTGTACTACCCTGGTGGTCTGGTGGCTGGTTGGGGCAGGAGTACCCATTTTGAAATTTGAGCCACTATGGATAGGAGCGACTGTGGATCTTCTTTTTTTTGAGGGGGGGGGGCAGAGGAGGAGAGCCACAGGACATAGCAGGTTTCAGTAAAAAAGCACTTGCATTTTCAGCAAAACAAGGCCGAATGTGGATTTCAGGGTGGTTTCAGTGCTGAAGCCGAAACTCAAGTCAAAACGTGGTTAACCTCTACTTTCAGTAGAGATGGATTATACAGCATAATAGCGAGGCAAAAGGAATTAGAGTGGGAAAGCCTCTTTGAATACGTTACACTTATTGAGTCTGTAAATATTGTTTGTTGAAAGCTCAAACATTTTTTATAAAACCCCGTTTCTATCAGATTTCACTCAAGTCCCCAGATCTAAAACACTCAAAATCGTAGTTTGGATTTTGGACCACAAGATTCACAATAACCTAGGAAAGATGCAAGAATCTCGTTGCCAAACAGTTTGCGACATCCCATATCTTGTTACTGCTTAAGCAAACTCATGGCTAAAGCTTTCTGTTCCTTCTTAGTGAGGCTGACAAAGCTGGAGGCAAACAGAGGAACAGCAGTTGGAGTTATGCATCCCCTTGCTGTGGCCTACCATTACTACTACTATTTAACATTTCTAAAGCGCTACTAGGGTTACGCAGCGCTGTACAATTTAACATAGAAGGACAGTCCCTTCTCAAAGAGCTTACAATCTAAAGGACAAATGAACAGTCAGTCAAGTCGAGGCAGTCAAATTGGGGCAGTCTAGATTTCCTGAAAGGTATAAAGGTTAGGTGCCGAAAGCAACATTGAAGAGGTGGGCTTTGAGCAAGGATTTGAAGATGGGTAGGGAGGGGGCTTGGCGTAAGGGCTCAGGAAGTTTATTCCAAGCATAGGGTGAGGTGAGTCAGAATGGGCGAAGCCTGGATTTGGCGGTGGTGGAGAAGGGTACTGAGAGGAGGAATTTGTCCTGTGAGCGGAGGTTTTGGGCGGGAACGTAAGGGGAAATGAGGGTAGAGAGGTAATGAGGGGCTGCAGACTGAGTGCATTTGTAGGTAAGAAGGAGAAGCTTGAATTGTATGCGGTATTTGATCGGAAGCCAGTGAAGTGACCTGAGGAGAGGGATGATATGAGTATATTGGTTCAGGCGGAATATAAGACGTGCAGTAGAGTTCTGAACGGATTGAAGGGGGGATAGATGGTTAAGTGGGAGGCCAGTGAGGAGTAGGTTGCAGTAGTCAAGGCGAGAGGTAATGAGAGCGTGGATGAGAGTTCGGGTGGTGTGCTCAGAGAGGAAGGGGCGAATTTTGCTGATGTTAAAGAGGAAGAAGTGACAGGTCTTGGCTGTCTGCTGGATATGTGCAGAGAAGGAGAGGAAGGAGTCGAAAATGACTGCGAGGTTGCGGGCGGATGAGATGGGGAGGATGAGGATGCTGCAAAAAGAAACTTTCTTACTATCTGCACCACGCAATGCAAACTTCCTGAGAGCCGAGCCATACGGCGCAGCCAGCCTTTAAGTTCATTTCTGCAGCAGAGGTGGCCATGGCAACAGAAACTACTTTGGGGGGACATGAAGCCCCACGTGCCATGGTTATCTAGAATTCCTCTCAAGCCCCGTTCCAAGCTCCCAAAGGCTAATAGAGACATGTATTAAGCTGGTCCAATAACAAATGCTACCACTTTATATCTTTTGTTATTTACTAATGTTAATGACCTGACATAAAAAAGCATAGTTCCCAAAAGATCATTACCAGGTTTCTTGCCAGGCCAACCAAAGCCATGGCCAGTAGAGAAGGCAGGAATCTTTCCAACCATGCAGCCCACCCACCAAGCTCCATCCTCTTGCCTCTGCTAATGACTGCTAATGACCCAGGGGCATAGCCATCCATTCAAATTTATCCAAATTTAAGCATGCCCAGGGGTAGACTTGGGGGGGGGGGGGTTGGAGGGCAATGCATTCCTCCTTTCTCCTCTCTCTCTACTCCCCTTTTCCATGCAAGTTAAACGTACATTTGCTGGCAGGAATGCCAAGGCCCCGCCAGCCAAATAAATACAGTTCCTGACCCGCTCCCCTCCTCTTTGCACTGTTTCCTTAATGTAGAAGTCGGCAGTGTGCCTCTAGCTACTGACTCCAGGGTGAATTGAGCATGCACTAGAAGCACCATTGTTAGCAGCTGAAGGCACCTCACTGACTTTGGCATTAAGGAAGCAGCGCAAGGAGGAAAAAAGCGGCATCAGCACTGTATTTATTTAACTGGCGGGGCTTAGGCATCCCTGCCAGCTATTTAAAGGGATGCTGCAGTTCTGGAGGGGGCTCAAGCCAAAGGAGGGCTGGCAGCTGCCCTATGGCTAAGTCACTGCTTAGGACCAGTCCTGCTGTGCCAGCAATGATATGCAGTGCTCATAGCCCAACCCCAATAACATATACTAGCATTTTTATTTATTTATTTACATCTTGATATACTGCAAAATGGGCCAGAGTATGACAACCATACAGTTTATGGCATCCCATGAGACCACCCACCTCATCCACTCAGAGATGCCAAGTTACCCAGATCCAGGCTACAGATTTTGGGACAATCTTGGAAATCTGACCACTGCATCATGGTGCATTATGAGACCTGTAGCACTAACTTAGCGGAGACTGGGTGGCAGAGTCGGTGGGGGGAGGCGGAGCTAGTGCTGGGCAGACTTCTACAGTCTGTGCACTGAAAATGGCAGATACAAATCAAGGTCAGGTATACACATAAAATAGCACATATGAGTTTATCCTGTTGGGCAGACTAGATGGACCGTACAGGTCTTTCTCTGCCGTCATCCACTATGTTCAATAGGCAGGATCAGGCACTACAAATACTACACTGCTTTAGGATGCAAGTTCAAATCCAGTACGGTCCCAAAATCTCCAGCCTGGAACTTGGCATCTCTGTCCAGTCTACTAGATTTATTGGGCTAACTCAAAACAGCTTCCTCTTTAAACCCCTTTTTTCTACTATTCAAGATCCACTGCAATACTCCAGTCTCTCTCTCACTGTCTGTGTATGAAGGGATATGTGATTCTGCTTTTCTTTAAGTAAATACAATTCCAGACCTACAACAGCATTGTGAGAACACGTCACACTACCTGCGTGTGACATCATCACCATGCGACAGACTGTCGAAATCACACCCCCCTCCCCTAACAAAAACAAGCATGGGGGGGGGGGCGAACAAGGAGCTAAACCTCCACTGGGGGAGAACGAGCAGGAAAAAACTAATGGGCAGAAAGCATAAAACGGGTAACCGGGAACTCAACGTCCTCAACCGGACCAGAAGCCTTGCAGGGAAGCGGTTATGACGTCACTGAGAGCGAGTCACACTCGACCGGGGACCTTCTGCCATCTACTACCGCCTCCTTCTATCTTAAACTCCCCATCGTCCGTCCTACCTTCAAACTCATGCCTGCGGTCGCCCGTCACCGGCCTCGCCGTTTTCTTTCTTCAACACCCCGCCCCCCCCCCTCAGACGCAACTTCTCTCTCCTTCGGCACCGTATGCGTGCGCCCTGCTAGAAAGCGGAAGTCGCGTCACAAGGGGGCGGGGCGCAGAATGGGAAGGGAAAAGGTTGCTTTGGAGGAGGGCGGGGCGACCAAAGACAAGGTTGGGTTTTCCATGGACAGGATCTTCTAGCCACACCTCTGAATATACGCCACGATGACATGCGTGACCCGGCTATCCAATAGTAATGCTTAAAAAGTAAAAGCAATAAAGTTAGCACATTCCCGCCCAGATATGCAGTATAAATACCGTATGACAGCCCAGACAGAGTGACCAGTCAGTTTTATTTTTTCCGCGCTGACAGATGACCCGGTATTTTTTTCTTTTCAGTCAGTCAAAATTTGTACTCTCACAAAAACACGGGATTTGACGACTTTAGAGCAAGTTAATATATAAGTTTTCTAACCAATCTTTACCAGTTCTGTCTTTACAGGTATCGGAAGTTATGGAGAATAATATTATCCCTGCTCTCCCCCTTGCCTTTGTGCCCGGGGATCAGGTGACTTAAATTCCTGCTCTCCCCCTTGCCTTAGTGCCCGGGGATCAGGTGTCTTCCATTCCTGCTCTCCCCCTTGCCTCAGTGCCCAGGGATCAGGATAATGTTGGCTGTAATGGACAGAGAACAGATGCGCATAAAAATATGGCTCGACTTTACAGCGTATAGGTAAGTTCTCTAACCAAATCTTTACAAGTTCTGTCTTTACAGGTATCGGAGGGTTTCAGCTGTTATGCAGAATAATATTATTCCTGCTCTCCCCCTTGCCTTAGTGCCCGGGGATCAGGTGACTTCAATTCCTGCTCTTCCCGTTGCCTCAGTGCCCGGGAATCAGGACATTTCTTCACTGCATGGACAGCAATTGCCTCCTGACGTTTTGCCTGTAGCAGATGCCATGTACAGAGGTTGACGTTGAGGTTCTTCGTGAATCGACATCGGAGTCAAGCTCATTAATCTCGGATAGAGCCTTTGAGGTTGACTTCATCCTGTGAGTTCGACGTCGGGCATGGGTGCCCATTTCAGAATTGCAGTCAGAACTGTCCATCTCGACGTGGACGTTCTCGATATCGCCGCCCATTTAGAAATAGTCAAACATCGACGTCATCATCAGCTTCTGCATTTGAGGCTCAAAAAAAAAAAAAAACCCCAAAGTTGAGCTAAGGCTCGTCAGAGGTCTGCAGAGTGTAAGAGCTTTAGACATACTTGTTCTTCTTCTTCTCTCCAGTTGAACTTCAGAGAGAGATCTCCATTGAGGGGCGAGACTGCATAGCCTTCCTATTTGAAAGGAAGATAAGCAGCGTTGGCCCTGGCTGGGACCTGGAAGGGTGACCCAGTTATACAGTACAGACTAAAATAAACAAAAGGACTGAATGAGTCAATTGGTCTTTAAATCTGACAGGGCAGGAAATCCCTGATACTTCTTCTTTGTGTTCCACTAATCAGGAGGAAGATTTCCCGGAGCAAGATGATTCTTATCCAAACTTTTTACAAAAACTGGTTGATGCATTGAATTTTTCTCTTACTTCTCAAGGAGAGGTTTCTGAGGATAAAAGATTAGTCACTAAGTATTTTAAGTTGGCTCCCTATACCATAGGTGCTTCAGGACCATCACAAATTGATATGGAATACGCCTATTCTATTCGCCCTACCCACAGGTCATTAGATGCTAAATATAAGGTTCATGAACTTTTCGGTCATGGTAAGAGTCTGCTTCCCCACGCATCATTGTTGGTTAAATCTATGATGCGTAGAAATAAGTTGCAGAAAGATGTCACTAATCATCCGCCTCCTACGGATTTAAAGTTTCTGGATATATTAGCAAGAAAGAATTTTCACTATTCTATGCTGTCTGCTCGTATTTCTCTTCATATGTTTCATCAGTTAGAATATTTATATACTGATTTGCAGGGCATGCATCTTTTTCAGTAGATTATGGCAACTTTAGAGGAGACTTCTAAGCAAATGATCAGTTTTATACTTCTGTCAGAAATGTAGTTCCTTCAGTTGCTTCAAGATGATTATCTTGGTTAAGAGCCTCAGCTTTGGGTGAGCATGTTCATGAAAAGATGGCTGATGCTCCTTTCTTATGCTGATTCCTTATTTGTAGATACAGTTAAACAGTTAATTTAAGCTCTTAAGGAAGATGGTACAACTACTACTACTACTTATAGCATTTATATAGCGCTACCAGACGCAGGCAGCGCTGAACATTTGACATAGAGAGATTTTCTCTGCTCAAAGAGCTTACAATCTAGGTACATCGCTTGATACCTTGGAGCAGGATAATACCAGCCTTCTAAATCCAGTTATAAGAAGTGGACTTATCTCTAGAACCAGATTTCAATAGCGTAAATCTTTTGTTCATCAACATCCTGATTATCAATTTAAATCTCAGTATCAAAGTTACAATTTTCACACTAGACCAGCTAGAGTAAGGCATTCTCAGAAGCCTGTTCAGACACATCAGCAGCAAAAACCTTCATTTTGACCTTTCCCAGTGTCAGAGTCCGGTGGGGGGCAGAATTCAACACTTTTTCAAGGTTTGGAGATCAATAACAACAGACAAGTGAATTCTGGTTATTGTTCAACATGGTTATTCTTTGGTATTTTTTCAACCCCACCTCTTCAATCACATACACATCTCCATGTCTCAAGTTCCCAGACTCCACAGTTACATCAAGAACTTTGCAGGCTTCTTCATCTCAATGCTATAGAGAATGTACCTGCTCATGGCATAAACGAAGATTTATTTATTCCCTATTTTTTCTTATCCCCAAGAAGGATAGGGGTCTAAGGGCAATATTATATCTAAGACAACTCAACAACTTTCTCCCAAAATAAAGATTTTGAATGACATCTTTACCAGTAATACTTCCTTTCTTACGTTTAGGGGTAAGGTTTTCAGCCCTAGATCTACAGGATGCTTGCCTACATATTCGTGTTATCCCTCTTCACGAAGATTTCTTTGGTTTGTCTGTCAAGGGCAACATTACTAGTATAAAGTTCTACCTTTTGGTTTAACATCAGCTCCCAGGATGTTTCAAATTTTGTCATAGCTCCAATTGCTCAATTACATCGATAAGGAATCGTCCTGTTTCCATAACTCGACGATTAGTTGATTGCAGCTCAGTCTCCACAGAAGAATCTTTAAGATTTACAGTCTATCTTTATACTTCTCAAAAGGTTGTGGGCTGCTAATCTATTAAAAAAAAAAAAATCAATCACATTCGATCCCAACACAGAGGTTGACTTTCATGGGAGCGGATCTGGTTTCTTGGGAATCTTTAGAAAAGTTACCACTCCCTCAGCTCCTGTGCTCATACAATTAGTTAATTATCTTAAATCAGTGAAGGTCACGACTGATCGAGTTCTTCTATTTTTTTTTTTTTTTTTGGGACATATGGCTTCGGCAGTGGCTGTTCTTCCTAGCGCGACTACACATGCGGCCTCTACAGTGGTATTTAAAGAAAAGATGGAGTCAGAATCGTCATCTTCTTGCTTCAAAGATTCTTTTATCCTACCATCTCAAACTACAGATGTTGTAGTGGACACATCAACAAAATTTCTTGGTGGGAGCTCCGTTCCAATCACCTTTACCAACCAAGATTCTTACCATAGATGCATCCAAAGTTGGTTGGGTGGCACATCTAGGACACTTATCAACACAAGGTCACTGGATACTTCAAGAGAGCTTCTACTCCATAAACCTCCTGGAATTGACAGTGGTCAGATTGGCTGTTCAAACTTTTCAACATCTAATTTAATCACAAGTGATACAAGTTCGTATAGACAATCAGGTGGCTATGTTTTATATAACAAGCGAGGGCACATGGGCTGTCTTCGTCTGTGTCAAGAACCTGTCAGATTTTCGACCTTTGTTCTATCACTCCATTCTGTGATTCAAGCGATCTATCTATCAGGTCAGGAGAATCACATCGCAGAGGTGTTAAGCAGGGAATTTCAACCACGAACGAAGACCACAATTATTCACAACCTTTTTCAGCTTTGGGGCTGGCCTCAGGTAGATCTTTTTGCGTCCCCACAGAACAGCAAATGTCACAAATATTGTTCAAAGTGACCTTCAACGAACAGGATAGCCGCAGAAGCATTTACTATCCGTTGGACAAATTCTCTGTTTTACAACTTCCCTCCAATCCCTCTCTTTTCAAAAGTGTTATAGACGATCATCCAGGACAGATCGTCTATAATTTTATTAACACCTTATTGGCCGAGGCAAACGTGGTTCCTGTACGAACGCAGTTAGCTGACTTCCAACCACAGTTTTCTTCCTGCAAGGCAAGACCTCATCTTCTTCCAAATCTCAGTGACCTCCATCTTACCGCTTGGTATCTTCAAGTAACTCGCTAGGTTCTTCGGTTTTTTCTCAACCAGTTATTAATGTGTGGTTGGATTCCAGGAAGCAGTCGACTAGACTGGTTTATGCGTCTAAATGGAAAACATTTAGCTATTGGTGCACAACACATCAGGTTAACACAATTTCTTGCCAAATTTCTCCATTTTTGGAATTTTTCCTTTTTATCCAATTCAGGATTGGCTGCTTCTTCAGTTAAGGTCCACATTGCAGCTATCTCTGTTTTTCATGATTTGATTGATGTTTACACAGTAATGGCACATCCTATCACAAGGAGATTTTTGAAAGGTCTACTGAATCTTAAACCTCCGATTCAGTTACCCCCCAGTAGTATGAGATTTGAATTTGGTTTTAGAAAAACTCAAGGAACCTCCATTTAAACCACTTCAATGGGCTTCCCTCCAATGTCTTACTTGGTAAACGTTGTTTCTTATCGCTATTACTTCAGCTTGAAGAGTTGGGAAACTACATGCACTCGTATATTACACCCATATACTCAAGTTTTACATGATAAAGCGATGCTACAACCTTATCCGAAGTTTCTACCATAAATAGTATCAAATGAATCAATCGATTATCTTACCAGTGTTTTTTCCACCTCCTCATCAATCTACTCAACACAGTAGATTGCACACATTGGATTGTACCAGAGCATTATCAATATATTTACAGCGTACATCAGGTGGTCATAGACCTTCACAGTTATTTCTTTCTTACAATGTAAAAAATTGACAACCAATATCTAAAAGTACTCTTTCTTCATGCTTCACGTCCTCATGTTACAGCTCATAAGTTTTGTGTTATGGCGGCCTCAACTGCATTTTTACATAGGGCGCCTCTTCTCGACATCTGTAGGGCAGCTACATGGTCATCCCTGCATACGTCTTCAAAGCTTTACTGCCTCAATGCACCTTCATGTGCAGATTCATTGTTTGGACTGTCGGTCCTTTGGGAGGTAATGTAAACGACAACTGTCCTCCTCCTCCTACCACAGGTAACAAATTTCTTTCATCATGTTTATTGGATTATTCATGTTTTATCTATCACATGATTGTTACCTGTGTGTGCTTGGGAGTCTTCAGAGGTGTGGCTAGAAGATCCTGTCCATGGAAAAATCTTAGTTTCTTACCTGTAACGGTAGTTTTCCGTGGACAAAGGATCTTCTAGCCACACCATCCCTCCCTACCCTCCCTAGTTGTCGTAGCTATATTTATTAAACTGACTGGTCTGGGCTGTCATACGGTATTTATACTGCATATCTGGGCGGGAATGCACTAACTTTATTGCTTTTACTTTTTAAGCATTACTATTGGATAGCCGGGTCACGCATGTCATCGTGGCGTATATTCAGAGGTGTGGCTAGAAGATCCTTTGTCCACGGAAAACTACCGTTACAGGTAAGAAACTAAGATTTTCAGTGAGGAGGTCGCGTCTAGAGGGGAGACCAAGTGACGCCAACACGTTGAAATCGATTAGGTCACTGTTTCCACTCCCCTGCACACGTGCAGCCGTCATCCCGTATAGTTAAAACAAACTTATAAGCTGTTGCATCCGCATTGTTGCTGTTTATTGTTGGCAGCATTTGTATTTAATCTCACTTATATTTTCAAACATGCCGGCTTATGCAGCATTCGGATGTGCACAGAGGAAGTAGACATAGGTAGGTTAGGGCAGTGGCGTACCAAGGGGGGGGGGTGCCACGGCGCGTGCCTGCTCCGAGTTCGCTAAACTTCGTTGCTCGTTCGCTGCAGCTCCCTCTCTGCCCCAGAACAGGTTACTTCCTGTTCCGGGGCAGAGAGAGCTGCAGCGAAATCATAGTTTCTTACCTGTAACGGTAGTTTTCCGTGGACAAAGGATCTTCTAGCCACACCTTCTGAATATTCGTCACGGTGACGTGCGAGACCCGGAATCCAATAGGAATACTTTAAAAGTAAAACACATTAGCATTAGCGCATTCCCGCCCAGACCGGTAGTATAAATACCTTTGACAGCTCAGCATAGTCAGTTCATGAAAATAGCTACAACAACCAGGGAGGGTAGGGAGGGATTGTGTGGCTAGAAGATCCTTTGTCCACGGAAAACTACCGTTACAGGTAAGAAACTATGATTTTTCCATGGACAGGATCTTCTAGCCACACCTTCTGAAGACTCCCAAGCATACACAGGTAACCTCACGTAAGACATTATAATATGAAGTACCCACAAACCTGATTTCATAACATGTTACCTGTGATAGGAGGAGGAGGAAGGTTGTCGCTTACATTGCCTCTTGTAGGATCGATAGCCCAAACAGAGAATCTGCTCTAGATGCTGTATCAAGACAGTAATGCTTAGAAAAAGTGTGTAGAGATGACCAAGTAGCCGCTCTGCAAATATCTAAAAGAGGTGCACTATGCAAAAATGCAGTTGAAGAAGCTTTTGCTCTTAAATTGTGGGCTGTCACATGAGGATGTGACTCCTGCTGCTGATAGCAAAAATTTATACAGTGAGTAACATAAGAAGAAAGTGTTCTCTTAGATACTGGTTGTCTGTCCTTCGTAGAATAAGAGAGGAACAGCTGTGATGGTCTATGACTAGTTGACGTTCTCTGTAAATAGATTGATAGAGCTCTGGTACAATCTAATGTTTGTAACCTGCTATGCAGAGTAGATTGATGTGGAGGTGGAAAAAAAGACTGGTAAAATAATGGATTGATTGACATGAAAAGACGAAACAACCTTTGGAAGAAATTTTGGATGAGGTCGTAATATTGCTTTATCATGTAAAATTTGAGTATACGGAGAATAATAAACCAATGCTTGTAGTTCTCCAATTCTTCTAGCTGATGCAATTGAAATAAGGAACAAAGTTTTCCAAGTCAGAAATTGTAAGGAAACTGACATAAGTGGTTCAAATGGAGGATCCATAAGTTTTTCCAGAACCAGGTTCAAATCCCACGCTACTGGAGGTATGTGAGTAGGAGGGTGAAGATTCATTAAACCTTTCAAAAATCTTTTAGTGATAGGATGTGCCATCACTGTACATTCATCAATTGGATCATGAAAAGCAGTAATAGCTGCCATATGAACTTTAACTGAAGATACGGCCATGCCTGATCCCGACAAATGAAGAAAATACTCCAATAATACAGAAATAGGACAAGAAATGGGATTCACATGATGTGATCTACACCAACATTGAAATCTTTTCCATTTAGCTGCATAAACCAATCTAGTTGAGTGCTTTCTGGAAGATAATAATACATCCAAAACTGGTTGAGAAAAAAAGGATGAATCTAATGGATTACTTGAATAAACCAAGCCGTGAGATGAAGTTTGTTGAGATTTGGATGCAGTAGTTGACCATTGTTCTGAGATATGAGATCTGGAATGAGAGGAAGAAAATGAGGCTGGAACAGAGCTGTGTGAGCACCGGAAACCAGGTTTGTCTCGGCCAATAAGGTGTTACTAGTATTATAGCCACTCTGTCCTGAATAATTTTCTGCAAAACTCTTGGAATTAGAGGAATTGGAGGAAAAGCGTAAAACAGATAATTTGTCCAAGGAAGGGCAAAAGCATCTGCCGCTATCCTTTGAGTTGAAGGCCACCTTGAGCAGTATTTGTGACATTTGTTGTTCTGTAGGGATGCGAATAGATCTATCTGAGGCCAACCCCATCTTCGAAAAAGAGCGTGAGTAACTATGATCTTGAGAGACCATTCGTGAGGTTGAAGCTGTCTGCTCAAGACATCTGCAATGTGATTTTGTCGACCTGGGAGATACACTGCTCGAATCACCAAATGTAGAGACAGGACTAGTGCCCAGAGTCTGACTGCTTCTCGACACAGACTTAGAGAACCCATACCTCCTTGTTTGTTGATGTAAAACATTGCCACTTGGTTGTCCACACAAACTTGAATCACCTGAGAATGAAGGAGATGTTGGAAAGCCTGAACAGCTAATCTGACTGCCCTCAATTCCAGAAGATTTATGGAAAAACAACTCTCTTGAATGGTCCACTGGCCTTGCGTTGAGAACTGATCTAAATGGGCTCCCCAACCAATCTTGGATGCATCCGTGGTAAGTATCTTGGTTGGACGTGGTAAATGGAATGGAGCTCCCACCAACAGATGTTGTTGATGTGTCCACCACAACATCTGTAGTTTGATCCGATTTGATAGACATATCCTTGAATAAAGTGGATGTCGAACAGGACTCCATCGTCTCTTTAAATACCACTGCAGGGGTCGCATATGTAGACGTGCAAGAGGTAGAACAGCAACCGTTGAAGCCATATGGCCTAAAAGTATTAGAATTTGGCGACCAGAGATGATCTTTGCTGACAGAAAATTCTGCATTAATTGAACCAGAACTTGGGTCCGATTGAGTGGCAGTTTCGCTAAAGCTTGATAGGAGACCAGATCTGCTCCTATAAACGTCAATCTCTGAGTGGGGGTCAAATGAGATTTCTTGTAATTGATCACTAAACCTAACTCTCCGAGAAGAAGCATGGTCTTGTGCAAATGAAGAAGATTTTGCTGAGAAGAGTGTGCTACAATCAACCAATCGTCGAGATATGGGAAAAGAATTATACCCTGACGATGTAAATGTGCCACAGGAGCTATGACACACTTGGAGAATATTCTGGGAGCTGATGTTAGTCCAAAAGGCAGAACCTTGAATTGATAATGACGATCTTGGCACACAAATCGAAGAAATCGTCTTGATGATTGATGAATAGGAATATGCAGGTATGCATTCTGCAGATCTATGGCTGAAAACCATACCCCTTGTTTTAGCAGAGGAAGAATTGTTTGTATAGATGACATTCGAAAACGTTGTTTGGGAAGAAATTTGTTGAGTTGTCGTAAATCCAGGATTGCCCTGTAACCCCCATCCTTTTTGGTTATTAGAAAAAATCAGGAATAAAACCCCTTGTTTATGTCGTGAGCAGGTACAATCTCTAAAGCATTGAGATTGAGGAGTCTGGAGACCTCCTGTTGCAAAAATGGGATCTGCGATCTTGGAACATGAAGACGTGTAGGTGATCAAATAGGTGGGGGCTGTGAAAATCTGAGAAAATATCCATGTTGAATGATGTCCAAAATCCATTTGTCTGTTGTTATAGACATCCAAGAGCTGAAAAAATGTTGAACTCTGCCCCCCACCGGAATCGGAGACAAGGACTGGTCAAAAAGACGGATTGAGTTTTTGCTGCTGGTTTGTTTGAGCAGGTCGTTGTGACCGCCGGTCTCTACCTGCTCTAGCCTGAAAATTGTAACGTTGAGGCTGAGATTTAAATGGAAAAGTAGACCGCTGATGGCCAAAAGATTTTCGTTGTTGAAATCTATTCCTTGCATTAAAATATGGTAATCTTTTATAATTCAATTTTGGAGGCTGCTGCTTATCCTGCTCTAGAGTGTCCAAAGTTGTACAGTCCTCTTTTTTTTTTTTTTTTTATATATCTGTTTATTGGCACAACATTGAGCATACATAAACATCAAAGCCAACAGACTAATTACAAAACTCAAACGTTCACAGTTCTAGAATAAGGGAATGCCAAACGTACATATTTTAATTTTAACCCCCCCCCCATATCCGCCCCGCTCCCCTAAACCCTAATCTCCCCTCCCCCCCTCCCTCAACAATTCAATATTCTACTTTTTGCAATGGGAGTGAGCGTGTCCCAGAACGGCGACCAGATTTTACAAAATTGGTCTCTGGTGGAAGCCAAATCATTGATCCCTCGTCTTTCTAACGAGCAGCACTGCATCATTGCCCATCGCCAGTGTAGTGTGCAGGGGGCCTCCCGACTAAGCCACAGCTGCAAAATAGTTCTTTTCCCCATCAGCACTGATCTCTTCAAAAAGGCCTGCAGTCCTTCCGGCTTATGCCCTCTTATCAGGAAGATATCAAATAATTGTCCAGGAGTGGGTTTCCAACGCACCTTCCACATAGCCGAGATCTGTTGACCCAGGGCCAGCCAGAATGCTGATACTACGCGACAATGCCAGAACATGTGGCCCAGGGAGGCCCCCCCCATGGCACACTTGGGACAATCATCAGTCTCTCTCAAAGATGCTCTAAAGGCCCTATGAGGCGAAATGTGCAGTCGAAGAATAAATTTATAGTTCAATTCCCACCAGGCTGCATTCGCAGTCACTTTATGAATAGATTTTAGGCAGTTCGTTGCTTGTTGCGACTCCACTCGCCACTTTAATTCCTGGCTCCATAAATCACAAATAGGAGTGGTATCGAGTGGTTCTAGAGAGTCTCGTAGGCAGCTGTGAAAGTATTTCAATGAAGTTCTATGTTGTGCCTCCAAGTTCAGTAACTCATCTTGTCTCTCCCAAACTCCCTGCCTCAGGGAATCTACAGGCAGGGACTGAATATAGTGTTTCATTTGAAAATAAGCAAAGATGTCACCTTGTTCAAGAGCAAATTCCTCGCATAAAGCCTGAAAGGGTTTAATGGTCCCCTGCTCTGTCACTACCTGGAACAGATAATGGATCCCCCGGACAGCCCATCTCCTCAACAAGCGGGAAGATTCTCCCTCCGGAAATGCCGGGTTACCCCGAATCGGCAGTAGGGGCGTCACCAAGTTGCTCCACTTGTGTGTCCTGCAGAGCCATTGCCACGTTCTGCGCAGGGGAAGTATTATATATTTATAGGGTCCCAGTGGAGTTAGCTGATCAGAGGGTGCATGTAGCCAATACGAAAAGTGTAAGGGTCCCATCAGCGTGGTTTCGTTCCTTGTACATGAGAAAAATTCAGTAGATCGAAACCAGTCTGATATGTGTCGTAAACAACTTGCTATAGAAAGAAGTTTCAAATCTAACAGCCCCAATCCCCCCTTCTCCTTTGGCCTCATAAGTTTTTGAATCCCAATGCGTGCTCTCTTCCCCTTCCATAAGAACCCGTTAAGCTGCTTCTGAAGCCATTTGTCCTCTTTATAACCCAACATAAGCGGGAGCATTTGCAAAGTGTACGTCCACCTAGGAAACAATATCATGTTGAATAGAGCTATGCGACCATGCAGAGAGAGCGATAACTCCCGCCATCCCTGCAGGGTAGCCATCAAATTTTCCCTCAGGGGCCCCAAGTTCACTGAATATAAACGAGCTAAGTCAGATGGGATAAACACACCCAAGTAGCGGACCACCCCCTCGGCCCACTGGAATGGGAAATCTCCCACCCAGTCTTCCTTGACCGCCCGCTGTACCGGTAGTGCTAGTGATTTTTGTAAATTTAATGTAAGCCCGGAAAAAACCCCAAACTCCTCTATAACTTCTAAGAGGTGAGGGACCGATACAGCAGGCTGAGTGAGAGTCAAGAAAAGGTCGTCCGCAAAGGCCAGCACTCTAATCTCTGTCCCATGAAGTACCACTCCTTTGACATCTGGGTCCCGTAGTATGGAGCGCAGGAGGGGCTCCAGATACAGTAGAAACAATGATGGGGATAGGGGGCACCCTTGTCTAGTACCCCTTGCCACCACAAGGGGGTCAGAGCGCAGCCCATTTACCAACACCCGAGCCGTGGTGTCCCTATAGAGTGTCCTTAGAGCAACCATAAACCAACCCCCTACTCCAATATATTCTAGGACCTGGAATAGGTAATCCCAGTTGACCTTATCAAAGGCCTTGGCTGCATCCAGACTCACCAACAGTAAGGGGTCCCCAGTGGCCTGGCCATAGGCCGTTGCTAGTAGCACTTTCCGTACGTGGGTAACTGCGTGACGACCCCTCACGAACCCTACCTGGTGCTCCCCCACCAAAGATGGAATGTGGGCCGCCAACCGGTCTGCCAAAACCCTGGCCAAAATCTTTATGTCCACGTTTAGTAGGGAGATGGGTCTATAGGATTCTATTTGGTCTTTCGGTTTACCAGGTTTAGGTATCCGTGTAATAAGGGCCTCGTTCTCCCCCCTGGAAAAGAAACCCCTCTCGGTTACCTCATCATAATAAGCTACCAGGGGGCCACATAACTGGGGTGCCAGGAGTTTGAAATATTCATTTGAAAACCCATCAATCCCCGGAGCAGAACCCAGTGTCAAAGATTTAATAACTTTCTGGACCTCTAGTCCCTGGATTGGGGCTGACAATGCCTGCCGTACTGTCGTTCTCAGCTTCGGCATTCCCGCTTCCTCTAGATAATCCCAAGATAAAGGCCCCCTTTTCTCGGTCACCCGATGCATACATGTCCTCAAAATAAGTACGGAACCCTTCCAGAATCCCCTGTGGAGTGGAAGCACGAATCCCCCTCTGGTTAACTATCGTGGGAATAAACTGGGACGGTGTACTAAGCCTTGCTACCCTTGCGAGCAGTCTCCCCGTCTTGTTGCCAAAACGTTGGAACTTTAAGCGGCCCATCGACAAGTGTCGCTGAGCCTGCTCATGCAAGAGTGAATTAAGGGCCACCAAAGCTGCATCCATGTTATCTTTGTTCACTCTGGTGGGATGTGAGATATGCCTCTTTTTTGCCAATTTATACTCCCTTTCCAGACGTAGTACCCCAGCAGCCAACCTCTTGGTCCTGGCACTTAGATAAGAAATCACCTCTCCACGCATGACAGCCTTGGAAGCCTCCCAGAGTGTAATGGCCGAATCACAAGAGGCAGCATTGGTGTCTATGTAAAATTGCCATTTTGCCTGTAAGTGTTCTAAGAAGTGTTTATCTTGATGAAGGTAGGCGGGGAAGCGCCAAGACCTGGCCCCAGTCGTGCCCCCAGAAAGGTCCAGGACCAACCATATCATAGTATGATCCGATACTAACATCGGGCCGATCTCGGCCTTCCTAACCCTGAAAAACCACTCCTGGGATATCAATATATAATCGATCCTCGACCAAGTCTGATGGACTTTGGATTGATGGGTGTAGTCCCTAGCAGTGGGGTTATGCACTCGCCAAGGGTCCACTAAACGCAATTGGTCACAGAGGGCCGGCATACCTTTCCCACTCCCCAGTCCCGGGACCGCCCTGGGGGAAGATCTGTCTAGTGCAGGATCAAGTGCCTGATTGAAATCCCCCGCCCAGATCCAGGGGGCATCAGTGTATTGTAGGCCCAGGGAGATAAGTGTGTGGAAGAAACTGGGACTATAATCATTGGGCCCATATATCCCACACAAATAAAATTCCTGCCCCCAGTAATTGAGCCGAAGTAGGACTATGCGACCCTCTGAGTCTTTGTAAACTAATTTAGTCTGGCAAGGGAGTCCCTTTTTGATTAATATTGCCACCCCGCTCTTCTTACTTCCTGAAGAGGAAAAATAACACTCCCCTACCCATTGTTGTTTGAGTTTTTGATGTTCTATATCCGTGAGTTTAGTTTCTTGGAGACATGCTATGGTGGCGCCCCTACGCCTCAGCTGAGTCAAAATTTTGTATCTTTTCACCGGGGATGAGATCCCAGAAACATTCCAGGATAGTATCTTTAACTGAGAGTGATCAACCAATTAGCCTCTATCCAAGAATTGAGTTATCAGATCCATTGTCTTGACCACCCCCAGGAGCCAGCCCCTCCCCCCGGGGGGTCCATTCACCAGGCAAAACAGGGGCCTCCCCAGAGACCAAAACACCCCATTCTTTAGCACCGCCCTGGTATCTTGGCACGCACACACTCCCACCACACTCATATAAATCCAAAGAGCTTTCCACTTAATCCTCTCCCCTCCCCCCATGACCAGATCCCCATGTGCTCCCCTCCCCCACCCTCCCTACTTTGTTCTCCCCTAATCCCCCCTCCCCTCACTTCCCTGTCCCCCAACCCCCTATGATCACACATGTATAGAGTCACCTAGATGTTAAGGAAACTGCGCCCCCATAGACAAATACATTAGACCCTTCTCTTAGAACTCAAACATAGTTAAATAACAGCCTATCAAGCAGAAATTTCAAGCTTACAGTACATTAAGTGTAGAGTCCGCACTGCTCATCTTTCCTGAGGCTCTTCCTGGTTGTTATTTCCTTGCCGGTCGAGACCCCCCACAAATTCTCTGGCAGCTGATGTTGAGGTAAAAGAGTGCCAGCGTCCGTTCTGTTTGATTTTCAGAACGGCTGGGTATACTAGCATAAACTGAATCTTCAGGTCGTGAAGACGGCTGCACATGGGGGTGAAAGCTTTTCGTTTCTCTTGTAATGCCGCGGAGTAATCCTGATATATGCGAACTGCACTGCCGTTGAATTTTGTGGTCTCGCGTTTCATACAGTAGCCGTTCAGGATTTCCATTTTGTGAAGGTACTTATGAATTTTGATGATCACTGTGCGCGGACTCGCACGGCCTTCTTGCAACCTTCCAATTCTGTGGGCCCTTTCCAGGCTTAGAGGCCCCGCGTGGTCGGAGAGTGCGAATTCGCTTTTCAGCCATTTTTCCAACGCCTCTAAAAGCATTTTGTCTCCTACTGACTCCGGAATCCCAATGAGTCTTAAGTTTGATCGTCGCGACCGGTTTTCTAAGTCGTCTATTTTTGAGGAGAGAGAAGCGACCGTTGATTTGAGTTGTTCCAACTCCGGGGCAGCTGCTACCGTTGCGTCCTCCAGGTCCAAGACCCTTTGCTCTAACTCCCCTGCCCGGCGAGTAAGATCCTGTTGGCCTTCTTCAAATGTAGCTAGTTTAGTTAGGATTTTATCCAAGCGTGACTCCAAAGCTGCTTCCACTGCAGCGGTAAGTTGAGCTAGTTCTTTTGTGAATCCCGCACTCCCGCTCGGCGGCCCTTTGCGATCTACCGGTTCATCGCCTACGCGAGGTTTTTCCTTCTCTCGCTTGGCGCTTCTGCTCGCCATGGGTTTCGGGGAGGATTCTAAGAACTTGTCCATAAGGTCTCCTCTGCCCCACAGGAGAGATGGCGGGTTTTGCTCGAAAACGGGTCAGTTTTTAGATAAATGGGCCCAGTTCCCTCAGAGAGAGTGAAGCACACGTCCTGCTCCCTCTAACACATCACGTGACTCCTGTACAGTCCTCTTTAAGACCTTCAATAAGCTGTTTTACTCGCTCTCCAAATAAAGAGTCACCCACACAAGGAGCATCAGCCACCTTTTCGTGAACATCTTCACCTAATGCAGATGCTCTTAACCATGAGAAACGCCTAGATGCAATTGCAGTTGCTGCGTTTCTAAGTGATGTATCAAATTGGTCGTGTGTAGTACGAATCATTTGTTTAGAACTCTCTTCCAATTTGGTAAGAATCTGTTGAAAATTTGCAATCTCTTGCTGAGGAAATACTGACTGTAATTTAGACAAATCATCCAAGATGGTATACAAATACTCCATTTGATGAAACATATGGATTGCTATACGAATTGAGAGCATTGAGGACTGAAAGTTCTTTCTCGCTAATAAGTCCATGAATTTTAAATCTTTAGTTGGTGGATGATTGGTAATATCTTTCTGCAACTTATGTCGTCGCATTGCCGATTTTACCACTAAAGATGCATGCGGAAGCTGAGTCATACCATGACCCAACATTTCCTGCACCCTGTACTTATTTTCTAATGACCTTTGCGTAGATATAATAGAATAAGGGGTGTTCCAAATTAATTTGTGATGTTCTTGAAGCACTGGAGGTATTGGTAATGCTATCAATTGCTTAGATAAATTCAAATATTTTGTGACTGAACGTTTGTCCACAGCAGTATCAGTCTGAGGAGAGACAGTTATGTTCAAAACTGTTACCAACTTTTGTAAAAATTTATGGTAAGACTCATCTTGTACAGATAAATTTTCTTCCTGATGTAGAGGTGGAAAGTCAGAAGTAGAAGGTAATTCCTGGTCTAACTGAGTCTGATTATCAACATGTAATGAGTGAGACAAAGAAGGTGCTGGAGAATTTATACAAGATTTATTTGAAGCACACTCTTGTACTGAACTAGATGGAGACACAGACCATATACGTTGTCTGTGGTCTGTATGAGTCATCGAATTTGTTTGAACTGGTGCTATCTGAGGTGACTGCACCTGGTTATTCTCATGTACTGTCTGCTGATTATGTAGGAGTTTTGTAAGTAACTCCAAAATCTTCAACTGTGCAGAAGAAGAAGAGGTTGACTGAGCCCTTGAAGAAGAATGAGAGACTGAATGACGAGAAGCTCTATGCTTTAAAGAGCTGTGATCTGAATGAGAATGTAACTTAGAACGTTTTCTCAAAGGCACATCTGATGATGAACTGGAAGGTGATCTCTTACGACGATTTTTACAAGAAGAACGACTATGCCTTGACAAATTGCTGTGTTTGGAATCATGACGGCATCGGGAGGATCGGCCATGCCGAGAAAATCCTCGATGTCGATCGAGTCCACTGCTCGAAGTCGAGTCAGAAGAATGTGAGCGGGATCGGCTCCTCCCTCCTCGACTTTGATGATCAGCTGATTTCGAAGAACGTCGATATCGACGTCGAGGTCCAGACCTGACATCGTTCTGACGAGCATCATACTCTGTTTGTTGCCCATTAGACACAGCTTTAACCTGATCCCCGGGCCGTAAGGCAAGGGGGAGAGCAGGAGTGGAAGGCACCTGATCCCCGGGCACCAAGGCAAGGGGGAGAGCAGGGGTAATATTCTCTTCCACCGGAGCTGGGGCATCCGACACTGACACAGACATTACAGAATTTTTATGAGAACTTACAGAAGACGATTCTGATTGTACTGCTGAAGTTAAATAGTGTTGCAGCTTAAATGCTCTGATGTCCAAAGACTTTTGGGACATACTTCTACAAGCAAAACAATTTTTGGTATCGTGAGACTCCCCTAAACAGCGCACACATCTAAAATGAGGATCCGTGAGGGAAAGTTTACGAGTACAAGTCGCACACGGTTTAAACCCCGTTTTTCTTTGAGACATAACAGAAATGAAGTAAACCAAGATGACTGACTGACTGACTGAATCTGATAAATTAATTGCGGGTCGTTCCGTCAACGCGGAAAAATTAAAACTGACTATTCTGAGCTGTCAAAGGTATTTATACTACCGGTCTGGGCGGGAATGCGCTAATGCTGTGTTTTACTTTTAAAGTATTCCTATTGGATTCCGGGTCTCGCACATCACCGTGACGAATATTCAGAAGGTGTGGCTAGAAGATCCTGTCCATGGAAAAGCAAAGTTTAGCGAACTCGGAGCAGGCGCGCGCTGCAGCACCCCCCCCCCCCCAGCGGCGTGCACCTGGGGGGGGGGGGGCGCATCGGCGCTCCACCCCAGGTGCCATCCAGGCCAAGAACACCACTGGACTAGGGGCATAGCCATACAGCCAATTTTGGGTGGGCCTGAGCCCAAAATGGATGGGCACAGAATTCAGCTCATCCTGCCCCCCACACTGTGCTCGCCTAAATGAGCTGGTGGGGATCTGTAAACTGCACCAGCTGATGATTTGCACCTCCTTGGGTAGCTGGTGCTCTTCCAAACGCAGCTGGCAGCACTTGACTTGAGCTGACGCCACTGGCAGTAGTCCGCACATGCTCTGTGCTTCTGCCTGGTGAAAACTGAGCATGTGCAGAGGGGCTGGTGTGTGGTACCAGCGCCCGTTTGGAAAGGCATTGGCTGCCTGAGGAGGAGGAAATCTTTAGCTGGTGGGGTTTAGGGATTCCCAACAACCACAACAAGAGAGCCACAATTTACGCCACTGAGGTAGAGTAGTAATTTGTTATAAATCGTAATCAGTGTGTCAATTGGAGAGGCTGGTTATAGGGATGCTGTAGCACGTGTTGTAGTCGTGCACAGATTTTTTTTTTCTCCTGCTAAAGCACCAGTAAAATAGACATCACGTTATGAAACTCAGGTTCTCAACATAGAGTTTCTATTTATTTACTTATTTCCCACATTAAACATGAATTAGGTTGACGAGCATTTAAAATCTTTTCTTTTTCTGTGCCTAGATCAAAAGAGAAAGATAGTCTGTGGCAACTTAACATCTGGGCCAGCAGCAGCCAGTCAGATTTTCAGGATGGCCACCATGAATACACATATTTGTGGGCATTGAAGACTCACTACTTGGCAGCTTACTTTGTATCTATATGATAAATACCCTGAAAACAAGATCAGCTTAAATGTGCCCCGTGACCACATTTTGGAATCACCTGACATAACCCAAGGAAAAACAATCACAAAAGCCAACTAGTTAACAAAAAATAATAACAACCAAACACATAAACCAGTCATCTGTCTCATGTCTTGAACTATGAATTTATTTGCTATGCAGCTAAACATGTACATGGTCACAGTTTAACAAAACACAAACACATTATAATAGGGAAAACAATGCAGGAAAATGAGGGGAAAAAAAGCCAAGAGGAAGAGGCTGGTCTTGATTTCTGCACTCCCTGATGCCCTACGACAGCAACCACCTATTGCCTTGTTGACTGCTGAGTTATGGGTTAGTGGAGTGCAGTGAAAGGAGCATGTCATCAGACCAGACTTGAAGCAAGAGTAGGAGCTTTTCAAGGTCTAATGACATATTCATAGGGATCTGAAAGGCAGTACACCTGGTAGCTTCATGTCCGATTTTGGTGCTGGGAAGGAGAGGCAATTGTGAGATAATTGTGCTGGGCCAATTGGAAGTACATAACAGGATGCAAGCCTTCCAGAAATGCAGGAAATCTACAGTGCAGTGGTTACCAAACCTGGTCCTGGAGGTACCCCAGCCACTCAGGTTTTCAGGATACCCACAATTAATATTCTTGAGACAGATTTGCATGCAATGACTCCATTGCACACAAATCTCTCTCATGAATACTCATTGTGGATATACTGAAAACCTAACATCTACACCCATGCCCCCCCCCCCACACACACACACACAAGGTAATTTGAATGCAGACCATGTGCTGCTTGCCCTATATGGGTGACCCATCAATGTATATTGATTTTTTTGGCTGCCGGGGATTAATGAGATCCTTGCTAGCAGTGCCTATCTAGGGAATTAAGACTGAGGGCACTGCTGCCAGAATGGAACAGGAACAAACAGCACCAGTTACCTCCCTTGGCTCACAGCAAGGCGTCCCTATATTTGCAGAATGCAAGGTTTTGTATGAGAAGTCACCACAGGCAATTCACTGAAATCCTCAGCTCAGTGTGAAGCAGTAGTCAAACACAAGTAGACTCAGGATTTATTTAGAAAGGAATACTAAAATGCCTCTGCAGAGATCCATACGATAGCACCTTGAGTACTGCCCGCAGTTCTGGTCTCCCCATGTAAAAAAAGATATAAATAAACTAAAAAAACAAAGCTAAAAGGGATGGAACAGCTCACTTATGAAGAAAGATCAGGGCTCCACCTTGGAGAACACTCAAAGGGGACATAACCAAGGTTTCTAAAATCATGAGTGGAATGGAACGGGTAAATATGGAATGTTTATATTTAATCCTTCAAATAGTACCAAGACTAGGAGATATTATGTCATGAAATCAACAACAGATTTAAAACAAGTATTTTTGGGTTTTCACTCAATGAATAATCAAGCCGTGGAATGTGTCGCATCTAACATAACAGGGTTTAGACAAATTCCTAGAGAGACCTATAATTAATTCTTAGCCAGGAAGCCTTGGGGAAGCCACTGCTAATCCCTGGGACTGAGCAGCAAGAAAGGGATTTATTCTTTGGGATCAGCTGGTCGAGTCCTAGTGACCACTGTGGGAGACAGAATGTTGGGCCTTACGAACCTTTGGTCTGACCAAACGTGGCACATCTTATGTTCTCGCTGTGGTCTTGTCCACTGCGAATGTTCCTGATGCCTTCAAACATGCCGTAGTCACACCACTCCTTAAAAAAACTTCATTGGACCCTACCTGTCCTTCCAACTATTGCCCCATCTCCCTCTTCCCTTTCCTATCCAAGATACTTGAACGTGCTTGTTCACCGCCGTTGCCTTGACTTTCTTTCATCTCAAGCTATTCTTGATCCACTTCAATCTGGCTTTTGCCCCCTTCATTCAACTGAAACAGCACTTGCTAAAGTCTCCAATGATCTGTTCCTGGCCAGATCCAAAGGTCTCTATTCTATACTCATCCTTCTCGATCTATCTGCTGCTTTTGACACTGCTGATCACAGCCTACTCCTTGATATGCTGTCCTCACTTGGATTTCAGGGCTCTGTTCTTTCCTGGTTTTCTTCTTATCTCTCCCAGCGTACCTTTAGCATATACTCTAGTGGATCCTCCTCTACTTCTATCCCACTGTCAGTTGGTGTACCTCAGGGATCTGTCCTGGGACCTCTTCTCTTCTCCATCTATACACATATGAGTTTATCTTGTTGGGCAGACTGGATGGACCATGCAGGTCTTTTTCTGCCGTCATCTACTATGTTACTATGTATCTATACTTCTTCCCTTGGTACTCTGATCTCATCCCATGGTTTTCAGTATCATCTTTACGCTGATGACTCCCAGATCTACCTCTCCACACTAGAAATCTCAGCAGGAATCCAGGCCAAAGTATCAGCCTGCCTGTCTGACATTGCTGCCTGGATGTCTCAGCGCCATCTGAAAATAAACATGGCCAAGACTGAGCTTCTCATCTTTCCCTCTAAACCAACCTCTCCTCCTCCCCCATTCTCTATTTCTGTGGATAACACTCTCATCCTTCCTGTCTCATCAGCTCGTAAGCTTGGGGTCATCTTCGACTCCTCCCTCTCCTTCTCTGCACATATTCAGCAGACTGCTAAAACCTGTCGTTTCTTTCTCTATAATATCAGCAAAATTCGCCCTTTCCTTTCTGAGCACACTAGCAGAACCCTCATCCACACTCTTATCACCTCTCGCTTAGACTATTGCAACTTGCTTCTTACAGGTCTCCCACTTAGCCATCTCTCTCCTCTTCAATCTGTTCAAACTTCTGCTGCACGACTAATATTCCGCCAGTGTCGTTATGCTCATATTAGCCCTCTCCTCAAGTCACTTCACTGGCTTCCTATCCGTTTCCGCATACAGTTCAAACTCCTCTTATTGACCTATAAGTGCATTCACTCTGCAGCTCCTCAGTACCTCTCCACTCTCATCTTTCCCTACATTCCTCCCCGGGAACTCCGTTCACTGGGTAAATCTCTCTTATCTGCACCCTTCTCCTCCACTGCTAACTCCAGACTCTGTTCCTTTTACCTTGCTGCACCATATGCCTGGAATAGACTTCCTGAGCCGGTACGTCAAGCTCCATCTCTGGCTTTCTTCAAATCTAAGCTAAAAGCCCACCTTTTTGATGCTGCTTTTAACTCCTAACCCTTATTCACTTTGTTCAGAACCCTTATTTTATCATCCTCACTTTAATATTCCCTTATCTCTTGTTTGTTCTGTCTGTCTGTCCAAATTAGATTGTAAGCTCTTTTGAGCAGGGACTGTCTCTTCATGTTCAAATGTACAGCGCTGCGTACGTCTAGTAGCGCTTTAGAAACGATAAGTAGTAGTAGTAGGGCTATAGCAACTGCTTGTATGCACCGCCAACAAGCACAATTTAAGTTTAAAAGGTACCCCTAGCTCAACTGAAACTCAGTTCTCCAACTGGCTCAGGTGCTACTCCAGATTCAAATCCAGAAGCTGCATGATTAATCATCATTCATCCAATGACGACGGAGAAATACTGAGCATTCTAAGGCTGCACAACGCCCTTAAGGGGCAAAACACACAGAACTATTTTGCTTCTCTGTCTCCATCTGCTGGTTGACGGGCATAATCCACAAGTTCTGGGCTGGCTTGGTATGGATGCTAAGGAATGAACAGAACAAACTTCTGCCCAGACATGCAATTCAAAATGGAATTTCATAAGCCCTCTCTGCTCATGAGGCACGGTCAAGAAAGTGGCACCCTCTGTCATAGGATCTGGCAACGTGATAAAACGCAGCTCTGGCTTTTGGGTGTTTAAAAAGTACATTCCTCCGACCCCTGGAACCCGTCTTCAGGGAAGGACGAGGACATGGAAGTACACTACGCCTTCCTACAAAGGTCTCGGCTTCAACAGCTGTTCTCTGCATGGGTAAAGTAGTTCAGATAGAGGCTGAAGTGACAAATTTGAGCTGATTGGGAAGATAATGCCATAAACCCTTAATGAAGTGAGACCAACATATCCAATTCGGTTTGTTCCATTCCTTTGTTGCTCCGTCTTTCACCCCAGAAATCATTCATGAGCCATCAGACAAGTTCCCTGCAGAAGGGGAGAAAAACGGATGGGGGAAGGGGAAGGTCCCTTTGGATATCTGGAGTCCCTCCCCAGCTTCAGGGAGTAATCTGACATATGTTTCCATCTTCTTGGCTCCGTGGTCATTGCAAGTAGTACCATCGAATGAACACTGATTCAATAAATATCAGTCACGCTTCTCTACAGTAAGGGTGCTCAGTTTCTCCACTCACAGCTGACTTAGCATCTCCTCTGACATTCGAACGAGTTGGGAGTGCCTCTGGTAGCAGCACCAGGAACTCAGCTGGCTGTTCTAAAATTCAGTAGGTTACAAGACCTCAAAACACACACATACACGCACACACCCACCCAAATCTCCTATTGAATTACTCTAGTTCTTGAAGCTTTAGAGGCCCTGCATTAACCTGGCATTTTTACGAATGCCCCATGACAGCCACAAGCCTGCTCCCAGGGCATGCCAATCTCCCAGATTGTCTGGAAAAGACCTCTTCTTGTTCACTGGATGATGCTCACAATAGTTTTTTCTCTTGAAGCCATCAGGTTCCAAGGTACCTACTTCAGCACCTTCCTCTCCCCAGTATGTGTTCTCTGGTGACGGACGAGGTTGGAGCTATCGCTGAAGCGCTTCCCGCACTCATCACAGCCATAAGGCCGCTCCCCGGTGTGGGTGCGCAGGTGCTTAACGAGGGAGGAACTCTGGCTGAAGCCTTTGCCGCACACAGAGCAGATGTAAGGCTTCACCCCTGTGTGGATCTTCTGGTGGCGGAGAAGCTGGGCATTGTGGCCAAAGTTCTTTCCGCATACGGTACACAAGAAGGGCCGTTCCCCCGAATGCAGCTTCTGGTGCTGGAGCAGTGAGTCCCGGCGGCTGAAGCTCTTCTCACACTCGGAACATTTGTGGGGCCAGGCTCCGGCGTGACTCCGGTGGTGTAGGATGAGGGACACCCGGTGGCTGAAAGTCTGTTCGCACTGAGTGCATTCATAGGGTCCACAGCGGGGGGTATGAGTCCTCTGGTGCTTCAGCAGGTTGGAGCTGTTACAAAAGCTCTTGCTGCATTCGTTGCAGCGGTACGGTCGAGCCCCCGTGTGTGTCCGCTGGTGGGACAGCAGATGTGAGCGCTGACTGAAGCTCTTCCCGCATTCGGTGCAGCCGTAGGGCCTCTCCCCGGTGTGCACACGCTGGTGACGTACCAGAATCTGGCGGAGACGAAAGCATTTGCCGCAGTCCAGGCAGGCATGCGGCCGCTCCCCTGTATGGATGTGCTGGTGTCGAGTCAGCAGCTGCTTGCGGATGAAACTCTTGCCGCACTCGCCGCAGGCAAAGGGCTTCTCTGCCGCGTGCATGCTTAGGTGATCGATGAGTGCCGAGGGGTCTGGGAAGGTCGTCTCACACTCAGTACAGCGGTAGGCCGACGGCTGCAGCTCCAACGTCGCCACTGCCGCTGTGGTTGCACCGCGCGCAGGCTGCAGTTCACCTCCCGATGAAGGCGAGCTCCACTGCACGCCGGGTTCTTCTCCCGCTCTCTTGTACCTTCCCGCTCTCTTGTACCTTCCAGAAGGGTCACCTGCTAAATGAAAAGAACAACTACTTTAATACTCAGAGAACAAGCTGCTATCGGAGATAAAATTATTAAAAGGAAGGAATCATTATTGATTTTTACCTGTTCCACATGCAAACAGGATTCAGAGCATAAGCCACATTGAACTCAAACTTGTTTGGGATAATGTGGGATATAAATGTCACAAATAAATAAATAAATAAGTTATAGCGGAATTAGAAAGGTACAGAGAAGGGCGACCAACCTGATTAAAGGGATGAAAGGAGTCATATGACAAAAGCCTCAAGAGGTTAGGGCTCTTCAGCTTGGAGAAGAGACGGCTGAGGGGGATATGATAGAGGTCTATATAAATCCTGAATGGACTGGAATGGGTAAACATAAAAATCAACTGTTAACTCTTTCAAAATGTTCAAAGACTAGGGGGCAGTGAATGAAGTTACATGGCAATACTGGAAAAATTAATAGGACAATTTGTTTTTTTCCACTCAATGCATAGTTATGCTTTGAAACTCATTGCTGAAGGATGTCCTAAAACAGTTAGTGTACCTGGATGTAAGAAGGCACTGCTCATCACTGGGGGTAACCGGCTTGTAATTTTGCTATTTTAGGGGCTCCTGCCAGGTTACCTGTGACCTGAATTAGTCACTGCTGGAAACAGGATACCAGGCTAGATGGATCTTTAGTATGACGTGTAATTAAACTCTGGAATTTGTTGCCAGAGAATGTGGTAAAGGTTGTAGCTTAGCAGAGTTTAAAAAAAGGTTTGAATGGCTTCCTAAAGGAAAAGTCTATAGACCATTATTAAATTGGACTTGGGGAAAATCCACTATTTATGGGATAAGTGGTATAACGCGTTTTGTACTTTTTTGGAATCTTGCCAGGTATTTGTGACATGGATTGGCTACTGTTGGAAACAGGATGCTAGGCTTGATGGACCTTTGGTCTGTCCCAGTATGGCAATACTTATGTACTATGTACTTATGACCGAGTACGGCGATTCTATGTTGTTAAAAGCCACGCTGAATCAGACCAAGGTCTGTCAACATCTTGTCTGCAACAATAGCCAGTAACTGTTCATCCCGAGTCTGGCCCCCTTAGCATAGTTTATCTCATTAGATCGGATACTTCCAAATAGAATGACACAATCGGAGTGTGGGGCTCTAGCATGACACGGCTGGGTGTGGGACACTTACCTGGGCTCTCCGTCTTTCCCTCATCGCCGGAGCGTGCTGCCGCCGTCACTTCACCCACCACCACCACCTCCTCCTCCTCTTCTTCCTCCTGCTTTATCCACAGGGCAAGCTCAGGATCATACACGGGATAACCTGTTGGTGTCAGGAAGAAAACACGAGCACATTCAAGATCGTCAATGAGGAGTGCAGACCCGGTTACAGTTCCAGCATCATTCTGCAATGATTTGGGAGACAGGTAGAGTAAATTAATTCGTTTGCACCAGTCTTTTTCAGTGTTACCATTGGAAGCCTATGCAAACATCGCACTTGTGTATGGGAAGCACAAATACAGCACAAACAACTGAAGGAAGCAAGAATACAGCATGGACAGCTGAAGAATGAATCTGAGCCTCATACAGACAAACAGAGCAAGGAAGGGCAGTCATTTCAAATGAATGTTCTTCTTAAAGAATGTGCACACGCCTGTTCACGACTGGTATGCACATGTGCGTAGCAATCGGGAAAACAGTGCAAACTCTCCCCTGGATTCTATACAGCGTGACCAAAACTGGAGTGCGCAAATCCAAATTTAATTACCTTAACAAGCCAATCAGCGCTGATAACAGCGCTTAACAAGCAATTATCAACACTACGTGGCATTAATCTGAATTTAGACACACATCTCGCTAAAGTCTATAAACCCTCTAGGCGTATTCTCTGAACTGCGCCTAAATTTAGGCGCGATTTACAGAATACGCCTAGGTGGAAATTATTTTGGTGCCATAAAGAGAATCTAGTCCCATGTGCTTATAGCATTCATTGTGTTGAGAATTCTGACTCAGCCAAGGTCTGTAATGGCCTGAGCTCTATGACTGGGCCCGCCACCATTCCAGTGGGGGGGTCTCTGGCTGTACCATAATTATACAATTGCAAACCACGCACACAATACATTTCTGGGTGCTCGTCCCTGGTACCAGTATGCCCCAGGCTCCAAAGATGTAACCTGATTATACTCACGAGTGCTGTTGCGCTTGTTCCTGTCCTCCCCTCCCAGCAGGTCTTGCTTTCCATGTGTACACACTGTCCCTTTCGAATTCACTCTGAAGAAAACGTCTGGCTTCACCATACCATCCCCTGCACAAAAAAACAACCAACAAAAGAATATGGGCAAATAAAGAAACAAAAAAGCTTTCCCCAACTTTTTTTTTTGTAGACGTTGTGTCCCCAGGATGGGGGTTACATTCACTAAAGTTTAAATCTACAGGGATTGCTCTGATCCTCAAGAAAGTGAAAGCTACAAACTCCTTCTCTTTTTGCATGGGCTAGGCTTAACAAAGACATGTAATTAAACTCTGGAATTCGTTGCCAGAGAATGTGGTAAAGGTGGTTAGCTTAGCGGGGTTTAAAAAGGGTTTGGACGGCTTCCTAAAGGAAAAGTCCATAGACCATTATTAAATGGACTTGGGGAAAATCCACTGCTTATTTCCGGGATAAGCAGCGTAAAATGTATCTTGCCAGGTATTTGTGACCTGGATTGGCCACTGTTGGAAACAGGATGCTGGGCTTGAAGGACCTTTGGTCTGTCCCATTACGGCAATACTTATGTAAGACACAAGATAAAAGAAAGCCTCAGAGGCAGAAACAAAGCAGAGGGGTCAGGATGGTCTTTGTTCAAGAGGATTCAGCTCTTGGGAGTTAACAGCGGCAGGGATGAGGGAGGGAGAGATTTTTGCTCAAGACCAACCCATGTGTCCGCATATGACTGGCTTGGCCTGATCACCTCAGAGATGGCTGAACTCTGTTTCGGCATATTCAACATCCCTTCCCCTCCCTCCCTTCCATTTCTGCAGCAGGAAGGAAAAATCATTTGCCCTTCTCCACCCTAGGCCGCAAGATCCCAGGCCTGCTTCTCACCTGCGGTAACATCTTTGTGGCTCACAAACATCCCATCTGCCTGGTGCTGGCCCCCAGGAGCCGGATCCTGCCCCTTCTGGATCCTCACCAAGACACTGGGGTTCACGATAGTATACCCTGCCAGGGCAGAGAAGAAGAAGGAACTCAGAAAGCAGGATCACTTCTATGCTAGCTGCTCCCTCTTGAACAGTTGTATTAATAAAATTGGAGGGGAGTACGGCACATAACAACCGTTCCTAGCTGAACCCATTCATGTCCCCACATCAAAAACACTCAAAAGGGGTCATTCTATATACAGGAGATAACAGTAATTCAGCAGATTTGCACATGAGCATACTTGGGGGCCCCTTTTACTAAGGCGTGGTAGGCCGTACCGCGGGACAAGTTCAAGCGTCCTGTGGTAGTTTCCTGCCCAGTGCACGGAAGGCATGCCTGTGCTAATCGGATAGTGTGGGGTACATTACCTGAACAGGTCGCGGTAAGGGCTCCAGCGGGAATGGCCACGCGCTGAGAAAAATTAGCGTGTACAGATTTGGTTGGAAGAATGGGCTTTTCAAGGGCTTCAGTGACAGCCTTGGAAGTTTTAGAACAAGGACAGTGTCGGGCAGACCTCTACTGTCTATGCACTGAAAATGGCAAGGACAAATGAAGATCAGGTGTACATATGAAGTATCACATCATATCTTACGCTATGGGTTTCTCTTTTTCGGCAGACTGGATGGACCAAACAGGTCTTTATCTGCCATCATCTACTATGTTATAAGGTGACGCCAAAAAAAAAAAAAGAACCCCCTACGTTTTTGCTGTTTTCTCAGCAACCACTTGGAATTTCAACATGAAATTTTAAAGCTTTATTTGTTGTTACTATCCACGTGTATGTGGCAAGTGGAATGAGATTGTCTTTAAACATGGCAATGTTACAGACCTTTTAGCGTGACCACCCAGCGATTTTCACGCATTCAAAAATGCATCTTTGCATGAGCTCAGCAACCGCTGTGCACTCACATCCTGCTTCTTCCGAAAGGTTAACACGCAAACTACTGTTATTTGAAAAAGCAAACAAACCAGGGTACCAGCTTACTGTTAATGATGTCACAGTAACGTAGACTTTTCTCAACAATAATTTGAATTTCAATCGTTTGTATTTGATAATATGATAATTTACAGGTAATTTCTTTAAAAGCATTTTAGTTCGGAATGGCAAGGTGTTGGGAGATGAAGGGACCGATCGACAAGGCTGTTAAGAACTTCCCAAAGTGACTGATAGCTTGTGTTAAAACTGGGGGTGGACACTTTGAGCATTCACAGTGACTGCAAAATTCTGACATACTGTTAACTGTATCATTTCAATGAAGTTATTTTACTGTGTTTTAGCTTGATCATTTTAAATGCACAAAAATCACAAGGTAGTAATGCTAAAATATCAGTAACGTCAACATAACTTAAGATAATTAAATGTTGTTTAACAGTAATACATAAGTATGATGACTAAATAAGTGCAAAAAATTTCTCATTGAAATTCAAGGTGGTTGCTGAGAAAATGGCAAGAAACTCGTTGGGGGGGGGGGGGGCTCCTTTTTTTGCCTAACCCTGTAGAATACTAGCTGAGCGTCCAAATTTTAGACGTTACCCCTCAAACTGTACTTTGCGTCTTAAACCAAAAGTTTCACAATAACCTGGGAAAGAAGTAAGAATTCCACTGCACAGAAATTTGAGTTATCCCATGTTTTTTCTACCCATCTCCTTTCTCCAGTATCTTGTTGCTTCTTATGCAAACTCATGGCAGTAACCTTCTGTTCCTTTCTAGTGAGGCTGACAAAGCAGGAGGCAAAAGGCAATAGAAGTCTTTCACTCCTAATCCTCCTTCCTCCTAAGACTAGAAATATACGGACTATGAAAGACCTACTGCAGTACAGATTAAGGCATAAGGATAAGTGCTGGAAATTAAATCATAAGGTATGTTAAAATGGCCATTGTGCAGTGCAATGTTTTTATACAGATAACATGGAGGGGCATAATCGAACGTCGCTTTGGCGGCGCAACAGCTGGCCGGAACCATATTATCGAAAAAAATGGCTGGCCATCTTTTTTTTCGATAATATGGTTTAGCCCGGCCAAATGCCAGAGTTCGCCGGGTTTGAGATTGCCAGTTTTTTTTTCAGCGATAATGGAAAAAATGCCGGCCATCCCGAACCCGGCGAAATCCAAGGCATTTGGTCGTGGGAGGAGCCAGCATTTTTAGTGCACTGGTCCCCCTGACATGCCAGGGCACCCCTAGGGGGCACTTCTAAAAATGTTTAAAAAATACAAAAAAAAACCTCCCAGGTGCATAGCTCCCTTACTTTGGGTGCTGAGTCCCCCAAATCCTCCCCAAACCCACTCCCCACACCTCTACTCCATTACCATAGCCCTTATGGGTGAAGCGGGGCACTTACATGTGGGTACAGTGGGTTTTGGGGGGGTTTGGAGGGCTCAACACTTAGCACCACAAGTGTAACAGGTGGTGGGGGGTTGGACCTGGGTCTGCTTGCCTGAAGTGCACTGCACCCATTAAAAACTGCTCCAGGGACTTGCATACTGCTGTATGACATTTGAGGCTGACATACAGGCTGGCAAAAAAGTGTTTTTATTTTTTTCGTGTGGGAGGGGGTTGGTGACCACTGGGGGAGTACGGAGAGGTCATCCCCCATTCCCTCCAGTGGTCATGTGGTCAGTTGGGGCACCTTTTTGAGGCTTGGTTGTGAAAATAAAAGGACTAAGTAAACCTGGCGAAATACTGCTTAACGACACTTTTTTTTTCCATTATCCGCGAAAGCCGGCCATCTGGTAGCCACGCCCATGTCCCTCTTTCGCTTCGCCGGCAACACGCCCCTTTGAACGTTCGCCAGTGAGGCGACGGGAAAGCGGCGATGCTGTCAAAAAAGCAGCTTTCGATTATACCGATTTCGCCACTTTTCCGAGATCGCCGGCCATCTCCCGATTTATGTCGGAAGACGGCCGGCGATCACTTTCAAAAATAAGCTGGACAGTAACATAGTAGATGACGGCAGAAAAAGACCTGCAAGGTCCATCCAGTCCCCCCAACAAGATAAACTCATATGTGCTACTTTTTGTGTATACCCTACCTTGATTTGTACTTGCCCTCTTCAGGGCACAGACCGTATAAGTCTGCCCAGCACTATCCCAGCCTCCCAACCACCAGCCCCACCTCCCACCACTGGCTCTGGCACAGACCGTATAAGTCTGCCCAGCACTATCCGCGCCTCCCAACCACCAGTCCCGCCTTCCACCACCGGCTCTGGCACAGACCGTATAAGTCTGCCCAGCACTATCGCCGCCTCCCAACCACCAGTCCCACCTCCCACCATCGGCTCTGGCACAGACCGTATAAGTCTGCCCAGCACTATCCCCGCCTCCTAACCACCAGCCCCGCCTCCCACCACCGGCTCTGCCACCCAATCTCGGCTAAGCTCCTGAGAATCCATTCCTTCTGAACAGGATTCCTTTATGTTTATCCCACGCATGTTTGAATTCCGTTACCGTTTTCATTTCCACCACCTCCGCAGGAGGGCATTCCAAGCATCCACCACTCTCTCCGTGAAAAAATACTTCCTGACATTTTTCTTGAGTCTGCCTCCCTTCAATCTCATTTCATGTCCTCTCGTTCTAAGTTCATTTTGATTCTTAACCATCTCCTCAAACAGTTGAGTGTTTCCAAACAGCTGGAGACAGCGGACAATCATATTCTTATGCACTGTATCACATTATTTACCCAGGGAACGAAGAGCTGTGTGAATCTCCTTCATTACGTTCCTGTAATGTTCCTTCTGCCACTCCTCCAACACCTCCCATTCCTCCTCTGAGAAATAGGCTGCCACATCCCTGAAGGTCACTGAAAACTGTAGAAGCATGGAGTTCTCAGAGGCTTTGCCATGTGAAACCTAGGAAGGACATAGAGGCTTAATCGCATGCACACACATTTTACATTACATGAGTGATGTCTCTCCAGCATCTCTGGATGAGCTCAGCAGCCACTACTTGAACCTCCTTGCTCACATCCTGCTTCACCCTAAAGGTTAAAATATGAACTGACCACACCTGAAATTGAATAAGTACAGGAACTCTGTGCCTGCTATATAATAAATGCAAATAGATACCAGGCTCATCAGAGATCCTGGTATGTAATAAATGCAGAGACTGGGCTCCCAGATGGCTCCTGCTGTACAGATACAGAGACTCCATGGACTATAAAGTATTATTAACCAATACTTATATTAAAAGATTTCTTACCTTCTCAAATTCTTGCCTGAACATTTCTGCATGTGTGTGCGCGTGTGTAGCTATGTAGTTCCCACAGGTATATAGGTGCAGGTCTATGCAACTTCTTTTACAGCGAAAAGAGGGACAGTTTCTGTGTCTCTGGCCGTATTTTCTTTTGTGTGGATGGATATGTTTATGTTTCCCCGTTTCTTTATGAATCCCTAGGTATCTCTCTGTGCCTGCCTGTTGGATAGTGATGCACACACACACATCGCCTTGCTGGATCTGTAGGCAGAGTCCTTGTATCTGGGTCTTTTGCATATATGTGTATATGCTTGTGTGATTTTTCCTCTGAGTTTCTACAGAACTAAAGCCCTTGCACCATTCTCTCTCTCTTTCTCTTTGTAGGTCTTTGTGCCTCTCTGTCTATGACTTCTCTCTCTCTTTTTCTGGGTCTGTCTCTTGCAGTGCCTCTGCTTCTCTTTCTTTGTGAATCTTTTCTCGTAGATATCGTGTCTCTCTCTCTCTGGGTCTGTCTCGAATCCTCTCTCTCTCCTTCTGTCTACCTAGTGGATTTCTCTTTTGCTAGTGGGTCTCTCCCCCTCTCCATCTATCTTTGGATCTCTGGAGATTAAAGTTCTTGCATTCCTCTCTCTTCCTTTATGGGGGTGGGAGCAGTCGGGGAGTATCTGCAAATCTCTGACTCCGAGCTCAGAACCTTTAGGTGCAGAAATAACCTAAAGCACAACGAACACTCTAAACACCTTCCGCCCCTCTCGCACAAGCAACAGTTGTCCAACTGCGCATGCTCACATTCTGCGGAAGCGCTGCATGTCGGGGAACATGCTACTGCGCATGCGCAAAATGGAAGCGCTGCTTGCAGGGGAATCTTATTGTAGTACTGCTGCGCATGCTCAAAGCAGTGGTATTCGTGTTGGGTGAAGAGGTCGGGGCAAGGAGGTTAGATTGAGAAGAGGACGCGGCATGAGTCTGTTCTGTTTAGTCCATTATATGGATTGAAGCCAGTAGGCGGAGCTTGCCACCTTTTGCGCTCAACCAAAACAATAGCAAACGTTATTGAAAACGATAGCAAGAGATTAAAAATAAGGGACTGCCTATGCCTGGTCCATCTGTATCCTCTCTAAAGGTGTTCCACTTGGATAGGCAGTGCATTAAAAGGTGGAGGGCAAAAGAGTTTTTTTGAAATTGAACAGATTTTTAATTTTATTTGAAAGCTTCCCATATGTAGATATAAATAGCATGAAAATTTGAGTATCAGTAAAACAGCTTAAAATTATTGTAGCTGGTAGAGAAATAGGTTATAAACTCTGTATTTCATGCTCATTTTTCTTATATATATACTAGTAAAAAAAAGGCCCGTTTCTGAGAGCAATGAAACGGGCGCTAGCAAGGTATTTGTTTTGTGCAATTAATGTGTTGAAGAGGATTTTGTGCCAGGGGGCCCTCCCTGGTTCCTTGCCTGGCTGCGCGCGAGTGAAGGGGAGTGATGTCAGTCGTGCTCAGCATGTCATCTGTTGTGTCTGAAGTGGTGGGGGAAGGAGTCCACCTTGTTTACCTTCCGCCGCTGCATTTTGTTCGCTGTCGCCATCGTGGTCCTCTGAGGCGCAGATGAAGGCTGTGGAAGTCCTCTCGCACCCTCGATGTGTAAACGCGAGGGCGGGGCGGGCGCCAATGTTTGCAGGGGGTTGCATAGCGGCGTTCGCAGCGGCGTTTGTAGTGTGTGCTATGTTCAGCTGCCCTCAACGTGTTGACGCGAGGGCGGGGTGGGGCGGCGATGGTGTTCGGACGTCATGGGGACGTCACGACGCGAGGGCGGGGCGGACACGTGGGGACACATTCCGATTTATGCCGCCTCACATTCCGGAAGTGCAGCTTCATTTAGAACGTTCGCCTTGCAAATTATGTGCGGAAGAGGCGTGGCTGGGGTGGGTGAGTGACAGTGAGGGGTGAGGGGCAGGGAGTGGTGGAGTGACAGTGAGTGGTGCTAAGAATTACTGAGTGAGAATTATTTATATAGATATATATATTGTAATTGTCAGATAAAACATATAAGCAACATTCATGAAATTTATGAAGTAGAATAATGTAAAAGTTGCAAGAACAATACAACTAAATATTTGTGCTCATTTTTCTACACTGTTCTATACACTACAGATGGCCAAATTAACTCCTACTACTTACCATTTCTATAGCGCTATTAGAAGTACGCAGTGCTGTACACTTGAACATGAAGAGACAGTCCCTGCTCAACAGAGCTTACAATCTAATTAGGACAAACAGGACAAAAATGGGATAAGGACAAAGAGTAGCAAGAATCCTGAATCCCAAAGACTACTGACACGGAAGAACAAGCAATGGAGGTGAAACAAAAAGATATGAAGGTACCCAAAGACAAAAAACAACCCCAAATCACAAATGTTGAAACACAAACCAGAAAATGTAGATGGAAAGCGATGACCACAAATGCTCGCAGTCTAAGCAATAAAGTTCATGACCAAGCCCTGATGTTGGAGGCAGACTTCCATCTGCGGAATCGGAAAAAAGTAGAGAGATCGTGGATGCTTTTCAAAGTGCTCTGCTCAGACAAATAGTGACGGAACCCACGAGGGAGGGAGCGACGCTGGATCTGGTGCTCACAAATGGGGATAGTGTGTCAAATGTCCGAGTGAGTGCCCACCTGGGCGGCAGTGACCATCAAACGGTTTGGTTTGATATGACGGCTGAAGTGGAGGGCGGCCACTCAAAAGTCCTGGATTTCAAGCATGCTGACTTTAGTAAAATGGGGGAATACCTGAGGAAGGAGTTGATGGGATGGGAGGATGAATGAGAAGTGGAAGGACAGTGGTCCAAGCTGAAAGAAGCTATAAATAGGGCCACAAACCTTTATGTAAAGAGAGTAAATAAAAGCAAGAGAAAAAGGAAACCAATATGGTTCTCCAAACAAGTGGCTGAGAAAATAAAGGCTAAAGAGTTGGCGTTCCTGAAATACAGAAAGACTCAAGAAGAGGATCACGGGGAGGAATACCGGATGAAACTGAAAGAAGCCAAGAGAGAGATACGTCTGGCGAAAGCACAAGCGGAAGAACAAATGGCTAGAAATGTAAGGAGGGGTGACAAAACTTTCTTCAGGTATATTAGTGAAAGGAGGAAGACTAAAAAGGGAATTGTGAGACTGAAAGATGCTGAGAACCGCTATATAGATAATGATGAAGAAAAAGCAAATTTGCTAAATAGATACTTTTGTTCTGTTTTCACAGAAGAAAATCCTGGAGCAGGACCGCAATTGACTGGCAAAAGTACATGTGAGAATGGAGTGGATATAGCACCGTTCACGGAAGAGAGTGCGTATGAACAACTTAAAAATCTAAAGGTGGACAAAGCAGTGGGACCGGATGGGATCCACCCTAGGATATTGAGGGAGCTCAGAGAGGTTCTGGCGGGTCCTCTTAAAGATTTGTTTAATAAATCCTTGGAGACGGGAGAGGTTCCGTGGGATTGGAGAACGGCGGAGGTGGTCCCTCTTCACAAAAGTGGTGATAGGGAAGAAGCTGGAAACTACAGGCCGGTAAGCCTCACTTCAATTATTGGAAAAGTAATGGAAGCGATGCTGAAGGAAAGGATAGTGAATTTCCTGGAAGCAAATAAGTTGCAAGATCAGAGACAACATGGTTTTACCAAAAGGAAATCATGCCAAACGAATCTCATTGAATTCTTTGACTGGGTGACCGGAGAATTAAATCAAGGACGTGCTATGGATGTAATCTACTTAGATTTCAGCAAAGCTTTTGACACGGTTCCCCACAGGAGGCTCTTGAATAAACTAGACGGGATGAAGATAGGACCCGAAGTGGTGAAGTGGATTAGGAACTGGTTGACGGGCAGACGCCAGAGGGTGGTGGTAAATGGAGTTCGCTCGGAGGAGAGAAAGGTGAGTTGTTGAGTGCCTCAGGGATCGGTGCTGGGGCCGATTCTATTCAATATATTTGTGAGTGATATTGCCGAAGGCTTACAAGGTAAAGTTTGCCTTTTTGCGGATGACACCAAGATTTGCAACAGAGTGGACACCCCGGAGGGAGTGGAAAGCATGAAAAAAGATCTGCGGAAGCTAGAAGAATGGTCTAACGTTTGGCAATTCAAATTCAATGTGAAGAAATGCAAAGTGATGCACTTAGGGAGTAGAAATCCACGGGAGACGTATGTGTTAGGCGGGGAGAGTCTGATAGGTACGGACAGGGAGAGGGATCTTGGGGTGATAGTATCTGAGGACCTGAAGGCGACGAAACAGTGTGACAAGGCGGTGGCCGTAGCTAGAAGATTGCTAGGCTGTATAGAGAGAGGTGTGACCAGCAGAAGAAAAGAGGTTTTAATACCCCTGTATAAGACGTTGGTGAGGCCCCACCTGGAGTATTGTGTTCAGTTTTGGAGGCTGTATCTTGCGAAAGATGTTTAAAAAATGGAAGCGGTGCAAAGAAAAGCTACGAGAATGGTATGGGATTTGCATTGCAAAACGTATGAGGAGAGAATTGTTGACCTGAACATGTATACCCTGGAGGAAAGGAGAAACAGGGGTGATATGATACAGACGTTCAAATATTTGAAAGGTATTAATTCGCAAACGAACCTTTTACGGAGATGGGAAGGCGGTAGAACGAGAGGACATGAAATGAGATTGAAGGGGGGCAGACTCAAGAAAAATGTCAGGAAGTATTTTTTCACGGAGAAAGTGGTGGATGCTTGGAATGCCCTCCCGCGGGAGGTGGTGGAGAGGAAAACGGTAAAGGAATTCAAACATGCGTGGGATAAACATAAAGGAATCCTGCTCAAAAGGAAGGGATCCCCAGAAGCTTAGCTGGTGGTGGGAGGAAGGGCTGGTGGTTGGGAGGTGGGGATAGTGCTGGGCAGACTTATACGGTCTGTGCCCTGAAAAACACAGGTACAAATCAAGGTAAGATATACACAAAAATGGCACATGTGAGTTTATCTTGTTGGGCAGACTGAGTAGACCGTGCAGGTCTTTTTCTGCCGTCATCTACTATGTTACTTATTTCTATTGCACTACTAGACATATGCAGCATTGTACACTGAACATGCAAGAGACAGATCCTGCTCAACAGAGCTTACAATCTAATTAGGACAGACAAATTGGACAAATAAGGCATAAGGGAATTACTAAGGTGGGAATGATAAATAATGGTACTGAACAAGTAAGGTTTAGGAGTTAAACGCAGCATCAAAAAGGTGGGCTTTTAGCCTAGATTTGAAGACGGCCAGAGATGGAGCTTGACGTACCGGCTCAGGAAGTCTATTCCAGGCAATGGTGCAGCAAGATAAAAGGAACAGTCTGGAATTAGAAAAGGTACAGAGAAGGGTGACGAAAATGATAAAGGGAATGGGACGACTTCCCTATGAGGAAAGGCTAAAGCGGCTAGGGCTCTTCAGCTTGGAGAAAAGGCGGCTGAGGGGAGATATGATAGAGGTCTATAAAATATTGAGTGGAGTTGAACGGGTAGATGTGAAGCGTCTGATTACACTTTCCAAAAATACTAAGACTAGGGGGCATGCGATGAAGCTACAATGCAGTAAATTTAAAACGAATCGGAGAACATTTTTCTTCATTCAACGTGTAATTAAACTCTGGAATTCGTTGCCAGAGATTGTGGTAAAAGCGGTTAGCTTAGCCAGGGGCGTAGCCAGGCTTCGGCGGGAGGGGGGTCCTGAGCCCAAGGTGAGGGGGCACATTTTAGCCCACCCCCAGTGCCGCCGACACCCCTCGCGCTGCCAGCACCAACAACTTTGACCCCCCCTCCCTGCCAACGACCCTCTCAACCCCGCCGTCACCTACCTTTGCTGGCGGGGGACCCCAACCCCCGCCAGCCAAAGTCGTCTTCCTTTGGTTTCTGAGTCTGACATCCTGCACATACAACGTGCAGGACGTCAGACTCACAGAAACAGAACGAAGCCTTGTGATCTGCAGGGCTTCGTTCTATTTCTGCGAGTCTGATGTCCTGCAAATTGTATGTGCAGGACGTCAGACTCAGAAACCAAACGAAGGAAGAAGACTTCGGCTGGCGGGGGTTGGGGTCCCCCGCCAGCAAAGGTAGCAGACGGCGACGGTGGGTTGACGGCAGGTTGGGGGGGGGTTGAGAGGGTCGTCGGCAGGGGGGTCCAGGGCGAAATCTACGGGGCCCCAGGCCCCCATGGCCCCATAGTAGCTACGCCCGAGCTTAGCAGAGTCTAAAAAAGGTTTGGATGGCTTCCTAAAGGAAAAGTCCATAGACCATTATTAAATAGACTTGGGGAAAATCCACTATTTCTGGGATAAGCAGTTTAAAGTGTTTTGTACTTTTTTGGAATCTTGCCAGGTATTTGTGACCTGGATTGGCCACTGTTAGAAACAGGATGCTGGGCTTGATGGACCTTTGGTCTTTCCCAGTATGGCAATACTTATGTACTTATGAGTTAGCAGTGGAGGAGAAGGGTGCAGATAAGAGATTTACCTAGTGTAGGGAGAGATAAGAGTGGAGAGATACTGAGGAGCTGCAGAGTAAATGCAGCATCCTGTCCCAGCAGAACTTGTTTCTACCACTGCAGGGGTTTAGGAGGCTGGCTAGCTCTTCTTTTTGGTCCCCTCTGGCAGCCTCTTATTGTGAAGAGACACATCCTGTGCTTGGGGGGGCATGCCCCTGTCCCCCCAATTCCTCTTCTAATGACCAGCAGGGATTCCAGGGATAGCTGGGGCTCTTTGCCCTGCAGCTGTAGCCTCATCCCTGGTATTTCCTGAATCCCTCTAGTCTTTCAATATAATTTCTTCCAGACCCATTTTTTTGAAAAGGAGGGCACTTTTCTTTGAGGATATCCTGTTTCCTGATGGGTTAATCTTAACTGTTGTTCTAATCTGCCTCAGGAACCCTGGTATTATAAACATGAAATATATTTAAATTAAATGTGTCAGGTTCTCAGGTTCAGAGCCCGCGGGGCCGGGCTCTGGAGCAAACGTGAGCCCTTGGGCTGCTGCCGAGGAGCGACAGCAGCAGGCAAAACCCACCAACCAACACTGGGCAAGCACACCGGCAGGGACTGCAGGCACTGCCCAGCGAACCGGAACACATGGACTGGAACACTGGCCTGGAATTCCCCCGACTGGAGGACACAGGACTGGAACCCCCCCCCCCCCCCCCGGACTGGAACACTGGACTGGAATTCCCCGACTGGAGGACCCAGGACTGGAACACCGGACTGGTCCACACAGCTTCACCTGCACTTAGCTACTAAGCCCCCCAGGAGTTGAGCTCCTGGGTTCGAGTAGCCGGCAGAACTTACTAGATACCGGATGACACAGGGACCAGGACTGGAAACAGAAGTGCTCCTAACCCTAAACTGATCTACGTGCTCCCAAGCCCTAAACCAGCAGGAGTGTTCCTAATAGTAAACTGACAAAAGGACTTCCTAAGCCCTATACTAAACAGGAGCTCCTAAGCCCTGCTCAAGAAAGGGACTTCCTAAGCCCTAAACTAACAGAGCAGGGAACTAAACACAAAGCTAACATAGGTGCTACTAAGCACCAAGCTACAAGCAGAGCTCTACACTAACAAGCTAAACACAAAACTAACAAGCTACCTAAGCACTGCTCTAGCAAGCTAGAAACAAAACTAACAAGGTGCTTCCTAAGCACTACTCTGGCAAGCAACCAGAAGAGCTCCTAGCACTAAAAGGGAAGACAGGGGAGCCACAAGGAAAAAGCAGGGAAGCTAACACATAAGCCAAAAGTGATTCTAAATCACCAAACACCAACAGCAAAGACTGCAATGCTCCCAATAGCACAAACCCAGAAGTACTTCAAACTCTGCAGTGTTCCTAACAACACCAAACACTGAAGTACTTCTATCAACAACAGAGCTTCCAAAGCCCTACACACAGCAATGCTTCCAAAACCAAGAGGGAAAAGCAGGAAAGCTAAACACACAGTCACCAGTGCACACTGCACTAACACTAACCTGGACCTTAGCAAAAGCAAGCAGAGAAACTAGACACAAAGTCAGAAGTGCACACTGCACCACCCTACCTAAAGCAAACACCACCGTTGCAAAGGCTCTGAAGGAAGCAACACCACTTCCTTATCAAGGCCCTCCCTGATGATGTCACACTCCCTAGACCTAGGCAAAAGCACACTGACCCAGAGAGGCCCAACCCACACCAATGCAACACCGTGAAGCACTTGAAGCCAGTACACCCAGAGAGTTAGAGCTAACTCCGTCCACACACACAGCTGTAGTAAAGTGAAACAATTAGCCCCATGCTGCTGGAAGCTGCCAGCACAGAGAGACAGAGCCAGCTCAGAAAGGCCAGACAAAAGAAACAGAAGCCAGCTAAGAAGCTGACCCCCAGGAAAGAGGTAAGTTTGAGAGGGGTTCTGACCCCAATCATAACAAAATGTTAGGAAAATTAAACTCTCATTGGGGCACATGGAATCACATCTTCATTTCGTCAGTTTTGAAGAACTTTATATTTTTGATACACAAATGGGATTATTATTTCAGGGACAAGTGGTTTTATAATTCAAAATAAAAATAAATATTTTGTTTCATGCAGATCTCTTTTGTTTAAACATAACTAAATAAGCCCCTAATACAGTCCATTGGGTTTCTTATATTTTGTTCTTGTGATGACTTATACTGTACCCAAACTGAAAACTCTTCTCTCTTCTATCTGGTCGATAATAAAAGTTAATTGTGAACATTATCCACCACCCTAAAAGGTTGTTTTGTGGCTGAACGTGAAGAAATTGTGATATTTAATAAATAAGTTTATGTTCCTAGCCATACATCCAAGCATTGCATAATCTTTTCAAGAAAGCCAATTAATCGTTTAACCTATTAGTGGAACATAACCACAGAGGCATGGTATGGTCACATTTTCAATATGGGAACACTAGAGCCTAGCTAAGCAACAGGTTATTTTGAGTTAGTCTGCACTGGACCAAACTTGCTTTCCTTGTGCCATCACCATCCAGCTGGATAGGCAGTATCTTAAAAGGTAGAGGTTAAAGGATATATACTTTTTTTTACATTTATATTCCACATTATCCCAAGCAAACTTGGATTCAATGTGGCTTACATTTGAAAATACCGTGATACAGAATAATAGAATTCAGTTATAGCATGGGAGCAAGTAGATGACTATGTCTGAAACGTTTAACAAAGTTGAGATTAGCATATATACCCAACTGGGCATTTAAAAGTCTATCCTTTAAGGATGCCACATGTTCAAAAATCATAGCCATAAGTATAGACAGTTATTCAAGGTAAAAACGATTGTGCACCTTAATAAACAGGACCCTTAATTTTTATTTTCTCATTTCTATCTTCCAAAATTCTAGACAGCAGATGTACAGATCAGCAGGACCCAAAGCAGTCCAAAATAAGTAAAGTCAGAAACAACACAGTTTATACCTAATTGTTCAACCACCTTTAGGATTCACCTTTGTGTTTAAAAATCAAAACCATGTGCATGTAAGGACTGAATAAACAAACTAAAACAAAGTTTAAAGCAAATATATGTTAGACTTGCTGCCCACATTCGCCACGAATTAATATGTTACAAGAAATTCTACCCACTTCTCCAGCAATTAATATGTTGGAAGAAATGAGTTATTTTGGGGAAAATAGCTCGAGAGCAACTCGCTACTGTTTATAATTTAAGAGCAAGCGCTGTATTTATAAGTTTTAGGATATTAATTTCTCCACCAATCACCAAAGGTGATAATTGCAATAAATTAAATATATTAAGTATATATATATTCAGAACACAAAGAGACCGTATTTTTAGATTCAAAAAAGATTGATTTAATATACAATTTCACACGAGAGGTAGGTTTTTAAGAGGAATCTTTACAGGTAATCTGTGCTTAAAATAGAACAAAGTAGCAGGTCGATCAAAAGTTGTTACTCACAAGTCCTTGTTACACAGTATGAACAGCATTAGGTAAGCACATGTTTTAGGAGCAAGGCTTCAGCGGAGCGGACCCCAAAGAGAGCAGCAGGTTCCAAGAGAGGCAGGTTTCCAGAGGAGGCAGGTCCCAAGAGCGGCAGGTCCCAAGAGAGCGAGCTGGGCTGTTTCCAGGCCTTTTATAATGTTAGCAGAGAAGCATGGTGTGTGCATGTCTTGGATATTTTGCAAGGCATTATGGTTAATGTAGTCTCATGTCTGCACACGACCCCTGAGTTGGTCCCATGTGTTATGACATCACGAGACTTACAGTCTGGACTTTGCTGGCAAATGTCTTTTGATGTCCTGTTCAGTCTCTGGGGCAGATATACATTACAAGTCCTTCCTTTCTGCACATGTCTGGAAGCTGATGGGAGGGGCAGGTATACCTTTGACAAGCAAATGTCCTGTTTATGGTCCACCCTTTGAAGTCTTTTGTCTTCAATGGATTCTCCAGACTCTCTGCCTCCTTGCATCCTCTGGTTAGGTCCAATCTTTGTTGTGTTGATAAAGCAGTCTTAAGTCTTTTGTTTTGAGGAATGAGAAAAGGCAAGGTGAGGCCCCAAAGGGAGAGGGAAGGGGGCTTTTGGAATGAGACTATTTTCTCTGCTGCAGTGTTTTTAAAAGATACACAAATATATTGCTGTATATATATCCAGCAAATATGCTACATATTTCAGTAATAAACTGATACCGTTACATTCCCTCTCTTGGCTCCGAGTGAAAATAAATTTTTAATATATTGGAATGAGGAGCCATAAAATGAACTATAAAAGCTAAAATTAAAAAAACAACTCTAACCTAGTACAGACTGGACCGTGCAGGTATTTTCCTGCCGTCATCTACTATGTCACATCACTATGAATCTTGGAATATGTCCTTAGCTGGAATATGACTGTTATAAGCAAAAAGACTCATCATTATTACTTTTGTTTGCTCATGACTTACATTTAGGTAGCTAGGGTTAAGTTTTCTGTGGTCAGTTTCATTAGGCTTCCATTCAGTCAGGTGGCAGAGTATGGCTTTGCTCTGGTTTAAAATAGGATTGCAAGTACACTTTATATGACTTCAGCCACACAAGCGTCATTTTGCTCTATTTCCAGAGACCACCTCCTTTTGTGTCACCTGCTCAGGGGCATAGGCTGCTCCCAAGTTTATGCCACAGGATATCTTACCCAGTATGCTAGCTAGATCAATAGCATGAGAGTGCACAATTGACCAATTTATACCACCACAATGGGGTGGAACAATCTATTCAGTCATATTTTCAGCGTTTGACATTCCAAGGAAAAATATTCTATGAATGTTTTCCTAACACTGTGACTGTTTCCCTATATTCTCTATTTCAGAGGCTAACTGAGGTATTCACAGCAGTGATAAGCAAGAGTGTAAATGTGGAGCTATTATACTACTGTTTCATTAGAAACAAGAAAGACATATGTAGGCAATTATAATAATTTCCTAGGTTACTATTACACACAAAATAATTATTCTATCAATCCTATGCAATAATATTTACTTAATCATTGACCAAATTAAAAAAAAACAGAGTCATGGTATAGTGCCATGAACTACCTTTCAGAGAGAAACTTTTTATTTTTCAGAGAGAAACCTTTTATGGGTAATGAGTGTGGTAAAAGGTTACCATATTTATCTGCTTTAGCAGTGTTTAATGTAGCACTTTAATAGACAATACTCATGTGTTTAATGTTGTAAAGAATTTAGAAAAGATATGTTAATTTTACTTTGCACACAGCCAATATTTCATTCCAGGGAGAGACATTGTGTGCGTCCTGGCTGTAATGTAGAATAAACTAAAAAGGTCAGAAACATTCCCTGTACTGATTGTACCTGATAGATCATGTAAAGAGAAACCTTTGTTCATAATTTCAAATATACACATGTGAATATATCAATAATAATGAACATGGTTTTCTTTCCTATAGCTCGTCTGCCAGTGAAAATGGTCTCTTTTTTTTTTCTTTCTTAGACAATGTGAACTAATGGAGGGACTGTTAGTAGGGAGGGTCTATGAATGTCTGTTTATAGTTCTCTGTGTACCCCATAACATAAAACAAACATATAAACATGGAGACCACATGACAAACAAACAAAGAGCTCTATTAGGCCTTTAGGTCTCTGATCGTCCATTCCAGATCCAGGGTTGAGCTTAACCTGTAAGTAGAAAACAAGAAGACAGAAGCAACGTACGCGGCATCCATCTTGGATTGCCAAAGCAGTTTCATTCTTTTAGAATCATTTCTTATGCATACAATAAGCAAAAATTAGCAAATATTAATAGTAATTAGAAAGGCGCACTATCTCATAAGTAGAACAGGCATCGAGATAGCCATGTATGCATTAATTCCTAGCACCATAAAATCTTAGATTTAATCTTAGATTTACACTTGAACTCTGAAAAAGACAGAAAAACACATTATACATTAATTTAGCAGGTCACATGGCTCTCCGGTTCTGGTGGGGGTTCCCTCTCTTGGTTCACAGTTCCTTCTCAGGGTCTTAGATCACGGCATACAAGCTGAATATAGCTTAGGCTTTAGTTTCCTCTACAAAAATAAGCATATCTTATTAATTCACATTAAAGCACATTATTTATTTTCAGCTCCAGCGGGAGTTACCTATTAGAGACAATTTTAAAACTTTACAGTATTCAGTTTCAGCTCCGGTGGGGGTCACTTATCAGAAAAAAGACATTTCTAAATCCTTAAACAATATTATATCAAAAACAAATTACAACAGAAGCTATCACAGAGAGACATTTTAAATCTGACTTATTGCAAAGAGACATTACTAAATCTTAAATGTTCAAAAGAACAATAGAAGCTATATTTTTAATTAAAAGAACAATAGAAGCTACATTTTAAATCAAGAGAACAATAAAAGCTACATTTAAAATTAAAAGCAAAAACGTTTTCTATTTTCCTGTACATTTTAAATTCTAAAAATCAACCACCTGGATCCCACTGCCATTTGCAGAGTGGGTCATGCTGTGGAGAAGTCCAGTCCAGGCTGGATGCGTCTCCTCATGTTTCTAGGAATTAATCTGCAGGAAGGGCTGACAGAATATCAGTTTTTGGTCCAGCAGGACTTGCAGTTATAAGTTTCTGTTTATCTGGTGGCAAATTTCTCTTGTTATTGTTAGCTATCTGTAATATCTGCAAGGCTCCATGAGAGTTTAAAATGTCCCATGCTTGCTGGTGGTTTTCAGTAGCTACATACTGAGGAGCTGATTTCTTTATTAGAGGTTCCCTTCTATGGGGGCTTAGATCAGGAAGCAGCCCAGGTGGTGCATCTGTGTGCTGAGGAGCTGAATCATGAGCATTTAAATCAGACTGCAGAACAGGTTGTGCATATATGTGCTGAGGTTTTGGATGCTGTGAGGGGGTCTGAGAACTAATGGTTCTAGTTAAACCTCCTGCTACAGGTGTGGACTGTGATACTGTTACCACAGCTGAAACATGCATGGCTGTAGCTGTATTTGGGTCTGGAGGAGCACATGGGAGACCCATAATGGCTGACCCCTGCAAATGTGAATCCTGTAGCTTTTGTTTTAAGGTTTGTATCTCCCTGTGACAATGTGCATGCTCTTCACCTAGAGTGGGAGTCTGCAGTGATAACTCTCTGACTAAATGCTTCAAACCAGGAACCTGGCTGGCTTGTATTTCTAAGGCTGAAATTTGGGTCTGCATCTGATTTTCTTGGACTACCTGCTGTTGGACTTGCTGTTTAAGAGAATCTACTTGATAACTTAAGCAACTAGTCATTGTGATTAAGAACTCCTTTTCATTCTCTATCTGCATACATTCTCTCTCTTTGGCTAGTAACTTTTTATTCAATTCTGCATGCTCACATTAACCAAGTGCATGCAGAAATTCTCTTGCTCCCTTCCTTAATTGAATATAAATCACATTTTGTTTCAGTTACATTATGGGTCCAAGGATTAGGGCCAGAGGATTCTACGCATTGCTTAGGCAAAGTGGGGTTATCTATGTCCTTCTCAAAAGAAACTGCAAAATTGTTTTTTATTTTATGCCAGAGCATGCCTAAAGATTTGATTATGCAATACATAAAATACATGAGTGCATAAGTACCTAAATAAGACCAAACATCCATCCAGCACAGCATTCTAAATATTCTAAATGCCCTGAAAACCTTATCAGTTTATCAATCGGAAATTTAATTAATGAAACCTGATACTCAGTTCTCTATAAAGCAGCAAAATACAAAAATATAATTTAAGAACACTGCTATTTCATTCTAATTGCACAGAATACCTGCCCCCGTTCTGCACCAATTAATATGTTAGACTTGCTGCCCACATTCGCCACGAATTAATATGTTACAAGAAATTCTACCCACTTCTCCAGCAATTAATATGTTGGAAGAAATGAGTTATTTTGGGGAAAATAGCTCGAGAGCAACTCGCTACTGTTTATAATTTAAGAGCAAGCGCTGTATTTATAAGTTTTAGGATATTAATTTCTCCACCAATCACCAAAGGTGATAATTGCAATAAATTAAATATATTAAGTATATATATATTCAGAACACAAAGAGACCGTATTTTTAGATTCAAAAAAGATTGATTTAATATACAATTTCACACGAGAGGTAGGTTTTTAAGAGGAATCTTTACAGGTAATCTGTGCTTAAAATAGAACAAAGTAGCAGGTCGATCAAAAGTTGTTACTCACAAGTCCTTGTTACACAGTATGAACAGCATTAGGTAAGCACATGTTTTAGGAGCAAGGCTTCAGCGGAGCGGACCCCAAAGAGAGCAGCAGGTTCCAAGAGAGGCAGGTTTCCAGAGGAGGCAGGTCCCAAGAGCGGCAGGTCCCAAGAGAGCGAGCTGGGCTGTTTCCAGGCCTTTTATAATGTTAGCAGAGAAGCATGGTGTGTGCATGTCTTGGATATTTTGCAAGGCATTATGGTTAATGTAGTCTCATGTCTGCACACGACCCCTGAGTTGGTCCCATGTGTTATGACATCACGAGACTTACAGTCTGGACTTTGCTGGCAAATGTCTTTTGATGTCCTGTTCAGTCTCTGGGGCAGATATACATTACAAGTCCTTCCTTTCTGCACATGTCTGGAAGCTGATGGGAGGGGCAGGTATACCTTTGACAAGCAAATGTCCTGTTTATGGTCCACCCTTTGAAGTCTTTTGTCTTCAATGGATTCTCCAGACTCTCTGCCTCCTTGCATCCTCTGGTTAGGTCCAATCTTTGTTGTGTTGATAAAGCAGTCTTAAGTCTTTTGTTTTGAGGAATGAGAAAAGGCAAGGTGAGGCCCCAAAGGGAGAGGGAAGGGGGCTTTTGGAATGAGACTATTTTCTCTGCTGCAGTGTTTTTAAAAGATACACAAATATATTGCTGTATATATATCCAGCAAATATGCTACATATTTCAGTAATAAACTGATACCGTTACACATTGGGTTTCTTATATTTTGTTCTTGTGATGACTTATACTGTACCCAAACTGAAAACTCTTCTCTCTTCTATCTGGTCGATAATAAAAGTTAATTGTGAACACTATCCACCACCCTAAAAGGTTGTTTTGTGGCTGAACGTGAAGAAATTGTGATATTTAATAAATAAGTTTATGTTCCTAGCCATACATCCAAGCATTGCATAATCTTTTCAAGAAAGCCAATTAATCGTTTAACCTATTAGTGGAACATAACCACAGAGGCATGGTATGGTCACATTTTCAATATGGGAACACTAGAGCCTAGCTAAGCAACAGGTTATTTTGAGTTAGTCTGCACTGGACCAAACTTGCTTTCCTTGTGCCATCACCATCCAGCTGGATAGGCAGTATCTTAAAAGGTAGAGGTTAAAGGATATATACTTTTTTTTACATTTATATTCCACATTATCCCAAGCAAACTTGGATTCAATGTGGCTTACATTTGAAAATACCGTGATACAGAATAATAGAATTCAGTTATAGCATGGGAGCAAGTAGATGACTATGTCTGAAACGTTTAACAAAGTTGAGATTAGCATATATACCCAACTGGGCATTTAAAAGTCTATCCTTTAAGGATGCCACATGTTCAAAAATCATAGCCATAAGTATAGACAGTTATTCAAGGTAAAAACGATTGTGCACCTTAATAAACAGGACCCTTAATTTTTATTTTCTCATTTCTATCTTCCAAAATTCTAGACAGCAGATGTACAGATCAGCAGGACCCAAAGCAGTCCAAAATAAGTAAAGTCAGAAACAACACAGTTTATACCTAATTGTTCAACCACCTTTAGGATTCACCTTTGTGTTTAAAACTCAAAACCATGTGCATGTAAGGACTGAATAAACAAACTAAAACAAAGTTTAAAGCAAATGCCCTGAATTTGTAATACTTGGTAGCAAGCAGCCTGAGCCAACAGATTTATTTTCCATTGAACATAATTAACTTTGAAATTGGCGGCTAATAGTGTGCTTAACTGGACAATACTGGCACATTTAGACTGACTGGCCAGAACCTCTGCACGAAGGATGCCCTTCCCTCATTATTCAGTATCCCCCACCCCCCCATGAAACAGTAGTAATAAATGAAGGCAAGCGCACTTTTGTAATATACCACTACATTCCACAAAACAAGAGAGAAGTTCCCTCATGAACAGGAAAAAAGATGTGTGTGACATTTGCCAAAGGGCTAGAAGGTAAAGTTTGCCTTTTTGCAGATGATACTAAGATTTGTAACAGAGTGGACACCCAGGAGGGAGTGGAAAACATGAAAAAGGATCTGCAGAAGCTAGAAGATTGGTCTAAGGTTTGGCAATTAAAATTCAATGCGAAGAAATGCAAAGTGATGCACTCAGGGAGTAGAAATCCACGGGAGACGTATGTGTTAAGCGGTGAGAGTCTGATATGTACAGACGGGGAGAGGGATCTTGGGGTGATAGTATCTGAGGATCTGAAGGTGACAAAACAGTGTGACAAGGTGGTGACCATAGCTAGAAGGTTGCTAGGCTGTATAGAGAGCGGTGTGACCAGCAGAAGAAAGGAGGTGCTGATGCCCCTGTATAAGTCGTTGGTGAGGCCCCACCTGGAGTATTGTGTTCAGTTTTGGAGGCCATATCTTGATAAGCATGTAAAAAGAATTGAAGTGGTGCAAAGAAAAGCTACAAAAATGGTATGGGATTTGCATTACAAGGCGTATGAGGAGAGGCTTGCTGACCTGATCATGTATACCCTGGAGGAAAGGAGAAACAGGGGTATGATACAGATGTTCAAATATTTGAAAGGTATTAATCCGCAAACAAACCTTTTTCTGTAGATGGGAAGGCGGTAGAACTAGAGGACATGAAATGAGATTGAAGGGGGGCAGACTCAAGAAAAATGTCAGGAAGTATTTTTTCATGGAGAGAGTGGTGGATACTTGGAGAACTCTTTTATTTATAAATCGGATAACAAGAATAACCATGGTATCAAAAATACATTAAACAGAATATCAAATTATGTACATATATACACAAAAAAACCCAATCCTCCCCCCCCCCAAACCCCTAATAAAACTCCACACCAACGAAAACAAATGATTCATGGTGGTTTCAACCGTACATGTTTCCACCACCGAGCAGTAGTACCCACCCCCACCCCCACCCGCTCCCACCTTTCAACCTCCTGGACTGCCCTAACCACATCCCAGCTAACCTTCTCCACAGACCTATATTCCTGGTGCAGGGAGACTCCGCAGCGCGCCATCCAGAGGTGGAACTTGATAATAACCGAGATTAGGAACCCCGTCACTGGCTCCAGCTGCCCATGACCTTGCGCCCTCCCATACACCCAGTCAGCATAAGTGTACTGCCGAAAGGACGGGATGCTCAATAAGGAGGCCACCCTGTCAGCTACTGCCACTGAAAAAGGACAGAACCTCAAAAAATGGTCCATCATTTCTTCCCGTCCTACGCATTTCCCCCTCGGACAGTCTTGATCCTGTATAGTCCTGTACTTAAGATTGCCTCGTACATAAAGCTTTCCATGAAAGGACAGCCACGCAATGTCCCTGTACTTATGTGGGATCCTTTCTGACGTCACCAACCGCAGGCCCTGCCGGACTAAAGGCCCAGGAGCATCCCTGAGTACCAAATGTGATGCAAAGCGCTGGGCACACACCCTATCCGTCCACACCCCCCTCTTCCCTGCTTTAAGTTCCTCCACCAAAATGCCCCACAACCGTACTAAATTGGTCACGGTCTTATAATAACTCACCCCCTCCGGGGCCCCTGTCCTTAAAGTCACCTCTCTCCCCCCACCCAACCAAGGAACCCAAAATCTTCCCCACCACTGGAGAATACTGGCCGCCCACCCCGGGGTGTCACTACCCACTGCTCGTCCCAGGTTAAATTGGAGGAATATAGCACTGAAAAACAGCACTGGGTTTACCATCCCTACTCCCCCTTCCTTCCTAGGCAGGTATGTGATGTTCCGTTTCACCAGGTTCAGCCGATTACCTCACAACATCTGAAAAAACACGCTATAAAGCGCAGTGTAACATTTCTCAGATAACAAACAAATATAACTAACAAACAAAAAAAACAGCACTATGTGGGATTTAATCAGCTGAACCCGGTCCTTCATCTGCATCCTCCAGCCCTTCCACCTTTCTAGCCTTACCTTGGCCTCCTGAATTTTCTGCTCCCAATTCCATATGGCATAATCTCCCAACCTAAAGCGGACCCCGCAGCTCCTTCCCAATTCAAAGTCTGACCCCACTGGTCCTACCCACAAACTGTTACTTTTCTGATGGTTTACCTGTGACCCACTTGCCTGTGAATATTGTGAAATCATGTCCTTTAACTGTTCTCCTTCCCCCCTATCTGCTACCCACACCGTGATATCATCCGCATATGCCACCACCCATAAATCGGTCCCCGTGCTCACCTCCACCCCCCCCCCCTTAGTCCCGCTTCCCCACCCTGCTCCAAACGCCTGATAAACAGATCTATTGTAAAGGTGTAAAGCAAGGGGCTCAAGGGACACCCCTGCTGAACCCCTGCCGTCACCTCAAACCCCTTGCCCTTCCATCTGTTCACCAGAGGAAAGCACCGAACCTTGGTGTATAACACACGGAGTTGTGCCACCCATCCCCTGGGAAACCCATAGCGGAGTAAAGCTCCCCATAAGAATTCCCACTGGACCCTATCAAAGGCTTTCTCCTGGTCCAGGACGACCATCAACCTCCCTTCCCCATCTACCCGGCTCCGCTCAAAACCCTCCCGAGCCCATGCTGCTGCCTTAAGTATCCCTCTTCCCGGCACCCCACAACCTTGCGAGGGTGCCAGCACCTCCCCCGACACCTGCCTCATGCGCTTTAAAAGCATATGGGCAAAGACTTTACGGTCGCTGTTTAGCAGTGCTATGGGCCGCCAGTTTGTCAGAAGCCCAGGATCGTTTCCTTTACTGAGGAGAATCAAGGCGGACTCTCCCAAGGATGCTGGCAAAGAACCCTGCTACCGTGCTCCCTCCCAGAAATCTAACAGAATCGGAGCTACCAAGTGTTTGAGTTTCTGGTAAAACTCTGCCGGGAGCCCATCCGGCCCCGGCGAGGTCTTTTTCCACAAGGCCCCAATGGCCTCCTCCACTTCCTGCAGTGTCCAGGGTTGGTCCAGGACCTGAAGATGGGCCCCCCACTTTCCCACCCCTGGCTTGTCCTCTATATATGTCCCCATTCTATCCTTATCTAAATGCCTACCTGAAAAAAAATGTTCAAAGTGCTCTCCCACCACCCTCAGAATCCCTTCCCTTGAATCCCTCACCACTCCTGTTACGTCCTGCAGACTGCTCACCATCCTACGCTCCCTTCTCTCTTTGCAGCATGCGAAGGGATCTGGGCTAAACAACTTCTCAAAATCCCTTTCATACTTCAACGAGGAGTACCTATTGTACTGTACCTTTTCTAACTTTGCTTGCAGTGTTTCTATGTCCTCTGCGTCTGTTCTTGCGGCCGGCGGAGTCCAATCAGGCCAGCAATACTACGCAGACAAACTCTCTCAACTATACCTTAAGAAACTCTTGACAGGTGGATTAAAGCCTTTAAAACAAATACCAAAGAACAGAACCAAGGAAGCTTCCTTTGGGGAAAAACACAAGTTTATTCTTTATCCAGAGATTTAGGATAAATAATAAGAAATAGTCATAGAGATAGTCTAGAATATGACAGAAATGAGAACATATATAGAAATGGAAATTACAATGGAAAGTTGGCCAGGGCAGTCTCCCAGTTCTCTGGCATGAGACTAGGAGCACTGCACACTGACCAGCCTCCTATCTGGCAGAGAGATATTATATAGGATTTCTTTTCCCTTTCAATACCAGAAGCACAAGAAGGAGGGAGGGTTTCTTTTCTCAACCCCTTAATTAGCATCTTACAGTCAGGCAGGATCTCCTGACAATAAAGAAATATATAGCATCTGTTTATATTTCCTTTGAAGATGTATTTGGTCTGTTGTCCAAATGTTTTGGACCTCTTCTATTCATCTTTACAGCCTTTCTCACACAAGAAGACATTTCTCAGAACCTTTAATTAGTATTTCCCCTATTCTAAAAGAGGAAACAAAAGTTAACTACTGCTTCCTTATAGAGTTGCTATAGAGGTGTTAGGTTTCTCTTGTCAATAGAACTATTGTTATTGACTCCAGGGATCAGGAAGATAGTGTTTGAATTGTTCTAGGCAGAGAAGGAAATAAGGTGTTACCTGGTCTTCTTCTCATGGTTGTAAAAAGGGTAATTCTCTCCTGGATAGTAGCCTTACTTCAAAGGGCATGGGAAAGAATTCTGACCATATTCAATGGGAGAGATTGTGGGCAACAGGGCAAGAGGAGGAGTGTAAGCCAGCAGGCTGTTCCCATGATTAGAAGGAAAGAAACCTTAATTTCTCTCTGTCCAACATATGAGACATTAATTTCTGTACACTAAATAATTGGAGGCCTACCACCTCTTACAACACCTCCCTTCTCCCTCCCCGAGAGATCAAATAGTCTCTCTGTTTTTTAATCGCTATCCCCAGCCGGGTCATCTCCCTTCCCTTCCTTCTGGCTTGCTGTACAAAGAAAAACCTAGTGCGCCGTTTCACCACCTCACACCATTCCCCGATCGAGGAGAAGAGACCTTGGATCGATATTTGGTCTTTTACAAAGTCGTGATGCTCCTTCTGAACCTTTTCCTCCTCCAACCACCTCAAGTTAAGTCTCCAGAGACCCCGTCCTGGCCTGTGAGCCCCTAACCCTCCAACTGCTATCAATACCAGCTTGTGGTCAGAAAATTCCACCTCCACCAACTGAGGCCCCTGCCCACAGACCCCTTTCCGTACTAAAAAACTATTCTGCTCCTACAACCCCCCCCTAGTGAATGTAAACCCTTCCCTATCCGCTACGTGTTCCACGTGCACATCCACCAAACCCGCTCCCTTCATGATGCCCCCTAACCGCACCCCATCATATCTTACCCGTGCCATCTTCCCCCACTATCCTGTTTCCTTAAGATAGTATTAAACCCCCCCCCCCCCATACCACCTGCCGAGATGTGTACAATATGGCTTAATTTTCCCAAACAACAAGGTGCGCCCTCTTTTACTCTGTGACCTATAAATGTTAACTATCCGTACTGCCACTTCGTGCAACAATACATCCACCACCAGATACTTCCCGATGCCTAATTCTACCACCCTCTGTATTACCACCTTATGTGTTTTGAACAGGATTCCTACCCCCCCCCCCCCCCCAATATCTTTCCCCTGCCAACCCCCAAATGGAGGGCCCCCATCTCCAGGCCCGCTGTGCTCGCCTGACTGCATCCAACGTCTGCAGCCTTGTTTCTTGCAACAAAAAACAATCCGCAGAAATCTTAGAAAGGCCATGTAGCAAATCAAGGGTTCGGATATTGCTTTAAAGATTGTTTATTCACACATCAATAGGCACACACATTTTACATAACACTCTTATGCAGTATACATACATCACCACAGGATTGTAGCCTTCATCTGAGCTGCAACAGCAATCGGGGAAGCACCGATGACCGCCCAGAGATCTGCATGTCAGAAAACAAATATTCTGGGTCAGCATAAGTATCATTAAGTATTATACTCCAACACAGGCCATCAAAGGCCTCCACGTCAGTGGCGTAGCCAGAAGGCAATTTTTGGGTGGGCCAACAGGTTGGATGGGTGGGCACTAGAGTTGCCAACGTTTTTGAAAAAGAAAAAAACAGCAAACCTGATGCACCCATGCTCTGTCCCTACCCCACTCCCCATAACTTCAATGAGGGTTGCAGTGCAGGCTTCAGTGGTTGCAGGCCAATTGAGAGCTAAGGGAAGTACAATAGACTACACTATTCAGCCCTACTGAGCCATGGTCCTCCAACACATATATGGTATTGAAGCCAAACACATTCTGCATTCAGAGAACCTCCTGGCCGTCCACCAACAATGGATACAGAGCACAGCAAGGACAATTCACCATAAAAATCATATAAAGAAATTTTGTTTTCTAGTGTAATCTCAATTACAGACATATTATAAATTAACTTTAAAAAATCTATAAAACAAAAGTCACTCAGAACCTAGAGCAAATCTACCATGCCAACACTAACTTCCAAAAACAAAGATCCTACCTATGAAAAAGAAGTGCCTTAAATATTATAGTAGGGCCCTAAAATACAAATACATTTATCAGGAAAGCTGAACAAGCCAAATTACTACAGAATGCTACATTGAAACTTCATGCTAACAGAATACCTCAGTCACACACACAAGACACAAATGCCAAATACAGAATAAGTGACCACAAACTCTAGAAATATAAATTAAACAGAAACCCCAAGAAACTAGACCTTGCATGTAGTACACCACCAGAGAAACAAGAAAGAAAGGCACTTGCTCCTGTGCAAAATATAAAGATGGCACATGCCAGGGATGGTGTTAGGGGATGCAACTAGGGCAATTGTGCTTGGTTCCTTGGCCAGAGAAAGCCTGCATGCTGGAAGCTGAAGGAGCAGCCTGGTAATGGACTTTGGGGTCCTTTCCTAGATTTCTGTCCTGGACCCCAGCCATGTTTACCATCAACTTTGGCAAGATGTACATTCCAAATCCAACATATTATATTCACAACATTGAAAATAAAATATTTTTTTATACCTTTTTGTTGTCTGGTCATTTTTTCTCAAATCATATTGGTCCCAGTCTCTGGTTTCTGCTTCCCTCTGTCTTCTCTTAACTCACTTGCCAGGGTCTCCTATTTGACATTTCTTCTTTCTTCATGTCCATCATCCATCTCCCATCTCTGTTTTCCTATATTTCCTTGTTCAGTATCTCCCCTGTGTTCATATCCCCTCATCCATCATCATTCCTCTGTGCACCTATGCACCCCATGCCCAGCATATCCCTTCTGCATTCCTATTCTCTCCCTTGTCTGGTATCTCCCCCCCCCCCCCGTGTCCATATATCCCCCTCTCCAGTGTCCAGCATTTTATCTCTATTCTATATCCCCCCCCCCTTGGTCAGGCATTACCCCTCTGTGCCCATGTGCCATCCCCATACAGCATCTCACATTTGTGTCCCTGTCCCCATGCTCCCACCTAATGCCCATCATCTCCCTTCTGTATCTGTATACTTCCCTAGGTCCCCTTTCTCCCTCCTCCACACCAATGTGTCCCTCTCCTCGCTGATCCCACCCCCAACCAGCTTCTCTTCCTCTCTTTCCTTCCCCTTATGCATCTGGCTCTTTCTCCCTGCATCTCTCTCCCTTCCCTCTGCATATCATCATCTGCATATCCAGCACCTCTCCTTCAGCCCCCCCCCCCCCCACACACACGTCCAGCATCTCTCCCTTTCATCCAGCCCCCCTACATGTTCAGCACCTCTTTCCCTTTCATCCAACTCCCATACATGTCCAGCACCTCTCCCCCTTCACTTCAACCCTCTGCATATCCAGCACTTCTCCCCTTTCCCTCCACCCCCCTGCATATCCAGCACCTCTCCCCTTCCTTCCACCCCCCCTATATATCCAAAACCTCTCCCTTCCCTCCAACCTCCCCTCTGCAAATCCAAAACCTCTCCCCTTCCCTCCAACCTCCCCTCGGCAAATCCAAAACCTATCCCCTTCCTTCCAACCTCCCCTCTGCAAATCCCAAAACCTCTCTCTCTCCTTCCTGCCAACCTCCCCTCTACAAATCCAAAACCTCTTCCCTTCCCTCCAACCTCCCCTCTGCAAATCCCAAAACTTCTCTCCCTTCCCTCCAACCTCCCCTCTGCAAATCAAAAACCTCTTCCCTTCCCTCCAACCTCCCTTCTGCAAATTCCAAAACCTCTCCCCTTCCTTCCAACCTCCCCTCTGCAAATCAAAAACCTCTTCCCTTCCCTCCAACCTCCCTTCTGCAAATTCCAAAACCTCTCCCCTTCCTTCCAACCTCCCTTCTGCAAATCCCAAAACCTCTCTCCCTTCCTTCCAACCTCCCCTCTGCAAATCAAAAACCTCTTCCCTTCCCTCCAACCTCCCTTCTGCAAATCCCAAAACCTCTCTCCCTTCCCTCCAACCTCCCCTCTGCAAATCCCAAAATCTCTCTCCCTTCCCTCCAACCCTTGCAAGTCCAGCACCCTTCTGTTCCCTCCCCTCCCTGCCTCCCCTTACTGGGCCAGCACGCAGCACCCCACTGACTTCCTCACCCTCTCCCACCCCTGCCGCAGCGCTTCATTTAATGTTGTTGTCGGCGCTGCTGTTACAGTTTCCCACCCCCGCGGCGGCGCTTTACACTTTACCCGACGGCAACGCTACAGATGCAGCGCTGACGTCCGACGTCCTGCTCCGGGGCCTTCCACGCTGATGTAACTTCCTGTTACAGAGGCGGGACGCGGAAGGCCCCGGAGCAGGACGTCAGCGCTGCATCTGTAGCGTTGCCGTCGGGTAAAGTGTAAAGCGCTGCCGCAGGGGGTGGGAAACTAACAGCAGCGCCGACAACATTAAATGAAGCGCTGCGGCAGGGGTGGGAGACGGTCACGGCAAGGATCTGCTTCTGGGCGGGCCTGAGGCTAAACTGGGTGGGTCTGGGCCCATCAAGGCCCACCCGTAGCTACGCCCCTGCTCCACGTGCGCCCTCTGGGAGGCAACACTTGCCACATTTAGTGTGGCAAAGAACAACAGAATTCCTGCCATCATCCAAGGGTATGGCTCCTCTGTACCACCCGTCTTGTCCCACTGCCCTCTGTCCTAACCCATCCTCCGCCGCCTGCCCCTCATCGTCCGTTTCCATTTCTTCCTCTGCCCAATCTCAGACTCCGAATTCAAATTCCCCCCGTCCTCCCCCCTTCCTTTCTTCCTCCCCTTTTTCTTCTTCACTTCCCCCCGTCCCCCTGTGACCCCTTTAACCCCCCCTCCCTGCACCCCTTCCACCTCTATTTCCTCTACTTCCTCTACAGCCGCCCCTTCCTCTCCCTGCTCTTGCTCCTGGGAGCCCTTACTCCTGACAGTTGTCCGCATCCCCCCACCTTCCGTACACTCCCCCGCCCTCTCCCCCCTCTTCCCTCCTGATGATCCCTTCGCTTCGAAACCTCCCCCCTTCTCCTTCCCCCTCCCCCAACTCTCCCTCTGATCTCCTCTTACAACCCCCCCCTGCGGCCCTCCCCCTCCCTTCCTATTCCTTCTTCTTCTGCCACCTCCCCCCTCTCTTCCACTTCCAAACCTTGAAACCGATTCCCCACTTCCAGCCCTTGGACAACCTCCCTCCCCAAACTAACCTGTTTCTCCCCCCCCTCTTCCCCTTTGCTCCCCTCTGCCTTTTGGAGACCTGCACCCATCCCTCTTCCCCCTCCTCTTCCTGCCCTTTACCTCTCACCTGTACTCCCTCCCTCCCCCTATCACCTATTTCTCCCCCTATCCCCTCCTCCCTACCTCTGTACCCTGACTCTGGCAGCCCTCCCCCTCCCCTCTTGAATTGAAGTACCTTCCTGTCCCCCATTATGGAAAGCCGCTGGGCAATCCCTAAACGCGTGCCCCAAACCCCCACAAAGATTACATTGTATGGAGGCACAATGCTCTGTGACATGGTCCTTGCTACCACATTTGGCACACTGCAGTACCGGGCAGGACATGCTAAAGTGCCGAAAAGACCCACATTTAAAGCACTGTCGTGGCTGCCCCTTGTAGAAACACAGGATACGGTCTCTCCCTATAAACGCTACCGAAGGGATATGCTGGACCACCTGCCCCACCTACTTAAGCCTGACCAAAGCCCCCCACCCCCTGCCCATACTCTACTGGAGTCTGGGAGTTTCGCCAGTGGGGTTCGTAATTCCGCAAATCTCTGTAGCCAAAATGCTAGGTCCACCCCTGAAATAGACTCGTTTCTAACTAGCAGGGTCACCTGCACCAAGTCAGGTCTGCTGATGGGCACAACCTGATAATTTCTCCACTCCCCCTCCCCGTACCCCTTCATACCTTTCCCAGAAGACCTCCATTCCTCTTTGCATGAAAAAACTCACATCATACGCCCCCTCCCCTACTGGCTTCACCATGCCCCCTTTCTCCCTAACCCCTTCATCCCCAACCAAACTTATTGCTGCAGAGGTTCCTAAACCTTCCTTCTGCACAACAGCATTAGTCAAAAAAACCTTCCCCTGCAAATCCAACCCTAAACCTTCCCTACAGTTCTCCTTATCTGTTAAACAAGTCCCATTGTCCATCTGTGCCAGGGCTGAAGAAATGACGGTCTGCTGCTTCTGCCAACTGTCCTCCTTCTCCTGGCTCTCTGCACTCTGGAAGAAAGCAGGTCCCGCGCGAGGCTCTGGCTGGACTTTAAACCAGAACCTCCTATCTCTGCTTCTGGATTGGACCAGCTCTCCTGTCCATCCTTCCCTCCAAGACACAGTTCCTCTGATTCCATCTGCACACCCTTCTTGATGAGGAGAAACTGCCTCTGCACTCAAGGAGCTCACTGCTTGCACCTGAGCCAGCCTGCCTGCCTGAGTCCTGCAATCCTCCTGTAATCTCAGCACTGGTTGATTCCACTGTGTGCTCCTGTTTTCTCTCCTCAGGTAAACTGTCTTCCTTCCCACTGTTGGGTACTGCAACAACCTGTGTGAAAAAAAGGCTGCCCTCTGAGTCTCCTCTTTCAGTTTCAAGAATATGAAAATGTTTAAAGGATGGTTTCTTTTCTGCTTTTTTCCCTTTAGACTGTATGGCTGACTCACAGGCAGCAAGTCCACCTTCCTTGTCTCTGGAGCCTTCCTTTTCAGGAAGTATTCCTGGCTGGCTTGCCAAGTCTTTCATGAATTGTAATGTTTTTGTTTGACTGCTGGTCCCTGGTACCTCTTCTCCTACAGGCTGGCGGGTAACCAGTCCTGCTGAACCAGGCTCTTTCTCCTGAGTTAAATGTGCAGCTGTAACTTTGTTTGATGCCATTCTTTCTTGATTGATATAAAGTTCCCTTAAGGGATTACCAATACTTTTTTTTAGAGAGGTGTGGTAGCCGTGTTAGTCCACTCTTAAAGGTTATCAGTAGAAATCAAACACAGGATACAGATCTGAGGAAGAAGGGGAAACCTTCTAAAGCTAATCAAGAAATGTATTAAGTTATGTCCAATAAAAAAGGTATCATCTTATTTTCTTTTCCATGTTTTATTTTGTTTGATTTCTATTGATAACAATACTTTTTTAAAAGGAAGCCAGCAGTTTTTCCTTGCGCTGAAGCTGCACTGCCAAACGCACTTCCTCCTTCTGGTATGCTCTCCTATGTTCTACTGGGGCCAACTTCCCCATGGTCTTGGCCAGTTTCAGCCTCTTCCCCAGCTCTGCTGATTCTTTCTCCAGGGCCTTGATCTTCCTCACCCTCTTCACCACTCCACTAGCTGGGTTTTCCGGGTCCCAGCTCACCCCTTGGTTGTCCTCCTCCTCCTCTTCTGACCACTCTCCTCTTCACCCTCCGTCTGGTCTGGGCCCGACTGCACCTCTTGGCCCAACTCCATCACCTCTTCTCCAGCCGCCCCCTTACGCTGCTTCTCAGGGGCCTGTACCAGCTTTCTCCCCCTTCCGCTGTCTGCACATCCCTTGTCCAGGAACTCGTGCGACATGTCAGGGGGTCTCCCTTCCTCCTCCTTTGCTCTGGGAGCCCTACGGTCCAAGGGGCTCCTTTCTCTCTTCCCCGGAGCAGCCCCGGGCTGGGAAACGCTCCATTTGGCCTTAGATTTTCTCAGCCCAGTAGGCCCCGTAGCCGGGGACTTTCCTGAGGAAATGTCCCCAGGGCCTTGCCTCCTGGCTGGGGAAGGAGCCAGGCCCAGCTCCCTTCCTTCCTTCTATGCCCAGAGCCTCCAGCAGCACTCCTTCCTCTCTCACAGTCTGGAATGCCCTCCCGCGGGAGGTGGTGGAGATGAAAACAGTATCAGAATTCAAAAATGCGTGGGATAAACATAAAGGAATCCTGTTCAGAAGGAATGGATCCTCAGAAGCAGTGTTGCCAGGTGGAAAATTTTTTTCCCACCCAATCCAGCATAAAAACCGCCCAAAACCCGCCCAAACTCAAACCCCGCCCCTGACACCCCCACCCCCGCATCATCACCCCCGCCCCCGCCGTCATCATCCCCGCCCCCGCCCCCGCCCCCGCCGTCATCGGCCCCGCCTCCCACGTCACTAACCCCGCCCAAACACGTCACTAACCCCGCCCCCCGCGGCCGAAAAAGCTGCCCAAAAAACCGCCCTGAAGCCCAAAAAGCAGCCCAAAAAAACGCAACCCGCCGCGGGCAAAAATTTCCCGCGGCGGGTTGCAGAAAACCGCCCAATTGGCCGGGAAAACCGCCCATCTGGCAACCCTGCTCAGAAGCTTAGCAGAGATTGGGTGGCAGAGCCGGTGGTGGGAGGCGGGGCTAGTGGTTGGGAGGCAGGGCTAGTGCTGGGCAGACTTCTATGTTCTGTGCCTTGAAAATGGCAGATACAAATCAAGGTCAGGTATACACATAAAGTAGCACATATGAGTTTATCTTGTTGGGTAGACTGGATGGACCATACAGGTCTTTCTCTGCCGTCATCTACTATGTTACTATGTTAAATCATCACAGGTTTCAACCTAATTAATGTTGTTTTTTTTAAGTTTATATTGTTTTATTAAACCTCCTTGGTTTTGCATTCTTTCTGTTAGGAGTGGAGTTGGGGAGTTTTCGAGGAGTTTGTTTTGGGTACACCAATATGGTGGCTGCTGGGGAAAAACGGCTTAAACGTTTTGACGTCATGCTGTCTCCTGTCTAATTAAACCTCCTTGCAAGGAGGTTGCATTCTGTAAGCATTTGTTTTTTCACATAAAACTTTATTGAAATATTTACACTTTTGAAAAAGATCAGCTATTTCAAGGTCTTTAGTTACTGTTCTGTTTATAGGATCTTTTAAATTGGAAGTTAAATGGTGAGATGATGAAAGCAGAAGGTGGGCAATGTGTTCCAGCAGTATACAGTGGTTTCAGATGGAGAAAGAAATTGGGAAGAGAAAGTACCAAGAGAAACTTTACTGAAGCCATAAGAAATAGAAGATAAAATAGAAACAGTATAGAGAAGATGCCACCTGGAGCAGAAGCCCTGGGTGGATCAGGGTGGACCTGGGGTCACCCGGAATAGGCTGTGAGGCTATGCAGATAGGCTGCAAGTCCTCCACAGCACCTGGAAAGCACTGGAGCTCCATCCTGTTGAAAAATAAAGTACCCCAAAAATGTCTCAAATTTCAGTTACAAGTTTCTGCTGCAGTGGGACCTTTATGAGTTATCTGAAAAAATGTTTTGTGGTTTTTGTTTTTTTAACATTTATATCCCAGATTACCCCAAGCAAACTCAGGTTCAATGTATCTTACATTTGAAACTACAGTGTTTACTGCTCCATGTTCTTCCATGAATATTCACTGTTCCATTTTGAATGTCCAAGCTCTTCTAGAAGTAGAACATTTAATTATTCTCCTTTTGTTCTTCCCTCTGCTAAAGGTGTAAAGAGGTTGAAGATCTGCGATATGCTCCTTGCTTACCAGGCCCTTAAAATTTGGCGTCTATATGCTCCTTGTTTTCAGCTTAATTCAGAGTACGTGTATTTTAGAAAGATGCTTAAAACAGCTCTTTTTAAGAACTTCTTGACTATTTCTGTTTAAATGTTTCTGTTTTTCTTTTAACATTTTTTCTTTTATGATGTAAAGATTAGACTTTTGGTGTTAGAAGTATATAAATTGTAAACTGTAATAATAATAGTTTAGTAACATCATGGGAGCAAGTCGATGGTTATGTTTGAAACCTTTAACGAAGTTGAGATAAGCAGGGATCTGTACTGGGCCCAGTGCTATTTAATATATTTATAAATGATCTGGAAATCGGAATGAAGAGCGAGGTGATTAAATTTGGGGGTCCTGTGTATTTTATCAATTTTAGCCTGTTCCCTGGGTGGCTAACTCTCTGCCAAAAATGGCTGACAAATAGCTACCATCCATGAAGAGTTTGAATGATATACAAACCCCTCTACTTCTCCCTGTATCATATTACACCAATGCAGGTGATGGTTCTGGTAGTATTTTGTTTCTACTCACTGCAACTCAGCTGCCCTTCTCTTTGCATCTCAATGGCTTTTATTTGTCCTCTCTTTTCACATCTTCTCCTCTTTCCACATTACTCCCTAGGTCTCCCGGCCCAGATGTTGAGGCCAATCCGTGTCCAAAACCAAACATTTTTATGAAAACAAAAAAACTCTGCAATACCCCATGAGCAAATAACATATACAAAAAAACAATAATCAAAATTTTAAGGTAAACATTCAAAGACCAGTATTTTCAAAAAGTCGCTTGTGAATTAACCATGCTAAGTTAATTATTTGTTATCTCTTGGACACTGATCTACATATTTAAAAAAAATCTTTTCTGTTGGGCAGGAATGAGATTACACAGGGGTGTCAAAAAAACAAAACAAAATGGTTGCTTTAGAGGCATCATATATCCTGCTTTCAGAGCCCGACCTTTTCTCTTATATTATGTTGTGAGAGAATATTACATTGTTATTTAAAAAATGGCTGTTTGAATGATATTAAGGAAAAATTGGGTGGGGGGGGGGGGATTGTTTTTTGAATGTTTATTTACCTCAAAATTTTGATTGCTTTCTAGATGGTAAGATTTGGGGATAAGAACTGGTACAAGTTGTAGGTTGCTGCCGTGATTCTTAATAGCTTTTCAACTCTGTAATACAATTTACCTTCATTGTGTCCCATGGCAATCGGGCCCTCAGATGAAGTCTGCATTCTTTCATGCAACCTAAAAAGTGCACTGCATGTTTTGCAAGTTCAAACACTTTTTATTAGATCAGTGTAAGAGTTCTCCAAACACAACTGGGTGCATAAGATTTTAGCAACAGTACTAGGTGACTTCTGCAGAAACGCATTTGGGTGGGCTCGGCAAGAAAAATTATTCACATTTTTATTCATGAACTCAATGTACTGATCATCAAAAATCAATTTAAATCACTTCAACATGAGACTAAACTGTAGGAACCACCACAGAATGTCATATATCCTCCCACTGCATTGATGCCAGTGGCGGGAGGTCCATCAATATTGTGTTTTCAATCTCCAGGGACAGGCAGGTTCCCTAGAATCCTACAAAGCTTGTCTGTCCCTCATTACTGAAAATGTGACAGTGAAACAGTGCCACCTACTGGCAGGACTATACGTGGAGGACTCCTACTTAGATTAGAAGAAACGATACTTATCTTACACATCCTTGCTATCGATTTCAGAGTCGATAAAATACAAAACATCCACTGAGTTCATGAATAAGTTTGGGTACAGTATTTAATGCACTTTACTTCCCCGTTCACATCTTGAAACTGCAGGCATTGGTTTGGAATAGCAGCGTTGCTCATTTTCACCATCAGGTGCCTTACACTGAGACTTTTAAAATGGGGTTGCAGTACACGGTGAAGCCGTGGAAATGTGACAGTACATAGAGAATGGGAGGTTTTTATAACCATCAAAGAATTTTAAGTACAATATGAAAAAAGTATCACAAAAAACAACCAGGAAACTTTAAAAATGCCATCCCAACCCGGTCTTCAGGGACCACCTGGCCAGTCGGGTTTTCAGGACATCCACAATGAATATGCATGAGATTTGCAGACCATGAGGCAGTGCATGCAAATCTCTCTCATGCATATTCATTGTGGATATCCAGAACCTGACTGGCAGGTGGTCCCCCAAGGACTGGCTGCCTTAAGAGTGTACGGTAGATCTTGTGAGAAAACAGACAAATCAACCCCCCCACCCCCACCCAACTAAGGGGTTCTTTCACTAAGGTGTGCTGAAAAATGGCTTGCGGTAGTGTAGGCGCAGGTTTTGGGCACGGGCCAATCCATTTTTCAGCGCACCTGTAAAAAAAAGGCCTTTTTAAAAATTTTTGCCAAATGGAGGTGCGGCAAAAATCAAAAATGCTGCATGTCCATTTTACCTTCAGCCGTTGACCTAGCGGTAAAGTCTCACGCTGTAAACGCGAGGTAATGGCCTACACACGCCAAATTGGCGCATATCCAAAAATAAAAATTATTTTTCGGCTGCGCGCCAAAAATGAAATTACCACAGTCGCCATGCGGTAACTTCATTTTAGCGCATGTTGGGCGTGGAAGGGCCCCTAAGGTTTCTAAAAAAAATTTTTTTTTAAGTATTTAGCTCGTGCCTTTCCAGTAGTGGCTCAAGGTCAGTTAAGTTCAGGTATGGTGGCTATTTCCCTGTCCCTAGAGGGCTTACAATCTAAACTTGTATCTGAGGGAACAGAGGATTAAGTGGCTTGTTGATGGCCACAAGGACTGTCAGTAGGATCTGAACCCTAGTCTCTCTGGCTCACAGCCTGCTGCTTTAACCGCTAGACGACTACTCCACTTTCTCCTCAAATTTCTTTCATCTCATGAGTCTCGGGGGCAAACTGGAACTCACAAACATACTCCCATGCTCTCGGTCAATATGCAATTTCAGAGGTGAAGCCTGGAGGACACAAATGGAAGTGTGGCTATGCAGAGACTCATTGTGCATAAGTCAGTAGGGATTGAAAAGCAGTGCAGAAAAATGAGACCATGTACAAAAAACAGTGACTCTATGTTTGCCAAAATTCATATCTTTGTGGTGGAAGGCAGCAAGATTCTTCTTGTGTGTGGATTCTTTAATATCAAAGAGGGTTCCAAGTGGGTACCGTAGCTCCTTCCTTCCACTTCCTGCTCCCCATCTCCTCAGCAGCCCGGGTTTAGAAGTCCCCGTCCCCCCCACCCCGCTTCTGGAAGCGAGTGGCATACAATGGGTTTTCCTATTTCTTCATTTGAATTTGGCTCTTCATTTTTCAGTAACTCAAGGTTAGTTACATTCAGCTCCATTAGGTATTTCCCTGTCCCCAAAGGGCTCACAATCTAAATATACAGTTGAGGCAATAGAGGATTAAGCGACTTGTCCAAGACCACAAGAAGCAGGTAGTGACATTTCAACTGGGCTTCTCTGTAATCACTAAGCTGCACCTCTTCTCCACTTTGGTATCTGATGGGCACCCCAGGTGACCAGGAAAGGCTATTGTTGAGGACAGGATCCTGGGCTTGATGGATCATTGGTCTGATTTTGCATGGCACCTCTTACATTGTCCAACTAGCTTTGTACCAAAGATAACCTCCTTTTAGGTTGTCTTGGCTCCCACTCAAGGAGAACAAAGTAAATTTTTAAGCCACGTCCGGGACCACTATACTTCCACTTTAATTTCATATTTCCCCACGTGCACCCTCTGGTGCCTCAGGAGGTGCTGGTTCCGATTAAAGCTCTTATGACAAACATCACACGTGAACGGTTTCTCTCCCGAGTGGATCTTCAGGTGCTTGGCCAACTCCGATTTCTGTTTGAACCGTTTCTCACATAGGGTGCAGGCAAACAGTCTCTCCTCTCTGTGGGTCCCCAGGTGGGTCAAAAGGTTGCCTTTCTGACTGAAGCACTTCCCGCACAACGCACACTCAAACGGTCTCTCCCCCGTGTGCATCCTCTGGTGTTTATTCAGATCACCCCTGTGATTGAAGGTCCGGGAACACTCAGTACATGAAAAAGGTTTCTCTCCATTATGGATCCGGAGATGGACTTTCAGGTGGGAACTTTTTAAGAAGCTTTTCCCACATTCCATGCATTGGAAGGGCCTCTCCCCCGTGTGAGACCTCTGATGAACAACTATAGTTTCCCGGTGGCTGAAGCTCTTCCCGCAGACACCACAGACGTACGGTTTCTCTCCCGTGTGGCTTCTCTGATGCACCTTTAGATGCGAGCTTTTGATGTAACACTTCTCACACTGATCACACTTGTAGGGTTTTGCTTTTGGGGTCTTTGCAGCCTCAGTGGGTTTTCTGTTAGTGTCATCATCAGATTCCCCCTTCATCTCTTTTTTAATCACTGGGAGGACGCTCTCCTGTAAGTTCGGACCTATCTGCACAGCCGAGCTGCTCTTGCCCTCGTTGGACTGGTCTACCCGTTTCTCTGAAGAAATTCTCCGAGACCGTGTCGCCTTGCGCTGCCTTTTGCAATTGCGGGATTGGTCGGGATCCTGAAAAATGTTTTCTGTAGTTTTTCTGGGCAATGTCTCTTGCACTTTCAGCTTTTCAATGCACTCTTCAAGATGTTTCCCCTTCTGTTCAATAGTTGGCTTTTCCACTGTAGGAATAAAATAAGTGGTCAATTTGTTTTATTTATTTTTTGTTTGTTTCAAATCATCTTTATTGAATTTTGCCATAGTTAACACTTACAATTCTCATAACAAAGTCAACCAACATTGCCCTATACCACTTACAAAAAGTTTTGAACTAAAAAAAAAAGGCAGCCAGATCTGCACAGGTTCCACTTCTACATGATTAAACACTGGCATTGTAAGCAGGGCGATCAGCAACTAGTCACCCTTGACCCAACCCCATAGCGGTGGTGGTGGATACGTGGAATTGGCCACTGCTGGAAACAGGATGCTGGGCTTGATGGACCTTTGGTCTTGCCCAGTATGGCAATACTTATGTACTTATGGAATGCTGTCCCAAGGGAGCTGGTGGAGATGAAAATGGTAATGGAATTCAAATGTGCGTGGGATAAACACAAAGAAATCCTGTTTAGAAGGAATGGATCCATAGAATCTTAGTGGAGATTGGGTGGCGATGCCAGTAACTGGGAAGCAAATCCAGTGCTGTGCAGACTTCTACAGTCTACGCCCTGATCGTGACTGGATAGGGATGGGCTAAATTTTAAGGGGCTTCGATGATAGCTTCAGAACTTAGTATAAGAACTGGGCAGACTTCTACGGTCTGTGCCCTGAGAAAGGCAGCGACAAATCAAACTCGGGTATAAAGTATCACATACCATGTAGAATGAGTTTATCTTGTTGGGCAGACTGGATGGACTGTTCAGGTCTTTATCTGCCATCATTTACTATGTTACTCTTTGGGGTTCTACATGGAATGCTGCTACTAATTGGGATTCCGGATTCTTGTAACTCTTTAGGGTTCCAGAATCTTCAGAACTTTTAGTACAAGACCAGTGCTGGGCAGACTTCTACGGTCTACACCCTGATCATTACTGAATAGATATTGATGGGCTGGTGTGTAAATTTTAAGGGGCTTCAACATTAGCTTCAGAACTTTTAGTACAACAGTGCTGGGCAGACTTCTACGGTCTGTGCCCTGAGAAAGGCAAGGACAAATCAAACTCAGGTATACATATAAATTGTCACACACCATGTAAAATGAGTTTATCTTGTTAGGCAGACTGGATGGACCGTAAGGTCTTTCTTTACCTGTCGTCATTTACTATGTTACTATGTTATACAATGCAATCTTGGAGCACAGGACTAAATCCGGTAAATGGTGCCAAAATTTGGGCGTTTAAAAAAAAATGAACACTGAACGCTATTCTACAAATGGCGCTCAGAGTTGGGCACCGTTTCTAGAACAGCACGTAGCGGGATCTGCACCCAACTTTTAAGCTCAAGGATTTACAGCAAGTGAGACCAGGCGTAAATCTCGGTGCATATCCCCTGAATTCTATAATACTGCGTGCACCTTCAGTGAATGCCCTGATCCACCCGTGGCCATGCCCCGTTTCAGTTCCACGCTCGCACACCTTTATAGAAAAGCGCTTAGCACGATGCGCAAGTAAATCCAAATTGTCGCCAATTAATGCCAGTAATTGTTAGCGCCCAATTATTGGCGCAAAATAGGTTCATTACTGAATTAAATTGCGCAGGCAAATTCGGGCCACATAATTTTGAGTGCCACATATAGAATTTGGGGTATTATACCACGATATCACTCATCAACCTTAACATGTCTTAAATATGTCTAAGGGGTCCTTTTACTAAGCTGCAGTAAAAAGGGCAATGCGCTAGAGGCAGGGGCCATTTTTGCTGTATGCTGAGGCTCTTTTACCATAGCAGGTAAAAAGGCCAAAAAAAAAAGATGCCCATGCGGTAAGGTTTCACTTACCACGTGGCCGTGCGGGGAGGGAGCACTTATCACCACCCACTGAGGTGCTAGTAAGGGCTCCCACACTAACCCGCTGGTAACTGGGTAGGACGTGGGTGCTGCTCGATTACACGCTGGGGTTGGAACTACCGCCAGCGCCTGCGTGGGGCTGGTGGTAGCTCCAGATTGGCATGCGGTGGGCTTACTGCCGCTTTGCAAAAAGGCCTCTACATATTGACGTGTCGATGCCAGCTGACGCTAGGATTCTTGTAACAGCATCTCGGCGCACTGATGCCATTACAGAATTGAAGCTCAGAATGCGGCATCGAGGTGCCAAGATACAGAATTGCCTCTACAGCATCTTCAGATCCAAAAGGTCTGGCTGGTTTATACATTTTTTCAAAACAGTTCATCAATAATGTGGGGCATTTTGGCTCAGCGCCTTGCATGTCAAAAAAAGTAAGACTCTGAAGTTCATTCTCGTTTAAACTTGCCTCATCCTCTGCTCATTGCTTTATCTTACCACATAATCCAAAACAGAAGTTACTCTGGAAGGAGTTACTAGCAAATATGCCAGGGATGGGCAGCTTTTTCTACTTGGCCGCGGGCACTTTTCCCAAGTTGTGGGTTGCAATTTTCTGAGCAGTTTTGAGATGCTCGGGCTCTCGCATGGCCCATGCAGGCTGGTTCTGTCTCTAGTGCTCAGTGCCCACTCTATCGATCAAATTTGAAGCCAGAATGAGGCTCTGTTTATCTCCGAAGCCTCATTCCGGCTCCAAATTTGACCAATAGAAGGTGAGGTGGGTGATGAGGTCATCAGCTGATGATGACGACTCATCACTTCATGCTGAAGACTGGACTGGAGCAGCGAGCACACTGGGAGGACTAGCGAGAGCGAGCACATGGCCACGCTGGACGACAGAGGCAGGCCGTGGGGGGGGGGGGGGGGGGGGGGGAGGGTGTTGGGCAACTTGGGCTACTTTTGGGCTCCCTTTGCATGTGAGTTGGGCTGGGAAATTTCTTCCCATCTGGCAAGACTAGGTACAAGTTTATTTTTGATTCTTATTTAGCAATTTTTTTGATTTTATGTCAGGTTTATTTTTCTATTTGATTATATCAAGGTTGTATTTGGTTTTACTTTACTTTGAAATGTTTTTTATTTAGTTGATTGTACTTTAATTATACGTTATTTTTGACTTTGTAATCCACTCTGTTCCTCCTGGGATCAAGCAGAATCAACTAAAGTACACACCTGTGCCTTGAATTCACAGCGGCACAAGTTCTGATGGAGGGTCATGCATCGAAACATCTATGTCTTCTTCCCTCTTGTTTCCAGTATCTTTTAGAAATTACAGCACAAATAAACCCCGACAAGCTGCACAGTGAGAGTCTCTGAAGCTGACTGCTCTGCTGTCCTGTGCTCCTGGCTTACCTGAGTTAGCCTCATCACTGGCATCAGCTCCCTCCACTTCCTGAGGACCCCAGCAGAAGGACTCCACGTTCTCTTCTTCCTTAATCCTGAGCAGAATATCGGGTTTCACAGAGGGGAAGCCTGCACCGAATAAGAAACAAGAAATCAAACACACAGAGGCGAGGGATGTTTCTAAGTGGTGTGCGACGTCTGAAGATGCGGAAGAAGACTGAATTGATGCATGACTAAATTCCCAATGAGAGTGACGAATCTGGACGATGGGAGTTAGTTTATTATAAAACCTCTAAATATGAAAAGGGAATTTCAAACTTGAAATGTTAATACCAAACCCCTGCCTCCCAATAGGGAAAATACCAACAGTATACAAAATCCACTATCCAAATTGGGAGTGAGGTACTATCATAGGTCCCTGCCTGGTTTATTATGCAAGATCAAACTAGGAAGGTAATTCCAACTACAACCTAGGCGCATTAGCGTTTTTAACGCACGTCAACAGTTGATGTGTGTCAAAATGCTAACACACCTATAGGAATGTATTGGCGCTGTAGCGTTTAACGCACCTTAACCTTAAAAGGCGCGATAAAAATGCTAACGCGCCTTAGTAAACATACCCCATTTATTTGGGAAGAGTTGTTCGACGTTTAAAAGAATACCTAACACAAGAAAATTTTAGTATGACTGTTCAAAGTACCATCATGCCCCGTTTTGATTATCGTAACAGTTTATTGATGGGGGTTCCTAAATGTTTTCTTCAAATCACTTCACTCTCCACAGAAAGCAGTTGCACGTGTGATTCAATGTGTAAAGTGTATACAGCTGTCTGGTTTTGTACATCAGTCAGCTCTGTATATATATAACATTCCCTTATTTATGATCTAGGTGGGCAGTTAGCCAGCTTGTGTCTTCTTGGTCTTCTCACAAACCATAGACAGGCTTGCTTAGCCCTAGTAATGGGCCATAAACTTTAACAAGTATCTGTTTGTTTGTTTGTTTCAAACAGGCTCTGAACATAACACAGGGACATTTTCAGTGAAGGACAAGTATGAGTGATAAGTATTCGAGGGAGGGAGGTTACAAATAGCAAATGATGGGTAATTGGGAAAAATACCAAAGAAGCAGAATTATGTGAAGGTGACCTTAGCGGTCAGAGTTGAAGAATACCAAATAAGTAAGAGAGAAAATATATGGAATTAAGTGATTGGACAAAATTAAGCACATTTTGTATGAGTCAGAGTCTGATAGCTTCCGAAGGAAACAGAGAGAGAGATTGTATTTTCCTTATACTGAAATTTTGACTGATATAAATAAGAATTCAATTTTCTGTAATACTGGGATAAAAGAATTTTTATTGTAACCATTTATTTACTCTAATACATTTTAGCATTATTATAAAAGAGAAAAACTGACTGAACTCTAAAGTGTTTTTCCTTTGCCAGAAGGGCTAGCTTTTTAAAGTCTCTTCAGCTCCCCCCTTAGAGGCAAGAAGGGAGTGCCGTATACAAAAGAGATATGATCATATTACACCAACCTTGATTACCTACAGAATCACAACTTTGATACAAGATTCTTTTTTTGTTTTTTGAAGTATTATGTGGACAGATTTCTCCTGTAACTACATCTACATCAACCCCTCAAGGTCTCTGTGATCTGCAGGATCTGGTAGAAAACTGACTGACTTCAGGAAGATTTTGATTAAAAAAAAAAAGCTCCAATTTTAAAAAAAGGTCTTGTTATGGCGATTTAGAGTAAAATCAACATCTGAACTGCAGGTATATGGCTTGTAGTATGCTGATGATAATATTGTATTGTCAAAATTTGTCCTGTTTGTTATTGTTTTCTGTTAATGATTTTAATTATTCTGTATGTTATATTGTGCTCCGCCTAGAATTTGCAAGACAGTGAGGAATATAAATATAGAAATAAATAAAACAAATAGTGATTTATCTGATTATAGGAATACGTTCTACATTTATTGTTGTGTACATGTGATCTATGTAATTTATCTGTTCATCAGACTATGTTCTATGCTTATTTTATGGTATACTAGTAAAAAAGGCCCGTTTCAGTTTTTAAGGAAACGGGTGCTAGCAAGGTTTTCCTTGTAGTGTGTATGTTTGAGAGTGTGTGTGAGAGTGACTGTGTGAGAGAGAGTGACTGTGCGAGTGTGTGTGTGTGTCAGAGAGAGAGTGAGATTGGTTGCGATTGTGTCTGTGAGTGTGTGTGTGTGTCAGAATGACAGTGTGTGCGAGTGCATATGTGAGACATAGCGAGACCAAGAGTTTGCTGAACCCCCTTCCCCTCCCCCCTTCCACCCGTCTGATTTCCTGAAACCCCTCCCACTTCTTCACATATGAGTTCCAGGACCCCCCTCTGTAGTTTCATGACCCCCCCCTTCCCTTCCCTGTCATTTCAGGACCCCCCTCCCCCCCTCCTGCACGTTTTTACCTCCCGCACGTTTCACACAGCCTCTTCTTTCGCTTCTGTTTCAGCTGTTCCTGTGGTCCCACCCTCACTGATCCAGTGGCGTTGCTGGGGGGGGGGGGGGGGGGGCAGTGGGTGCGGTCCACCCCGGGTGCACGCCGCTGGGGGGGGGGGGGGTGCCACGCGTGCCTGTCTGTCGTTCATTCAGGCGCCACCCGAGCGGGGGGTTCTTTCGCAGGGGGGGTCCCTTTGCCGGGGGGGGGGGGGTCACACTGCATCCGGGGGGGGCGCTGCACCCGGGGGGCGGGGAGCATCGGCGATCCGCCCCGGGTGTCAGCCCCCCTAGGAACGCCACTGCACTGATCTACTGCCGGAATCAGACCACGGAACCACGGTCCCAGGCAGAGACCGAACGTTGGAGGTGAGAATTATTATATAGGATTTATTTAGTTACATTTGTATCCCACATTTTCCCACCTATTTGCAGTGTTTTTAAGCTGCAGCTGTGCTGAACAGCATACTTTCCTGTTCAGCCAAATACAAATAATGAAAAATATTATATGGCCGAATAAGAATGCCGAAAAATGGGCACTGAGTTTTAACATAACAAATAATAAATGAAGCAAAGTGAAATCAGAAATCAAATATTTATTTCAGTAGGATTTAGCACAGTAGAGCCCTGGATTATTCGTATTCAAATTTAAATTGCTATTCGGCTGAATACGAATAATCTATTCGGGGCACTATTCTGGGCAGAATCGAATACAAATATTTTAGTCTAAGTGATTTATCAGACTATACTTAATGTTTATTACATATTTATGCTATAAGTGATTTGTGTGATTATCAGACTATGTTCTATGTTTTCTTGCCTCTACTGTTTCTATGATAGCCAGTTTATTGGTCTGTACATGGTAGGGGTCGTATCATTCAGCCATCCTTTTCCTTCAGCGGTGCCTTAAAAATGTTTAGAAATTTGTGTTCCTGGACACTTGGTGGGCATCAAGATCATCTGTCAAACTGCATATCAAATATTTCAGACAGAGTCTGTGACTCTCTACATTTAACTATGAGACATCTATGCTCCAGAATTTACTGGAAAATTACGAACAATGGGAAACTCTCTAAATACAGAAAACTCGAAGCCGTTTCATTTCCGTGAACCACTCGTGGACCTACTTGCAACCCATGTCCACAAGTGGATTTTTGATAAACAATTTCTTGTGTGAGTCCCCCCCCCCCCCCCCATAAGCCACTTATTAAAAGAGTAGGAACCAGGTTTTCCAGCTTCTGGAACGAGGGTTCAGCCACCTAAGAACGTATGACCACATCCTTCTTACCCACAGAGGAAACACTGATGCCATCTTTTCCCCCCGAGGAGGCCCATGCGTGTGGCTCCTCTTGCCGCTTGATCCTGAATAAAATGTCGGGATTGGCGATTGCATAACCTGCGCAGGAGAAGACAGATTTGAACTTAAAATCTGCCACAGAATGGCCTAAGCTGCAAGTTTATTCAAAGCCTGATACACCCCCTTCCTCATCACAAACATTCATATATGTATAAAACTCAGATAAAGAACGAAAAAGAAAAAAGCTGAAACAATACAGTTACAATACATGGTCTGAGAGTGAAAGTCAGAAACAAAGCTATATCGCGAAATGACATATCATTGCACCAGTCGTACATAAAAACGTAAACCAGCCACCAGGGGCAAAAGCCAATGACTCAGGTACAAAATCAGATTGAGAGCCCAACAGGGAAAATACCTAGTAACTCGCCTTGAGCTACTACTAGAAAAGGTGTGAGCAAAATCCAAATGTCAAATGAGGAATACACAGGCCCAGTCACGAGAGAGGGAACTGCCCATGATGTAGAATGGGTCCCCTCAGGACCAGCCAACACCATGATAAAATTAGGAAGGTGTAAGGGTTTGGAAAAGGAGGGAATGAAGCAAGGAAGATAACATTGATGTACTAGCCAATGAAGCAGTGAGCTGTTTAAATGGACCTGATACTCTACAAGCGCTTTATTAGAATGAGTTGCTGCTCCAACTTGATCGTGAAATTAGCTATGCCACGGAAAAAAATAGCTGCCCTTGATTTAGAACACAAGCAAACTGAGACAAACGTACAAATAAAATTAAGCTTAAAAAAAACATCCTAAGAATTCATCAAATCAAAAAGTGACTTCAGAGGCAGTTGATGTTTTCATTGTACGATTATAATCATGAGAAATATGACTCGAGAGTTCCTCACCCAGAGAAATGAGGGTTCCGTGAATCTCGTTCATAACGTTCCTGTACAGCTCCTTCTGCCACTCTTTCAACGCTTCCCACTCCTCCTCCGAGAAGCAGGCCACCACGTCTCTGAAGGTGACCGAGATCTGGAAAGGAAGTAAGACGGGATTCTCAGCTTGTTCTCCTTCATGAGGCCTGCGGCGTGTAAGTCTGGGCAGAAAAGCATCGCTCGTGGGGCATTACTGGCAAAAGGACCTATGGGCTGCTTGGGAAGCATATGCAAACAAAAATGAGTGGGCCGAAACCTGAGTTAGTTCCACAATAAAATTTAACAAAGCTTTAAAAGACACATAAGCTTGGTACATGGACCCAACAGGGGCAGTGTTTCGGCTATCAAGTCTTCATCAGGAGTCCAGTGACCTAGTGCATGATCCGAAAATCAGATGTGTAACGATGTGTAAAAAATAAAGTGCAAACATAGCAAGGCAAATTCTACTCTCATAAACATCCAACAATGGCCTGTCGGATGTTTATGAGATTTGAATTTGCCACTACAGATGCTGCCGGACTTTTTTTAAAGCCACCGTCAGATGTTTATGAGAATTCAATTTGCCTTGCTATGTTCACACATGGTACTTTAATGATGTTCAAAAAACAATCTGATTTTCAGATCATGCACTAAGTCACAGGACTCCTGACGAAGGCTTGATAGCTGAAACAGGGCCGGTGTTGGGTCCATGTACTAAGCGTATGTGTCTTTGGGACCGTGCAAGTGTCAATAAAAGCTTTGTTTAATCTTATCCAGGGAATTTGGCCACTTCCACTCATTTTTGTTTCCTTTGTTGTTTCTCTCTGTGGGAGTCTTGTATTTTACCCTCTTTTGTTTCGAAAGCACCTGTAACATCTCTGTACCATTTTCAAATTGACCTGATAAAAAAATCCAAGCAGGAAGAGAATCTGTTATAGGTACCATCCTAAATTCTGTGCTTGGCATTCGTGCAGAAGGCCTTAACGCCTCCTGTTTAGAAGGTGGCAAGTGATCCTGCGTTAGCCACAAAGGTGGCAAATAGCCATACTGGGTCAGACCAATGGTCCATCTAACCCAATATCCTGCTTCCAACAGTGGCCAATCCAGGTCACAAGTTCCTGGCAGAAACCCAATTAGTAGCAATATTCCATGCTACCAATACCAGGGCAAGCAGTAGCTTCCCCATGTCTGTCTCAACAGACTATGGACATTTCCTCCAGGAACTTGTCCAAACTTTTTTTTAAACCTAGATACACTAACTGCTATTACCACATCCTCCAGCAGAGAGTTGCAGAGCTTAACTATTCTTTGAGTGAACATCCATGTAATTTCATCGACTGTCACCTGGTCTTTGTACTTTTTGAAAGAGTGAAAGAAAAATCGATTCACTTCTACTTGTTCTATACCACTCAGGATTTTGTAGTCATATCCCCATTCAGCTGTCTCTTTTCCAAGCTGAAGAGCCCTAACCTCTTTAGCCTTTCCTCATACGAGAGGAGTTCCATCCCCTTTATCATTTTGGTCGCTCTTCTTTGAACCTTTTATAATTCCACTATATCTTTTTTGAGATACGGTGACCAGAACTGAATGCAATACTCAAGGTGAGGTCGCATCATACAGCGATACAGAGGCATTATAATATTCTTGGTCTTATTTTGCATCCCTTTCCTAATAATTCCTAGCATCTTGTTTGTTTTTTTGGCAGCCGCCGCACACTGGACAGAAGATTTCAGCGTATTGTCCATGACAACAACTAGATCTGTTTCTTGGGTGCCAACTCCTAAGGGGAACCCCAGCATCAGGTAACTATAATTTTGGAAAATGTTGCCCTACAAAAGGAATATTGAAATGCACATACATAAAACAGGAAATCTAAAACAAATGATCTATTGGAAAGGAAAATGTGGTTATTTTATTTTTTATTTTATTTGTACCCCACTCATGGCAGGCTCAATGCGGCTTACATGGGGCAATGGAGGGTTAAGTGACTTGCCCAGAGTCACAAGGAGCTGCCTGTGCCTGAAGTGGGAATCGAACTCAGTTCCCCAGGACCAAAGTCCACCACCCTAACCACTAGGCCACTCCTCCAGAGTTTAAAAAAAATGGTTTGGACGGCTTCCTAAAGGAAAAGTCCACAGACCACTATTAAATTGGACTTGGGGAAAATCCACTATTTCTGGGATAAGCAGTATAAAATGTTTTGTACTTTTTTGGGATCTTGCAAGGTATTTGTGACCTGGATTGGCCACTGTTGGAAACAGGATGCTGGGCTTGATGGACCTTTGGTCTCTCCCAGTGTGGCAACACTTACGTACTTGCGCCTAAGCGTGTTCTATACGTGGCGCCTAGATTTAAGCACAGTATATAGAACACACTTAGTTGATATCCCAGTGCTTAAAACTATGTGCCTCCATTTACACCAATGAAAATGGATCCCTGTGCGTAGATTTACACACACTGGGTCATATTCTATAACTACGCATGTAAATTTGGGAATGCACACAAAACACCCATTTCCTCGCCCACAGCCATGCTCATTTTGAACTGCATGCATTACAATTTAGGCGCAGTTCATTACAGAATATGTTTAGCGAGTTGTGTGCGTAAATTCTAATTATTACCAATTACAAAAGTACATAAGTACTTTATATTTTATATATATTTTAATAAAAAGATTTAAATATAAAATCATGTGTTCAAGGCTTCTGCAGATGAGGACAGAGCCCACGGGGATGGGGCAGAGATGGAAACAGGGCCTGCGGGGGCGGGGATGGAGACAGAACCTGCGGGGATGGGGTGGGGACGGAGACAGAACCCACGAGGACAGGGCGGGGTTGGAGACAAACTTTGTCCCCGTGACATTCTCTACAGCTAAGTATCACATTGCCTTGTTTTTTTAAGCACTGCTTGTTATTTTACACAGTTTCCATTAGTTTAATTAACATTTTGTGCACTGCATATGATTTGTAGGACGGTGGTGGTTTTTGGTCGATGATTACATTTATCTCCCGCAGTCTTAAATCTGCCCCTTCAAGCTATATGAATGGAGTAACAGACTGGGTGACTGATGAGACCTTTTCCTTCACATCAAGCATATGCAATAATTTATTTAATGTTTAGGTGCCACTGTAGTTGTTTGGGGAACATCTGGTCTTCAAGCCTTTGTTTCATTTTTGTCCAATTTAGAGCAGTATATAAGTCTGCCAATCATTTAAAGATTAAAACAATATGTGGACCAGTGTTTCCTCTAAGGAGCGACCTGCTGCATGCAAAATATTTTTCAAGTGAGTGCTGAAAATAGCCAAACAGCCAAAAAAAGAGGGGTGGAGCGGGTCTCCCCAAGCTATCTGCATGGTCCATCTGTAAAAAGTAAAAAAATGTTCCAGTTGGGTAGGCAGTGCCTTAAAAGGTGGAGAACAAAATATTTTTTTTAACTTATTCGACAGCTTTTTAATTTATTTAAAAGCTTTCCATATGTAGATATAAATAACCATGAAATCAAAACTGAATATCACTAAAACAGCTTCAAAAATTATTGTAGCTGGTGGAAAAGCACTAATAAAGGCTGTATTTTGTGCTCCTTTTTCTACACTGTTCTATACAATACAATAATACATAGAGGCATATTTTCAAAGCACTTAGCCTTCCAAAGTTCCATAGGTTTCTATAGAACTTTGGAAGGCTAAGTGCTTTGAAAATGAGCCCCATGGCCACATTTCTATGAGGATATCCTGTTTACTGATGGGTTCATCTTAACTATTGTAATCTGCCCTGGGAAGCCTGGTTTTATAAAGACTGGAAGTAAAATTAAACTCTCCTTTCAGTGGGGAACATGGAATCACAACTTCACTTCATCTCTTTTGTAAATGGATTATTCTGTTTTCAGCATGTTTCAGAGACACATGGTTTTCGTAAGTCAAAATAATAAAGATGGACTAAATGGACTTAGGAACAATCCACAATTCCGGGAATAACATGTATAGAATGTTTGTACGTTGGGAAGCTTGCCAGGTGCCCTTGGCCTGGATTGGCCGCTGTCGTGGATAGGATGCTGGGCTCGATGGACCCTTGGTCTTTTCCCAGTATGGCATTACTTATGTACTTTCATGCAGATCTCTCATTTGTTTAAACATAACTAAATGGGCTATAAGCCCCTAATGCAGTCCACTGGTTTGCTTATATTTTGTCCCTGTAATGAGTATACTGTGTCAAACCTGGAAATATATGTGAGATTAAATAAAATGATACAACATAGATGCAGCAGCCAGCTGTCTACTGTTTTTATCCAACCTCCTTGGGTTACTGCAGCCGGCAGCGATTCACAGTCATGAGGCCACCTCCGCGCCCTCTCTACTGCAACTTCCTGTTTTGACGCTAAACAGGAAGTTATAGTGAAGGGCGGGACGCAGCAGGAGGAAGGCCACGGAGACGATCACTTTCTGTGTGTGAATCGCTGCTGGCTCCAGGATCCTGTGAGACCTGCGTGAAGGAAGATGGGAAGGGAGGAAAGGAATTTTTTTTACTGCGGGAACATAACTTTTTACCATTCGTGTGAGGCAGTAAAAAATTTGTTCCTGCATCCCTCTGAAATGAGCAACGCTCCTGATTTGTATGGGCAATTGTTCACATGCTCACTTTAGAGGGAACACCGATGCAGACACAGGTATTTCATTAATGGTATTTGCCACAGTTGTATTTGCTACAGCTAACGAGCCACAGATAAGTGAATGTAAATATATCCTTTGGTGTAAAATCAATATTTCATGTTTAATAATCACTTGATATAGTAACTGCAAACAATCTCTCTTAGGTGTGTCACTCAGGAGTTTCATTTATATTTGCTACTGTTGACAAGTCAAAATAAAGTGAGGTTTTAAAACATATGCTTGAAGTGTTGTAGGACCATTATTAGTGTTAATGGTTTAACACCCGTCTGAAAAAGCAGGTAAAAGGCAATTTACAAATTCAGTAATATTTAACTAGCATAGACTTATATGTGTAAACTTGAAATATTTTGGTGGACCTCAGAGCTTTCTTGTATTCACACTGTGGCCCTTTACACGAAAAAGGCTGGAGACCACTGCTGTAAACAACAGTCTCGCAAATGCTAGTATTTATTAACTCACACATTATTTATAAATGCCCCCTTTAACCATGCCCAGACCCCCCTTGAGAGTTGCACACTCTGGAATTTGAGCATGCACCTTATACAATATCGACACAGTTTTGTGCATAACTTGCAATCAGCAGCTAATTAATCCAGCATTATGCTTGCAATTTACCTTATTCTACAAACTGTACACACAAATTTGTGCATGCAAGTTTCTAGAATTAAGGGGATTATGTATAGGGTAAGTGAAGTAGCTCTTCCACTCCTCTCCACACTGGTGCAAGTCAGGTCACTCACACATTTAGGGCAAGCCTCCCCTCCATCACACTCCCCACACGTATCAACTTTTATCAAGTATGCTTCCTTACCTGTTCATACTCCTGCGTGAACATCAGGGAGTACATATTTGTGTGTTCTTGTATGTCTCCCTTGTTCTAAGCGTACCTGTCTCTTTGCTTGGGGAGATATCAAAGGGAGGACAATGCCAAATATTGGTGCACCACAAAGAAATGCACCCAGTAACCAGAATGATTTGTGGGCCTGGGTTATTTCCGTGTTGTTGCAAATTTTTTGCAACAAGACTTTCATAAAGAGGAAAATGACGTGTGCATTTCTCTGCAAATCTGTGCGTCCCTGGGTCTCTTTCTGTTTGTGGCTCTTCTTGCGAGTGGGTGACCCCCTCCCCCCTCTTTCCTTTGCAGTTCTGGCAATGATGGCTCTTGGGTCTCTCAGGGAGTTTTCTGCAGATTAAAGCTCTTGCATTCCTTTCTCTTCTCTCCCTTCCTTCGAGGGAATCATCAGGGAGGATCTGCAAGTCTCAGGCCCCCGAGCTCTGGACTTCAAACGGAGAATAACCCAAGGTAAAACGCTTCTGCATCAATACCAGCCATGTCTAGCTCCCCACCACCAGCACCCTATGGACTTGTCCTATCGCGCATGCTCACACCACCAGTCAGCGGCACAGCAGCATCCCGGGAACGGCTGACTGAGCATGCGCAGGACCGCAGCAGCGTGCGCACGAAGCTACCCTATGCCGAGAGGTTTCTATTGCGCATGCCCAGAACGGCAGTCAGCGACGGGTGTTCCCCAAGGGACTGGAGACGGCATGAGCCTATCTTGCCCATTATATGGGCTGAAGCCAGTAGTTCACCGAAAACAATGGCAAAATGCTATTGACAACAATAGCAACAGCTTTTTTTTTTGCTTGTTTTTTTTTTTGTGTGTAAATATTTTTATTTTAAATGAGAAATATAACAACCATCAGTAAATATACATATACTTAATAAATCATGATGTTTTATATAGAACAAACAAAATAAAATAAAGGACTGCCTATGCATGGTCCATTTGTAAACAGTCTAATGCTATTCCAGTCGAATAGGCAGTGCCTTAAAAATTGGAGGATATGGGATTTCATTCTATTTTTTTTTTTATTTACTTCAAAGCTTCCCATAGCATATCTAGATATAATTAAATATCACTAAAACAGCTTAAAAATTGTACCTGGTAGAAAAAAACACTTATAAACTATGTATTTTGTGCTCATTTTTCTATACTGATCTATAGAATATGGTACACACATAGCCAGCAAGGTTTTTCAGGATAGTCAATGACAATGTATGAGATATTGCATGCACTACCTCCATTTTTTGCAAATCTATCTCATGCATATTCATTATGGGTGTCCTGAAAGGAAAACATGACTGGCTGGCCAAGCATTGGGCTGAGAAGCCCTGGTCTATGACCTGGTAGGAAACTATGTTTTTTTACACTGTATCACGAAAATTCAACAACTTTGGCTGGCTTCTGAGATATCTTTGCATGACATACACTTAAAGTTGTGGTGCACAAGGACAATCCCTTTCACAAATTGAACCAGCAGAGACACATAAGAGGAGGTCAGTAATATCTTTCTATATCTCTCTTTAGCAGGCCCATGTGTCCAGACTGACTAATAAAACCTAGAGACCATATCTAAAGAAGTCCAAAAAGAATGTGAGTCCTCTGATGGACAATAGTTACACAATGGTTGAAGCTCTTCCCGCAGACACCAATTTCTGCTAGTTGGTTAGTTTTGTGTATACCATGATAGGAATGAACCTCCTAAGCTAGGGCATGTGGAGTATGATCTCAGTCTCTCAAATTTACTGCTAATGCTCACTGTAGTACTTGCCTTATGCCAAAGAGAGCTTTCTGGAGTTCATAAACCCCCATGTGGCTTCTCTGATGCAATTTTAGGTGTGAATTTTTAATGTAGCACTTCTCACACTTGTACGGATTCACTTTTTGCAGCTTCAGCAAGGGATTGTATCAGAGCTGTTCCCAGATTCTGTCTTCATCTCTAGTTCCTCCCCCTTACTGAAGGAGTGGAACGCCGGTACTACCTGAACACTACTGACTAACAGTGACCAACAGAACAACCTCATGTTTTGTGCCTACTGATGGACTTATACTTATGGACTCTACCTCTGCTTCTGGCTGTTTAGCCACACCTTATTACTGCACTGGACATTTGTGCCTTATCCAGTTCTACTGTTTACTAACAAACGAAGTTTGCTGTTTACTAATGTACAGACAAGAATGCAGGGCTATTAGACATATAGCTTGTAACAATAGTTAGCAAGGCCTATACAAGACCAGCTTGCATGTAGCAACGCCATCTGAATAGACGACCTTGGTGGGTGCTGACACCCCGCCCTGCATTCCTGAGCCGAACGAACCTTATCTCCTGTGCTAGAAAGGAGCATTGTGTGTGTGAAGAATAAGCTGCTAAGTTTCGTTTTTCTTGCCAGTATCATTTCAGTGTTATGACGTGTGTACGTATTGGGACTACAATTTTGTACTGTAAGAACTACAATTGTTTACTGCGCATGCCAGTTATGATGTGTGAGGGGCCTAATGCGCAGGCCCAGTAGGGAAGTATAAATGTAAGTGTCAGATGATTTATGACACACAGTGTCCCGAGACGACTCGGTGCTGTTCACTTGCTAGCAATAAAGTTGCCTTGTTTGGAACCAAATATTTGCCTTTCGTCTTCTGATTTCCCACCTGTTTCATTGGCACCCCAGATGGGACGGAAGTAGAAAGGGGAATCGGATTATATTCTTCCCCTCCCCCACTGCGGTCGGATCGGGTCATCGACCCCCACCCGAGAAGGTGGTGAGTGGCCACCGCTGATTTCAGCGTCCATCTCCCGGAGGAGGGCCGATCAACTCCGCCTGACTGTAGAGGGGGCTGTGTGGTTCCGACAAGGCACCTTTTTCTATTTCAGAGAGAAGCGTACGACGGCGCGGCCTGCGACCCCGGCGGACAGGCGAGTATACTCTACGTAGTGACCGGCCCAGTAAGGACCGAAGAAGAGGCGTGATCACCCTCTTTTAGCCAGTGACTAATACGGACTATTGGTATCCGACTAGGTCCCGAAACTCACTAGGCTCCGACGACGAAACCGAGCGGCGAACGGGAGGGTTTCTTGTGGCGTATGAAAGTGTGTGAATGGGCTTGCAGTTCCAGGCCGGGCGACCGCGTCCTGGTCAGGCCGAGTGTTGACCCTTCTGTGTCTGGTGGAACGAGACCCCTTACTCCTCCACCGCCCCTTTCCCCTTTTGTCCGTCACCTGTCCTTTGGCACTCAGGTTAGGATGGGCGGGGGTGGGTCTTCACCGTTAGATTTAATGACGGAACACTTTAGCGAAGTGTTCGACCTAGGTAAATGTAGCAGGGCCGGGATGATACAGAGATGTCAATTTATGTGGCCAGGGCTAGGAATTGCTGGATGGCCCCCGGAAGGGTCATTCGAGTATGAAAAAGTGGCGGCGGTCATGAATATTGTTATAGTCGAGGGAAACCCAGGCTGTCCCGAGGACATTCCATACATAGAAGCGTGGTTGGATGTAGTCCGGGATCCGCCGGCTTGGGCCCAACGAAAGGTAGAAAAGGCCGCCCTCATGTTGGTAAAGCAGAGAAAGGGCCGGAAAACTAAACTTAAAACCCTGCCGACCCATGCCTTCGCTCTCCAAAGCTCGGCAACCGCTGCCGTCCCGAAGGCCGCAGGGACCGCCCCCATACGGCCTACCGCCCCTAGCGCTGAAGCCACTGAGACCACGCCCCCTGCTACCATTGGTAAGGCAGGAGCTACGCCCAGTACGACCAACACACTTTCTAGAATGAAACCCCCAAAGAAAACCCCAGGGAAAGTTCAGGGTTTGCCCGAAAAGAAACCTCCAAAAGCCCCGATACTTGCTACGGCGGAAGCATACGAAGATGACATCGCACCACCGCCATATGCCCCGATATACCCCGACATCGCGAGCCTGGAGGAGGGCCCGGATAACGCTGAGGCTTCCGGGTCAGAGTCGGATGCCGGAGAGATGTCCCGTCCAGACTCACCTGAGTCACCTGGCCCCGCAACCATACGGAAGAGTAAACGGGTTGTGAAGAACATTACTCGGTTCCCCCAATCGAGTCCGCATCAGGCCCTCCCGTCCGGCCGAAAAGGGGGAACCTCCCACTTATTCCCAGTTCGACAGTCTACCACCTATACCCCTAACCCGGCGGAAGGGGGGGGCCAGCCCATTGAATCAACAGTTTATAGCCACGTTCCCTTCTCAAGTGCCGATTTGTATAACTGGAAATTCCATGGGCCGTCCTACGACCAGAAACCCGAGCAGTTGGTAGAGCTGGTGGAAGGCATTATATACAGTTATAATCCGACTTGGGCAGACCTTAGGCAGTTGAGCGCCCACATCCTGACCACTGAAGAACGCCGCCTTTTACAACAAAATATGGAGCAAGCCATCCGGGATGCTAATCCAGCCCATGCCAACTTACAGAACCTAATAGAAACGGAGGCGCCCATCGCTGCCCCTACGTGGGACTACCGAACCGCTGAAGGCCAAACCTTTATCCGCCGATACCAGCAGGCGTACCTGGCCGCCTTAAAGAAGGGGAAGCAGAAGGTTACCAACATGGGGAAAATCCACAGTGTGGTCCAACAAAAGGACGAGAGTCCAGGGGACTTCCTTGAACGACTTATGGACGCATTCAGGAGGCACAGCCCGATAAATCCCGAAGACCCTAAGAACCTCCCAACCGTGGTTATGAGTTTTGTTAGCCAGTCAGCACCGGATATACGAAGAAAGCTACAGAGAACGGAGGGGTTCGAAGGGATGAGCCTCAGCCAACTGAAAGCTATAGCTGATCGCGTATTCGGATATCGCGACCAGGAGGAGAAGGTGGAGGCCCGGAAGGAATCGACCAGGCGGATGCGGGAGAAGGCAGATGTGTTGGCCACGGTGCTGGAAGAACGAATGAGGTCTAGACCAAGAGGGAGGGGCAGAAGAACAAGAGGAACGCGGTCCCCCATAGGGCGTAACCAGTGTGCAAATTGCCGACAAGAAGGACACTGGTGGGCTGATTGTCCAGAGGAGATACGGGACAGCCCGAGAGAAGAGGAATCGTGGGACCGGCAGAGAGAGGAGGAGACAGGCGACCGTGCGGGGGCCCCCAGGCGAGGCCGGGGAAGGGGCCGAAGAGAGAGAGGACGGGATGACCGGAGGGAATGGCAGATGGCTGTGGACGCCACCCGAGACAGCACAGCATGAAGAAACCGGGAGGGCAGAGTCCCCACTGACCCTCTGGTGGAAATTCGGGTGGGGACAGAATCTATGAAGGCCTTACTAGACACGGGGGCCCAGCGATCTGTTATCACCACCGCCATAGCCCCAGCCACGAAAGAAACTATACCAATTGTGGGAGCCTCCGGGAAATCCCTTGCGGCCCCCCTCCTCAAAGAGCGCCAAGTCCAGATCGGAGGGACGATGGTGTCCCATCAGTTCATACACATCCCTGGATGCCCAGTCCCCTTAATTGGTCGAGACCTACTCTGTAAGCTCCAGGCCACCTTGAAGTTCAAGACCACGGGTGAGGTGGAAGCTCGCTTTGAAGATCGGCCAGTGACACTCATCTGCCCGGTAAGAGAAGAATGGAGACTACACGCTTCCCCAACTGTAGGGCCTGGCAGCTGCCGTTACGACCAGAATACCTCTTTTGCCCAGCAGAGACGAGCCATAATGGATGAAGTGCCTGATGTATGGGCAGAAGTGAACCCCGGAGGACTGGCCGTTAACGCTATCCCTATCTGGATTGAGCTCAAACCGAACGCTCAAGTTGTCACCCAAGGACAATACCATATCCCCTATGCGGCCCGGCATAGTATGCAAATTCACCTACAGAAACTCCTTCAACAAGGGGTCCTTAAACCGACTAGATCCGCGTGGAATACCCCATTGTTGCCCGTCAAGAAGCCAGGAACATCAGAATACAGACCCGTCCAGGACCTGAGAAAAGTCAACAACCAGGTAGCCGACATAGTTGCCCTCGTACCAAACCCCTACTCCATCCTAGCCCAAGTGCCATCCCAGACCAAGTGGTATAGTGTCATTGATCTGAAGGACGCCTTCTTCTCCATCCCCCTTGCTGCCGACAGCCAGAAGTTGTTTGCCTTCACGTGGGAAGACTTACAGACGGGAACCAAGCAGCAATATACATGGACCCGGCTTCCTCAGGGGTTCAAGAACTCCCCCACCCTCTTTGGTGACCAGCTTGCCCAGGACCTGAAAACGTACCAAGACGAGTACGGGCCGGTCGTCCAATACCTGGATGACCTGTTGGTGGCCCGTGAAACGTACACGGACTGTGCAGAAGCTACCCTTTACCTCTTGAAAACCCTGGAAGCTCAGGGGTACCGGGCCAGCCGCAAAAAGGCCCAGATATGTGAGATTGAAGTCGAATACCTGGGTTTTCGCCTACGAGAAGGGACCCGAAGGCTCGGTACCCCCCGAACCCAAGCCATCCGCGACCAACCCACTCCTGCAAATAAGAAGGAACTACGGGCACTCCTCGGAGCCGCTGGATATTGCCGCATTTGGATCATCAATTTTGCTATCCTGACCCACAGTTTGTATGCCAAACTGAAGGGGCCTGAACTCGAGGGCCAAGATCTCCAGTGGGAGAAAAGCGAACTGAAAGCCCTTCAGGACCTTAAGGATGCCCTTGCGGCCCCACCAGCGCTCGGACTGCCAGATGTGACTAAGCCGTTCCACTTGTTCATCGACGAAAAGAAGGGATTGGCACTTGGAGTCCTCACCCAACTGGTCGGCACCTGGCAACGCCCTGTAGCATACCTTTCCAAGAGCATGGACAACGTGGCACGAGGATGGCCGGGCTGTCTCCGAAGCATTGCGGCGGCCTGTCTGCTGATACACGAGGCCAATAAACTCACGTTTGGCCAAACACTTTTTGTGACCACACCCCACGCCATCCGCGGCCTACTCGAGAGCCACGGACCTAGGTGGATGACCAACTCCCGATTGGTTAAATACCAAGCCCTCCTGTGCGAAAATCCGGAGGTGCGGATCCTGGACACAACCAACCTTAATCCTGCCACCCTCCTTCTGGCCCCTGAATCACCACTCCACGACTGTGAGGAGGTAATGGCCACTGTGCACTCGAGCAGACCTGACCTGAAGGACCAACCCTGGCAAGGGGGGATCACCCTTTTTACCGATGGAAGCAGCCAGGTGATAGAGGGAATTCGAAGAGCTGGCTATGCTGTTGTGTCTGAGGACCACGTGATCGAGGCTATGGCTCTGCCGCCCGGAACGTCAGCCCAGAAGGCGGAACTGATTGCCCTCACCAGAGCCCTCCAGTGGGCTGAAGAAAAGGTTGTTAACATCTACACCGACTCCAAATACGCTTTCCTCACCCTCCAGGTGCACGGAGCCTTGTACAAGGAGAGGGGATTTCTGACAGCTGAGGGGAAAGGACTTGCAAATGCCGCTGAGATCTGCCAGTTACTTGAGTCAGTATGGAAACCGAAGAAGGTGGCTGTGATGCACTGTAGGGCCCACACCGGGAGAACGGACCCTATTGCCCGGGGAAATCAGCGGGCAGACGACGCTGCAAAAAGGGCAAGTCAGCTCCCCTACTCCTCTCACCCTTCTGACCCCGTACTCGTCGTCCAGCTCCCTACGGAGACCCCTATCTACACCCCCCAAGAAACGGAATGGGCCCAACAAGAGGGTCTACAGTCACGCAATGGCTGGTGGATACTACAGGATGGGCGCGTATGGATACCCGAAGCCTTGGCTTGGACGGTGGCCAAGGAGGCTCACGACCGCACCCACCTGGGAAGGGACGCCCTGGGGCGCTTACTTGAGAAGACCTACTACATCAACAAACTATCCCTGTGGACCAAAAACGCTTCCAGCCGATGCGCGACTTGTGCCCGGAACAACCCTCGAACGGGGCCCGGCCCTATGCCAGGACATGTTCTCCGAGGCACCAGCCCTTTCCACGTGTGCCAGATTGACTTCACACACATGCCCCCGGCGCGCGGCTACAAAGCTATCCTCGTCGCTGTGTGTACCTACACCGGATGGATTGAAGCCCAGCCCACTAGAACGGAAATGGCTAAAGAAGTTACCTCCCTACTACTTCATCAAATCCTACCCAGATATGGTCTCCCCAAGCAAATCAACTCTGACAACTGTCCCGCCTTCGCTAGCGAAGTAACACAACAGCTCAGTACCAGACTGGGCCTCGATTGGAAGTTGCATTGTGCCTGGAGACCCCAAAGCAGTGGAGTAGTGGAGAGGGCTAACCGATCCCTGAAGAACCAGCTAGCCAAGCTATGCCAAGAAGCCAAAGCCAAATGGCCCGACCTGCTCCCACTGGCCTTGCTGCATCTTAGGTGCACCCCCAAGGCTACCGGCCTCACTCCTTACGAGATGATGTATGCTAGGCCACCACCACTACCCTCCTTTCCCGACTCCTTGCAGATACAGGGTGAGAGTTCCTTAGTGAAACAGATGAGAGCTTTACACCAGGTAGTGCAAGACATCCAGCAATACACTGAAAGAGTAGCTCCCTTGGTTCTCTCCAATCCCACACATCGGTTCAGGGTAGGAGATGAGGTCTGGGTAAAAGAGTGGGATGAATCTGACTGCCTAAAGCCCAAATGGAAGGGGCCCTCCCTTGTTCTCATAACGACTTCAACCGCTGTTAAAATTGCAGGAAGCCCAGTGTGGATACATTGGACCCGACTGAAACCTGCTGCTCCCACTAGCAGCACCCTGAAGCGTTGGACTGCGCACCAACATCCTGACGCTCCATTACGGCTGACTCTAAGAAAGACGTGAACCACCAGATTCATGCCTGCCCAGCAACAGGAACTCAGCTTCTGGACCCACTGTGTTTTTGGCTCTCTGTTTATCGCAGCCTTCATCGTGGGCCTCATTATCTTCTTGCTGCAAAAGCTCGGATACCTCCCACCACATATATAATGCTGACCATCTTCCTTCTCCTGTGTGCAGTCCCGAGCTATCCTGCCACCCTGAGCCTGAATTGCACTGAATGTTTGCGCCTCGTGCGCCATCGTATAGAGGGAGGATATCACCTAGTCACCACCCTCATTCACCAGACGCAGCCCCCGGAAGGCGATTGCCGGCTTCTCCCGACTTGTGCCCTCATCACTCCGAATGGCCTCCAACAGTTCCACAGATGCCTCCAAGGAAATCTCACTATCTGCCATAGCCCTACCAAGCCGAGATACTACAATGTCACCCTCAGCGTAGGACTCCCTGCGTATGTGGCCGGGCCTCCGGGAGTCGAGGGAGATGGCATTCTGTATTACATAAATTCCACTCGCATCCTTGTCGGTGGCATCCAAACTGTAGCAACCCTAACCTTCGACGTCTGTGCCGCCATGGACAAACACCCTTGGTCTCGCAAGTGTGGCAGCCAGAGTTGGCGTAAGGCATATGTTAACGACCACAAGTATGTCTGCCCCTTCAGTCCAGACATGAGATGCTGCTCCCCGTGGGTTTGGCTCCCATGCGCCGGCGACACTCGAGCCTCGGGCTGGGACCGAGTATGTGCTTATACGGGAGGAGGATATGCCGGATGCACCGGCCTGGGCGAGTTTCGTCGAGGTTCTGGTAACTATGTGTCCCTAGACTGGCCCATTCGAGGACACGACATGCCATGGAGAGGGACGTGGGGCCTCGGCATTGACGGCGGAGGAATGGATCCGTTGACATATATTACCATATATCAGAGTCTCGAAACGAAGCCTCCTACGCACTACCAGACTACTGTCGTCGGCTACCAAGACGTATTCGATGAAATCGCTCGTGCTGAACAGACCGAGACTAAATTCCCCATTTCCCCAGAAGCCCGGAATATGTTCCTCAACTTGGCTGAAAACATTGCCCTCTCCCTGGGAATTGCCAACTGTTTCGTCTGTGGAGGCACCGACATGGGTGAACAATGGCCCTGGGAAGCGAGAGAGATCCGACAGCAAACATGGGATGCACTCAACACCACCAACCTTACCTTTCCCCAGCGGCCGAAGCCGTACGAATGGGCCCTGAGAACAAATATCATAGGTACCCTCTGCGCTAGTCGAGCGCCATCGAAGCGTTACTCTGTACCAGTGGGAGATTCCGCTTGCACGGGGGTTCTTCAGTATAATGGAAGCCGGACGACCTGGTGGCAAACAGACAACCTGCCCGCCCCGGAGCCTATCTGGACAGAACCCACCTTGAACACGACATGGACGTACGGAGGAAACGCCTCCCTCAAGTGGGTAGCCCCGGCGGGCTACTACTATATCTGCGGACGCAGGGCCTATGAACAGCTCCCGGCCCGCTGGTACGGTACCTGTCTCTTGGGCACTGTTCGACCTAGCTTTTTCCTTTTGCCCCTGCGAGTTGGCGAAACTTTGGGTATCCCCCTATACGTGGAAAAGGGGCCTGATAACCCTGCCAGACGTAAACGGTCTTTCCCAAACATCAAGCCCAAAGTCCAAATTGGAGATTGGAAAGACAACGAGTGGCCGCCTGAACGCATCATTCATTACTATGGACCGGCCACATGGGCTGAAGATGGTACATACGGGTACCGTACCCCTATCTACATGCTAAATCGCATTATTCGCCTACAGGCCGTACTCGAAATCCTTACTAACGATTCGGCCCTTGCCCTCAATATCCTAGCTCGACAGAACACTAAGCTCATTACCGCCGTTTACCAAAATCGCTTGGCTCTTGACTATCTCTTAGCCCAGGAGGGCGGGGTGTGTGGCAAGTTTAACCTCAGTAATTGCTGCTTACAAATTGATGACCAGAGCCATGTCATCAAAGAGATAACTGACCGGATGGTCAAACTAGCCCACGTCCCCGTCCAGACCTGGAACAGCGCGTGGGACTGGACTTCCTCCCTAACCAGCTGGTTGCCAACCTCCGGGAGCCTGCAAGGCCTCCTTGTCATGGGTGGCCTGTTTTTGTTGTCCTGCTTACTAATTCCTTTATCTCTTCCCTTTGTTTTCAGATGTTTCCGCTCCACCATGGAGAGCATCGCTGACCGCCGGGCTGCTGCCCAGCTCATGGCTCTCCAGATGTACTCCCCCATTCCCCAGTCTGATGAAGCTGACGATGAAGCACCTTGTGGCTGACGTGCACCACCTCCTGAGTCACTTAAGGGGCCATTACCCTTGTGTCAGCATAAGACCGGATACAAAGGGGGGGGGATTCCACTAGGGGCCCTCCGTCTCAACCCCGGCGAAGCAACCAACGGCTGCGCAAGGGCTTAGGGCTCGCTTGTTGTCTCCCTTGCTGACTATCCTTGTCCTTTCTTTCCTTTTCAGGGTTCATGGAGGTGATACTCTCCACCAGAATGGATGTTCAAGTATCAAAAGGGGGGAATGAAGGAGTGGAACGCCGGTACTACCTGAACACTACTGACTAACAGTGACCAACAGAACAACCTCATGTTTTGTGCCTACTGATGGACTTATACTTATGGACTCTACCTCTGCTTCTGGCTGTTTAGCCACACCTTATTACTGCACTGGACATTTGTGCCTTATCCAGTTCTACTGTTTACTAACAAACGAAGTTTGCTGTTTACTAATGTACAGACAAGAATGCAGGGCTATTAGACATATAGCTTGTAACAATAGTTAGCAAGGCCTATACAAGACCAGCTTGCATGTAGCAACGCCATCTGAATAGACGACCTTGGTGGGTGCTGACACCCCGCCCTGCATTCCTGAGCCGAACGAACCTTATCTCCTGTGCTAGAAAGGAGCATTGTGTGTGTGAAGAATAAGCTGCTAAGTTTCGTTTTTCTTGCCAGTATCATTTCAGTGTTATGACGTGTGTACGTATTGGGACTACAATTTTGTACTGTAAGAACTACAATTGTTTACTGAGCATGCCAGTTATGATGTGTGAGGGGCCTAATGCGCAGGCCCAGTAGGGAAGTATAAATGTAAGTGTCAGATGATTTATGACACACAGTGTCCCGAGACGACTCGGTGCTGTTCACTTGCTAGCAATAAAGTTGCCTTGTTTGGAACCAAATATTTGCCTTTCGTCTTCTGATTTCCCACCTGTTTCATTACCAATGCCCTTCTCTAAAACCAGACCTGTCAGAACAGCGAAACCGCTGTTGCGCACACTGTAGAAATCTGCCTGGTGCTATGAAGAGGTTGTCTGGGTGCAATGTTACTTTGCACTGCCTCTTCAAACCATGGGGTTGCTCACAGTCTTGAAAAGGGTTTTCCATGGCTTTTCTGGGCAACATTATTCTATAAAGTATGCGTCAAAGTCACTTACCCCCCAAATTCCATAAATGATCATTTAAATTGCGTGTGCAAGCACATAGTTTAATTGAATAACAAGCCAATTAGCACTGCTAATTGGGCATCAATTATCAGTGCTAACTGGCTTTAAAATTTACACGCATAAATTTAGGCGCCGATATATGCATGTTCACTTTACGTACAGGTCCAAAAAGGGGTCATGGACAGATCAGGGGCATTCCTTAAATTTACACGTCAGAGTGCCATTACAGAATTGGCGCAGAGCGCACTCCATTGTGGCATCTCCATCTTGGCACCAAGAATTACCACGTAAACTACGAATCCTTAGGGCCCTGTTGACAAAGACGCGCTAAAAATGAGTGTGCGCTAACCATGTAGATGCCCATAATATTCCTATGGGCGTCTACATGATTAGCACGTGCTAACAAACATTAGTGCGCCTTTGTCAACAGAGCCCTTAACAGTTTGAATTTTGTCATTTTAAAACGTTCATAAAAATAAATTCACCCAATAAAAAAAACAGACATTCGATACTTTATATGAAGGGGAAGGGTTGCTTGCTTTGCTTAGAAGTGTAATTGAGTTTTCTCCGAGGACAAGCAGGCTGCTTGTTCTCACTGATGGGTGACGTCCACGGCAGCCCCTCCAATCGGAAACTTCACTAGCAAAGTCCTTTGCTAGCCCTCGCGCGCACCGCGCATGCGCGGCCGTCTTCCCGCCCGAAACCGGCTCGAGCCGGCCAGTCTTCTTTTGTCCGCACTCGGTACGGTCGTGTTTCGCCGTGTCGGGCCCCGGAAAGTTGACCTCGCGCGTCCAAATTGTTTTTTGAGCGTGTTTTTTCTTCGGAAAAGCTTTTCTAAAGTCGGGAAGTGCTCCGGAAACCCTCCACCGGGTTTCGTGTCAATCCTCCCCGTACTTCCAGCTTTTTGCCCCGGTAAGTTTTCTTTCGTCGTCGGGGTAGGCCTCTTTTTGGCCTCGGTCGAGATTTTTCTCCCTCTAAATTTTGGTGCTTCAATTTTCGCCATTTCGGCTTTTGATTTCGCCGGCGTGATTTTTCCGCCCATGACATCGAAGCCTTCCAGCGGCTTCAAGAAGTGCACCCAGTGCGCCCGGGTTATCTCGCTCACTGATCGACACTCGTCGTGTCTTCAGTGTCTGGGGGACGAGCACCGCCCTCAGAACTGCAGTCTGTGTTCCCTGCTTCAAAGGCGGACTCAGGTAGCGAGACTAGCCCAGTGGAACGTGTTGTTCTCGGGCTCTTCGTCGGCATCGGCACCGGGATCTTCGAGTGCATCGACGTCGTCAGCGTCCAGACCATCTTCCTCGGCCGCCCTTGCATCGAGCGCATCGAGGCATCGGGCCTCTGCATCGGCGCCGAGACATCGGATAGCTGCATCGACGTCGGTGGTACCAGGACCTCGTCTGCTGATGTCGTCGGACGGTGGTGCATCGGGTGGAGTGCAGGTGAGGGCTGTCCATTCCCCTGCTGGTGGCGGTGAGCCCTCGGGTGGGTCTCCTCCTACCCTGAGGGCTCCTGCGGTACAGCCCCCCCCGAGATCGACCCTCTTCGGTCTCGGCCCCGAGGAAGCGACGGGTGGATTCGACGTCCTCCTCGTCGGTGCCGGGGAGCTCCGGTGACATGCTTCGGAAGAAGTCGAAGAAGCATCGACACCGGTCCCCTCCCCGCGTCGGCACCGAGAGCTCTGGGTCGCCGAGGGAGTCGGCACCCAGCAGGCATCGGCACCGAGAGGACCGCTCACCCTCTGTTCCGGAGGTGTCGATGCGCTCCGCTCTGGACAGCCCGGAACAGCCTCCACGCCCGGAACAGGTACTGACGTCGACGCTTGCATCGACCTCCATGCCTTTCTCTGCAGCCGCTCTGAACGAGAGCCTCCGGGCCGTTCTCCCAGAGATTCTGGGGGAGCTGTTGCGCCCTACCCCTCCGGTACCGGCGGTGCTTGCGCCTCCGGTACCGTCGAGCGTGGCGCCGGCTGGCCCATCGCCCGGGGTGAGGTCCCCGACGTCGGTACCGCGTGCGGTGCCGACTGCGGCCACCTCCCAGGAGGGACTCCCCGACTACGTCGGCGGAGGGAGCTTCGCCGATGCGGGCGAGGGAGTCTACCTCTCGACGCCCCCATCGTGGACGTGGCTCCACGGAGTCGAGCCGGGCCCGGTTGCAGACGCAGGTCCGTGAACTTGTGTCTGACACCGAGGGTGAGGCCTCGTGGGAAGAAGAAGAAGATCCCAGATATTTCTCTGACGAGGAGTCTGAGGGTCTTCCTTCTGATCCCACTCCCTCTCCTGAAAGACAGCTTTCTCCTCCTGAGAGACTGTCGTTTGCTTCCTTTGTCCGGGAGATGTCTACGGCCATCCCCTTCCCGGTGGTTGTGGAGGACGAGCCCAGGGCTGAAATGTTTGAGCTCCTGGACTATCCTTCTCCACCTAAGGAAGCGTCCACTGTTCCCTTGCATCATGTCCTAAAAAAGACATTGCTTGCGAACTGGACGAAACCTCTAACTAATCCCCACATCCCCAAGAAGATCGAGTCCCAGTACCGGATCCATGGGGACCCAGAGCTGATGCGCACCCAGTTGCCTCATGATTCTGGAGTTGTGGATCTGGCCCTAAAGAAGGCTAAGAGTTCTAGAGAGCATGCTTCGGCGCCCCCGGGCAAAGACTCTAGAACCTTAGACTCCTTTGGGAGGAAGGCCTACCATTCCTCTATGCTCGTGTCCAAGATCCAGTCTTACCAGCTCTACACGAGCATCCACATGCGGAACAATGTGCGGCAGTTGGCGGGCTTGGTTGATGCTCTTCCCCCTGAGCAAGCCAAGCCTTTTCAGGAGGTGGTCAGGCAGCTGAAGGCGTGCAGAAAATTCCTGGCCAGAGGAGTTTATGACACTTTTGATGTTGCGTCCAGGGCCGCTGCTCAAGGTGTGGTGATGCGCAGGCTCTCATGGCTGCGTGCCGCCGACCTGGAGAATAGAATCCAGCAGCGGATTGCGGACTCGCCTTGCCGTGCGGATAACATTTTTGGCGAAAAAGTCGAACAGGTGGTAGAGTCTCTCCACCAGCGGGACACCGCATTCGACAAATTCGCCCGCCGGCAGCCTTCAGCTTCTACCTCTACAGGTAGACGATTTTTCGGGGGAAGGAAGACTGTTCCCTATACTTCTGGCAAGCGTAGGTACAATCCTCCTTCCCGACAGCCTGCGGCCCAGGCTAAGCCCCAGCGCGCTCGCTCTCGTCAGCAGCGTGCGCCTCAGCAAGGCCCCGCGGCTCCCCAGCAAAAGCAAGGGGCGAGCTTTTGACTGGCTCCAGCAGAGCATAGCCGACATCCAAGTGTCAGTGCCGGGCGACCTGCCAGTCGGGGGGAGGTTGAAAGCTTTTCACCAAAGGTGGCCTCTCATAACCTCCGATCAGTGGGTTCTCCAAATAGTCCGGCAAGGATACACCCTCAATTTGGCCTCAAAACCTCCAAATTGTCCACCGGGAGCTCAGTCTTACAGCTTCCAGCACAAGCAGGTACTTGCAGAGGAACTCTCCGCCCTTCTCAGCGCCAATGCGGTCGAGCCCGTGCCATCCGGGCAAGAAGGGCTGGGATTCTATTCCAGGTACTTCCTTGTGGAAAAGAAAACAGGGGGGATGCGTCCCATCCTAGACCTAAGGGCCCTGAACAAGTATCTCGTAAAAGAAAAGTTCAGGATGCTTTCCCTGGGCACCCTTCTCCCCATGATTCAGCAAAACGATTGGCTATGCTCTCTGGACTTGAAGGATGCCTATACACACATCCCGATACTGCCAGCTCACAGACAGTATCTGCGATTTCAGCTGGGCACACGCCACTTCCAGTACTGTGTGCTACCCTTTGGGCTCGCCTCTGCACCCAGGGTGTTCACAAAGTGCCTAGCTGTGGTAGCAGCGGCGCTTCGCAGGCTGGGGGTGCACGTGTTCCCATATCTCGACGATTGGCTGGTGAAGAACACATCCGAGGCAGGAGCCCTGCAGTCCATGCAGATGACTATTCGCCTCCTGGAGCTACTGGGGTTTGTGATAAATTACCCAAAGTCCCATCTTCTCCCAGTGCAGAAACTCGAATTCATCGGAGCCCTGCTGGATTCTCGGACGGCTCGCGCCTATCTCCCAGAGACGAGAGCCAACAACTTGTTGTCCCTCGTCTCGCGGGTGCGAGCGTCCCAGCAGATCACAGCTCGGCAGATGTTGAGATTGCTGGGCCACATGGCCTCCACAGTTCATGTGACTCCCATGGCCCGCCTTCACATGAGATCTGCTCAATGGACCCTAGCCTCCCAGTGGTATCAGGCCGCTGGGGGTCTAGAGGACGTGATCCACCTGTCCACGAGTTTTCTCGAATCCCTGTTTTGGTGGACGATTTGCTCCAATTTGACTCTGGGACGTCCCTTCCAAATTCCTCAGCCACAAAAAGTGCTGACCACGGATGCGTCTCTCCTGGGATGGGGAGCTCATGTCGATGGGCTTCACACCCAAGGAAGTTGGTCCCTCCAAGAATGCGATCTACAGATCAATCTTCTGGAGTTGCGAGCGATCTGGAACGCTCTGAAGGCTTTCAGAGATCGGCTGTCCCACCAAATTATCCAAATTCAGACAGACAATCAGGTTGCCATGTACTATGTCAACAAGCAGGGGGGCACCGGATCTCGCCCCCTGTGTCAGGAAGCCGTCAGCATGTGGCTCTGGGCTCGCCGTCAGGGCATGGTGCTCCAAGCCACATATCTGGCAGGCGTAAACAACAGTCTGGCCGACAGGTTGAGCAGGATTATGCAACCTCACGAGTGGTCGCTCAATTCCCGTGTGGTGCGACAGATCTTCCAGGCGTGGGGCACCCCCCTGGTGGATCTCTTCGCATCTCAAGTGAACCACAAGGTCCCTCAGTTCTGTTCCAGGCTTCAGGCCCACGGCAGACTGGCGTCGGATGCCTTCCTCCTGGATTGGGGGGAAGGTCTGCTGTATGCTTATCCTCCCATACCTCTGGTGGGGAAGACTTTGTTGAAACTCAAGCAAGACCGAGGCACCATGATTCTGATTGCTCCCTTTTGGCCGCGTCAGATCTGGTTCCCTCTTCTTCTGGAGTTATCCTCCGAAGAACCGTGGAGATTGGAGTGTTTTCCGACCCTCATCACGCAGGACGACGGGGCTCTTCTGCATCCCAACCTCCAGTCCCTGGCTCTCACGGCCTGGATGTTGAGGGCGTAGACTTTGCCTCTTTGGGTCTGCCAGAGGGTGTCTCCCGCATCTTGCTTGCTTCCAGGAAAGACTCCACTAAGAGAAGTTACTTCTTTCATTGGAGGAGGTTTGCCGTCTGGTGTGACAGCAAGGCCCTAGATCCTCGCTCTTGTCCTACACAGACCCTGCTTGAATACCTTCTGCACTTGTCTGAGTCTGGTCTCAAGACCAACTCCGTAAGGGTTCACCTTAGTGCAATCAGTGCATACCATTACCAAGTGGAAGGTAAGCCGATCTCAGGACAGCCTTTAGTTGTTCGCTTCATGAGAGGTTTGCTTTTGTCAAAGCCCCCTGTCAAGCCTCCTACAGTGTCATGGGATCTCAATGTCGTTCTCACCCAGCTGATGAAACCTCCTTTTGAGCCACTGAATTCCTGCCATCCGAAGTACTTGACCTGGAAGGTCATTTTCTTGGTGGCAGTTACTTCGGCTCGTAGAGTCAGTGAGCTTCAGGCCCTGGTAGCCCAGGCCCCTTACACCAAATTTCATCACAACAGAGTAGTCCTCCGCACTCACCCTAAGTTTCTGCCAAAGGTCGTGTCGGAGTTCCATCTGAACCAGTCAATTGTCTTGCCAACATTCTTTCCCCGTCCTCATTCCTGCCCTGCTGAACGTCAGCTGCACACATTGGACTGCAAGAGAGCATTGGCCTTCTACCTGGAGCGGACACAGCCCACCAGACAGTCCGCCCAATTGTTTGTTTCTTTTGACCCCAATAGGAGGGGAGTGGCTGTAGGGAAACGCACCATATCCAATTGGCTAGCAGATTGCATTTCCTTCACTTACGCCCAGGCGGGGCTGGCTCTTGAGGGTCATGTCACGGCTCATAATGTTAGAGCCATGGCTGCGTCGGTAGCCCACTTGAAGTCAGTCTCCATTGAAGAAATTTGCAAAGCTGCGACGTGGTCATCTGTCCACACATTCACATCTCATTACTGCCTGCAGCAGGATACCCGACGCGACAGTCGGTTCGGGCAGTCAGTTCTTCAGAACCTGTTTGGGCTTTAGGATCCAACTCCACCCCCCGAGGGCCCTGTTTGTTCTGTTCCAGGCTGCACTCTCAGTTAGTTGGTAAATTTTTTAGGTCAATCTCAGTTATGTCCTCGCCATTGCGAGGCCCAATTGACCATGGTTGTTGTTTTGAGTGAGCCTGGGGGCTAGGGATACCCCATCAGTGAGAACAAGCAGCCTGCTTGTCCTCGGAGAAAGCGAATGCTACATACCTGTAGAAGGTATTCTCCGAGGACAGCAGGCTGATTGTTCTCACAAACCCGCCCGCCTCCCCTTTGGAGTTGTGTCTTCCCTTGAAGTGTATTGTCTTGCTACATACTGGACTGGCCGGCTCGAGCCGGTTTCGGGCGGGAAGACGGCCGCGCATGCGCGGTGCGCGCGGGCGCGCGAGGGCTAGCAAAGGACTTTGCTAGTGAAGTTTCCGATTGGAGGGGCTGCCGTGGACGTCACCCATCAGTGAGAACAATCAGCCTGCTGTCCTCGGAGAATACCTTCTACAGGTATGTAGCATTCGCTTTCAGTTATCTGCACAAAACATGTGACAGCTTGTTTTGTATTTATCAAAAACAAAATTACAGAGCACATCCAAGGACATGGATGACTGAGACCGAGTCAGCACGGCTTTTGTGTGGGGAAATCTTGCCTGACCAATTTACTTCAATTCTTTGAAGGAGTAAACAAACGTGGACAAAGGGGAGCCAGTTGATATCGTGTATCTGGATTTTCAAAAGGCGTTTGACAAGGTACCTCATGAAAGGCTACAGAGGAAATTGGAGGGTCATGGGATAGGAGGAAAAGTCCTATTGTGGATTAAAAACTGGTTGAAGGATAGGAAACAGAGAGTGGGGTTAAATGGGCAGTATTCACAATGGAGAAGGGTAGTTAGTGGGGTTCCTCAGGGGTCTGTGCTAGGACCGCTGCTTTTTAATATATTTATAAATGATTTAGAGATGGGAGTAACTAGCGAGGTAATTAAATTTGTTGATGACACAAAGTTATTCAAAGTTGTTAACTCGCGATAGGATTGTGAAAAATTACAGAAGGACCTTACGAGACTAGGAGACTGGGCGGTTAAATGGCAGATGACGTTTAATGTGAGCAAGTGCAAGGTGATGCATGTGGGAAAAAAGAACCCGAATTATAGCTACGTCATGCAAGGTTCCACGTTAGGAGTTATGGACCAAGAAAGGGATCTGGGTGTCGTCGTGGATAATATACTGAAACCTTCTGCTCAGTGTGCTGCTGCGGCTAGGAAAGCGAATAGAATGTTGGGTATTATTAGGAAAGGTATGGAAAACAGGTGTGAGGATGTTATAATGCCGTTGTATCGCTCCATGGTGCGACTGCACCTTGAGTATTGTGTTCAATTCTGGTTGCCGCATCTCAAGAAAGATATAGTAGAATTAGAAAAGGTGCAGCGAAGGGTGATTAAAATGATAGCTGGGATGGGACGACTTCCCTATGAAGAAAGACTAAGGAGGTTAGGGCTTTTCAGCTTGGAGAAGAAACAGCTGAGGGGAGACATGATAGAGGTATATAAAATAATGAGTGGAGTGGAACAGATGGATGTGAAGCGTCTGTTCACGCTTTCCAAAAATACTAGGACTAGGGGGCATGCGATGAAACTACAGTACAGTAAATTTAAAACAAATCGTAGAAAAGTTTTCTTCACCCAACGCATAATTAAACTGGAATTCGTTGCCGGAGAACGTGGTGAAGGCGGTTAGCTTAGCAGAGTTTAAAAAGGGGTCAGACTGTTTCCTAAAGAACAAGTCCATAAACCACTACTAAATGGACTTGGGAAAAATCCACAATTCCAGGAATAACATGTATAGAATGTTTGTACGTTTGGGAAGCTCGCCAGGTGCCCTTAGCCTGGATTGGCTGCTGTCGTGGACAGGATGCTGGGCTTGATGGACCCTTGGTCTTTTCCCAGTGTGGCATTACTTATGTACTTATGTATCTCTTAATAAATACACAGTAAAAAAAAATAAATTAAAAAAATGAGGGTGTGGGGTGGTCAAGATGGCGGCAGGCTTGGCTGCTTGTAAACTTTTTTTCCCCCTTACCTTATGCTGCACACGAAGAGGAAGGGAGTGGTCAAGAGTGCTCCCTCCGAATCTCGGGGGTCAGCAGCCCATAGACCGCTTCGTAGTCAGGACCCCTTTGTTGTCTGGGGAGGTGTGCTCTGCTGCAAGGAAAGAGAGTTGTCCTCGCTGGGGCTGGAAGCATCTCTATCGCCCTCAGTGTTCTCAGTGCCTCCATGCCCTGTGTCCACATCAGCCCAACGAATGTTGCTGCCCAATGGCGAAGTTGCTGCAGGAAGTGGGGCTAAGGAGGGAGTTGGTAAAGGCGCAGAAGGACCAGAAAGCAAGACATCAGGAGAAGGTGCTTGTTCACCTTCTCCCCAGACATAACACTTGACCATATCTTCAATCTGTTCAAAATTCTGCTGCACGACTTATATTCCGTTAGTGTTGCAATGCTCATATTAGCCCTCTCCTCAAGTCACTTCACTGGTTCCCTATCCGTTTCCGCATACAGTTCAAACTCCTCTTATTGACTTACAAGTGCCTTCACTCTGCAGCTCCTCAGTACCTCTCCACTCTTATCTCTCCCTACACTCCTCCCCGGGAACTCCATTCACTGGGTAAATCTCCATTATCTGCACCCTTCTCCTCCACCACTAACTCCAGACTCCGTTCCTTTTATCTTGCTGCACCACATGCCTAGAATAGACTCCCTGAACTGGTACGTCAAGCTCCATCTCTGACCGTCTTCAAATCTAGGCTAAAAGACCACCTTTTTGATGCTGCTTTAACTCCTAACCCTTACTCACTTGTTCAGTACCCTTATTTTATCATCCCCACCTTATTAATTCCCTTATCTCTTATTTGTCCTGTTTGTCTGTCCTAATTAGACTGTAAGCTCTGTCGAGCAGGGACTGTCTCTTCATGTTCAAGTGTACAGCGCTGCATACATCTAGTAGCACTATAGAAATGATAAGTAATAGTAGTAGTAAAGGCGCAGAAGGTCTAGAAAGCAAGCCATCAGAAGACGTCTCCCCGGATGTAACACTGGAAAATGCTACAAAAACTGGACTTGGTGACTGGAAATATATCTACTGAGGTAAAGATTTTGGAGCAGAAGACGGATGATTTAACTAAGGCAGTGGAACAAGTTAAATAAGATTTTTCAACTCAGGTTAATCAGATTCAAGGTGACTTAAAGGCTCTTAAATATTTCAAAAACTCTGCTGTGAAGGATACCCTTGCGATTCATAGGAAACTTGAAAATACTGAAAATTATAACCGTAGGCCGAATCTAAGTTTCCTAAACTTTCCAAGATCCTCTGGAATACCTCCCCTTGATTTATTCAAAAGTTATCTTATTACCATTTTGAAATTTTCCACAGAAGCTATTTCCCCAATGAATAAAATATATTATGAAGAATCTTTGTCTGAATCCTCAGAAACAGATGCTTTATTAGCATCTCTGGTTTTTGAGCAACATCTAAATGCCATTTTGAGATTGTATTTTAGGCATGCATTGGATTTATTTCATGGCAAACGTATTTGGATTTATCCTTATGCTACAAAGAAGCATATTTTCAAAGCACAGACATAAAAAGTTCCATAGGTTACCATATAACTTTGTAAGTCTAAGTGCTTTGAAAATGAGCCCCATAATCCAGTGGCATCGCGAGGGCAGCTGACACCCGGGGCGGGTGGCTGCTGCGCAACCCCCCCCCCCCCCCCGAGAACATACCTGGAAGGCGGTGAGGGGCAGGTGGGAGAGCTAATCCGCCGAGTGCACGCCTTGGGGGGTGTCGGCGCCTCGCTGGTTCCCTGCTCTCTCTGCCCCGGAACAGGAAGTAACCTGTTCCGGGGCAGAGAGAGCAAGGAACCAGCGAGGTGCCGACACTCCCCAGCGGCGTGCACCCGGGGCGGACCACCCCACCTTCCTACGCCACTGCCATAATCTACTCAGTAAAGGAGGAAACAATTTTTGACAATAAGAAAAGAGACCAGAGACCTTGGTGCCACATTTTTATGAGCAGAGCCATGCAAACGTAGGAGGTGGTGGAGATAAAAACGGTAATGGAATTCAAACATGCGTGGGATAAACACAAAGGAATCCTGTTTAGAAGGAATGGATCCACAGAATCTTAGGGGAGATTGGGTGGCGACGCCGGTAATTGGGAAACAAAACGGGAGCTGGACAGACTTTTACGGTCTACGCCCTGATCGTGACTGGATAGGGATGGGCTGGAGTGTAAATTTTAAGGGGCTTTGACGTTAGCTTCAGAACTGAAAACCTATCTATTTAAGAAAGCATACAATAACAACTCATCCTAAATGCCAACCAACAAAACGTACCTATACAAAATGTATTCGTGTCTAAATTGTTTATGCTAAATTATCCAGATTTATAGTTTGAATGAAACTTAACCTAATACCTTTCAGTTCTTATCACTAGATGAACTTTTCCTTTCTGTAACCTAATCCATTCTGTCTCCTCTTCCTCAACTATGTATTTCTCCCCTCCGGAACTGGTAATCACCACTTACGGAACTATGTAAGCCACATTGAGCCTGCAAACAGGTGGGAAAATGTGGGATACAAATGTTATAAATAAATAAACTTAGAACAGTGCTGGGCGGACTTCTACGGTCTGTGCCTTGAGAAAGGCAAGGACAAATCAAACTCGGGTATACATATAAAGTATCACATACCATGTAAAATGAGTTTATCTTGTTGGGCAGACTGGATGGACCGTACAGGTCTTAATCTGCCGTCATTTACTATGTTACTTTCTTTACCCCAGAGCAATTAAGGGCTTTTCTAGATGTGAAGATGATTATTTCAGTGCTATACTATTAGACTTATTGGGAAATTACAAGGGAATTTATCCTGCTAAGCCTTTCTTTCTGAGTTTTTTTCCCCCCAGAATGTTACATATATCCTCTTTGCTATCTCTGAGCTTTTTTTGAGTCCGCTTCTCCTTTAATAGTGGTCTAAGAAAGATCTTTCTTTTGTTTCTAGTTATTTTTATTGTCTTCCGCATGTCATTTTTGTCCTGTGTTGCTTAAAGAAGAGTTTTAATCTTGTGATTATATAACTGAAATTTATAAATAAAATAATTTTTGTAAAAACTGACATGGGGACCTTTTACTAAGTTTCGCTAAAAAGTAGCCAGCGCTGCCATTATTCCTGCCCGCTCCAGCCACTTTTTAGCGTGGATTTAAAATGGCCAAATTTCAAAATTAGCACGTATCCATTAATGCGAGAGCCCTTACTCCCACCTACAGTGGGGGAAATAAGTATTTGATCCCTTGCTGATTTTGTAAGTTTGCCCACTGACAAAGACATGAGCAGCCCATAATTGAAGGGTAGGTTATTGGTAACAGTGAGAGATAGCACATCACAAATTAAATCCGGAAAATCACATTGTGGAAAGTATATGAATTTATTTGCATTCTGCAGAGGGAAATAAGTATTTAATCCCTCTGGCAAACAAGACCTAATACTTGGTGGCAAAACCCTTGTTGGCAAGCACAGCGGTCAGACGTCTTCTGTAGTTGATGATGAGGTTTGCACACATGTCAGGAGGAATTTTGGTCCACTCCTCTTTGCAGATCATCTCTAAATCATTAAGAGTTCTGGGCTGTCGCTTGGCAACTCGCAGCTTCAGCTCCCTCCATAAGTTTTCAATGGGATTAAGGTCTGGTGACTGGCTAGGCCACTCCATGACCCTAATGTGCTTCTTCCTGAGCCACTCCTTTGTTGCCTTGGCTGTATGTTTTGGGTCATTGTCGTGCTGGAAGACCCAGCCACGACCCATTTTTAAGGCCCTGGCGGAGGGAAGGAGGTTGTCACTCAGAATGACGTTCTTTGGGTCATAGGCAGCATTTCTCTTCCTCCAAACACGGCGAGTTGAGTTCATGCCAAAGAGCTCAATTTTTGTCTCATCTGACCACAGCACCTTCTCCCAATCACTCTCGGCATCATCCAGGTGTTCACTGGCAAACTTCAGACGGGCCGTCACATGTGCCTTCCGGAGCAGGGGGACCTTGCGGGCACTGCAGGATTGCAATCCGTTATGTCGTAATGTGTTACCAATGGTTTTCGTGGTGACAGTGGTCCCAGCTGCCTTGAGATCATTGACAAGTTCCCCCCTTGTAGTTGTAGGCTGATTTCTAACCTTCCTCATGATCAAGGATACCCCACGAGGTGAGATTTTGCGTGGAGCCCCAGATCTTTGTCGATTGACAGTCATTTTGTACTTCTTCCATTTTCTTACTATGCACCAACAGTTGTCTCCTTCTCGCCCAGCGTCTTACTGATGGTTTTGTAGCCCATTCCAGCCTTGTGCAGGTGTATGATCTTGTCCCTGACATCCTTAGACAGCTCCTTGCTCTTGGCCATTTTGTAGAGGTTAGAGTCTGACTGATTCACTGAGTCTGTGGACAGGTGTCTTTCATACAGGTGACCATTGCCGACAGCTGTCTGTCATGCAGGTAACGAGTTGATTTGGAGCATCTACCTGGTCTGTAGGGGCCAGATCTCTTACTGGTTGGTGGGGGATCAAATACTTATTTCCCTCTGCAGAATGCAAATAAATTCATATACTTTCCACAATGTGATTTTCCGGATTTAATTTGTGATGTGCTATCTCTCACTGTTACCAATAACCTACCCTTCAATTATGGGCTGCTCATGTCTTTGTCAGTGGGCAAACTTACAAAATCAGCAAGGGATCAAATACTTATTTCCCCCACTGTATTTAGAAAGCAGTAACTGTAAAGTCTCAATATCTTGAAGTATAACCTTGGCACACCAGAACACACCTGAAGTCTCTTTATTTTATGAAGTTTCCTTTATTGCATACATATAATTTACTCACAGTCAGATGTTCAGAAGTGTTGCCCCAGGGCACAGAGACTCCATAATGCTGAGAGCTGTATCAGTGGTTGGAGGTAGAAATCTGAAGAAAGGCAGCTTTATTACAGAGGTGGGAAAATAGTTGAACAGGTTGAAGTAGCTCAGAGCTGAGTGACTGGAAAGTGCAATATCTCATTAGGAAGATATATTCAAGGTAAAAAACCAAGTTCGTTCCAAGGAGTTTAGTTTGTCTGAAGCAAGATGGAGAATGCCTCATGGAGAGAGACCAAGAAGGGCTCACACAGGCCCAGAGAGGAGGAGGTAAAGAGACCAAAGGGGACAGAGCCTGCCATCAGGTAGCAAGGGTGGTCCTAGAGGACATCGGTAAGGGCTCACCTGCTACTCGTGCGGTAATCAGGCAGGACACGGCAATGGCCACGTGCTAGCGTATTACCACTAGGAATGCCTACTCCCCGCCCCCTGCGCTTGAAAGCAGTTTTTCTTTTCTAGCGCAGGAAATAACGCACAGCTAAAGCAGAACTACCGCAGGGTGTGCCCGGCGGTAATGCTGTTTTGCCATGGGCTACCCCTACCGTGCCATCGTAAAAGTGCCCCATAATAATGATGTAACACCCCCTATTGATATAGTGTATTGTCTAATTAAGATGTAATTTCTCACTATCTGTGCTGCTTTTTAATGTGATCCGCCTAGGATCTCGTGGGACATGAGCAAAATACGAGTATAAAGATTAGATTAGATGAGACTATGGGAATGGAGGCTTTGTGAAAGCAAGTTGCACCTTTCACTTCTATACAAGTCATCCTGTCAGAATTTATAAAATGCCACTGCAACTTGATGTCTTGTTGGATTAGTCACTTTTCAAAGCCTATGGAAAGATGCCCTGTGCCTTGCACAGAAGCATAACCAGTGAGGCAGGACCTGAGATTCCTCGCCCCCAGTTGTCCTCCCCTCTGTGAGAATGGTCCTGAATTCGGAGGGGGAAGGGATAACATTCACCGCCCTTTCTCCGCTCCAGTACTTGTTCCCCTGCCTTTTTAACAAGCAGGGGAAACCAGTTCAAATCCCGCTGCTGCTTCTTGGGAAAGTTACTTAACCCTCCTTTGCTTCACGTACAAAATTGGATTGTGAGCCCTCCGGGGACAGGGAAATACCTAATGTACCTGAATGTAACTCATCTTGAGCTATTACTGAAAAAAGGTGTGAGCAAAATCTAAAGAAAGAAAGAAAGCAGGAGTAGCCTAATGGTTAGAGTAGGGTTACCATATTGTGTCCTCTGAAAAAGAGGACACATGCCACGCCCCCCTGCCACGCCCCCACCACACCCCCTTCCCGCCCACAGCACATCTCTTTCGGATCCTCATCCTGCCCCCTATTCCCCTCCTCGTCCCCAGTGATGACTTTGGTACAAGGCATAATCCTACTGTCTCTGTCAGTCTTCCTGCCACTCTGCTGACACATCACCTACTCTTCCTTCCTTGCTACTTCCTTTTTACTTTACATTCTATTATTATGCAGCCTGCAATTTACTTGTGTATTCATACAGTATCATCCTTTGCATTTGTAGCAAAGTACTTGTACCCCACACAAGACCTGGGAAGGAGGCAGCCAGGAGCCACTGGGGAGATAACCTACTGAGTATAGTAGGAAAAGAAAGTACAACAGGAAAAAGCAGAGGTCCCCCTTGACTGGATGTGAGGGTGAGGGAGAGGGAGGATCAGCGTTGCCCTTAGAAAGCCCTAGAAAGCTTAAGAGCAGAGAATTGGAGGGATCTGACTGTAAATAAGATGCAGGCTAGTCCCCTACAGAGAGACAGATGACTCTAGAAGGACAACAGGTTCAGCAGTCCTAGAAGCAGCTGAAGAAATCTCAGGTATTGGGAAAAGTATTAATCTTCTTACCTCATTGTTATGGCGGCGGCTAAGGGCAGCAAGCAAGGGGCACAAGACTAGAAGACCAGACCGTCCAGACGCTGCAGCCTCGTACTCGTTGACGTCGACTCTGTTATTATGGCGGCGGCTGAAGAGAAGGCGGCAGGCTGCAGTAGCAGTAAGCCGCTGCGCCTGCGTGCAGTGTGCAGGATCATCACATCAGCTGATGCTGATCAGCAGGCAGGCGCTGGCTGGCACGCACAAGCACAGACGCTGCCTCTAGCCTGCCTGCGTCGGCCCCACGCCGCCACGCGTGCATCAGAGGAGGAGTTAGGTGAGGTCGGACTCGTCAGAGGATTGTGTGTGTCTTTTTGAGGGCACCGTCGGGAGTTCGGGGCGGATTTCAGCATTTCCTTGATTTGTCGGGGTTTCTCGGGTCATCACACTGTGTGATGACCCAAGAAACCCGGACAAATCAAGGAAATGCTGAAATCCGTCCGGACTCCCGACGGTGCCCTCAAAAAGAGGACTTGTCCGGGGAAATCCGGACGAATGGTAACCCTAGGTTAGAGCAGTGAGCCGAGAACCAGGAAGCCTGGTTCAAATCCCACAACAGCTCCTTGTGATCCTGGGCAAGTACATATTCAAGGTTCTGAGCCCTCCAGGGACAGAAAAATACCTACTGTACCTGAATGTACACTGCTTCAGCAACTTTCTAGTTTGCAGGCACTATATAAGAAATTAACATATTAAAATAAATAACACCCACCGCTGATGCATCACCACAGAAATATTTACAAGCATGTGGACAGTCCACCACTGTTTATTGTTCTGAAAACATGATAAGAAACACAAAAAGCCCAAAGGCGGAGTCACCGAGGCCTGATGAGAAAAGCCTAGTCTGTGTCCATTTTGTTTTTTCCACAGCATTTGGGTTTCTGGCTTTTTATTCACCAGTCACACGACAAGCTGGGCAACCACAATAATTTAATTTAGAGAATAATCTTCTTTTAGGGAACCCTGAATGACTAATCATTCTTTTTCACTAATTTATTTTTCTTCTGTTTCCCCTGCAATTCACCAATAAACAAGAGTTTCTCCTCCATCTGTGACTACCACCCCACAAATTTCTCATGTAGATAAGTACATAAGTATCACCATACTAGGACACATTGAAAGCCCATAGAGCCCAGTATCCTATTTCCAACATTGGCCAATCCAAGTCACAAGCTCCCAAAAGAATAAAACAGAAGTTAGGCTGCTTATTCCTGAAATAAGCAGTGGATTTTCCCAAGTCCATCTTAATAATGGCTTATGGGCTTTTTTTTTTTTTTTTTAGAAACTTGCCCAAAACTTTTTTTTAAACTCTGCTAAGCTGACTGCTTTTACCACATTCTCTGGCAAACAATTCCAGAGTTTAATTAAGCTGTACTCATACCTACCCTCCTTCTCCTTATGTATTACTCGGCTGTCTGAGTACAGCCGATCCTCTACCCCTTTTATTCTACTGAAACACTACCCCACTGAGGTCTTTTTTTAAATACGCAGAATATCAAATAAACTGAACCTTGAACCTATGTGGGTGGGGGAATGGGGAATGTTTGAAGTGAGAGAATTCTCCAGCCTGTAAGGAAATTGCAAGCTGCCACCTTGGCTTTTCTCACTATTGTTGTCCACACAAGGCCTTTGCAGGTCGGTGGCTAAAAATTCAGTTTGTCTGCCTCCTCATCCTAATTTGAGAACCACCCTTCTCCTGAGAGCCATGTTGCTATTGTCAATGTGCAGCATTGGAGTAGCCTAATGGCTAGTGCAGTGGACTAAGAACCAAGGGAAATGGGTTCAATTCCCACTGCAACTCCTTGTGATTCTGGGGAAGTCACTTAATCCGCCATTACCCCAGGTACAAAATAAGTACCTGCATATAATATGTAAACTGCTTTGAATGTAACTACAGAAAAGCAAATCCCATCCCCTTTCTCTCTGCCTCACAACACTGAAATAGAACACAGAGTGGAGACATGGACCATTTGTCTCATCCTTGGCCTGTGGACTTATTCTCTCTGCCATTAAGGTCCTTCCTGGCCTTTCTCATGCATACTTGAATTCTGTCACTATTTTGGCTCTTATAATCCTTCCTAGGTGTCTGAGGGGAGGAGAGAAAGGGGGACTGCCAGACCAGGCAACGGAGGGGAGAGAGATGTCGGACATGTGGGAAGGAGGTACTGGGCCCCCCCCCCAACTGCTCTGGGCACTGCCCGGTTGCCCAAATGGTCAGTCCGCCCCTGGTTCTAGGAGCTATGTCTAGCAGATGTGAGAATCCAACAGATACCTACATGTGAACAAGTACATGGAGTACCTAAAACCAGTGCTTCTCAAACTGTGTATCAAGACCATCGCCATTCTGATGGTTCTCAGGGGGGTTACCAGTTGCTGAGATCATGATCATGGGCTCAAAGCCCCCCCAAAAATGGGAAGTGCTGACCTAAACCATAATCAGATTCTCTAGGAATTTTGGACATTTACATCAAGGCATTGCTGTCTAGGATTCTGATTGCATGTGTGGACTTCTACTTCTGAATTGCCTAAGAGCAGCAGGGCTGAAGAATTCAAAAAAGCAGAGGGACCTAGCCCATCCTACCTGACATGGTGTGACTGAGTACCTTTCACAACTCATATTACAATGCATTCTGGGGTCTATGGCCCTATTAAATGGCAAGAGAGAGGAGAATTACAGATGCCATATTAAGAGTTATACACATTTTTTTTTAAATACAGGGCTATGGCTATATGTTCCAGAAGAACACAAAGTGATCTAGAACTCATTTCCTTATCTCTCAAGCCTGTGACAGACCATACCCAGACAGGGAATGTTCCGATTACCACTAATAGGGAGTGATACCACCAGGCAGTCATCAGTTGTGGTATTTTCCCATGTGGACTTTCAGATGTCTTAAGAGATTCTGATTCCGGTTAAAGCTCTTCCCACATTCCTCACACTTAAACGGTTTCACCCCGCTGTGAATCTTCAGGTGCTTGGCCAGCTCTGTCTTCTGCTTGAACCGTTTCTCACAGAGCGTGCAGGCAAAGTGTCTCTCCTCTGTGTGGGTCCGTTGGTGTAGCAAAAGGTTGCCCTTCTGACTGAAGGTCTTCCCACATAACGTACACTCAAATGGTCTCTCCCCCGTGTGCATCCTCTGGTGTTTGTTTAGGTCTCCCCTATGATTGAAGGTTCGCTCACACTGAGTACAGGAGAAAGGTTTCTCTCCATTGTGGATCCGGAGGTGAATTTTAAGATCTGAGCTTTTCAAAAAGCTTTTCCCACATTCTGTGCATTTGTAAGGCCTCTCCCCCGTGTGAGTCCTCTGATGGACAACAATAGTCTCCCGATGGCTGAAGCTCTTCCCACAGACAGCACACGTGTATGGTTTCTCCCCCGTGTGGCTTCTCTGATGCACCTTTAGGTGCGAACTTTTAATGTAGCGCTTCTCACACTGATCACACTTGTACGGTTTTGCTTTTTGCTGTTTCGGAGTGGGATTTGTGTCGCAGCTGTTCTCAGATTCTGCCTTCGTCTCTGGCTCCTCGCCCTCACGGACACCCTCCTCCGAGACTGGACCTATCGGCACAGCGAAACCGCTGTCACTCTCGCTGGACAGATCCACCTGGTGCTCTGAAGGGGTTGACTGGTGAGTCGTTGCTTTCCGCTGCCTCTTAAAACCACAGGGTTGCTCGGGGTCTTGAAAAAGGTTTTCCATGGCTTTTCTGGGCAACGTTTCCTGCAGTTTCAGCTTCTCAATGCATTCTTCCAGGTATTTTCCTTTCTCCCACTTGTTAGCTACCTGCTCCCCTGCTGGAGTAAAAGGAAAATGCCAGTAAGTCCATGATCTGTGCAAGAACTTTGCTGTGAAACAGACAGAAGGTGGGGAGAGAGGGTAAAGCAGTAGCAAAGAGGTGGGCTTTATTTGGCAGAGAACAGTATAATATGAAGGAGAGTCAGTGACTGTGTTTTGGCTACAGTGCCTGCATCAGGGGCCGTGAAAATACTAAGCACCAAGTTATACCGAGGATTAAAAATTGAGTTACAAAGATAAATGTCCAGTGGCATCAAAAAATCAGTATCAATAACACATCTCGCCCCAAACTTGTCCCCTTATTCTATATATAGTTACACTTGCAACTGCGTGGCCAGTTAAAGAATAGCATCAGTTCCGAGAGTAGCTTAATTAATTAGCGTTAAGTATCAATAATTGGATTTAACAAGCCCTAATTGCTACTAATTTGTAGTTACACGTGTCACTGACTTATGACCCTATCCTATAAACCTACCCCCGGATTCTATAAATGGCAAATCAAGTTGTGTATGCAAATCAGCACGTGTAGCTCAGGGACGTAGCGAGACTGCCAATTTTCGGTGGGCCCGAGTCCAAGGTGGGTGGGCCCGGAATTCAGAGGGGGCTCTGCTTTGCTTTGCTCCGCTCTTCATCCCTCCCTCCACTTGCAAGCCACAATATTGAATACCTGAGCAGGAGGGGGATATACAAACCCCGCCAGCTGAAGATTTCCTCCTGCTCTTCCAAACAGCACTCCGTTCACTGGGTAAATCTCTCTTATCTGCACCCTTCTTCTCCACTGCTAACTCCAGACTCCATTCCTTTTATCTTGCTGCACCATAAGCCTGGAATAGACTTCCTGAGCCGGTACGTCAAGCTCCATCTCTGGCCGTCTTCAAATCTAAGCTAAAAGCCCACCTTTTTGATGCTGCTTTTAACTTCTAACCCCTATTCACTTGTTCAGAACCCTTATTTTATCATCCTCACTTTAATATTCCCTTATCTCTTATTTGTCCTGTTTGTCCTAATTAGACTGTAAGCTCTGTCGAGCAGGGACTGTCTCTTCATGTTCAAGTGTACAGCGCTGCGTACGTCTAGTAGAGCTTTAGAAATGATAAGTAGTAGTCCTCCAGCGGATGCCACAGCCAGCAGGCTGTGCATGCATGAAAACTAAGCATGTGCAGAGGGGCTTGTGCTGGTGTCAGCTCGAGGCAACTGCTGCCAGCTGCCGTTTGAAAGAGCACCGGCTGCCTGAGGAGGAGGAAATCTTCAGCTGGTGGGGCCTGAGGATTTCTGCCAGCCATCGCAAGAGTGCCACAATTTTGGGTGGGCCTGAGTCCAAATAAGGTGGGCCCTGGCCCACCCATGGCTACGCCACTGATGTAGCTGATCTGCATATGCAGCTTAATTGCTGAACAAGCTAATCAGCGCCGATAACTGGCCAGTAACAATCAATTATCGGCACCAAGTAGAATTTACGCACGCAACTTTCTGAGCGTATTCTGTACAGTTGTGCACGTAAGTTCTGATACGCAGATCTCAACAGGGGTTGTGGCCATGGGAGGGGTCATGGGCGTTCCTAAAAATTATGCGTGATATCATAGAATACGCCTGATCTGAGCCTAAATAAGATGCGGGCATTTACGTCAGTACAGAATTAGTGCTCGGAGTGTTTCATCTAGGCGCCTGAACTCTAGCACCAATTCTAAAATTGAACCCCGAGTGCATGAAAAATCTTTTACAATAAAGTGAGGGAAAAGCACTAGGGGGCTCAGCATAAAGTTTCGGATCCAACTGAAACAAAGACAAACACAAATTTCAAGCTATACTGTATTTATTAATGTGGTATTTTGCCATTTAGTAAGCAGGTCATGGCAGTTTATCAGAAAACAAGCAAAAAAACCCTAGGAAGGTCATCATCTAAGCGATTTCTCCTCTCTTCCCTGCCCTCCCCTCCATGTCCAGCGATTCTCCCCTCCCATCCCATTCAATCCATGTGCAACGATTCTCCTCTGCCCTCCCCTCCCATCCATGTCCAGCGACTCGCCCCAGCCTCCACCTGCCCCCCTTTTAAGCACCCAAGGTCGAGTTCAACCCCCAGCCCTCACCTGCCCGCCCACGTCTCCCACAACAGCATTCTTTTCCTTCCTACCGCCCTGCCTTTAAAACTTTCATTTTAACTCAGATCGCAGCGGCGGCAGTGAAAGCGGCAGGTTCGGCTTGCATTGCCTTCCCTTTCCTTCCCTCTCAGTGTCCCGCCCTCCTCTGACGTCATTTTGTCTTTCCGCGAGGGACACTGAGCAGGAAGGGAAGGCTGGAGGCGAGCTGATGTAAGCTCATTTGCATACGGTTACGAACCCAGCCAGCCAACCAGCCAGGGACGCAGATGGACAAATTATTATATAGGATAATATGCAGGCACTGATGTCGTTCACTCCAAGCCGCTCTGTCTCTACAAAAACTTACCTGCGCTGGTACAAAATGTCTCATCTCCTCCATCCGGCTCCTGAGGATCCCAGTAATATGCCTCCTCCATCTCTTCCTGCTTAATCCTGAACAGAACGTCAGGTCGGATGAAGGGATAACCTGGGGGTGACGATCAAAGTGTCAGTAGCGTGCCTAACTGCAGACTCGCAACTGAATCCTGGTGTAAATCCTCACTCTTAAAACAGGCGCGGATCTGCCATATTCTGTAACACTGAGCACAATTTTTAGGAATGCCCCTGATCCGCCCATGCTCCCTTTTTGGATCCATGCAGAAAATGTACACACCCGTTCCCAGGGGAGTTTCGGTGGATATGGTGCAATACATTTACAAACCCTGGAAGTGCAGGTGTTTTACTGAGATTCTATCCAATTCTGCACAGCTCTAGACCCCACACCTCTCGTCTATAATAAGAGGGCTGTGTATAACCCCCTTCTTGCCTCTAAAGGGGGAGCTGAACAACTTCAAAAGAGACTGAAAGAAAGCCCTTCTGGCAAAGGAAAAACACTCCAGAATTCAGTTTTTCCCTTTTATAATAATGCCAAAATTTATTAGAGTAAATAAATGGTTACAATAAAAATTATTTTATCTCAGTATTACAGAAAATTGAATTCTTATTTATATCAGTCAAAATTTCAGTATAAGGAAAATACAATCGCTCTCTCTCTCTCTCTCTGTTTCCTTTGGAAGCTATCAGACTCTGACTCGTACAAAATGTGCTTAATTTTGTCCAATCACTTAATGCCTTATATTTTCTCTCTTACTTATCTGGTATTCTTCAACTCTGACCTCTAAGATCATCTTCACATAATTCTGTTTCTTTGGTATTTTTCTCAAATATTCATCATTTGCCCTTTGTAACCTCTTTCCCTCGAATACGTATCACTCATACTTGTCCTTCACTGAAAATGTCCCTGTGTTATGTTTAGAGCCTGCTTGAAGCAAACAAACAGACACTTGTTAAAGTTTATGGCCCATTACTAGGGCTAAGCAAGCCTGTCTATGGTCTGTAAGAAGACCAAGAAGACACAAACTAGCTAATTGCCCTACTAGATCATAAATAAGGGAATAAGTTATATATACAAAGCTGGCTGATCTGCAAAACCAGACAGCTCTATACTAAACATCTGGTTCAGCGATGCTATCAAATCATTTTCATAGATGTTTTACTGAAGATGCCAAGACTAGCCACAGGTCTCTTTACTGCATTTGTTCTCTTTTGTGAGCAGGGTTGGCTTAGCCATTAAGAAAGACTAGGCTTTTGCATAGAGCAGCAGCTTTTTTGAGGGACAGGGGCAGCAAAGTTTAATATTTAATAAAGGTATGATGTTCAATTATGGGTTTTTTTCTTTTAGGATTGTTATGGGATGACCATGATTATTGAGTTTAATTAGAGAAAAACCACAAAAGTGGAGAAACTGGATCCGCTACAAGTAGAAAAATATGAGAGAAAAGAGTAGTGTGATCAACACAACACTTCCAAAAAACCAGGGAGACAAACAATAAAAAATGATACTTTATTGGTAAAAAAAAGACTAGACAAAGAGCTGTGTTTCGGCAAAAAATGCCTTCTTCAGGAGTCTGTATTTAGTAAAAGTCAATTAATGGAGCTACATCAACGAGAAAACCAAATCAAGCCTTTAGAAAGACTAGTGATTGGTGAATATACCAAGCATTAACTTGGGATGATAATAAAAACTGTGAAACAAGTAGAGCAAAGGTGCCGAACAGAAGAACGCTGTGTCAGCAAAGAGTTTAATTAGAACCATCTTGGTGGAAGAGAGATGAGCTGGAGTCCTGAAATTTAACTGGCCCTCTTTGTCAATCTCTGTCTCTCCCTCGCTATAACTTTTCCTCTCTCTCTGCCTCTCCTTTAATCTCTGTCTTGATCTCTCTCTCACCTGCATCTTTACCACCGATGTTGTTGCTTCCCTCTGAGTCAAAGGGATCCCGGAAATATGGCCCTTCCTCTTGCTTAATGCGGAATAAAACATCTGGATTGGCGATAGAATAACCTAGGCAAGAAAGAAGAGACATTAGCTTCAAGTCAGGGGTTCCAGAAAGTGATAATTAGCATTTCTGTACTAAGGGTCCACCCACACCTCCCATTTCACTCCCTTAGCAGCCCTAGAAGAGGAGATGCAATGTCATTTGAGAAACAAAAAAAATTAGCAAACTATAAAAACACCATTGAATTTTATTCTTTCATTTATTTATTAGGGTTTATTTACAGCTTTTTTGAAGAAATTCACCCAAGGCGGTGTAGAGCAAAAATAATCTGGACAAAGGCAACAGACAATTACAGCAGATGAAAATATTCAAAAACACAACACAGGTTCTCCCAGATTCTATATAGTGTGACTAGAGTTGCTAACAAGCTAATTAATCAGTGCCAATAACTGCCGCTTAAAAAACAATTATCGACACTAATTGGGATGTACACCCATAGCTTACTAAGCATATTCTATAACGCAATGCACATAAGTCGTACCGCGTGGATCTCAAAAGGGGACATGGCCATGGGAGGGGCACGGGAGGTCATGGGCATTCCTAAAATGTATGTGTAGCGGCTGAGCTTCGAGCCGGTAGCCAGGTCGATTTATTAAGTGGCTTGATTAAGACCCACTAGAGCAGCGATTGTCAGCCTGGAGTCGGTGTCCTTATCCCCTGAAGAAGCCCCTCAGTGAAACGGGTCCGTCGGGTGTGGATGCCTGTCCAAGACGCTGCAACCAGCTAAGTGGTCTTTCCTTTTTTTTGAGACTCTAAAACTTTGTTGAAGTACATTGAGCAAATCTTTAAAAAAATGTTTGAAAAAATAATTTCCACACAAAGGGAGGATGGGGGGCTTTGAGACCAATGATTGAAGAAGGTACGGTGACTTTCCTTTTTGAAACAATTACAGCAGTCTTGCTGTACGTCACCTTTTCTGAGGTCTTTCCCCTGTTCTTTCTCATTTTTTTCCCTGCACAATATTTTGTGTGAACAGACTCGTTTCTATAGTATTGCAGTGATAAAATAACCCATTCTGCACCTAAATTTAAAGTGGGGACATTTACACCAGCTTTTCGTTGGCATAATCAGCTGCACCTAGATTTTAGTTGCGTGCACAGCATTATGCGTATACTATAAACCACACCTAAATTTTAGTCACGTGGATGGCGTTACGCATATTCCGTAAACTGAGCCTAACTTGGCGCGGCTTATAGAATACACCTAGGCGTGTTTTTGATCGGCGCTGAATTTTTAGGCGCCATAAACAGAATTAAGTCCATTATGGCATTATCTGCTACTTACAATGCCAACACAATACACGTGAAAACACCTTCATAGAAAGCACAGAGTGTAAATGCTGCTGGAATATATAGACTGATAAAACAGAGTAACAGGAATTAGAAGATAAGGTTGTATTTTATCTACTACAGAGAATAAAGGTTTGGAGAAAGCTTTCCTGGTTTTGTTTCCTTGGGGCACACACAGCCAGTCAGGTTTTCAAGATACCACAGTGAATATACGCAAGACAGATCTGAATACAGTGGAGGTAGTGCATGTGAATTTCCTTCATGCGTATTTATTGTGGATATCCTAAAAACCTGACCGGTTGGGTGCCTCTCAAAGACTAGGTTGCAAACCCCTGATCCACAGTATGTGCAGCTGGTGTTAGTCCTTTCTAGGATTACAAACATTATAAAGTTATTAGTGAGAAAAAGCGTGCCCCTCACCCAGAGAGAAGAGTGCCCTGTGAATCTCCTTCATCACGCCCCTGTAAAGCTCCTTCTGCCATTCTTCCAACGCCTGCCACTCCTGCTCCGAGAAATAAGCCGCCACATCGTTAAACGTCACCGTTATCTGGGAGGGAAGAGCAGGAGATGAGGACAAAGACAAACAGAAGGGCTACAGACAGGCCAATGGAATAAGATACGTTTATCTTAATGCACCTGTTTGTGGGTTAAACTTTCTGCCAGATTGAATAAGGCTGCTAATGTACAAAAAATGTGTGTTGTCACAGGAGTAAAAGCGTGTTTTCTTTATTTGAAAATATTTATACCTTGCAAAACTGGTCAACACCAATCAACGCGGTGATAGTGGACTAGTTGCAGTACTTGCCCCCAAATCTAAAGGCAGATTCAGAGGATCTAAATGAGATCTGTGGACCTCCCAGGTCCTCCGGCTCTACCTTTAAGTTTCTTATTTAGCAATTAAATCAGATCCAGAGGATGCATCTCCAGATCTGAATTCATTACAAAGATGAACCCTAAATGCACATTCGAAGGCTCCAGAGATCTTATTTGGATCATGTGGATCTGCTTTTAGATTTTTTTTTCCAACTTTATTTTAATAATGCAAAGAAAACACCACATATGGCCAGAACCATCAACAACTCAATGGTATTTTTATTTATTTATTTTATTTGTTGCATTTGTATCCCACATTTTCCCACCTTTTTGCAGGCTCAATGTGGCTTACATATTGCCGTTAACGGCGTTAGCCGATTCTGGTCTGAACAAATACATGGTACGAATGAATACAAGGTGATGTTGTGGTAGACAAGATACATACATGTAAGGTAGGTGTAGTTGGGGGAACTTTAGAGAGTGGTGGGGGGGAGGAAGAGTCAGGTAATGTCCTTTACGTTCTTTGGTTGCATTGTGTCGAAGGTGTCCATGTATTTTTATGTTGGGTCGGTGGGGTATGCTCTTTTGAACAGGGCCGTTTTCAGTGATTTCCGGAAATTAAGGTGGTCTGGCATAGTTTTTACTATTTTTGGTAGCAAAATCCAATCCTCGCAACTCACCCCTCCCCTTCCCCCAATCTAACATACAGGCAGGTCAATAGGGAAGGTTCTCAATAATCTAATGAAGACTACACCTTAATGACAAAAATCTATCCAGGATGAGCAGCTTGCCGCGGGGCATCGAGGTCCACTCCCACTCGAAGTCTCCAGGCGGCATAGGGTGCCCAGTATTTATGAAAGCTTGTGATCTGGCCAACTCTCAGTGCTGTTATTTTAGGACATCTGATAAAGAACGTCCATCTCTGCAGTCAGCGCCGGAGGTGGCAGGGGGTGCTTCCAGGCCACAGCTAGCGCAATTTTACCCGCAGCCAAAAATTATGTTACCAGTTTGGGTATCTTAGGTTTCACCCCTCTCCCCCCGCGGCTGAAAGTGCAGGAAATGGTGGTCCGCCACAGCTGGGTAAAGTACCTCAGTGAACTGCTGGAAGAGGCAAAGCAGCTCCCTCCAATAGTTCTGTATCTGCTTTTAGATTTAAGGGCAAGTGCCACAACCAGCCCACTACCGAGAGAAGCTGCAGTCCCCCCACTCTACTCAGCTTAATCCTGAAGAAGCAAATCCATAAAAACCTGATATTCTCTGTTCTAAAAGCCAGAGTCCTCTGTGTTTTTACAGTGGAAAGTATGGGATCCAGAGCATCTGGTTTTTGCCCACTCCTGAAAATGTACGCTAAAGTTATGTTTTGTACTTGCTTTGTATTTTATTAAAGCGAGCTCACAGTCCATGGTAACACAGACCAGCTGCAAGATCGAACCTTCACCAGAGCCCTACAGACACATCATACTGATAGATGTAAAGTGTGAATACAGCACAGACAACCAAAAGGCAAATCTTCATCACATAGTAACACAGTAAAAGACAGCAGATAAAGACCCGTACGGTCAATCCAGCCTGCCAGTGCCCAACAAGGTGGCATGAGTCACGCCTGCTGCTCTGTATGGACCCCAGTCTCCACCATACCAACCATATAGGCAGCCAGACATGATGGAGTCTTGGTTAAAACCACATATCATTCCCAAGTATTGCTGACAGAGCTGCACAGCACCCTTACTTGCAACGTGTGACACTGCAGTGATCTACAACTGAAGCTTCTCCTGTCTTCTGCAATATGCGGAACACAGACCCCCGTAGAAATCTGTCCAGCATCGGTCTCAATTGTCCCATGTTGGATTTGGCTAATCTTCTTTCAGTCTGTTGCCATTTGAGAGACACAGACCATAGAAGTCTGACCGCCATTGGCTTCTGTTCCCACTACTGTTGTTCAAGATAACACTTCAACAGCCATTTTGTGTTTCCATCCTCTTTCTATTTAGGCATCCCACACTGTTTTTGACTCCACCACCTCTCCTGGAAGGGCGTTCCAGGGGTGTATTACCTTGTCTGTGAAAAAGTATTTCCTGATGTTATTCCTACCTTCCTGCAACCTCAATTCATTTCCTCCAGTTTTACCACCCCTATATCTCTGGAAGATACCTTTCAAGTCTTTTTATGTCCTTGAAGAGATACGGCCTCCAAAACTATGCACAGTAGATGTCCCATGACTAAAGCACAGATGGCCAAAGAGCACACCATCAAAGGTTTTTGCAGACAGTGCACTAATAAAGTGAATACAGGTGTTCATCAGAGCCGTATGCTGGGTATTGCACTGACACACGTGGCAAATGAAAACAGCACAGACAGTTGAGGAATTCAACAACAGCTGTGTACACAGTATCACAATGAAGCCTCAATACAGCAGAGAGAGCTGAAGAGTAGACCTTCATCAGAACACATGCAGCTGTCAACCCCCTAGACCAGTGCTTCTCAACCTAGTCCTCAAGACACACCCGGCCAATCAGGTTTTCAGGATATCCACAATGAATATGCATGAGATCGGTGTGCAAACAAGTCTATCTCATGCATATTCACTGCAGACTGGGTTGGGAGGCACTGCCCTTGAACCAAAGTGCAAATACAGAGCAGACACCGGAACTGTATAAGAAGAGAAGGAGATTTAAAAAGAAAAGAGACCAAATATATTAGGAAGGACAGGAGAAAAAGGGAAAGCAACCTAGACCAGGGAAGAAGCAGGCTGGTGCTGTGAGGAAGATTACCCTGTGACAGCATAAGGATGAGGGAGAGGATGGGGGTGTGGGATTACAGCCAGATCACCAGCGCCCCCCCCCCCCCCCCCAATACACACACACACACACACACTCTCTTGCCCTTACCTGCTCATACTCTGGGCCAGACATTACTTCCCACCTGCGGCTGGGATGACAGTTCAGGGTCCCTCTGGTGGGTGTGATGGCTGCAGGGATTGGCAAGAGGGAGCTGATGCTTTTGGAATAAGCTAAATTATTACTTCTATTACCTGACACAGGCTCTTAGTGATATAATGATCAGGAGGAAATATATTACCCACCTACAGCATAAATAATCTACCAGCAGAGGACAAATAGCCTCTGTCAAAGCTCACCCCAGGTGCATGCTGGGAAGTGTCCCCCCCCCCCTCCGAGCATGCCCAGATTAGCTCAAGATCTCTGCCCCACCCCGCCTCTGCACTGTCCGCAGCTCATTGGGCAGTGTTAAAGGCGAAAGCAGGAGTTTACGCCAACCACAACATGACCAAAGCTCTGTTAGCCCAACCTCCTTGTGTTGGCAGGTATAGACGGCAGAGCACGTCTTTACGCCAAGTTTCGCAATATGGCCGTTCGCGGACGGAACTGGAACTAGAGAGTAATGCGGTGCAAGCCTCGCTTCGGATTTACGATGTCTCCTGTTCCCCTCCCAACTGGAAGTGGAAAAGAGGTCGCAGGCGGGACGGCTTGGATTAATGAATTGGACTGTGAGTGCAAATAAATTGAGCTAAGTCATTTTTTTGTTGTATTACAGAATTTTTGTAAATAGTGTAATATGTAATTACAGGCACAAACGTACAATCATGTGCATACATTTATGCAAAAATGAATATTTTTTAATTTAATAAAACATGTAATAGGTAACCAACTAACTTACCTGCTGGTAAAATCTACCCAATATGAGATGTCCATGGGGATTGTATCTCTTCAGGATTCTGTTTTAAATCTTTTTTTTTTTGTAATACATTTTATTGAATTAAAATAAAGTATAACAAAAACATCGATGAAATCAGAATATCCAATGACAAATAATTATAAGCACAGTTGTACAATCACATGTAAACCTAACAGGTAATCAACTAACAAAGGGGGTCCTTTTACTAAGGCACGGTAGGCCTAATGTGGGCCTAGAGTGAGGTAAAAGGGCAGTACTGTGGGACACGTTGAGGAGTCCCATTGTAGTTTGGGGTTTAGCGTGCGCTAATCCCATGAAATATTTTTTGGCATGGCAGGAGTATCTAGGGGTGGAGAGTAGGCATGCCTGTACTAATCAGGTAGCGTGGGCACATTACTGCACACCACCTGATTAGTGCAGGAGTAGCATGGGAGCCCTTACTACCTCCAAAATAGGTGGTGGTAAGGGCATTGCCACCCCCCCCCCCCCAAAACGCTGCTGGACTGAGTGCCTTACTCTCCCCTCCCTACCCAACGCGTTCCAGTATATCTCGCTCCTTCTCCGTTCTGCTTTGCCCCTTCTTACTCCCATCCCTCAAACCTGTTTTAGTCCTGCGGCTCCTTCCCAGTACAGCCACAATGAGCAGGAACTAAAAACAGCTGGTACAGAATCCCGTGCTACAGCGCTTCCAGTGGGGCTCTGCTGGACAGCGCCCTCTGATGCACTTCCTGCTGCCAAGGGGGCGCTTCCAGTGAACCCGGCTGGAAACGCTACAGCACGAGGCTCTAGTTCTTGCTCACAGTGGCTGCACTGGGATGGAGCCCACAAAACTAACCCAGGTTTGAGGAGAGGGAGCTGGGGGGGGGGGGGGGCAAGAAGGGACAAAGCAGAACGGGGAAGAAGAAGGGGAGAGAGAAAGAATGATACTGGAACATGTCAGGCAGGGGAGGGACAGTAAGGCACTCAGTCCAACTGCGAGATGAGAACAGGCTTGAGGAAAGGAAGAGGATTAGGGGGGGACAAAAATGGATAAAGCTGGACGTGGAAGGAGAGAGAAAGGGGGGATGCTGGAATATGTGGGTCAAAGAAGGGAGAAGAAAGATGGCACACAGTTTGGGGTTGTAAGAGGAGATATGCTGGACACCAGGAAGAAGGGATTAGGGAGACAAAGGCAGCTTTGAGGGGAGGAGGTGGATGGTGGGGGGCAAGAAGAGACATTGCTGGATGGGGAAAGAGGAGAGGGGGAAGATGCAGGAACACATGGGGAAGGGGAGGGAGAAGAAAAATGGCAGACCTTCTAGGGTTGGGAAAGGGGATTTGCTGGATATTGGGGAGAAAAGAATAGGGAGTAGGGCAGATCCACAGGTAAACCCAAATGACTGCCAGTTAACACCATAAGACCCATTTGTTGGCATTTAAGCATCAATTTAAGGCACATTTAATGTGTCTGGCTTTTTATGCTGCTGGTGGTCAAGTATAAGGAAGGTTGTGCTTGAGACATTCTTGCTGCCTGCTTATGGACTACGAAGTTGATTTGAATTTGTAATGTTTTATTATGTTTTAGGTTTGTATGTTTTATGGGTTTTTTTAAATGTGTGTATATTTTGTATCTTGCCCTAGATAAGGGTGGGTTATAAATAATAAATCTAATGTTATGCACATATCCAGCATTTAGGCACAAGCTTTATGGCTGGAACAAGTGCTTGTGTCTAAATTATACACATTTATCTGACCTGTTACGTTAGTATTTTATAAAGGAAAGTAAGTGCCTACGTTTTATAGGTACAACACATACGGAATTTATCCCTCAACCCTTCTTTGCCTTAGGTACAAATTGAGGGGGTCTTTTACTGAAGCTTAGCTTGAGTTATCTGCAGCAGGGCCCACAGGAATAAAATGGGCCCTGCTGTAGATAACGCAAGCTAAGTCTTAGTAAAAGACCCCCCTTAGAATTTAAGTTCTCTGGAGTGAGGGAAATATCTACTGTACCTGAACGATAAGTCGCCTTGAGCTGCTATTGAAAAGGCATGATCTGAATCCTAAATGAATACAGGAAGTAAAGGAGGTCTCTATATTAAACAGTTAAGAAATTGGCAGTGGAAGAAAATTTCCTCCTCGTGTGGCCTAGTACAAGCCTGGGACTATTAGTGTGCATGGGACAGAAGTAGGGAATGGGGAAACACCACAAAAGGAAACTTTTTTACCCCTACATGGAGCATATTCCTCTAGCAAGAACTCTGTGTATCCAACAACTATCACATCTTATCTTTTAAGTCCAATCTGCAGTATTAATTTCATATACTAATGCACTTCTTATCTTATAAATATTTTAATATAATTCTTATAAGTTCATAAAAAAACAAAGCAACACACACACACAAAAAAAACCTCCACAGCAGCCAGTTCTCTCCTCCTCATACCCAATATATATAACATACCATTATACCCTAAAAATCATTACTGTTATGATTCTGCCGGTTTGGCAGGGAGAGAGGGGAGACGTGTCTTCTGATTGGCTGCCAGGGTTTGTGCTGTTCTAATTTCTCCTTACTCAACCCCTCCCCCCCCCCCCCCCCCAACAGTTATAGAACTCAACCTTCACAACCCTCTCCAGGAAACAACCAGGTTTTTAAGGCTTTCTAAAATCTCTCATAATGATCAATCCAAATAACTATATTCCTCAGCGACCCTCCAGACCAGTCAAGACGCGTGGGTTATGTCCTCCTACCAGCAGAGGGAGACTGAGAAAACATTAAGCTTTTGAAGCCTGTATATATAACCTGTGCAGAACCTCCACTAGCCAGTATTTTCTCAGTCTCAGCAGAGGTAGCAGTTGACAGCCTGTGCAGTCTCCAATAGTCTGGTGAGGTAGTTTGTCATTGGGTCGTAGGATTTTTTCCTTCCAAACTTTATTCTGTTGCAGCACCCTGTACGTGTGTGGAAAAAAAAAAAAAACTGCTTTGGGGCCCTGGGTCCGGTGGGGCCCAGCTTTTTCCCCCTGGGGTGTTACACCTATGTTTGGGTCCCTCCCCCTGTGCTGCTGTCTATTTCTGTTTGCTTGGCAGCTTTGTGCCTCGGCTGCTTTCTCAGTATTGTAGCCTTGAGTGCCTTACAATTTCCAGATGCCAGAATTAGAGTACTGTGCCTTTAAGGTCAGTTATTCTATTTCGTTTTGCTTGGCAGCTTTGTGCCTCGGCTGCTTTCTCAGTATTGTAGCCTTGAGTGCCTTACAATTTTCAGCTGCCAGAGTTGGAGTACTGTGCCTTTAAGGGCATTTATTTCTTTATTTTCAGCGGACCGAACGGGGGTTTCGATTCCTTGCTGGAACGAGGGAGCAGCGCTTTCTTCAGTGCTTTTGCAGTGTGAGTGAGTTTTTGGTTTGGCGCGTTTGCAGAACAGCTTTTCCCTTCCCTCATGGTTTATTGCGGCCCAGCTCCTCCGATGTCGCGCGTGCTCGTGGTGAGGGGTAGAGGCGCCGGGCGCTTAGTGTAAGCTTTGCAGTGCGCCTATAAAGGTGGCTGCGGCTCCCCCCGACTTGACCTCGGAGGGATCGATGGTGTTGGGAGTCTCCGGGTCAGCGGGAGCGTAGGCAGGACCGCTGTCAGCGGGAACAGTTTCGGCGGGAACGGCCGCCATCTTGAGTCCGACGCGGCCCATGGAGCCAGCTGTTTTTGGGCCTGTGGCCTCCATTTTTGGCACAAAAGGGCCTAATGACGGTCCAGGAATGGTGGGTTTTCCTCCAGATTTTGTCTGGACGCGGTATCAGGCCTGGAGATCGGGACCCCCCCTCCCCCCAATTGGAAGAGGGGGCTGTTTCCGTCTTGGCTGAGAGACCGCGGTTAGAGTGGTCAGAGGACAGGCATTGTTTTTCTCCTGTAGCTGCAGAAGCTGCGCTTAGTGATCTGGGGGAGTCAGATGGAATTGACGGCTCTCAGGAGCAGGATTGTTGGATTCCTGGAGAGGATCCTTCAGTAGTGCGGATTTTCCATAGAGATGAGCTGTCAGAACTCATAGATCGGGTGTCGTCCACCCTTCAGTTTGGTCCTGAGGTGGCTTTGGGGGAAACTGGCCAGGATCCGTTGGTGAAGGGCATTCAGCGTCAGGCGTGATCCTTCCCTATGAACAAGGATCTCCGGGAGATGATTTGTCAGGAATGGGATTTGCTGTGTAAGGTGGCAAAGGCAATGGCGAGGCTTTATCCCCTCCCTCAGGAAGATAGGGATTCCTTTAAGGCTCCCACGGTAGATGCAGTAGTGATGGCAGTAATTATAGCTACGGCTATCCCGGTTGATGGAGGAACGGCCCTCCGTGATCCTCAGGATAGGAGGTTGGGATCTTTTCTCAAGCGTAGTTTTGTTTTGTCGGCTCTAGCCCTGCAGGCCTCGGTTTGTGGGGGTCTGGTAGCTCGGGCATGTTTTCGTTGGGCCGAGAAGCTCCTGGATGATTCGGTAGATATTGGTTCTTCTGGGGGGTCAGGAGTTAGCCAACTTGGACATGGGTTCATCCTTTTTGTCTGAGGCATTTTATGATTTGTTGCGTACGTCAGACAAAAATATGGCTATGGTTGTGGGAGCGCGTAGGGCCCTCGGTTTACAAGGTTGGGTCGCAGATGCGGCTTCTAAGGCTAAGTTGCCACTTAAGGGAGCTATGCTCTTTGGAGAAGATTTGGACAAGTTAGTGTGAGGTCTTAGTGATACCAAGGTTCTATGGCTCCAGATTTTCGGTTCAAGGCAGGGGCCAGAGCTAGTTCCTCTCGGGGACGGTTTAGGGAGGCTCAGCGGTATAGGCCGGGCAGATCGAATGGGACCTACCCCTAGCTGTCTGTTCGTCTGTCCAATTTAGATTGTAAGCTCTGTTGAGCAGGGACTGTCTTTTCATGTTAATTTGTACAGCGCTGCGTAAGTCTAGTAGCGCTATAGAAATGTTTAATAGTAGTAGTAGTAGGACCTCTAGGGGTCGGTTTTTCCAGCGCACACAGTTCTTTCGTGAGAGTCGTCGCAGAGGGCGTGGCTTTTCCGCGGGAGGTTAGTATTCAGGCCGCAATTCCCAATGAAGGTGTGCGGGCTCAGGCTCTGGTGCATGTTGGGGCTCGGCTGAGTCTGTTTTACCAGAGCTGGGCCCAAATCAGGTCAGGTCAGTGGGTTCTCGAGGTGTTTCGAGGCGGATATGCGCTGGAATTCGAAAGCTGTTCTCCCGAAGTGTTTCTGGAATCCCTCTGTCGGTCTTGGAGCAAGAGGGCAGCAGTGAGGGACACTCTGCGGTGGCTGCTTGCGTTGGGAGCCGTGGTTCCTGTTCCTTCAGATCAGCAACGCTCGGGGTGCTATTTGATCTATTTTGTGGTCCACAAGAAAGAGGACACTTTTCGTCCCATTTTAGATCTCAAAAGGGTCAATGCGGCACTCAAGGTGCCCTCTTTCCAGATAGAGACGTTGCGGTCGGTCACTGGTGCGGTCCGGAAAGGAGAGTTTCTCACTTCCCTGGATTTGACGGAAGCTTATCTTCACTTTCCTTCGTGCGGCCTTTTGGTTCCAAGTTGCAGGGTACGATTCGTCGGTTCCTTGCAGAGAAGGTGCCGACGGCCCGTACTTATCGTCAGGTCCTGGGCCTGATGGCAGCGACCATAGAGGTAGTTCCGTGGGCCAGGGCGCACATGCGTCAGGTACAGTCAGCTCTGCTCAGTCGTTGGTCCCCTCTGTCGCAGGACTTGGAGATGTGTTTTCCGCACTGGTGGCTCAACCCACGCAATTTGGGAAAAGGAATGCCGTTGGAGTCCCCACAGGGGCTGGTAATGGTCACGGATGCCAGTCTGCAATGTTGGGGGGCACATTGTCTCGGTCAGGTAGCTCAAGGCCGGTGGTCTCGGGCAGATGCAGAGTGGTCCATCAACCGGCTGGAAACTCGGGCCATTCGGGTGGCGCTCCAGGCCTTGCCGTCGGTAGTTCGCCACAAGGCAGTCCGAGTGCTCTGCGACAACGCCATGGCAGTAGCGTATGTCAACCGTCAAGGGGGGACGAAGAGCCTTGGCGGCGCAGTTGAACTCATCTTCAGGCTCTCTTGGCAGCGCATGTGGCCGGGGTAGGTCACATAGATGCAGATTATCGCAGCAGGCACACTCTAGATCCCAGAGAGTGGTCTTTTCTTCGGTCAGTGTTCCAGCGAGTTGTGTCGGTCTGGGGACTTTCGGTGATAGATCTTAGGGCAACGGCTCGCTATGCGCAAGTTCAGAGATTTTTTCAGTCGCTGAAGAGACCCTCGAGCGGAGGGAATCGACGCTCTTCTGTTGCCTTGGCCTCGGGAGTGGCTGTATGTGTTTCCTCCGTGGCTGTTAGTCGGTCGAGTAATATAGCGCATCGAACATCACTCCGGTCGGGTGATTCTGGTGGCTCCGAATTGGCAGCGTCGACCATGGTGCGGAGACCTGGTGCGGTTGGCAGGGGCGGCGGCGGCCCTGCCTTTGTTGGGATCAGTTCTGTGTCAAGGCCCGATAATCATGCCGGATCCGGCTCGGTTTTCGCTTACGGCTTGGCTCTTGAGCGGCACAAGTTGAAGAAGGGGCTTTCGTCCAGTGGCTTTGCTACGATGTTGAGTTCCCGTAGACGATCCACTTCCTTGGCGTATGTCCGGGTTTGGAGAATCTTTGAGCACTGGTGTGAAGACCATCGAGTTCGGCCGTTTCGCTCTTCGGTGGCGGAATTTTTGCACGATGGTGTTGATAGGGGTCTGGCCTTGTCTACACTGAAGGTTCAGGTGGCAGCTTTGTCATGTTTTCGTGAGAAGCTTCAGTGAAAGTCCTTCGCTTCTGTGCCTGAGGTAGTGCGTTTTTTGAAGGGTGTTAAGTTGCTGCGTCCGCCTCAGTGACGGATGGTGCCTCCGTGGGATTTTAAGCTAGTTTTGGATGCTTTGATCAGGCCTCCGTTTGGGCCTCTGGTATCGGCATCTTGTAAGGATTTATCTTTAAAGACGGTCTTGTTGGTGGCGATTACTTCAGCACGGAGGGTTTCAGAGCTTCAGGCTTTGTCTTGTAGGGAACCATTTTTGTCCTTTCTGAGGGAAAGGTTTCGTTGCGGACGGTGCTTTCCTTTTTTGCCCAAGGTGGTTCCGAGTTCCATGTTAATCAGGTCATCTCTCTGCCAGTGTTGGATGATATGGCTGGAGATTCTGAGCAGCGTGGTATTGCCAAGCTGGATGTCAGGAGAGTTTTGAGTTGTTATCTCTCTGGAACTCAGGACTTCAGAGCCTCTGACCGTTTGTTCATTCTTCATGGTGGCCCAAAGAAGGGTGCAGCGGCTCCTAAGGTGACCATAGCACGGTGGTTGAAGGAGGCAGTTGCATCTGCTTACTTGAAGGGTCCTATGGTGCCTAGGGGCTGGTCTGCTCATTCCACTAGGGGAATGCAGCCTCGTGGGCGGAGAATAATATGATTTCTCCGTTAGATATTTGTCGGGCTGCGGTTTGGTTTTCATTGCATTCCTGTGTGAAGCATTATGGGATTCCTGTGCATGCAAAGGACGAGGTGCGCTTTGGGGCCTTAGTAGGCCCCTCCTGTAAGTTAGTTACTGCTCTGGTACGTCCCACGCGTCTTGACCGGTCTGGAGGGTCGCTGAGGAAGGTGAAATTAGATCTTACCTGCTAATTTTCTTTTCTCTAGACCCTCCAGACCGGTCAAGAGCCCGCCCTGTCTGTATTGGAGGCCAGGAGGTGTGTTTGTTGGATAATTCTTGGCAGCTGTAGATTGTTGTTTCTCTAATTGCAGACTGTTTATTTCTGTTTTGTGATAGGAGTCTGGGACAGGTGGGGCTCTTCTTTGATAGTCCACCTGTAGAAGCCCAACTGTTTTATCAAAGGCAAAGGAACATGTTTCCGTAAGAGCAAGCGGAAGATGTTTCTTGTTTTTGCAGTTTACTGTGACCACGTATAGGGTTGCTAGTTGTTGTTAGTGTTTTTTGTTTCTCTGCTTTGTCAGGGTTATACTGGCTAGTGGAGGTTCTGCACAGGTTATATATACAGGCTTCAAAAGCTTAGTGTTTTCTCAGTCTCCCTCTGCTGGTAGGAGGACATAACCCACGCGTCTTGACCGGTCTGGAGGGTCTAGAGGAAAGAAAATTAGCAGGTAAGATCTAATTTCACCTTACTGTCCATTTGAGTACCCAGCTTCCACAGAGAGGTAAGCTGAGTGACTGGGGAAGACGGTTTCTCGCATGCAGCAGAGGTTCCATCTATAAGCAAACAAACATTCAAAAGCATAAAGTCAACCATCATATTATAGAGCTGGTAACAGAATTGGAAAAAAAAAGTTCTTTAAATGTTTGGCTGCATTCTTGGTAGTTGTTGATACTCCAAATGCCTGACTGTAAGAGGAGAGTTAAATGTGCAATACCTGTAAGTTGATTAGATATTCATTTGACTTTTTGTCAAAACTAGCAGCTAATCTGAAATGTCTAATTTTTTTTAGTAGGTAAGAGCTGAACTCTTAAGAGTTGCAAATGACATGGCCTGAAAATGAAACGATTTTTTAAGATTCATGTTGTCATGCTTTGACTTTTGACCTCCTAATTCTTTTATTCGTCAGGTATCTTCATGCAACCAGTTGGATGAATCCAACTACCACCATGGCATCTGTAGTTTGTTTGATCAGTGTACACAGATTCTCTTTTCACTGTTTTAACACAGCAAACTCGGGCCACATCTTAATCTACCCAAGCTGAATGGATTCAAGATAATGCCCTCTTTCTGCTAGTATTTAATGTTACTTCATTGGAAGCTCTCGCTTGTAAACTTTTGGATTATTTTTAGACAAGAAATATAATCCTTTTCAGGTGGCGCTAACATTTGCAACCTTACTTTGGCAATGATTGATCCAGGAGATCAGTGCACTTCTGTTGCCCTGAGGATTCTCCTGATTATGGATGAAGGGCGATACCGTTCAAGGGCATATAGACGCAAGATCTTCAAGCCAAGAGTCAGCTTGGATGAACTGCTCCAGCGTGAGTCTCTCTCACGTTTCCGGCTCAGCGTTCCCATTATCCGAGATCTCTGCACACTCCTCAGACCTCATCTCTCACCTCGCATAGACACTCCCTACACACTGTCTGTGGAGGTCAAAGTACTAGCGGCCTTAAGATTCTTATCGACGGGATCTTTCCAGCGAGTGACGGGAGACACGACCGGCATCAGTCAAGCCTCTGTATCCCGCAGTCTGGAAAAGTTTCTGGATGGAATGATGGCACACGTGGATCACTTTGTCCATTTCCCTTGTACAGAAACTGAGGTTCAAGCAGTTCATACTGGGTTCTTTGCTATAGGTGGTTTTCCCAAGGTACTTTCGATTGTGGACTGCACACATGTGGCCCTAATTCCACCAAGTACAGAAGAAGAAGTCTACAGGAATAGGAAGCAGCAACATAGTATGAATATGCAGGTGGCATGTGATCACCAGCATGTAATCACCAATGTCTATGCTAAATTTCCTGGGAGCAGTCATGATTCCCATATCCTCAACCAGAGTCCCTTAGCTGAATACATGTGCACAGAGGGATCTGGCAACGGTTGGCTCTTAGGTAAGTATTCTCACACATCATGTTAAGTGATGAGGGTGGTGGGGACAAAAATAATGACAGTTCAGAAATTCATGGGATAAAGCACAGAGGATCCTTGTATAGAAAGTGGATGAAGCAAAACATAAATGCCCTGTACAATATAGAGGAGTGTAACCTACATACAAGGAATCATGGTTGATTGGAATTTTGCATGTTTGGGCAAAAGAATCGGTGTTTCCTCTTGGTTGAATTGCAACAGAAATGGCCCCAACTTAGATGGCTGTGGGACCTGCCCATCAACGGGGTGCTTCTGCAGAGCTTATGAACTGGGTTGAGAGTATAAATAGAGTGGGCTTTAATGGCAAACTCTAATAGAATAAATAAAGAAGTAAAGTAGTGGGGAGTGAGATTATTTCTACAGTTATTCCACCCGATAGAGAAGTGTAATGTTCTGGAATTTTCTGGCCTTTTCTTTTGGGTCTGCTTATTTCTGTTTGTGTGTCTGTGAGTTCCCACTGATAGCTGCATGACAGGAATTTCTGGCTGACCACAAATTGACAAGACCATTGCCATGACATCCCAACCAACTGTCTTGTTACAAACAAACTGACAAGACCCCCCCCCCCCCCCCTGTCATGACATGCCAACTGTTTGTTACTAAGCAGAAGTGTGGCAAGGACACTAAGGTCCTATCATAGGTCTCATGTGTACTTGCAGGATTGCTGATTGGGTGATATATGAGGTGGTCCTTTGTGATGGGAAGGGTATATAAGTAACTGCTCATCTAAAGAGACTCTGAAATTGTCCGACTGGCAGGAGAGTTTCATATCCTTGCCACAGCCGGGGGGGGGGGGGGGGGGGGTACTCTCCCTCCCCCCCTTGTAGAAACTAATTCTTTATAGCTAAGAATTTTTTTTTAATTCATTCATTCTTCCTTCCTTTCTCTTCTTTCCTATTGTTAGACTCTGTTCTGTAAAACTACTAATGCCAAGAGCCAATACTATTTCTTGTGCTGTTCCTAGTGAGAAATAAAGATTCCTTTTCTTCTTCTAACTTAGCCTGAGTTTTTATAATAGCAGCAATCAAATGCAGCCAGTACAGTAAGAACCAGCACTGTGTACCAATATCTAAGGTCTGGCTGAGACAGAATCCGTAGGAACAACTCTGGCTACCTTTTCGAGCAGTCTAGGTGAACCGTACATGTTATCTGCCATCATGTACATTACTAAGTCTTCCCTGACTGGATTAATAATGAAAGCGCATTTTCTTAATTTCCTTTTCACTCTAGGTGATAGTGCTTATACTCTGGAAACGTGGCTCATGACTCCCTTTTTGCATCCAAGAGAGGAAAGCCAGGATGCTTACAACCGGGCCCACCGAACCACGCACAAAGTGATGGAAAGAACCCTGGGACTTCTGAAAGCACGATTTCGAGCCCTTGATAACTCCAAAGGCGCTTTGCCCTTCACACCAGAGAAGGTTTGCAAAATCTTCACAGTCTGCTGTATGCTGCATAACTTGGTGATCTGGAATGGGCTTCCCATTCCAGAGGACGCCCTTCTGGCTGAGGGCAGTTGGGAGTCTGAACAGCCAATTCGGCACATTGGAGGCATCAATGAACTGGCGTTCAGGACACGGAAACAACTAGTCGATCATACCTTTGCAAATGCAAATAAATTTTAAGTTAAATGTAACTTAGATCTCATGTTGGGCCAGAATCGGCAAACGTTTTACCATAACCAGAGAACAGAATATGCCTTCAATGAATTGGACCCAAAGAGTCTCGGCATTACCAAACCATTTAGAAGATTTTAGTTGTAATAGCTCATGGTTTTTGCTTTTAACTATGTTGAGATTGTACTGTATACCAATCTCGATTAGCCGACCTTCACTAATCCGATCATCCAGAATATCCGACAGACCCTCCCCCCCCCCCCCCCCCGTGATATCGCATTTATTTCTATTAAAAAATCTTGTTTTAGCACAATTTTTGAAAATCAAGAAATGTATGCCTTTGTTTATGCATTGTTTGAAAGGTTTATGTAGCGTTTTCCGTATTATCCGCCTTTTCACTTATCTGACAACACGTCGGTCCCATTTACATCAGATAATCAAGACTGTACTGTATTACAATGGGAAAAAAAATAAGCATGTTAGCCAGTGCTCCAAATGAGTTTTGCAGGCACCATCTTAGCAGACTAGGTAGCGTGGTCTAATGTCATCTGTTCCTGTTCAAATCATTCTAGAACCTCAGCTAAACAAAGATGAGCAGAAAAACACACCACCCAATAATTAGCACTATTTAACTGGTCAGAAAGGATGTTCAGCAGGGGATAACCGGCTATCCTCCGCTGAATATCCACGGTTAGTGGCTGGCAGATAACCAGTTATATCACACAATATAACCGGCTATTCGCCAGTTTTTAAACCGGGTTATGCAGCCATCTTTGGCCAGTTTAAAAATAACCGGCTATGTCTGAATATTGACGTAGCCGGTTGTCTTCAAACTGGCCGAAAAAAGCCGGATATTCAATGCTGGTCCTCAGAAATGGCCCGGCATTGAATACCCAGATTCAGTGCGGACTGCGGGAGACAGCTTGGCTATATCTCACGGTCTGAATATCGGGGGCCCGGGGTCCATTTACTATGCTGTGGTAAGCAGGTTAAAAGCACCCATGTGCTAAAAAAATAGGATTTATTTTTTGGCATTTGGAGGCGGAAAGTAGACGTGCCCTGCGCTAATCGGTTATCACAGCTACATCATCGTGCACTAACCCATTGGCGCGTGAGCTCTTACCACCTAGTAACTAAGTGGCAGTAATGGCCATGCGCTAATTGGAAAATTAGCATGTGGCCCTTAATAGGAAATGCAGCCATTTTACAGCCACACTGAAAGTGGCCTCAGCACATGGGACAACCATGTGCTAATAGCACGGGCCACTTTTTAGTACAGCTTAGTAAAAGGTCCCCATAGTATTTTGTGTTTGCCAATAATGTGCACTAGTTGGAGAGAGGGTGGACTGTTAATCACATTGCTCCCGAAATGACAAAAATGGCTAATAAAAACGGAATAAAATGAAAATTCCTGTCAATGACATGAAACAAAAGTTTTCTGGTTGCCCACCCCTGTTGCACAGTGAGATCAGCTTATGCAGTTGGCTGACAGACCTTTTTAAGGCTCTCAACTTCTACACACTGGTTGTTCTTGAAGAACAGGATAAACAACATAGCTCTTTAACCAGGCCTTTAATGGAAGAAGTAACTAGCTTGCTAGTCTCGCTCACATACAAGGAGTGACATGGGCTGCACATACTGCAGGACATGTTTATCCACTCCTACCCTAGCTGAGATAATATTTAGTCACATCTCGGACCTCATGTGCAACTTTCTTGTTCCCTTATTTTCTAACTCCTCTTACCTATCTATATGTTCCATCTTTGCTTATACCCTAAGCTGTCTATTAAAATGTTCTATTAGATATTGTGTTGACGTATGTAGTAACTATGCCATACTTTGTATTGTTAACTGGATATTTTTACTGCTGTAATTGTCTAGTGCTCATGTTTGATTTATTCTTACTGTACACCACCTTGAGTGAATTCTTTCAAAAAGGCAATAAATAAATCTTAATAAATAAATAGTCATCTCTTATTATTATTGCACAGGTTTGATATACCACCAATCATATTGTGGCGCTTCTAAGCAGTTTACAAATCACATTTCCATATCATCAAGCTGATCAATCCATAGACTGGTGGGTTGTGTCCATCTACCAGCAGGTGGAGATAGAGAGCAAACTTTTGCCTCCCTATATGTGGTCATGTGCTGCCGGAAACTCCCCAGTATGTTCTCTATCTCAGCAGGTGGTGGTCACACACAGCAGCAGCTCTGGCTAGGCCTCCAAGCCTAATTTTTAGGTTTTGTTGAGTGCCTGGGGTTGAGGGCTCTTTTGAGCAAGTGCAAACCTGGTGGTGCCAGGTCCCTCCTTTTCTCCCCCCTCCCGCTGGCTCCGTAAAAAAAAAAAAAAAAAAATTTTGAACGTTCTTAAAGGCGTTTATTTCGACGTTTATTTAAACGTTTATTGCAGCTACTCACTGGGACACCAGGTCGTTACAGCTCGGAGCGGACAGCAGGTAATTTTTACCTTTTTATAGCGGGCAGGGGGTTCCCCGATTTATCTCCACGTGGCATATGGCGTCGGAGGGCGAGGGCGTAAAGAGTCGCTCCCCGGATCGCTTGGGCGCTTCTAGAGGGGATGCGGGGGTCTTAAAGCCTGATTCGCCCTTGTTGGGTGACAGTTTCGTGGCCGATGAATGTCCCGGTCCTTCCTCCGGCGTGGCGGTTTTTCCCGCCATAAACGCCCATCCCCCGCTCCTCGCCTCCGCCATCTTGGCCGGCCACGCGGCTCGGACGGCTTCTTCGTGGGCCGCCCTTGAGGTTGGAGACATTAATGCCATGAACGCCCTTAATTTGGGCGACGGCACAAAAGCGGCTAAAGTTAAGCGCCGTTCTTCCCGCGCGGCTCCTTCGCGGAGTGTCGCGCCGGACGCCATTTTGGATGCGCAGCATGTCTCTCCCCCGCTCTTGCGAGCGCCGGTTGAGGGTGCGTCTAGGGCTGTTGCCCAGGCTGCGGAAGTGCACAGTCTGGGGGGTTTTTCCCCCGTGTTTGTTTTGCTGCTGCATCAGGCTTCCTCATGCAAAACGCTGCCCCTGCTCCCTCGTCTGGTAAAGAGGTTGAGGTTCCCAGAGGTAAACGCCCTCGGGTTGATTCCCAGGCCTTGGAGGACTTTGTCTCCTCCGATGTAGATGAGGGCAGCGTGTCTGAGGTCTCCCAACGGTCCTTTGCGGATTCCTTGGAGGAGACGGATCCCCGCTCGCATGGAGCGGATGACCCCTCTGCAGCGGCTCTTTAGCTCAGAGGTTTTGCCCAACCTGTTAGTGCAGGCCATGGGCATTTTGAAGATTTCCTCTCCGGAGGACGTCTCTCCCTCAGCCCCTGTTGGCTCTGCCATTATGCTGGGGACGAAGCGCCCGCCTAGAACCTTCCACATGCATGATGCCATGCACTCCTTAATTTCGGCTCAATGGGATGTCCCGGAAGCGAGCCTTAAAGTGGCTAGGGCTATGTCCCGCCTCTATCCTTTGGCTGTGAGTGAACGTGAGGCCTATCTGTGGCCTACCGTGGATTCTTTAATCACTGCGGTGACTAAGAAAACGGCGTTGCCGGTGGAAGGTGGCACGGCCCTAAAGGACGCCCAAGACAGAAGATTGGAGGCGGCCTTAAGGTCGTCCTTTGAGGCGGCTGCTTTAAGTTTGCAGGCCTCAGTTTGCGGCTCCTATGTGGCCAGGGCGTGCCTGACTATGGTGCAGCGGGCTTCCCCCTCGGATCATTCCTTGAGGGCTGTTTGGCCGGCCCTGGAATCGGGCTTAGCCTATTTGGCAGTCTTGCTGTATGATGTCTTGAGAGCCTCAGCTAAAGGCATGGCTCAGACAATCTCTGCGCGGCGGTGGCTTTGGCTGAAACATTGGTCTGCTGACCATGCCTCTAAATCCCGCCTGGCTAGATTGCCTTTTAAAGGCAAGCTGCTCTTTGGGGTCGAGCTGGACAAAATCGTGACCGATCTCGGCACGTCTAAGGGCAAGAAGTTACCAGAGGTCAGGGCTCGGGCTAGTACTCGCCCTGGTACCTCCAGAGGACGGGCTCAGGAAGCCCGTCGGTACCGCCCGGGCAGGTTGGGCTCCTCTGCCCTCTCTTCCTTCAAGAGGAACTTCTCCCCCAAGCAGCATTCCTTTCGCAGAGACCGCCGTCCCGGAGGTGCTCCCTCCGGTCCTCCCCCAGGGTCTCGTACCCAATGACGGGGCCTTGGTCCACGCCTCAGTGCAGATTGGAGGACGGCTGTCCTCGTTTATGGGCGAGTGGACCACAATAACTTCAGACGCTTGAGTGCTGGAAGTCATCAGAGACGGCTACAAGCTAGAGTTCTGCCGACCCTTAAAAGACGGGTTTGTACTCTCTCCCTGCAAGTCTCCGGTCAAGCTGTGGCAGTGCAGCAGACCTTGGACAATCTGTTCCGCCTGGGAGCGGTCGTTCCGGTGCCAGAGAATCAGCCTGGCAAGGGACGTTACTCCTTTTTCTTTGTGATTCCAAAGAAAGGAGGTTCTGTACGGCCTATCCTCGACCTCAAGGGGTCCATTGGGCCTTGAAAGTTCGGCACTTTCGCATGGAGACCCTCCGCTCTGTTATAGCGGCAGTGAAGGCAGGAGAGTTCCTGGCATCCTTGGACTTCAAGGACGCGTACTTGCATATTCCCATCTGGCCTCCTCATCAACGCTTTTTGCGTTTTGCAGTACTGGTCGACACTTCCAGTTCAGAGCCCTCCCGTTCGGGTTGGCTACTGCTCCGCAGACCTTCTCCAAAGTAATGGTGGTCATCGCGGCCTTCCTGTGGAAGGAAGGAGTTCAAGTCCATTTTTATCTGGACGACTGGTTGATCCAAGCCCCTCTTATGCAGAGTGCGGCAAAGCTGTGAACCGGGTGGTTGCTCTTTCGAGCTCCCTGAGGTGGATCATCAACTGGGAGAAAAGCCAGCTGCGCCCGACTCAGTCCCTGGAGCATCTGGAAGTTCGATTCGACACCCAAGTGGGCAGAGTGTTCCTGCCAGACAATTGGATTGTCAAGCTTCAGGCTCAGGTGGACTAGTTCCTAGTAGCCTCTCCTATTCGGACTTGGGACTATGTGCAGCTGTTGGGCTCTATGTCGGCCACGATGGATGTAGTGCCCTGGGCCAGGGCTCATATGAGACCACTTCGACAATCTCTGCTGCTGCGCTGGACTCCGATGTCGGAGGATTATGCTGTGCGCCTTCCCTTGGACCCAGCAGTGCGCAAGGCGCTGAGCTGGTGGACGCAGACAGACAAGTTGTCTGCAGGAATGCCTCTGGTGACCCCGGAGTGGATTGTCGTCACGACGGACGCCTCTTTGTCGGGCTGGGGAGCCCTCTTCTTGGGAAGGACAGCGCAGGGGCTCTGATCTCCTGCAGAGGCAAAGTGGTCTATCAACCTCCTGGAACTCAGAGCCATTCGGTTGGCGTTTTTGGAGTTCATCCCGGTACTGGCGTTGAAGCCAGTACGGGTCCTGTTGGACAATGCCACGGCTGTGGTCTATGTCAACCGCCAGGGAGGTACCAAGAGCGCCCCTCTAGCCAAGGCAGCCGTGAATCTATGCCAGTGGGCGGTAGCGAGCCTGGAGCAGCTGTCAGCAGCCCACATTGCCGGAGTCATGAATGTCAAGGCGGACTTTCTCAGTCGCCATACCTTGGATCCCGGAGAGTGGCAGTTATCGGCTCAGGCGTTCTTGGATATCACGAAGCGCTGGGGCCAGCCGAGCCTAGATCTATTGGCGTCATCGGCCAGTTGCCAAGTGCCGCGTTTTTTCAGCAGAGGACGGGACCCTCGATCTCTGGGAGTCGATGCTCTCCTCTAACAGTGGCCAACACAAGAGCTTCTCTATGTGTTCCCGCCCTGGCCCATGTTGGGCAGGGTGCTAGACCGATTGGCAAAGCATCCGGGCTGGATAATCCTGGTGGGGCTGCCAGTGGAGTAGGGTCTGTTACATCAGGGTCCCGTGGTGATGGAGGATCCCTCCCCCTTTGGGCTTACGGCCTGGCTATTGAGCGGCAGCGTCTGAGGAAGAAGGACTTCTCAGACAAGGTCATCGCCACTATGCTGAGAGCGAGGAAGCGCTCTACTTTTATACTGCTTACGCCAGGGTTTGGCGTACCTTTGCAGCGTGGCGAAGCAGGCTCATTTTCTTCATTCACTGCTCCAATTTCTTCAGTGTTGGCATTCCTGCAAGAAGGTCTGGAGAAAGGCCTGTCGCTCAGTTCCCTTTAAGTCCAGGTAGCGGCCCTGGCTTGCTTCGGGGACCGCCTAAAGGGTGCTTCCCTGGCTTCGTAGCCAGATGTGGTGCGTTTTCTCAAGGGAGTTAAGCACCTGCGCCCTCCTCTGCACTCAATGGTGCCTGCGTGGAATTTTAACCTGGTGCTCAGAGTATTACAGAAGCCGCCTTTTGAACCCTTGTTGAGGGCATCTCTGAAAGACCTGACGTTGAAAGCAGTCTTTTTGGTGGCTATCCTTCAGCCAGAAGAGTTTCCGAGCTCCAGGCACTCTCATGTCGAGAGTCTTTTCTGCAGTTCACTGAGGCAGGAGTGACTATTCGCACAGTGCCTTCCTTCCTGCCCAAGATTGTTTCTCGCTTCCATGTGAATCAGCAGCTCGTCTCCCTTCCTTTCGTAGGGAGGACTACCCAGAGGAGTACTCTGCTCTTAAATATCTGGATGTGAGACGAGTCATCATCAGATACTTGGAAGTGACCAATGATTTCCGGAAGTCGGATCATCTGTTTGTCCTGTTGGCAGGTCCTCGTAAGAGTCTGCAGGCTGCTAAGCCTCCAGTGGCAAGATGGGTCAAGGAAGTCATTGCCGCGGCTTATGTGGCCGCGGGGAAGGTGCCGCCTATCCAGCTGAAGGCTCACTCCACTAGAGCTCAGGCGGCCTCGATGGCAGAGGCCGGGTCCGTCTCCTTGGAAGAGATATGCAAGGCGGCAACTTGGGCATCGGCCCATACATTCTCCAAGCATTACCGCTTGACTGTGGCGGCACGGGCGGAGGCCCGGTGTGGAGCTTCAGTGTTGAGTTCAGGGATTTCTATGTCCCGCCCTGGGTGAGTACTGCTTCGGTACATCCCACCAGTCTATGGATTGATCAGCTTGATGATATGGAAGGTAAAATTATGTATAATCATACCTGATAATTTTCTTTCCATTAATCATAGCTGATCAATCCATAGCCCCGCCCAGATTTTTGTATGGTTTCTATTCTGGTTGCATTTCAGGTTCAAGTTTAGTCTTCAGTTGCTTCAGGAAGACTTCGGGTTCAAGTTTTTTCACTTGGATTCTTCAAGAGTTGAGACGAGTTTGTGTTACAGTGAGCTGCTGCATTCCTCTCCCCTCCATTTTACGGGGCTGGATTGAGACATAAATTCTGCCGGCACTCCCTCCCGCTTCGTGCGGTTGTAGGGCAGTTTTGTACCCCTCCCGCTTCGGCGGTGCTAGGGTCAGTCAGCTCCTCCCACGGTTGCGGTTGCAGGATAAGCCAGATCCCCCCGCATCGGCGGGTGTGGTGTCCCTCCCCCGCTCCACGGGGATGAGCTGGACGGATTCCCCTCCCCCACTTGTGTGGGGATGAGCTGGGTTAATTCCCCTCCCCCGTTTCAGCGGTGGTGAGCTGGGCAGAGTGTCCCTTTGTGGGTGTAATTCTCTAAGTGCTGAGTCCTCCAGATGGAGCTTTGATATCGACATACTGAGGAGTTTCCGGCAGCACATGACCACATATAGGGAGGCAAAAGTTTGCTCTCTATCTCCACCTGCTGGTAGATGGACACAACCCACCAGTCTATGGATTGATCAGCTATGATTAATGGAAAGAAAATTATCAGGTATGATTATACATAATTTTACCATAATGTACTGTAAGCAGAGGAAACATTTCTTGTAGTAACTTTCATCTACAGCGATGCAAAGGGTGAACCATCCAAAGGGTAAGAATTTTCAGGCGATGTGTCCAGCATATAGATCTAGAAAGATATAAGAATAGTACTGCTTTGCATCAACTACTACTACTACTACTAATCATTTCTATAGTGCTACTAAACATACTCAGCGCTGTACACATTTATATGCAGGTACTTTCTCTGTCCTTAGAGGGCTCACAATCTTAAGTTTTTGTACCTGGGGCACAAGGTATAGCAGTGGATATTGAACCCAGGTTGCCAGGATCTGCTGTACTGACCATTAGACCAGGCCTCCACAAATGAGATTTGCCTTTCTTTGGAGCTTCTGAAAGGCTCTAGACCTACCCCTGGATTCGGTACAGGTAAAAAAAAAAATAGTGGGTTGGAAAACAAATCGCTAGAGTACGGAACTTCAACAAACTCCCATGACCTGGAAAAGTCCCAGCCTAGACTAAACATATGCACATGCCTGTCCATCTAGGTCCTATTTCAGGAAGGAAAAAGGCCTCAAAGAGCTCCTGGATAATATGTATCTAAAATAGCTAACCAGATCAACTTGATCCTCTCTTCATCATTGGCCAAAAAACCTTCCGGACCTCGGCTGCACTGCTTTATTCTTTTTTTAATTTATTTTCTATTCAAACATCTATGTGGAAATTTCTCTCTTTTACTTCAATGTTCCATCGTGCTTTTATTCACTTTCAGTGCATCCAGGCTACTCAATTAATCACCCAGACAGGCTGCAATTTAGAGGTTTCAAGATAAGGTAGTAAAGAGCGAACACTTATCTTTCAATATTGGTGTTCCTGGTTGTCAGCAATCGAAACTCTTGTGCTGTATCCTGTTGTCTTCACCCCTCTGCCCCAAGCTGTGGCCAGCGTTTTGCGCTGCTGCTTCAGGGTCTTGGCGAAAGGGTTACTCTTAGGACAGCCTCAGGTTCTCTCCGCTGTGCTTTCAGAGACAGGAAGCTGGGCTGGAGATATTCTGGCTCCCCATTGTGCACTCTCCTCCAGCACACAGACTATGGGGCAGTTCTATAACCTGGCACCTCGATTTATAACATAGTAGATGACGGCAGAGAAAGACCTGCACGGTCCATCCAGTCTGCCCAACAAGATAAACTCATATGTGCTACTTTTTGTGTATACCTGACCTTGATTTGTATCTGCCATTTTCAGGGCACAGACCGTAGAAGTCTGCCCAGCACTAGCCCCACCTCCCAACACCGGCTCTGCCACCCAATCTTGGCTATGCTTCTGAGGATCCATTCTTTCTGAACAGGATTCCTTTATGTTTATCCCACGCTTTTTTGAATTCCGTTACCGTTTTCATCTCCACCACCTCCCGCGGGAGGGCATTCCAAGTATCCACCACTCTCTCTGTGAAAAAATACTTCCTGACATTTTTCTCGAGTCTGCCCCCCTTCAATCTCATTTCCTGTCCTCTAGTTCGTGGAAGGTACACAAAGCAGATCGTTAAGATAAAAATAATTTGACAAAAAATCAATAATATATATAAACACACACATAGCTATTTATGTGTGTTTATATATATTAATTGATTTTTTGTCAATAAATTATTTTTATCTTAACGATCTGCTTTGTGTATCTTCCATCTTGGAGTTTGCAGACCATCTGCCTTTGTGCTTTCTGTCCTCTAGTTCTACTGCCTTCCCATCTACGGAAAAGGTTCGTTTGCGGATTAATACCTTTCAAATATTTGAACGTCTGTATCATATCACCCCTGTTTCTCCTTTTGTCCAGGGTATACATGTTCAGGGCAGCAAGTCTCTCCTCAGGGTCAGATTCCATATATGGCACCTAAAAAAATCCACGTGGTAAACATTTCCGGCTAAGTGTATTCTATAAGCAGCACCTAGATTTAGGCGCTGTATACAGAATATGCTTAGTTGATATCCCTCCATTTACACCAATGAAAATGCCTAAATCCCAGAACGTAGATTTCTGTGCGCTGGGCTATATTCCGTAACTACGCGTGTAAATTTAGGAACACCCACAAAATGCCCATGACTACACACATTAGAATTTAGGTGTGGTTCATTGCAGAATACGCTTAGCAAGTTGTGTGCGTAAATTCTAATTATTGCCAACGAATGCTCATTATTGCTTGTTAGGTGCTATTATTAATGTTGATTAGCTTGCTAAGCCCATTAGGTTATGTGCATTGTTAAGAATATGCTTAGATTTCAGCACGGAACGCTAGACGCACTGTATAGAATCCAGCAGTTAGTGCCCCATTCTACAGAAGCACTTAGGCACGCCCAAGTCAATAGAGAACACTAGCGCAACCCCACACAAAAAAAATTTCAAAACAAAATAGACGTACTTGGCTAGGGTCAGCCCAGCAAGGAAAAGTTGCAGAAAATTGACAAGAAGTCCCCTGTTTCAGTGCTGCTACTCGATACGCCCTGTCAATGGCAGGGTAAACGGTCGCACATGACAGTGCCAAGTGGCGCATGCAACCGATTATTATTCTGTAAGTTATGTATGTTCTTGGAGCCATGACACCTGGGAGTTACGTACTATCAGTGCATTTGTTCTAGCAAAAAAGGTGCCAGTACTCGAATGCCAGGTCACCCTTCAGGTGTGGGGGTGATCACTGAGGAACCCATCCCACAATAGCCAGGCCCCCTGAAACCAGTCACAGAACCTATGACAAGGCAGAATTGGTGTGTAGAGCCTGAGCACTTTCATTAAAACTTGGGGACCATGGGTCAATTTTAGCAGACAATGGAAAAGGTGACAGTACTCAGTACCCCCTCAAAAAAAGCTCTGCGTACTATAGAACTTTACAAAAAAAGGGCCTAGTGCACTTATGTGTGAAACCACCAATTACAAGCACCTTTGATGTGTGTAAGAGGGACATAGCACGAGCCCTCAATATTTAACTTAGCAAAAGACCAACTTGAACCATCCAATCTGCCCAGAAAGGTGGCTAGGGTTGACCCTGCAACTCTATGCAGGTTCTCTCCCAACAATGATCTCTTTTTTTTTTTTTTAATGTGTCAGTTATGTTTTATTTGAGTGGAATTGCTCTCTATTTTTTTTCTCTCCTCTTCCCACATTTCTCACACCTTTTTAAATTCCCTTACTGTTTTCATCCCCACTGCCTCCCACCGCACAGCAGCCCAGGCATCTCTCTTCAAGACCGGCACATCCTGTCCTGCTGTTACATCACTTTGTGCTCTGCACAGGGCTGCCACCAGGATCTTTGGGGTTTTTGTTCTTTGATCCTGACACTGACAGCCATGTCTGCTTTTCCCTTCAAGACTTTGATAATTAAACTCTGCAATCATGAACACCTTACAATAATTCTATACAAAACACATAATTGGACATCATGCTTTTAAATGTTACACTTTGTTTTACAGGTAAAAGTAGGTGCTGATGTCAGTGTGGCTGACAGGACTTCTTCTTTTGTTTTGACTGCAGCTGTTTTTTGCTCCACAGCCCTAGGCGATCAGCTAGTTTTGCCTAATGGCTGGGCCTGCCTCCTGAAGGTTCCTTCTGGCCCTGTTTTACTATGATTCCACTTAAGCCTTCAAGGTCCCAGCCAGTCCCAAATTTCAACAGCTCTGTCAGGGTTGTGATCCCAATGTTTCTCCGATACAGAGCTGTTATCCTGGAAGAGATGTGTCATTCTGTATTTGGGCCTTCTGGCACCATCAAGTGACAGTCGGCCATGAGATGGGAAAACTCTCCAAGCCCGTACCATGCACTCTGCACTTGCCGTGAGCTCTCATCTGCAACCCCCCATCCTGTGCTGCTATCAGTCCGTATGGGTTCTTTCATGTAGGGTCAGGAAGGATTTCTGAGTGAAGCTCTTTTCGCATACAGGACACTTAAAGGGGCCCGTATGAGTTCTCTGGTGCCGAACAAGGTCCGAGTTCTGGCTGAACCTTTTGTGACATTCAGGACACGGGTGTGGCCTCTCTCCCGTATGTGTCCTCCGGTGATGGTTCAGGTTGGAGCTGTGGCTGAAGCTCTTCCCGCATTCCCGACACTTGTATGGCCTCTCGCCCGTGTGCGTCCGCCGGTGGTCTTTCAGCTGGGTGCTACGGCTGAAGCCTTTCCCACACTCCGTACACTTGTAAGGTCTCTCCCCAGTGTGGGTCCTCCAGTGATCCTTCAGCTGCGTGCTGCGGCTGAAGCCCTTCCCGCATTCTGTGCATGTGTATGGCTTGTCTCCCTTGTGAGGCTGATGCTGCAGCAGAAGAAGTTGACCACTTGTAGTTTCCTCACTCCAGTTCTGTTCGCAGTCTCTCCCTCCCATGACGGACCTTGGCTGTTCTAGGATCCCTCCTAGTATAGCAAATTCCCCTCTGCTGCTGACGGTCTGGTCCTCTCTATATGCTGAAGCGATTCCTGGCATCCAGTGGGAATCCGGTCCTTCAAGACCACAGAACTTTGAGATACAGTCTTTTTCCAATAAGCTTTCCTGTGGGTTCAAGTTCTGAACTCTCTTCTCCTGCAGCTGATCCCCCTCTTCCTCAGTCTTCTTCTGGCTGCTTTGCTCTGTAGAAATAAAACAAGAGTCTAGCTAAAAGTGAATTATATAAGAGCAGATATAATGATAGATAACTACCCGAGTCTATCCGGTCCCTGCAGTGATTTCCTTTTAAAGACAAAAACAATATTTTTAAAAAATCCACACACAAAAAAAATTCAAAACAAAATAGATGTACCTGGCTAGGGTCACCCCAGCAAGGAAAAGTTCAGAAACCTTGCAGAAAATTGATAAGTCCCCTGTTCCAGTACTGCTGCTCGATCTCTGGATTTGCCCTTCAAGGTCCCATGTCCATCCCAGGTTCCACCCCTTGTTCCCCTACCATCCCAGGCTTTCTTGAGCACCAATGCTATTTTTTTAATCCCCAATGCTTCCTTGGGGGGGAGGGTTGTTCCATGCATTCACCATCCTTTCTGGAAAGAAATACTTCTATATGTTATGCCAGAGGTTTCCCTTTTCCAGCATCATGCGATCTTCTGTACTGGAACAGAGGGTCTCAGCCCAGTCTTGGAGACACACCACACACCAAGTCAGTCAGGTTTTCAGGATACCTACGATGAATATGCATGAGGTAGATCTGCATACAGTGGAGGCAAGGCATGCAAATTTTATCACATGCATATTCCTTGTGGATATCTTGAAAACCCAATTGACTTGGTGTGTCCTGAGAACTTCTGCTGTAGAACTTTCTTCTGATAAGGGTTTGTTTCGTATGCATTATTTATATCTTTGTGTATCTCAAAGAATCTTATAACGCCCCTCCTCCAGTAGGCACATATTCGCCCGATATTCAGCGCTATTTAACCAGACAGGAACAGCTCCTGGCAGGTTAAATAGCGCTTAACTGGCTATCCGCGAGTTTTCAGTGGGCTGACGAAATAGCATGCCTATTCTTGGCCGGTTTAAACTTAACTGGCCTGCACTGATTATCAACTTGGCCAATTAAGTTTAAATCAGCCAAAAACGAACTGGATATTCAATGCTGGTCACCAGAAATGGTCCGGCATTGAATATCCGGGCCTGACTAACTCCTCCGGACCCATATGTGTTTAAGTTCTCAAGTCTCATAGGGCTTCGGTGACCACCATGGATTGTTCGGTAGCCCTTTTCTAGGCCTCTTCCATCCTGTCTCTATCCTTTCGGAGGTCCAACCTTCAGAACTGGACACAAAAGCCCGGGCTTGGAAAACTTCGAGGGCATAGACCGCCAGATTCTATATAGGTCACCCAAAGTTGGACACAGATGCTAGATCTGTGCCTAAACTAATTAATCAGACGATAAATCAATGATTGGCATTAATTAGGACTTACGTGCGACTCTGTCCTGCATCCTAGTCTAAATTTCATAGCGTGCAACTGCAGAGGGGCATGGGTGGATCAGGGGCGTTCCCAGAAATTAGGCACGATGTGTTAGAATATTATCAATTGCGCGGCCAACTGCCAGAAGTTGGGTGCCAGCATTTACATCAGGTTTGGGAGATGTAAATGATGGTTCCCAAGGCGTGAAATGCACGCTAAGCTAGTATTCTAACAAAGGACGATATCTGAGCCAATCCCAGCACCTAACTTTGGGCTCCAACTCCTGAACTGCGCCCAAAGTAGGCATTAAAAGCAAAAATGTGCAGTGAGAGACATGCAACACCTCTGGCTTTGTATGTTGCATCAAAATGGTTTTCTTACACTCCCCCCAAATGTGAAAAGATGGGCGCAAATCAAATAACGATTAAAGAAGAGATCAGAAACAGAGGAAACCTTTCCTCCTCACTGTATCGCAATTTAGTTCTCTGAGATAGGGTGACTGGGTCCGTAAAGCAGGGATGAAATCTGAACTTAGGAGGTTCTGAGGCCTACAGCTTCTCCTCAAAACCTCAAAACATGGTTTGCATTTCTTTTATGTTATTTTCAGAGCTGCTAAGTGACCCAGTTTCAGAAGGGAGACTTCTGGCCAGTCCTAGTTTTAAAATAACATCCCAGGGCAATGTGGGATTTGTAGTTCCTGATCTACCCATTGAAATCAGTGCTGCAGATCCCATAATGCATCAGGATGAGGTACTAGGTAAGCTCAGTATTTTACTACTCTGTCTGATATCTTACTGTACACCGCCTTGAGGGAATTCCTTCAAAAAGGCGGTAAATAAATCCTAATCTCTATATATAAAAGGCACCACCAACGTTCTAAATGAAGCCTCCAGCCGGAAGTGTGAAGGGGGAGAGATATCCGGTTTCCCCATGAGTGTCTGTCCCGCCCTTGCTCTCTCTAACACAAACAGTGAAGGAAAACACAGCAAAGCACGAAATCAAATCGCTCTCTCTGTAACAGTGAAGGGACTCAGAGGGGGGGAGGGGAGAGAGGGCAGAAGCCCTCACTATCTCTGTAACACAAACACAGCAGGAAACTTAACACTGAAGGACTCCACTCTGAGGGGGGAGGGGACAGAGAGCACAGGGGAAGGGAGAGAGGGCAGGGACACACACACTCCCACATGCACACAGAAGAAAACCTTGCTAGCCCCCGTTTCATTTGCATCAGAAACGGGGCTTTTTTACTAGTAAAATAATAATTTTAAGAAGGACTTGGGAAGCTTAACCGGGAGCAGAGACAGGTTCCTCAGTGCATTCTCCTAATCCAGGGCTGAAACACACTAGTAGGATTTTAGCATGGGGATGTCGAAATCAGCTATGGAAGCAGCCAGATGGCTCCCGGTTCTCTAGGCCACTTCAGGCTCTCCTGCTCAGAGAAACTGAACTAGGAAGTCAGAGATGCTCTAGGTGGGGATAAAATCAAGTAGGGACTCAAGAGTTGACCATAAACTCAGGTGTGGGTCGCAACAGATGGTGCCTACCTTTACCAAGAATCTCTGCTTTTCCTTCTCTAGCGGTGCTGTCACTCAGACCTGCCTCTTCCTCCTTCACAATCCACAGCGAGAGGTCAGGGTTGAAGACAGGGACACCAGCTAAAGGCAAAGAAACATGGAAGGTGATGACAGGATCATCCAAGCTCAGCTCATTTTCCCTCCTTACTGAAATACTACAAATCAGTGCTTAATCTTTTGAGGGACTGTGACTCCACGATTGTGACCAAATATGTGACCTCCTGGAGGTGAAGAGTAATGATGCACCTATGGAGACCCCACCCAGGTTACAACCCCAAACCCATTTGGAGTCTTGACCTAGAGTTTGGGAACCTCTACCATAAATACCACCTGATCATTGGATTTACCCCATACCATGATCCCTTGTTCTAAAACTTTCTAATGAAAAATGCCTCAGACAAGATTTTATGAACTCTTTACATAGCAACATGGAAGGATCAAATTTTTTACAATTTAAGAAGTATCAACTGCTGGCAATGCTGCCATATGGGGGCCTAACCATATCAGATCTTGAGGAACTGAACAATTTCTTTATACCAGTTTCCTAAGTATCCATGTTAGCAATGGAAATGGGAAGGGGTGGGGATTGGGTCGCTCACTCACTTTCGGCTACAGAGACACCGGCTCCATCAGCTGCCCAACGATCCCCAAGGTCCTTCGCCTCTTCCGCTTGGATCCGTAAGACGATGTCCGGCTGAACAGCAGTGTGGCCTGCATGGAAAATGAAACATAGGAACCAACCCAATCAGCAGAACAGGGAACCAGAGGGAGCCTCAGCCCTCTGTAGGCGAAGACCAGACTTATCTATGCAATGAGTGAAAAAAATATTTTCTCCGTTTTTTTTTAATGTACTTCTTAGTAGCTTCCTTATGTGCCCCCTAGTCCTTGTATTTTGGAAAAGATTAAACAAGGGATTCACGTCTACCATTTCCACTCCATTCAGGATTTTATAGACCTCTATCCCATCACCCCTCAGCAGTCTCTTTTCCAAGCTGAAGAGCCGTAGCCACTTTAGCCTTTCCTCATAGGGAAGTCGCCGATCCCTTTTATCATTGCCGTTGCCCTTCTCTATACCTTTTCTAATTCTGTAGCGACCAAAATGGCACACAATATTGAAGGTGCAATCACACCATGGAGCGATACAGAGGCTGTTTGCTTTTCTAGCAGACGCCACTGCACACTGAGCAGAAGATTTCAACGTGGTTTCCACAATAAAACAAAAGACACGGATATATGCTGTGGATAGTCTGAAAGCTGGACTGGCTGGTAAAGGATTCAGGAACCAGCAGGTGAGGGGCTGCTCATTAACATGAAGTAATTCAGCAGTGATCCTTGATTCTCATACTTACGCCTGCTGGAAGTTTTGGCGCTTCGCCCTCCATCCACGTCCCGCCAGTCCCTATAATATAGCTTGTCCCTTTGTTTAACTCTGAATATAATGTCGCTGTTCAAAATCCCATATCCTGAAGATAAGCAAACAATGTTAATGTCAGTAAAGCGTTTGTACTATTTTTATGAACTTTCTGTTGTGATGATACATTGGTAACTCATCACCTCTCTTTCTTTATTAGGGTTTTTTTTTTGACAGCATCTTATACATGAACTGTGTGGAATCTCATGTTATTTTTTTTTAGCTTTGTGGTATATTTTCTTTCTTGGAATGCAGGGGATGCACACAGATTTCTTTCATTGGGGGAGGGGGCTATGTATTCTTGTGCGTCTATTTCCCACCGATTCACATATACGCACAGGTCTCCTGTGGCAATTAACACCATAATGACATCTTTGCAATGCATCATGGGAGTCCAGGACAGGTGGGAAAACAAGATGGCCGCCCCTTTGGCCCTAAAATAACAGCTGTCTAGGAGGAGCTTAGTTTTACTTTTTCTGGTTCATAAGTGCCACCAAATTAATTATCCCCTCACCCAGAGAGATGAGGGCTTCATGGACTTCCAGCATCACCTTCTTGTAAAGCTCCTTCTGCCACTCCTCCAACACCTCCCACTCTTCTTCTGAGAAATGAGCTGCCACGTCCTTGAAGGTCACAGAGACCTGGAACAAATGGAAGGATGAGAGGGTCCCAAAGGCTTATCAATATCTGTATACAAATTCTTAGGCTGCAGCGTTTAAAAACAAAAGGGACTAGAAACTCTTACAGGGATGCTTATGCTACATTTTAAGTAAGATTCCCAGTTGTACAGGTAGATGCCTCAACCCTGCAACACAGCAAAACCATAGATTGTACTGGACATTATATATTCCTTCCTATTTGTTATCCCTATGTACCTGAAGATACTATCCTTACCCGACCCTAATACCAAATTGTATTTGTTTCCATACCAGACTTGGCGATCGCCTGTACGGTATTATGTAAGCCACATTGAGCCTGCAAATAGGTGGGAAAATGTGGGATACAAATGTAATAAATAAATAAACATCCATGTATGTCCAATGTCTCTATCTGAATAGGCAGAGGCAATACTTGCCACCAGCGACTGTACAGAGAGTGGCATTATTCAGTTGCTGTCCTTCCAGTGAAGTAGTTTAAATTAGGATATAAATTTTCCCAAGTTAAACCACTTAGCTATGTGGACAGCGACCAAATATTGCTGCTATCTGTGTTAAACTTGAATGAATGGTGCAAAGTGAACCAGTGCAAAAACAAAACTGTTAATATAAAGTCTTTTCCTGCCTTAATCCAAACCACTGTGTGTTCGCAGTGAAGCGTTCAGGAAAACAATGTTTTTGTGCTGGTCCACTTTGCGCCATTCATTTAAGTTTCCAGCAGAATTTGTCTTTTTAAAGACAAGGGTGTTTTTGAATACTGGCCCATTTACTTTCTTGGATTTTTAAAACATCACTAGACCCCTGATGCAGGCAGTTCACACCGAAACACGGACCGTGTTGGGTCTGACTAATAAAATAAGGTTGAGACACCCCCATTCTTGAAGGCTCCTTGTGGTTTTTTTTGCCTATAATTAGGTGCCGTTAAGATCCCCGCTAAATGCCAGTTTCTACAAAGGTCGTTTAGCGCTAGGCATTTAATGCGGATTCCTGCGCCTAACTTTGGGAACGAGGATTTATGCCTGCTGAAACCTGGTGTAAATCCCATGCCCTCTAGTAAAAAAGGCCCATTTCTGACACAAATGAAACGGGCGCTAGCAAGGTTTTCCTCAGCTCCCCTGCAGCTACCCGTGTCCAGCGACCCTCCTCTCCCCCTGCAGCCACCCGTGCCCAGCGACCCTCCTCTCTCCCCGGCCCCCCCTCCAGCCACCCGTGTCCAGCGACCCTCCTCTCTCCCCTGCCCCCCCTCCAGCCACCCATGTCCAGCGACCCTCCTCTCTGCCCTGCCCCCCTTCCAGTCACCCATGTCCAGCGACCCTCCTCTCTCCCCTGCCCCCCTCCAGCCACCCATGTCCAGCGACCCTCCTCTCTCCCCTGCCCCCCTCCAGCCACCCATGTCCATCGACCCTCCTCTCTCCCCTGCCCCCCCCTCCAGCCACCCATGTCCAGCGACCCTCCTCTGGACATGGATCAGCTGTGAGGCATGTTTTTTTCCCCCCTCCCGGGTTCTGAAGTTGACATCATAATGGCTATGGTGATGTCAGCCTGATCTATGGAGCCGTCCTGACCAACTCGGAATGAGCCATGGTCCCAGGCAGCAAGTCAGAACGTTGGAGGTGAGAATTATTATATAGGATTGTGCCTGACCGGCCCATGCCCCCCCTTTTGAATTGTGTGCTATTATAGAATGGGATGTAGGGCAGATGTCTATTAGATTGTAAGCTCTTTGAGCAGGGACTGTCTTTCTTCTATGTTTGTACAGCGCTGCGTACGCCTTGTAGCGCTATAGAAATGCTAAATAGTAGTATGTTATATCCAATTAACGCCAATTGGTTGTTGGTTCCTAATTGACTAATTAGTTTATGCACACATCTGGGATCTGCGCCTATATATCACTCACTCTGATCCTACAAATTCAAACAACCGTTAAAAACTGTCTCTAGCACCTGCTGCAACTACAAAATCTCTCTCCATATATTGAAAAGATGAGTCTCACCACAGTGGTCCATGCCACGATAACATCACGACCAGACTACTGTAATGCCCTGTACACTGGTCAAACCAAAAAGAATTTGCATCAGCTCCAACTAATTCAGAATGCTGCAGCACGACTGATAGAAGGCTGCAAGTGGCGTGACCATATCACACCCTTCCTGCCAGTGGCATAGCCAGACCTCGCAGTGGGAGGGGGCCAGAGCCTGAGGTTGGGGGCACATTTTAATGTGCCGCCAAGCTGCCTCGCCCCCCACCGCCTCGCCACTCCCCCCGCAAAAACAAATACCTTTGCTGGCAGGGGTCCCCAACCCCTGCCAGCTGAAGCCTTCTTCAGTGCCAATCTCCTGCGCAGCCGCATTCGCTGCCCTGCTCTTCTTGCTGACGTCCTCCTGTGCATGCTGACGCTCCCATAGGAGGACGTCAGCAAGAAGAAAGAAGAGCGGGGCAGTGAACACGGCTGCGCCGGACACCGGTGCTGAAGAAGGCTTCGGCTGGCGGGGGATGGAGACCCCCCAGCCAAACCAGGGGCCAGGACGAAAATTGCAGGAGCCCAGGCTCCACCTAGCTACGCCCCTACTTCTTGCAAAAGCTACACTGGCTGCCAATACCTTACAGGGCTAAATTCAAAACTCTCTGTTTGATTTTCAAGGTCCTCAGACAAAATGGGTCAGAGAATAAGTTAGTCCTCTCAAGAAGCATCACTATATGTTCCTTTATCATTCTATGTATGGATATATAATGGCTCAAGGCAACCAGTGCCTTATAACTAAGGCACTTATAACTACTCATACCCTTTGATACTCACAGAAAACTACCAGTTTACTAAGTCTCTATATAGCATCTCTCTTTAAACTTATTTTAGTATTGTTTTTTTCCATAATTGTTTTTATAGTTCTATTAATTTGAATCGGAGAAATTTTTTCTTCACTCAACGTGTAATTCAACTCTGGAATTCGTTGCCAGAAAATGTGGTAAAGGCGGTTAGCGTAGCAGAGTTTAAAAAAAGGTTTGGACGGCTTCCTAAACGAAAAGTCCATAGACCATTATTAAATTGGACTTGGGGAAAATATTTCTGGGATAAGCAGCATAAAATGTTTTGTACTTTTTTGGGGATCTGGCCAGGTTTTTGTGACCTGGATTGGCCACTGCTGGAAACAGGATGCTGGGCTTGATGGACCTTTGGTCTGTCCCAGTGTGGCAATACTTTATATATATATATATATATATATATATATATATATATATATATATATATATATATATATATATATATATATATGTAATGTATTTCTGTGATGAAACACCATTTTGTATATGTTTTTGTTACTTTACCTTAAAAAAATTCTTTAAAAAATTAATAAAAAAAAAGATTTGAACTAAAAAAAAGAAGAAATTGTATGAAGTCTGCCACACCAGCACATCCACACCTCCCCACATTATGAGTTCTCGAGACACCATGACCTCTCCTCACCATCGGTAGCTTCTACCTTCAAGGAGAACTCAGTTCTGAAATCTTTAACAGCACACATTTAAAACTGAAAAAGAGCACTAAACCGGACTGACAAACTAGCTCAAAAAGCTATCTCTATGAAGTGGCTCACATGAGTTTGCTTAGCCCTCTTGACATGTCGGGTGGCACAAGCGGGGGAGGGGAGAAAGAGGGAAGATGGATCCAGGGAGAGAAGATAGACAATGGATGGTAGGGAAGAGAAAGGGAAAAATGCTGGACAATGGGGGAGGGGGAGAGATGGGACAGGAAGATGCTGGTGGTGGGAGGTAAAAGGGATAGGGAAATATCAGGCTACGAGGGTGAGGAAGGTAGAAACAGGGAACAGATGCTGGGCTGGAAGGGTGGAGGGAGGGAGACACTGGGAATGGTGGAAAGCATGGGGGACAGGCCCAAGGAGTGGAGATGGCAAGGAAAAAATGAGAGAATAGTGATCACAGGGGGTAGAAATATGGTAATGGCACATAGATCGAAGATGGAAGGGAATGGAATGCTGAGGAGAGAGATGGGGAATGGGAGAGCTAGTGGGTGAAAGGAGATGGAAATGTGATAGATATCTGAAAAGTAAAAAGAAGGAAAAGATTTAGAAAGAGGATGAAATTTGAGTGTACAGAGGCAGAAAAGAAAAAAAAAAAAGAAAGGAAACAGCTAAAATGGAAGGATCAATATTTCAGAGGTAGGTGTAGTGAAGAAATGAAACGACAGGAGAAAAAAGACAAATGGACAACCGCTTGAAGAATTAGCAGAAGACAGAATGTTTAGATGTTTTTTATTGATGACAAACAGAAAGCATAAATTCTTCATTAAAAGACAATTTCCACAGCCGTGTACATTTCTCCAATATTAAGCCATTCTAACAAATCCATTATACAGTCATCAAGTTTTTATTTATTCTCCCCCCCTCCTCCCCCCTCTCAACTGTAGAAATTTATACGTCAACACTTTACTGAGGAACGTCCAAGTTAACAACACCCTCCACATTTCAAATGCACAAGAAATCAGTTTTAAACCAACAAACCAATAAACAGGTGATCTAAACGGTAGCGTACAGCCATCAAACTTGTTTATCAGGCCTTCCCCTCCATCCCCTCCCCACTCTCTATTTACATCTTCTCATAGGTAGTACATTAGATCATAGTTCCCCTTCAACTACTGTATCCTCCAATCAGGGTTGCCAGGTGGAAAATTTTTTTCCAGCCCGATCGAGCCCAAAAAACAGCCCAAAACCCGCCCAAACACAAACCCCGCCCCTGACACCCCCACCCCCGCGTCATCACGCCCGCCCCCGCCGTCATCAACCCCGCCCCCGCTGTCACCGGCCCCGCCTCCCCGTCATCGGCCCCGCCTCCCACGTCATCGGCCCCGCCTCCCCGTCATCGGCCCCGCCTCCCACGTCATCGGCCCCGCCTCCCCGTAATCGGCCCCGCCTCTCACGTCATCGGCCCCGCCTCCCACGTCACTAACCCCGCCCAAAACGTCATTAACCCCACCCAAAAACGTCACTAACCCCGCCCCCCCGCGGCCGAAAAAACCGCACTGAAGGCCAAAAACAGCCCAAAAAACCGCAACCCGCCGCGGGCAAAAATTTCCCGCGGCGGGTCGCGGAAAACCGCCCAATTGGGCGGTAAAACCGCCCACCTGGCAACACTGCCTCCAATCCCTCGTCCTCCCTCCAACTATGCCCCTCCCCCCTCCCTCCCCTTACAACCCATACTTCCAACCAGGTTACCTATATTTCGACTAAATATATACCCTCCATCCTTATGAGTCCACACTTGCTCCCTCCCCCTCCTCCCTTCCCATTCTGTTTGCATGTCCCACCTCTGGCTCCCTCTGGTCCCTTCCAATATCCCATGGTAATCTATTCAGTATTTGACTATGTGCTCTTGGCGATATTGTACTTATATATTTCCCCCATATAGTTAAAAAACTCTTTTGCCTTTTTGGTGTCAGTCGCGCCCCTCTCGCTTCCCAGAGCATCAGTTGATGTACCCTATTCCTCCAGTACCAGTGAGAAGGAGGCATGTCCAGCACCCAGTGACCAAGGATACACTTCTTCCCCACTATGCATGCTTTACTCAGAAACAATTGGTCCCCTCGTGCATCCACCCCCCACCGTCCAGGAATACCTAACAGCATTTTATCAAATGTGATGACTATTGGATGATCTAGAACTCCACTGAGGTATCTACCCAATCCCCACCAAAAGCCTTTAATGTATCTACATTGCCATAGGCAATGTGTCAACGTAGCTCCGCCCTGCTTACACTTGAGGCAGGCATCAGTAGTAGTTACTTTTGCATGAAAAGCCCTTCTAGGGGAGAAATAGGCTCTATAAAGGATTCTATACTGACATTCTTGCATTTCTGCACTGTGAACCACCCTCGTTATTCCCAACAACGATTGCCTTATAAGCTTCTCAGGAATTTGGCACTGTGCTTCAACACTCCATTTGTCCGCCACCTCTAGTACTTGCCTCTCCGGACGCCCTTTCTCTAGCTCTTTACAGAACCAGGATACTGAGGTCTGTCCCAGTGCATCTCCCTCTAAAAAGTCCTTGAGCTGTCTCCCAAATCGAGGGAGCAGACCTTCTTTGGGCAAACTACGCACATAATGTGACAATTGTCGATAAGCCAACATCGCCGCCATTCCCCCTGAGCATCGTTGCTGAAAGTCCATCCAAGAGATCAAGGTGCCATCCTCCTGCATGACACTTTCTAACAATTCCACTCCTTGTTCCTGCAATCTACGGAACACTGCATTATCTCTCCCAGGCTGGAACTCATCATTCCCCGCCAACGGAAGTAGTATACTAGTGGTGGGATCCTGGCCCCATCGTTGTAACAAGTCCCTCCACACATGCCAAACAGGCCCCAACAATAAACTATCTCTGATTCTTCCAGGCAGTTTCCCTTTCTTTGGGACATGTAATAAGTAATTCAAATGCCATGGATGGAAATACGCTCGCTCCATCCCCACGTCCGTAAAAGCAGATGTGCCCATAATCCAGTCTCGCAGATGTCTCAAAAGACATGCCTGATTATACACCCGCATATCTGGGAGTCCTAACCCCCCCTTACTCCAGTGCCCCACTAAATATTGCCATTTCATCTTCGATTTCCTACCTGCCCAACAGAATTTTACCACTAACCTCCGAAGCGCCACCACATCACGGTTCAACAATCTTAATGGCAGAGCCTGCATAACAAATAGCCAACGTGGAAACACTATCATGCGGAATAGTTGTATCCGTCCCATCAAAGACAAAGGAAGCATCGACCATCGAGCTAGCTGTTCTTTAGTCTCTTTCAACAACTTAGTTATATTTAGTTCGTAGATCCGCCTTGTGTCCATTGGAAGCTGTATTCCCAGATATCTAAAAGATCCCTGCGCCCATCTCAAGGGGAAGCTGTCAGCCCATTCTTGCTTAAGCTCAGCATTGCTAGTTAACGCTTCTGACTTTTGAAGATTGAGCCGAAACCCTGAGAAGTTCCCATATTCCTCTAAACTTTGCATGAGAAATGGCAAAGAGTGCCTAGGCTCTGTAAGTAACACCAAGAGATCATCAGCAAATGCAGCTGTCTTAAAGTTATAGTCCTGCACCCTCACTCCTCGAATGTCTCCATTGTTTTGGATCTCTCTCATTAAAGGGTCTAACGCCAAGATAAAAAGAAGTGGTGAAAGTGGACAACCCTGCCTCGTACCCCTCCTGATTGGAAACCATTCAGATCTCATGCCATTCGCAAATATCTGCGCTTTCGGGTCCGTATACAGCACTTTGACCGCCTGCGCAAAAGGGCCCGTTATACCATATGCCGTCAACACTGCAAACAAATAGGTCCAATCCACGCGGTCGAACGCTTTCTCCAAGTCAAAGCTCACTAGCAATGCCAGGACCTATTCCATTCATACCCTTTCTAGTGCCACCCAAATTCTCCTCATATTCTTAGCTATCACCCTCCCACAGGTAAAACCTACCTGAGAGTCCATGATCAGTGATGGTAAATATCTCGCTAAGCGGTTCGCCAATATCTTTGCTAGATATTTTAACTCTGCATTCAACAGAGAAATTGGCCTGTACGAGTCAGGTCGATCAGTTGGCTTACCTGGCTTTGGTAGCACGCTAATCTGTGCTCTATTTAAGTGCACTGGCAGCTGCCCCTGCCGTATGGCCACATTAAACACCTCTGTAAGGACCGGGCTGATTTCAGTGTTAAGAATTTTGTAGAATTCATTCCTCATGCCATCCGGCCCCGGCGCTTTCCCTAGCTTACTCCATTTAATCACTAGCTCTACCTCCTCATCAGCTATTGGTGCATTCAACACTTCTACCTCCTCTTCAGAAACTTGTGGGAGATCTATGCTGCTGAGATAAGCCTCACTAGGCCGCACTAGGTCCTCCTGCTGCGTATATAAGTTGCTGAAAAAATCTCCCAATATTCCCACTATGCCGGTATCACTATGCACCCGTTCTCCTGTGGCAGCCCTCATTGTAAGTATTTTTTTAACCCCAAGCTTCCTATTAGCCATCCTCGCCAGGAATCTCCCACTTTTATTAGCGAATCTATATAGCTGATATTTGTAATATATATTCGCTTTCTGCATCCTCTCCTGCAAAAGTTCATTTAAGGCTTGCTGCGCCTCCAGCAACTGTTTTCGAATTCTCAGGTTATGATCCTGGCCATACCTCTTCCGTAAAGTTATCACCCGCCTTTCCAATCGAAACACCTCTCTGTTCCGAGCCCTCCTTTGGAAGGCGAGATAAGAGATGGTTTCCCCCCGTAGAACCGTTTTAGCAGTCTCCCAAAAAAGAACTGGATCCTCCCTATGCTGGGCGTTATTAATACTATAGTCCCTCCATTTCTCTACCAAATAAGGTATATATTGGTTATCCCGATATAAATGAGCGGGGAAACGCCATGTCCCCATTACACCCTTCTCCTCTTCTATCCGAACTCGCAGTCGTACCCAAGCATGATCTGAGATCATTATTGGACCTATCTGAATTTCCTCCACTTTGGTCAGTAACTCTTGCGTAGTCAGTATATAATCTATTCTGGACAGTGTGTTATGAGCTCTGGAGAGGTGTGTATAGTCCTTTTCTATCGGATGTAAGGTTCTCCATACATCCACCAACTCCAAAGTGTCACTCAACCTAACAAGGCCCCTCTCCTTCCTGGCCAATTCCTTCCCTGTTGGTGTAGATCTATCCCAAACTGGATCCATGACATCGTTCATATCACCTCCCACCACCATTGGTATATCTCCCATCGCTAGAATTTTCCTAGTAAGTTGTGCAAAGAATTGTTTATCATAATTGTTGGGAGCATAAATATTACAGAGTAATAGTGGTTGTCGTTCCACAATCACTGAGGCTAGGACATACCTCCCTCCAGGATCCGCTACCACCCCTTTCACCTCCACATTAAGATTTTTCCTAATTAAGATCACCACTCCTCCCTTTTTCCCCTCTGCTGGCGCTTCATATAGTTCACCCACCCACCAAGTTTTAAGCTTCATATGCTCTTCCCTCGTGAGGTGTGTTTCTTGCAAAAATGCTATAGACACCTTATTGTCATTCAACGCCTTTAAGATTTTTTGTCTCTTAACTGGGGAGTGTATACCCCCTACATTCCATGTCATTATCTGTATTGAAGTCATGTCACTCCTCTTGCAGTACTTAGGCTTTCCACCAACTGACTTCTAGTATGCTTTGTATACCAAGAGAGTGTCCCAGCCCCCACCCTCTCAGCCAGTCGCTCCCCATACCTCACTCTCCCTCGGACTCCCCACACCTTCATACTCAAAGTTCTTACTGTAAAACAACATGCAAACAGAACCCCTCTCCCCCCCCGCTTCCCATACCACCCTCCCCCCTCCCTTACTGCCCAACCCTCCCCACCCCTCCCCCTCCCCCCTCTTATACCCCTTCTCATTCCCCTTATGCCTCTAGGCACGACTTCCTGTTTTACCAAGGCTAGGGTGCCCATCTTATCATTGATGACCACTACCTGTCACTCTGTCCTCTGCAACAATATGGTCACCAGGACTCTAATTTGTGTGTGAAGTCCACTATAGGAGTCCAAGTTCATCAGGGGCCAGCTGGGTTATATCCATGTCTCTCGCCTCTTAGAACCTTCACTGTCTATGCTCCAAAGTTGAAATTCTCCGCTTCTGACAAAAGCTGTCACCAGTGATTGGTCAAACCACCACCACTAATGTGTGATTAATATGCTGCTTCTCCCAAGTTTAAGGATCTCCAAAGCCGCTTTCTTTGCTCTATATGTCTTTGCTTCCGCTTGTAACTGGGAAAACTTCAAATGTATTTATACTCCCTCCCCAGCAGCCATAAAGTTCCTAATGCAAGACTCCCTCACACTTCAGGCAACCTCTTCGCTCTTTGATTATTCAGCTGCCCCTGTACCAGCAAAGTACCCAAATCTTGCTTTCTTTTCAAACTGTCTCCAATGCAACTTTAACTTTTATAACAACAAACTTAGTGAACTTTGTCCATACCAGCCATCTGATCACCATGGGAGCCTGCCACTCACCATAGGCCCTCTTCGTACTCTCATTCGCCATGTCCCTTGGCCAGCATCGTATCCACATATGTAGTCGCCTCCTCTACCTTTTAAAAAAACACCGCTTTCCCATTGTCGAGCAGCTTAAGTTTCGCTGGGTACAAGAGACTGAATCTGTATTTTAACCCAAAGATTTTAGAACATAGTGGCGCGAAGCTTTTCCGCGCCGCTGACACTGTGGTGGAGTAATCCTGGAAACATAAAATTTTGTTCCCTTTATAATCCAGGTGTTTACCTGCACGCAACTCTTGCAAGATGAGTGACTTGTGTGCATAATTAAGGATTCGGCAGATTACGACTCTCGGTCTTCCCATATCATCTCTCCTCTGGCCAAGTCTATGTGCCCGTTCTATGCGCAATGTGGTCTCCAGCTCCTCATTTCCCAGCGCTTCTGGCAGCCATTTTTCAAGAAAAGTGCAGAGAGACCGCTCAGGCAGCAGTTCTGGCAGCCCCACGAGGCGGAGGTTGTTCCTCCTGGACCGATTTTCCAAATCTTCCAGTTTCCCCTCCACCGCCGTGAGGCGCGCCTGTAAACGCGGCTGCTCTTCCGCCACTTAGCGAATGTCATCCTCTGCCTGCCCTACGCGCTGCTGAACCGCCTGAAGCTCATTAAACAACTTGGTATGCTGCTCAGTCAGTCCGTCCAGTTTTTCTAGAATCAATTGCAGCTTGACCCCCACCGCTTGCTCAACTGCCGCCCTCACCTCTTCTGAAAGCTCTGCTGCCCATGGCGAGTTTGGTGATGGCGACGGTGGCGCGGCCCTATCCGCCATTTTGTGGTCCGCGGCGCGGGTCTTATCTTTTGACTCTTTACGAGCTTGCTTGGATGCCATCCGCAGCGTCTCCGTCTCCCCCCGCTTCTTAAGTTGATGCCGAACACTTTCTCTCTCTGTCTTTGCACTCCGTGACAGGTTTAAGGTTCTACGAGCGCTGATTTATGAAGGCACCCCGGAGCAGCTCCGTTCTGCGTCTTCACTGCTCCATGCCTCCACCGGAAGTCAGAAGACAGACAGAAATTGGAACCAACATGATGTAAAAATAAAATGTCCAGACAATAAAGGTAGGAAAATCATTTTACTTTGAATGTTGCGTAACCCTAGTAGCGCTCTAGAAATATTAAGTAGTAGTAGTAGTAGTAATGTTTTAAATGGAATATGTTAACTTTGGGAAATGTGCATAGCGGATGTCTTTTTATTGTGTTAAGTAGAAAAGGAAATGTGCTTTTGTTTTTTTTTTTCTCCAGTGTTGCAGTACATGCTGAGGTTCCCAGTTCAATTTTGTCTATATATTTTTATTTCTAATTTGTGAACCCTTGTTCTGTAATTTGTGAGGGTCTGTCAGTGTGACTTTAATGGCAGATGAGGAGATTGGAGAGGAGAGGGAATTGAGGGAGGGGCTTTATTTTCTGCCCTGGTGACCAGCATGGCTAACGGCAGCCCTGACCCTTGCTGTAGCTAGTGGGGATTCCCAAGCCCTACTAGCTGGGGTCTCTTCTGAAGCTGGCCAGAGATGCCTTCTTCTACTGAGCTTGGCAGTTGGGGGCAGCATCCTGGAGCCACTGACAACTAAGCATGTATGGGGTGCTGGCATCAGTGGCTCGAGGAGTTGCTGCTGCCTACTGAGCTTGGTTGAGAGGAGTTCTGGCCATCTTTACTGGAGGCCTTCAGCTGACAGAGATTGGGGATCCTCATCTGCTAAACTATTTATAGTTTGAATTGGGAAGTGCTGGGGAAGAGAGGGGAGGGAGAAAATTTTGTGCCCACCCACTTTGTGCTCAGGCCCACCCAAAATTGGCTGTCTGGCTACGCCACTGCTGTAACGGCAGTAGAGGAGATTGGAGAGGAGAGGGAATTGGGGGGAGGGGCTTTATTTTCTGCCCTGGTCACCAGTATGGCTAACAGCAGCCCTGACCCTTGCTGTAGCTAGTGGGGATTCCCAAGCTCTACTAGCTGGGGTCTCTTCTGAAGCTGGCCAGAGCTGCCTTCTACTCAGTGCGTATTTCCTAGTAAAAAAGGTGCCGGTACTCAAATGCTAGGCCACTCTTCAGGGGTGGGTAATCACTGAGGGACTCATCCCACAATAGCTAAGCCCCCTGCAACTGGTCACAGAATGTATGACAAGGCAGAATTGGTGTGTAGAGCCTCAGCTCTTTCATTAAAACTTGGGGTCCATGGGTCAATTTTAGCAGAAAACGGAAAAGGTGCCGGTACTCAGTATCCCCAAGTACCCCCTCAAAAAAGCCCTGCTTCTACTGAGCTTGGCAGATGGGGGCAGCATCCTGGAGCCACTGACAACTAAGCATGTATGGAGTGCTGACATCAGTGGCTCAAGGAGTTGCTGTTGCCTGCTGAGCTTGGTGGAGAGGAGTTCTGCCCATCTTTAGTGGAGGCCTTCAGCTGACAGAGATTGGGGATCCTCATCTGCTAAAGTATTTATATTTTGAGTTGGGAAGTGCTGGGGGAGAGGGGGGAGAGAGAAAATTTTGTGCCCACCCACTTTGTGCTCAGGCCCACCCAAAATTGGCTATCTGGCTACGCCACTGCCTAGAAGAGGAACTCCTGGATATCTTAGCTCTTGCCAAAGCAAAAGGTAGAGAGTTAAGAGGGAAGAGGGCAGATGGCAGCCTAGTTCTCTGGCTTGATGCAGGGAGGCAAAAGGTAGCTGCATCAGAGGTGGGATTAAGGAACAAATGTTTCAACCTGGGTCAAGTGGGAGGTTGTCAGGAATTGGTGCTGACAAGGGTGGGACCCTTACATTCCTCTGGACCGGTAATAGGTGGACAGGGGGAAAAAAGGTTGAAGCGGAAAAGTGAACTGTTTAACTTGGGGTTTGTGCTGTGATAAAAGTGAACTGTTTAAATTGGGGTTGTGCTGCAACACTGACTCTCTCCCTAATCAGGAAAGTTGAAGGAACCTGAGAGAAAAGGGGGGTAGAAGGGAGCGCACAGAGACTCTCCTTGCCTTCCGTAGGAAAGGGGAAGGGAGAGAGAGAGGTATTGTTTCAGAGGGAGTTTGGAACTGAGTGGGGGAAGTGGTGGTGGAATCTGGGATGCAGAGGGGCCACACCCACCTAGGAGTCTTAGTCCCAAGCAGGGGACAGCTAAGAGGGAAAACCTCCAGACTGTAAAAGCGAAGAGGTTGAGCGAGAAAGCCCTGACTGTAGATTACAATATGGCTCTCCCTGTGGCCCGGTGGATTGCAAAGGACCTTGTGGAATTCCAAACCCCAGAACGCGGAGGGTAAGAAGAAAACTTCCAGACTGTAAAAGTGCAGAGATCGAGTAGGGCAGGACACAGGCTGTGAGGGGGCCCTATCACGCTCCTCCGTGGCTGGGAGCTTTACAAGAGAGAACAAAGATACTACTAATAAATCCAAATGGAAGTCAGCCTTCCAAAACTACAAAAAAGAGGTAGCTGATTCAAAATGCCAATACTATAGCAGCCTAGTAGGTCAAGATGATCTTGACAACAAAAATCTTTTCTCCTTAGTTAAAATACTAGCTTCCAACTAATAAGGATGAACATTCACAGAAAATATGTCCCACCACCCAAGACCTCAATGATCATTTCACCACTAAGGTCCAAACTATCTAAGACTACTCCAGTAGAAGAGGAAGAGGGAAAGGGAAATGGGACTTGATATACCACCTTTCTGAGGTTTTTGCAACTACATTCAAAGCAATTTACATATATTCAGGTACTTATTTTGTACCAGGGGCAATGGAGGGTTAAGTGACTTGCCCAGAGTCACAAGGAGCTACAGTGGGAATCAAACTCAGTTCCCCAGGATCAAAGTCCACTGCACTAACCACTAGGCTACTCCTCCACTCCTACTCAACCCATAGTTCAGCCTTAATCACCAGTGATCCTACAACCCAAGGACTCAAAACTGACCAAAACTGGGAATCTTTTCAACCACTAACAGATGAGGATGTAAGATCAATACTGTTGAAATGCTCCTGAGCCAACTGCTCCCTGGATCAATGCTCAAAACACCTACTCAGATCCATCCCTATGAAAGCAGTAAACTGTTTACTCAATGATCTCAATGAGCTGTTGAAAACTGGCTTTCTTCCTCCTGATATGGGCAAAATTGTTCTCACTCCACTACTGAAGGGATCTGGGCTAGACGTAACATCTACTGCAAACCATCGTCCAGCGGCAAGCATACCCTTTTTTACTAAAGCATTAGAAACTTACATTAGTAAACAAGTCTCTTTATCTGGAAAAAATGTCTATTTTACACTGGTCACAATTTGGCTTCAAATCGTCACACAGTATGGAAACATTAGTGCTCTTTCTATCTCCATATGTCAAACAATACCTATGCAAAGGTGAGCAAGAGGGGCATAATCGAACGTCGCCGGCGATCTATTTTGGCAGCGGCACAACAGCTGGCCAGCCATCTTTTTTTTCGATAATACGGTTTAGCCCGGCCAAATGCCTTGGATTTCGCTAGGTTGGAGATCGCCGGTTTTGTTTTTCAGCGATAATGGAAAAAAATGCCGGCGATCTCCAACCCGGCGAAATCCAAGGCATCTGGTCGTGGGAGGAGCCAGCATTTGTAGTGCACTGGTCCCCCTGACATGCCAGGACACCAACCGGGCACCCTAGGGGGCACTTCAAAAAATTTTTAAAAATACAAAAAAAACCTCCCAGGTGCATAGCTCCCTTCCCTTGGGTGCAGAGCCCTTCAAATCCCCCCCCCAACCCATTCCCCATAACTCTACACCATTACCATAGCCCTTATGGGTGAAGGGGGGCACCTACATGTGGGTACAGTGGGTTTTGGGGGGGGTTTGGAGGGCTCAACACAAGTGTAACTGGTAGGGGGGATGGGCCTGGGTCTGCCTGCCTGAAGTGCACTGCATCCATTAAAAACTGCTCCAGGGACTTGCATACTGCTGTCAGGGAGCTGGGTATGACATTTGAGGCTGGCATACAGGCTGGCAAAAAAGGTTTCTATTTTTATTTTTTTAGTGTGGGAGGGGGTTGGTGACCACTGAGGGACTACGGGGAGGTCATCTCCCATTCCCTCCAGTGGTCATCTGGTCAGTTGGGGCACCTTTTTGAGGCTTGGTCGTGAAAATAAAAGGACCAAGTAAACCCGGCGAAATACTGATGAACACCGCTTTTTTTTCCCATTATCCGTGAAAGCTGGCCATCTGGTACTACTACTACTACTACTACTTATCACTTCTATAGCGCTACTAGACGTACGCAGTGCTGTACACTTGAACATGAAGAGACAGTCCCTGCTCAACAGAGCTTACAATCTAATTAGGACAGACAAACAGGACAAACAAGAGATAAGGGAATCTGGTAGCCACGCCCATGCCCGCCCATGTCCCGCCTTCGCTAAGGTGCCGACACGCCCCCTTGAATTTTTGCCGGCGAGGTGACAGGAAAGCGGCGATTCTGTAAAAACCGCCGCTTTCGATTATACCGATTTCACCGCTTTTGAGAGATCGCCGGCCATCTCCTGATTTATGTCGGGAAATGGCCGGCGATCACTTTCGAAAATAAGCCTGCAAGTAATTCTCCAATTCAATATATCAGCAGTGTTCAATGCAGTTGACCACACATTGCTACTCGAACGCCTGGATCAGATATGAATAACGTGCTCAAATGGTTCAGCGAATTCCTTTGAAATCGAAGCTATTCTGTCAAGCAAAACAACCAACTTTCCAACTACTGGTCTACTAACTGTGAGGTCCCACAGGGATCCCCCCTCTCACCGATCCTATTCAACTTCTTTATGTCTTCCCTTGCCTCAATACACCTGGGACTTAATGAACTACATCCTGCTTCTCTTACCAGTAACAGCATCAAATAAAGATCCAACTCATTCTGTAGCGAATAGTATGACTGCTGTTACCACCTGGGCCCTGACCAATACACTGAAACTGAATGAGCAAAAAAACAAGATCCTGGGTTTCCAAAATCAGGGACTTGAGGTTCCATCATCAATATCTTTTGTCCAACGGTCAAAGCTTTACAGTCAAATCTGAAACCAGAGTATTAGAGGTCTTGCTTGATTCTTCACTCACCTTCTCTTCCCATATTATTCAGCTATGGAAGAAAACACTGTACTACAGGGCCATTGTACCAGGCAGGGACAGCCGAAGGGAGTATAGGACCCTCACAGCGGGTCACTGTAATGGGCAGAGGAGCTGAAGGGAGAATAAGACCCCCACACAGGGTCATTGTACGAGGCAGGAACACCTGAATGGAGCATAGGAACCACACACAGGGAGGGACAGCTGAAGGGAATATAGGATCCCCACACAGAATCACTGTACCAGGGAGGGACAACTGAACAGAGCACAGGACCCCAACATAGGGTCACTGTACCAGGGAAGGACAGCTGAAGGGTGCATAGACCCCCACACAGGGTCACTGTGCCAGGGAAGGTGCATAGGACCCCCACACAGGGTCACTGTACCATGGGAGTGTAGGAGGTCTGCGGCTGCCAATCCCAAAGCAGTTACCAGCACAAATTCTGTCCTTCCCACTCCCCAAGGGCTACTGTAAGCATTTTTTAAGACTTCAACGTTACCTTGGGGAAGGGAGAGAACTAGCCACACTTGGTTCATGTAAGGAATAGACTAAGGCTGTGCATCAACCACCCACTCTGTCCATCTCCAATACTGGTAGATCCAGTCCTGGATTTGCATACTTCCCCTCAGCACAGGGCTGCTGGATCCTTGGGGTTTTTGCTCTCTCGTCTTGACTGCAATGGCAGTAAAGCCAGGAGGGGATCGAATTCGAATCCATCCCCCGACTTGCTCCCCCTTACCTGCTGGTGCAGATGTGCAGGCATGCTCTGGGGGAAGGGGAGGATCCGGACAGGCAAGGGAGGACAATTAAATACCCTCCTGCACTTCCCCCACTCCAAAGCAGTACAGTTCTCCACACTGCAGATCAGGCAGCCTACGCCAGGGGGCGGACACCACTGCTAGCCACGCCCATAGCCAAGAAGCCCTCCTCTCCTACTGCATGCTGGGAAGGAACGCCTCTTTTTTTTTTTCTTTAAGGTGGTACCGCCTCCTCTCCCTCCCCACCCCGATTTTTCTTTTAAGGTGGAATAGATAATCCTTGCGTTGTAGTTTTGCTACGTGGGGTATTTTTGCTGTCATGAAGCCAGTTTCAAACAAAACTATATAAATATTGCTGCAGCTGAAAGTTAAGTTTGATATAGATCCCTGATGGCTCTTTGTCTTGGGGGGAAGAGGGGCCATGTTCCTTCTTTGTGATCATAACACCCTCCTTCCTGCAGGAGAAGGAGTAGGTCGGCAGAGCTACTAAGTTATCCAGTTTCAGACTTACCTGATTTTTTAACACATTTTCCGAACATTGTGGTATTGATATTCCCAGATCTACACATTCTGCAAGTCCAACAATGAATGGGGTGTTAGAAATTAAGGACTGGCCCATATCATTCCTGGAACTTGGAAGCTCTGCCTGTGATGGTCAGATGCAAACATTTCTTTTATTTGTTGTTGGGGTTTTTTTTTTTTTTTTAGTTCAAATCTTTATGTTATTCGTTTTTGTTTTAAGTAAAGTAACAAAAACATTGAGGTACAAAATAGATCCCTCCTTATCGGATAAAATGGCAGCAAAGGAACGAGTCTGTAAATGCAAACATTTCTATTCTTAATGGCCAGCAGTGACTTGACAGCCAAGGCTGATAGCAAACTGCAGCGTGCCCAGCAGGAAACACAGCCTTACCATCCACGGAATATGAGCTCACTCTGGGCTCCCCCTGGCATTTATTTATTTTATTTATTAGGATTTATTTGCCGCCTTTTTGAAGGAATTCACTCAAGGCAGTGTACAAAACCAACCATGAGCAATAGGCAATTACAGCAGTAAAAATATTCAAATAACAATGCAAAGTATAGCATAGTATACTACTTACAATGTCAACACAATATGTAATATAACATTTTAATTGATAGTGAAGGAGGGTATAAGCAAAGATGGAACTTATAGACAGGTAAGAGAGTAAGAAGAGAAGTAAGGTGACTAAGAAAGTACACGAGGTCAGGGGTGGTTAACAGATATAGGTAAGAGGGTAAGAGGAGTTAGAAAATAAGGTGCACATGTATGTATGTAAGGTGTGCTGTTTCTTATTCACACTGTCTCTTTGTATCAGGTGTTCAGCGCTGCGTGCATCTGGTAGTGTTATACAAATGCTAATAATAATAATAATAAGGGAGGTGGAGGGTTCCCATTAGCATCTCGGTGACTGTCTTTCCTCAGAGGTGGGGACTGACATATTTGTTTTGAGTTTTAGGGTTGTATTTGTCCTCATCTTAGTAACATATAGTAACATAGTAGATGACGGCAGAAAAAGACCTGCACAGTCCATCCAGTCTGCCCAAGAAGATAAATTCATGTGTGCTACTTTTTTATTTGTATTGTCCTCTTCAGGGCACAGACTGTATAAGTCTGGCCAACACTATCCCCGCCTCCCAACTACCAGTCCCGCCTCCCACCACCAGCTCTGGCACAGACCGTATAAGTCTGCCCAGCACTATCCCCGCCTCCCAACCACCAGCTCCGGCACAGACAGTATAAGTCTGCCCAGCACTAGCCCCGCCTCCCAACCACCAGCTCTGCCACCCATTCTAGGCTAAGCTCCTGAGGATCCCTTCCTTCTGCACAGGATTCCTTTATGTTTATCCCATGCATGTTTGAAATCCGTTACCATTTTCATCTCCACCACCTCCCGCGGGAGGGCATTCCAAGCATCTACCACCCTCTCCGTGAAAAAATACTTCCTGACATTCTTCTTGAGTCTGCCCCGCTTCAATCTCATTTCATGCCCTCTCGTTCTACCGCCTTCCTCTCTCCGGTAAAGGTTCGTTTGCGGATTAATACCTTTCAAATATTTGAACATCTGTATCATATCACCCCTGTTTCTCCTTTCCTCCAGGGTATACATGTTCAGGTCAGCAAGTCTCTCCTCATACGTCTTGTAACGCAAATCCCATGCCATCCTCGTAGCTTTTCTTTGCACCGCTTCAATTCTTTTTACATCCTTAACAAGATACGGCCTCCAAAACTGAACACAATACTCCAGGTGGGGCCTCACCAACGACCTGTACAGGGGCATCAACACCTCTTTTCTTCTGCTGGTCACACCTCTCTCTATACAGCCTAGTAACCTTCTAGCTACGGCCACCGCCTTGTCGCACTGTTTCATCGCCTTCAGATCCTCAGATACTATCACCCCAAGATCCCTCTCCCCATCCGTACCTAGCAGACTCTCACCGCCTAACACATATGCCTCTCTTGGATTTCTACTCCCTAAGTGCATCACTTTGCATTTTTTCGCATAGAATTTTAATTGCCAAACCTTAGACCATTCTTCTAGCTTTTTCACATCCTTTTTCATGTTTTCCACTCCCTCCGGGGTGTCCACTGTGTTACAAATCTTAGTATCATCCGCAAATAGGCAAACTTTACCTTCTAACCCTTCGGCAATGTCACTCACAAATATATTGAACAGAATCGGCCCCAGCACTGATCCCTGAGGCACTCCACTACTCAACTTTCCCTCCTCCGAGCGAACTGCATTCACCACCACCCTCTGGCACCTGTCCGTCAACCAGTTCCTAATCCAGTTCACCACTTTGGGTCCTATCTTCAGCCCATCCAGTTTATTTAAGAGCCTCCTGTGGGGAACCGTGTCAAAAGCCTTGCTGAAATCTAAGTAGATTACGTCTATAGTACGTCCACGTTCAGTTCTCCGGTCACCCAATCAAAGACTTCAATGATATTCATTTGGCACAATTTCCCTTTGTTAAAACCATGTTGTCTTGGATCTTGCAACTCATTTTCTTCCAGGAAATTCACTATCCTTTCCTTCAGCATCGCTTCCATTACTTTTCCAATAATCGAAGTGAGGCGTACCGGCCTGTAGTTCCAGCTTCTTCCCTATCACCACTTTTGTGAAGAGGGACCACTTACACCGTTCTCCAATCCCTCGGAACTTCTCCCATTTCTAAGGATTTATTAAACAAATTTTTAAGAGGACCCGCCAGAACCTCTCTGAGCTCCCTCAATATTCTGGGGTGGATCCCATTCCTGTTTTTTATAATGAAGACATTCCTGTGTTTTTCCGGGCTTGCAGATATGCCAAGGGTGAACCATCTCAAAGAGTGAGATTTTTTTTTATCCAGGTATACATCCAGAAATATTTAAGTGTAGCACTGCTTTGCAATTGAATTAAGGCAGCATTAAATTATATTGGCTTTTCTTTGGATTCTCTGGAAAAATACAGCAATTTGGTAAATTTTTTTAGTTAGGTTACTTCCTGTTCCGGGGCAGAGAGCGCAAGGAACCAACGAAGCCGACGCAGCTCCCAGCGACGTGGACGCGGGGGCAGATCGGCCCTCCCGCCCGTCCCTCGCTTCTTCATTTCTTCGTTTTTCGTCAATTAAGAATGCGCTCCGGGGGGGGAGGGTGCGCTACGGAGGGGGGGGGCGCCGAGGGGGGGGGGCGCCGTGCTGCACCCGGGGGTCAGCCACCCTCGCTACGGCTCTGTGTATATATATATATATATATATATATATATATAAAGCATTTATATCCCACATTTTCCCACTGGTTGTAGGCTCAATGTGGCTTACAAAGCAATATCAGGACTACAGTACAATAGTACATTAAAACAATGCAAACAGTAAATTAAAGCTTGGCATTATATTAAACAGCAGAGTAGTAAAGAAAATAGATTTAAGTGTTTCTGGATTATTTGAAACCAAAGAAATTGATCTGATTATGTTGCATCTGGAGAATAGACCTTTTTGAATAGGATGGACTTTAATAATTTTCTAAACTTTAGATAGTTCTGGGTTGATTTAACTAATTTGGGTAAGGCATTCCACAGTCGAGTACCCAAGAAAGGAAAGTTGGAGGCATATGTAGATTTGTATTTGAGGCCAAAACAATCCGGATAGTGTAGGTTTAAATAAGACCGGGAGGCATTAGATCTGTTTCTGGGTGGTAAGTCAACATATATTCTGGAACTATGCCATAGATTATTTTGTGAATCAAGGTGCAGACCTTGAAGGCAACTCGTTCTTTGATGGAAAACCAGGCTAGGGTTTTCCCGGACATGTCCTCTTTTTGAGGTTGTCCAGGCGAGTTTCAAAGTTTTGATTTTTTTTCTGGGTTTCTGGCAGCACTGTGGCAGACACACATGTACAAGCCAATGTAGGTCACCTGATCTACTGGTGCGTGCGTGTGAGTCCTCCTGCACCAGCAAGAAGATCCTTGTGCGGTGACACTCTGCAGAGAAAACAAAACCCAGCATTTCAAAGGTGAACATTTGCCTCCAAATTCTATATATCATGCCTTAATTTCCATTCGGAAATCGAAGCATATTCTACAATAATGCGTGTAACTTAATTGGTTAACTAGCTACTCTCACTTGATGCAGAAAAAGCGTTCAACCGTAGTGAATGGCCATATCTTTTTATAGATTGGTTTAACATGGGTTCCAAGTTCAAACAATGGATTAAAATTCTTTATTACCAAGCTACATCCAGAATTTCAATTAACAGTACTTTGACAGATCCAATTTACCTCAGTCGTGGTACTAGACAAGGATGTCCCTCATCCCCATTATTATTTAACTTAGCGTTGGAACCCCTTCTTATAGTGATTCGTGAAAATTTCAGTATTAATGGTATTAAATCCAATTACTTGGAAACAAAGTTAGCAGCATATGCAAGTAACTAGATTCTTTTTCTATCTGAACCAAATTGCTCTATAGCAGAATTAACACAGTAGATTCTTTTTCCAAATTTTCTGGATATAAGATAAATTGGGAGAAATCTGAAGTAATGCCCCTAAATGAGATTACCACCCTTACTGATATAGGTAGGGCAAATTTTCATTGGTCTCCCCTTACAGCTAAAATATTTAGGAATCTGGTTAAACAAAGACCCCATACAAACTATTTAACACAACTAAAATCACTAATTTAATTCAAAAGGCAAGGTAGAAATTGTCTCCACTACATCTTTCATGGTGGGGCAGACTGGACATCATAAAGATTATGCTTATTCCTCAAATTAACTTTATATTAATGATGTTACCTGGATTATGTTCAAAGTCATTCTATAAAAACATTGAGTTTAAATTAACAAATTTTTATGGAACAAGAGAGACCCATGAATCTCTTTGAAAACTCTTAAGTAGAGAGGTGTGGTAGCCGTGTTAGTCCACTTTTAAAGGTAATCAATAGAAATAAAACAAAATAAAACATGGAAAAGAGAAGTGTATACTAGCAAACAATTAAATTAAAGGCAAAGGCTGCACTCATTCCAAGATATACATTATTTCAGCTGTTTCGATTCTACAAACGTTTTAAGTTGTTCCGGTGAAAAGAAAGTATATTTAGTTTGACCTAAATTAACTACACACTTACAGGGATAAGCGAGAAAAAAGGAAGCACCTAAATCTATAGTCTTTTGTTTTAAAGCAAGAAACATCTTCCTTTTTTGTTGAGTTGATTTAGTGACGTCAGGGTATATCCATACTTTAGAGCCACAAAATTGAGCTTTAGGGTTTCGAAAGTAAAGTCTTAGAATAGTATTATAGTCTTGCTCAAACACCATAGAAACAATCACAGTAGCTCTATTCATTATAACATCTGAAGATTGTTCTAATATATCAGAGATGTTTTGTAAATCAGCAATATCCTTTTCGGGTCCTTGTACTCCTCCTCTAGGTTTAGGAATAAAGTATATCTTATTTACCGGTGGGGTTGCCTCAGCAGGAATATTCAACATTTCTGACAAATATCTATGAAAGGTATCTATTAGAGTTACCCCAGCGATAATTGGAAAATTAAAAAAGCGGAGATTAAGGCGCCTGTTGAAATTCTCTATTTGCTCTATTTTTCGTCTAATATCCATAGAGTCTTTGCTAGACAAATTTTTAAAGGCATTTTTGCAAAGATTGTACTTGAATAGTTAATTCGCCTTTAACAGAGTCTACAGTTTTTTTCAAATCTTCAAACTTCACATTTAAATTGAGCACATCACCTGACGTCTTCTGTAAAGTGGTAGTAATCTGGTCCAACATCACCTTCAGCGTTTGTAGAGTCACCTCCGAGTTCACTGCTGTGGAAGACAGACTTCCCTCAGCTCCACGTATCGCCGTTTGCTTGCCTGGGTCCTCACCGGACGCCCCAGCCGACACATCATCAGAGTCGTCGGGGTTTCCCGCCAGGGCCGCTTTCGACGCCGGACACGGAGGTATCTGCACTGCAGATGGTGGAGACAGGGAGACTTCCTCTCCCGGCGGGGAGTTCGCTTCTCCGAAACCCCCCGCAATGGAATCCTCTCCCCGTTGAGACTTGGAAACACTGGAGAAGAAGCGCTCCAGCGACGGTTGAGCGGGGGAAGAGGTTGAGGTAGGTGGAGGCACTACCCTCAACATTCCTTTACGTTTAGTATGAGGCATTTTCCAAAAGAAAAGAGGAAACTTTCAGCTCAATCTCGCGCAGAGCGCTTCAACGATCAGCCAGTGCGGCAGCCATCTTGTTTCCCCCCCATTTACAATTTGAGGTCTAAGAAAGGTTTTACAATATAACATTGATATAATTATACTCTAAATTTAGAGAGTTATTTCTTTTGCCTTTTAGTATAGTTACTTTAAAATTTATGATATGTATGTTTGGAGTTATGTATATTATTCTCACCTGTATTTCTGAACAAGGGGATCCTTGATTATTGTAAATTAAAAATTATAAATAAAGAATAAAAAAAAAAACATGGAAAAGAAAATAAGATGGATACCTTTTTTATTGGACATAACTTAATACATTTCTTGATTACCTTTTGAAGGTTGCCCTTCTTCGTCAGATCGGAAATAAGCAAATGTTGGTAGATGACAGTATATATGAGTGAAACATCAAAGCATTTCAGTGACAGTCTAACAGGATGGGGGTGGATAGGTGAGAGACAGGGAGATATACATGGAGACAGGAGGGTGACAAAGCAATACACTTTTATGGTTTATAATGGGCTACAAAACCCAGATCTTTGTTAAGTCCTGTCTGATGGGTGTCAAAATATTTAATCATTCTGACTTTGAAAACTCTCAAAGCCTCTAGAATGAATAGTGGTGTCGATTTAACAGATTTTTACAACTATCATGTGGAGGGGCATAATCGAACGGAAACGCCTATCTCCATGGGCGTTTATTTCCGAGAACGGGTCCGTGAAGGGGCAGGCCGAACCGTATTTTCGAAAAAATTGACATTTTTGAGCTGGGCGTTTGTTTTTTTTAGCGATAATGGAAACTAAAAACGCCCAGCTCAAAAACGTCCTAATCCGAGCCATTTGGTTGTGGGAGGGGCCACGATTCGTAGTACACTCGCCCCCCTGATATGCCAGGACACCAACTGGGCACCCTACGTCAGTGCGGTGGACTTCAGAAAAAGCTCCCACATGCATAGCTCCCTTACCAAGGGTGCTGAACACCCAACCCCCCTCCCCCAAAACCCACTACCCACAAATGTACAACACTACCATAGCTCTTAGGGGTGAAGGGGGCACCTACATGTGGGTACAGTGGGTTTTGGAGGCCTCCCATTTACCAGCACAAGTGTTACAGTTGGGGGGGGGATGGGCCTGGGGCCACCTGGCTGAAGTGCACTGCGGTACCCACTAAAAGTGCTCCAGAGACCTGCATACACCCAGGCCTCTAGGACTGGTTGCTGCTATATAACCTTGGCACACCAGTTGACACCTGAAGACTAATCTCTACGAAAACGTCCTTTATTGGAATAACCGCCTTTACTCACAGTTAACTGCAGATCAGAGGTTGTGCCCCACTGGCAACGAGTCTCCCTGGTACTGAGATGAGCAGTAGGTCAGAACTGGCAGAATGCTGTACAATGCCCTCATTCAGCCACATTCAAGGGAAGAACTAAGTTGTCTAACGTGGCAAACACAGGAAAGGGAACTAAAACTGGCTTACAAAAATGGCCACTACCGCATGGACTACAACAGGAAACACAACAGGGCACACTCTGACCTAGTAGGCAGGGGGAAAAGCACCATGGGAGAAGAGCCTACCAACTACCAACATTGTGAGACTGTAACACAAGCTAATGAAATCACGGAGCCCAATACCCTACACCCACCACAATGCAATGCTGATGTGACCCTGTACTGCACCTGAGAGCCACATCTGACCCAGGGAAAGGCTGTGACAGGATCGAACACATTCTGCTGTCATGGAGGTGGGTACGGCATTTGAGGCTGGCATACAGGCTGGGAAAAAAGTTTTTAAAGTGGGTTTTTTTTTGGTGGGAGGGGGTTAGTGACCACTGGGGGAGTCCGGGGAGGTCATCCCCGATTCCCTCCAGTGGTCATCTGGGCAGTTGGGGCACTTTTTTGGGACTTGTTCATGAAAAAAAGGGTCCAAAAAAGTGACCCAAAATCACGGTAAAAACGCCTTTTTTTTCGATTATCAGCTAAAGACGCCCATCTCTCCTCGGCTGATAATCACGCCCCAGTTCCGCCTCCACCACGCCTCCGACATGGCCCCGTCAACTTTATTCGTTTCCGCGATGGAGTGCAGTTGGAAACGCCCAAAATCGTCTTTCGATTATACCGATTTGGGTGCCTTTGCGAGACAAACGTCTTTCTCCCGATTTAGGTCGGACTATAGGCGTTTTTCTCTTTCGAAAATAAGCTGGATTGTGTCATTAGCTACATTTGGTATGTATTAGTTATTAACTTCTACAGATCATGACATCCCTCTATGGCTACGTGTTGAAAGGGATCCAATCTCACCAGTACCTACCTCTTTGCTTATTACAGTATCTTAATCACATCATTTATTGAATAATACATGAATCAAAGATATAAATTTTGCTCTTATGCAAATTGAAAAAGTTATATAAAAAATAATGTCTGGAGCTCTTCTCAAATGTCTATTTGGTATAATCCTAAATTCAGAATAGAAAAGAAAAATATATCATGGAAGTTATAGCAACAACTAAATATTTGGTCATTAAATCAACTCCAATTGGGACAGGCTTTTCTTTCATTTGAAGATTTCATAAATATAACTTATCTCCCAACCAAATGTTTCAGTGGTTATAGTTAATACATGCTATCAAAAAAAGTAGTATTGATCTAACTTCTTTATCAAAATCATCTGATTTATATGATTTCTGTGTTTCTATATTTCCCAAAGGTAAATTAATATCAAGATGTTATAAAGTTCTGAACTTATTCCATTTTCCACATTCTATTGGTATTCAAGATGTTTGACTTAAGGACATGGATATACAATTGATAATATTCATTGGTCTAATTTATGGCTCAAAGTAAATAGAGAAAAGAAACAGGTGGAAAAAACAACTTCAAGAGATCAATCCAAGGCAAGAGGTGAGATGCTCCAGAAAAACTTTATTAAGGACCCAACATGGTCCGTGTTTCGGTTTTTAAAAAAACCTTCATCAGGGGTCAATCAGTAGTTGCACAGAGGATATACTGACAGACAATGGAGCTCATAAAATGTGGTCTCTTTAAGCCGATGACTCAGAATCTATTCAAGAATGGATGCAAAATTGATAAATTCTGGTGATGAATCATCAATAGTCTCAAAGCAGGAGCGGTCAATCAGAGTCTTCACAGAAAACCATTGATGCAAACCAATGCAGAATACACTGACAGCCAAGAGCACATGACATGTTACCGCTTAACGCCTTACATGAGGGCACCACATAGCACCGCTTAACGCCTTACATGAGGGCACCACATAGCAGTAAATAGGCCAACTCATTCCACCAGTTTGGTGCAATCCCTTTACTTTTTACTGCATAGGGCAATTTGGACCCCTATGACAAAATGGAAAGCAGGTCTCCCCCCTAACTCTTGTTGGCATTGAATCCAATCCGAAGGTACATTAACCCATATGATATATGTATATCCAATGATTAAGTTCTGGATACAGATTTGAAAATACATGCAAGCTATATTTCACAGTCAAACCAAGCTCTCAATTGATATAATAATTCTATGTGCTGCACATCCTCAATTAGATATGCAGGAATCAGATCTCAAACGTTTAGATATTTTAATCTCCATTGCCCTGCAGATGATTCTAGGCAACTGGAAAAATGCAAACATGTTAGATGCTATGTTCTGGTGGAACACAGTATGTATCCTATCAAAATGTGAAGTAAAATCTGCTGAAAAAAAAAAAAAAACCCAACCCAACCCAAATAACCTACAGGCCATTCTATGGACATGGAAACTTTTGGATATATATTTAAAGCAGGATTTGTAATCACATTGACATGTATGGCAAATGTACGGTAAGCCACATTGAGCCTACAAATAGGTGGGATACAAATGTGATAAATAAATAAATAAATAAATAAATAAATAAAGGCTCAAGACAACCAGTGTCTTATATCTACTTAAACCCTTTGATGTTCACAGAAAACTACCAGTTTATTATGTCTTTATATAGCATCTCCTTTTTTTTTTTTTAGTATTTTAGTATTGTTTTTTTTTCCATAATTGTTTTATAGTTCTAGTCATTTGAGCATGTAATGTATTTCTCTGATGAAACATCATTTTGTATACATGTTTTTGTTATTTTACTTTAAAAACAAAATTAATAACAAAGATTTGAACTAAAAAAAACAAGCAATTATCAGCACTAATTGTTATTAATTAAATTTGACGTAGACAACTCCCTAAGTGTATTCTGTAATGTGGTGCGTGTAAATTCCAAGTCGCACAGTTGTAAAGGGGCCATGGTTATGAGCGTGGAATGGGCAAGTGGTGGGCATTTCTACAATCTATGGTCATTATTATTTATTTATTTGTTACATTTGTACCCCACATTTTCCCACCTATTTGTAGGCTCAATGTGGCTTACATAGTACCGGAGAGGCGTTTGCCGACTCCGGTGTGAACAAATACAATGTGGTTTGTGGTTAGAAAAAGTCCATGTGCCAGGAGTCACATGGGGATCATAGAGCGGAAGAGTTGTGTTATGTTCATTGTATGCTTTGATTTTCTTGTGTAGCCGAGATCAGGCATTAAGTTGGATCGGTGGGGTATGCCTTTTTGAACAGGGTGGTTTTTAGTGTTTTCCGGAATTGTAGGTAGTCCTGCGTCTTTTTCAACGCGTTTGGTAGCTCATTCCACAGTTTTGTACTTATGTAAGAAAAGCTGGATGCGTAGGTAGATTTGTATTTAAGTCCTTTACAGCTTGGGTAGTGTAGATTTAGATATGTTCATGTTAATTTGGATGCATTTCTGGTTGGTAGGTCAATAAGGTCAGTCATGTATCCGGGGGCTTCGCCGTGGATGATTTTGTGAACGATTGTACAGAATACACCCGCTCTGCACCTAATTTAGGCATCAGGATTTACGCCAAGTAAAAGACAGCCTACATGGACACAACCAAATTTGGTCACGTGGAGATGCGCTCAGCGTATTCTATATACCGTGCAGAAATGTAAGCCTATTCTATAAAATGTTGGCATACTTTAGAGAATACACCTAGGCGTATTTTTCTACCGCGTGGATTTTTCAGGTGCCATATATAGAATGTAACCCTTAGTATTCCATACTGAAGAGGGCCATTGGTTCTGTTATGATCATAGATCTTATAATCAGAAATATATAAAGAGTATCAATGAAAAATGAAGTTATTCAATCATGTGATGAACAGAAATAATTTCTAGTATCTCCATATTTATCTAGTATTATAAAAAGAATTGCTAATAACAAGAAAACGAAGCCATGGTGGAGAATTAAAAACATGAAAGCATTATGGAATTCAGTCCCATTATAAACAGAGATAGTGCCCCATAATTTTATTTATTTATTTATTTATTGCATTTGTACCCCACATTTTCCCACCTCTTTGCAGGCTCAATGTGGCTTACAATAATCATGAATTGTGGAAATATATTAGAAAATAGACATTTAGTGTTGCAGAAGGATCTTGGGCAACATGATAATGATAAGACATGATAGTAGTATAACAAGCAGAAATTGTAAGAGGCGAGGCTAGTGGTTGGGAGGCGGGGTTAGTGCTGGGCAGACTTATACGGTCTGTGCCCTGAAAAAGACAGATACAAATCAAGGGGCTGGTGGTTGGGAGGCGGGGCTAATGCTGGGCAGACTTATATGGTCTGTGCCTTGAAAAAGACAGATACAAATCAAGGGGTTGGTGGTTGGGAGGCAGGGATAGTGCTGGGCAGACTTATACGGTCTGTGCCCTGAAAAAGACAGATACAAATCAAGGGGCTGGTGGTTGGGAGGCGGGGCTAGTGCTGGGCAGACTTATACGGTCTGTGCCCTGAAAAAGACAGATACAAATCAAGGTAAGGTATACACAAAAAGTAGCACATATGAGTTATCTTGTTGGGCAGACTGGATGGACCGTGCAGGTCTTTTTCTGCCGTCATCTACTATGTACTATGTATGTGGAGGAGTTGTGTATATTTACATTGGTTGATCCTTGTGGTATGCCTTGTTAAAGAGATGGGTCTTCAGTAGTTTGCAGAAGTTCATTAATTCGTAAATCGTTTTTAAGTTGTGCGGCAATGCGTTCCATAGCTGTGTGCTCAAGTAGGTAAAGTTTGACGCGTGCGTTAGTTTGTATTTCAGACCTTTGCAGTTAGGGAAATGCAGATTAAGGAATGTGCGGGATGATCTTTTGGCATTCCTGGGTGGTAAGTCTACAGTTCTGACATGTAGGGCTGGTGCATCTCCGTGAATGATTTTGTGAACTAGGGAGCACACCTTGAACGTGATGCGTTCTTTAAGTGGGAGCCAGTGTAGTTTTTCTCATAGGGGTTTAGCACTTTCATATTTTGTTGTATCGAATATATATTACCTTCATATATATTATTTTGTGAAAAGTTGTCAGGGCTGAACAAAGTAAGACTGCAATTTAAAAATGGCAAAAGACTACTAAACAGTTCGGTCTCATTATACACGGTGGTATTGTTATGTGATGTATATATAATCCTGGGGGAAAGAGGGGAAACAGCAGCTACAACTGCAAAATATGTGTATCCCAGGCAAGAAATATGATTCAACCATGGAAAACGCAGACCAAGACCAGAACCTGGAAATTATTTTTGTTGGTGATCTCTCTGTACGTTATTTTGTTGCTTTTACTATGACTTTGTAAATTAGGTCCTTCTGTGTTTCCTTTCTGTCTACCAGACAATGCATTACTTTGGCAACACATGTAAAACTGTCATGCTAGTAGTTAGCTGAATCTGAATGAATAGAGCAGGAGGTGGGAGAGTCCCCAGCTCCTTCCCTCCTCCTCCTCTCCCCCCCCCCCCCCCCCCCCAGTTTCCTGATCAGGCTGGGTAGCTGGTGAAAAGCTCTCTCTGTGTCTCCTCCTTCTGCATGGGGGAGGAGGGGAGTGGGCATGCGCAGCAGGGAGAGAGGTATGGCAGTTTCCATTGACAGGCTCTGCAAACTGAGCTGAGCAGCAGGCAGTGGAAGGGGGGGAAGGAGAGAAGGCAACTCTCAAACAGTCCATAGCAAGGACCTCGCTGGAGAGGAAGGACGCTGCATGCACTGGTAAGGATGCCCCCTGTCCCCAACCCCTTTGGCATCTCACAGCACAGCCAGTCTGCGGGTGAGCCTTCAGCCTTACCCCACCCCCAATGATGTTTGATAATTAAACTCAACAATCATGATCATCACACAAACCTCCTATAAAAATGCAGGTCAAAGTATGTACCGACTGCTCTTAGAATTTGTATGACTGCCAGAACCTATCATTTTGCTTTGATTGTTGCTTTTTGCTGCTCCCTAGAAGCTGCTGCCCTAGGCCAGAGCCTTGTCTTGCCTAATGGTTGGGTCAGCCCTGATTCACTGCATGAAGTAGGGGTCCTGGGGCTTGTCCCCTTTAGCACCAACTCCCCCACATTAACATTTAGAAGAGGCCAGGGTTTCCTAAGACTTTTTTTTTTCTCCTGGGAACGAGGAGCTGGAAAGGATGATAGGAGCTCTGATTCTCAGGGATGGAAGACAGAACATTTGCCTTCCACTCTCCTCTATACGAAGTGAGGGGAGGGGTCGCCAGTGTAGCAATTCACATAACTTTATTGGCATGCCAGTTTTACATGTGTTGCCAAAGTAATGCATTTCCTGTTAGATTGGAAACAGAAGGACATAATTTACAAAGTAATAGTAACAACATTAAAATAAAGTTCTTATGTGCAGGAAAATACGGATATTTTTTTCCGGCTCATTCTTTTGTGGGAAGTCTTTGATTTTTCTCTCTCAGTTTTGGGAAATGGGCATCTGTGATGTCTTTGTATTCTGCACTTTGCAGTAGGCCATGCATTTCTGTTTCTATTTCTCTAGCGTTGGGTGGCACGCAGGGTCTGGCTTCTTGGGGGTTTCCTTCAGGTTTTGTCTGCCTCTTTCTGTTTCTAGTCTGCAGTCACTTATTCTGTGTTTGGTGAGGATCTGTCTGTGTTTTGCATGTGTGACCGAGGTCAGGTTAGTCTGCTAGTAGGGAGTTCCTGTGCAGGGAGGGATCTGGCAGTCTAGCCTGTACCGTTCCTGGATCTGTGCCTCCCCATAGGAGGTGTATTTGTGCTGTAGGACACGTTGCAGTGTTGGGTTGCTTGTTTTTCACAGGCAGAGTTGTAGTTGTTTAAATCCAGGGTTTTTAATGTTGGTTTGGATGGGGTGGGATTGCTATCTGTGTGTTGAGTGCATTTTTTCCAGGGTTTTAGTTATTTCATAACAGTGGCATAGCCAAGGGGGGAGGGGTCTGGTCCCCCCCCACACACTTTGGGCTTGGGCCCCCTCTAGAACTGCAGCACCCCTTTAAATGACTGGCCAGGATGCCAAAGTCCCGCCAGTCAAAGAAATACAGTTCCCAAGCTGCTCCCCTCCGCCTTGCACTGCTTCTTTAATGCAGAAGTCAGCGGCATGCCTCCAGCTGCCAGCGCTGCTACTTCTTGCACATGCTTAGTTCGGGAGGTGACAGCTCTGTGCGTGAGCCTGAAGAAAATGAAAGTGCCAGCACCCATCTGTGCATGAACCGCCATGTCCTGTGCATGAATATTAACTTCGCAAAAATATTATATGCCAGAAAGTTTTGCAAGGCTAATATTTAAGTGTAGAATACAATGGCGGTTCACATACAGATGTGTGTCGGCATGTTTTTTTTTCGGATGTGTGCACAGTGTAGAACTTTTGTGTGCATGCATCTGGCAGACTCTCCCTGATTAGTGTGCAATGTCTGCGTGCTTTGAATTTTCATCTCATTAGTTTGCTGCTTCGCTGTGGAAAATTCTCTCCTGAATCTCACGATAGACTCAGCCATTGGCGTGCAGCTCATGACTTTCTGCATCGACCTCTGTGTCTTCCCAGCCAGTTTAAAACTCCCAGATACACTCAGTCTTAGGCCAAGGTAGATATAGTCTGAGGTGTGGTCTACTTCTTGTTTGTTTATGATGACTTTGAAATTGTGTTGGAGGTTTTTTGGCAGTTTTTGGTGACTTCCAGAACCTTTTCTGGAGATGGGAAGATGGTAGAATGAAAGGACATGAAATGAGATTGAAGGGGGGCAGACTCAAGAAAAATGTCAGGAAGTATGTCAGAAACAGAGTCTGTGAGTCTGACGTCAGGCACGTACAACGTGCAGTGACGTCAGACTCCAAAACTGGATTCAGCAGCTTTGAACAGCACGGAGGACGATCGAAGAAGAACTTAAAAGACCTCGGCTTGGCTGGCGGGGGTTGGGGTCCTCCGCCAGCTGAAGGAATATTTTTAAAGGCAGCGGCAGGAGGAAGCGGACCTCGGCTGGTGGGGGTTGGGGTCCCCCGCCAGCAAAGATAGCCCACGGCAACGGTGGGGGAGGGTTGACGGCGGTAGGGGGGTCCATGGCGAAATCTGCGGGGGCCCAGACCCCCGTGGCCCCATGCGGATACGCCCCTGCAGTGCACTACAAATGCTGGCTCCTCCCAAGACCAAATGCCTTGGATTTAGTCGTTTTTGAGATGGGCGTCCTCGGTTTCCATTATCGGCGAAAACCGAGGTTGCTCATCTCTAAGGTCGACCGTCTCAACATTTATGTTGACCATCTCTTAGGTCGACCTAAATGTTGAGATTTGGGCGTCACCAACCATATTATCGAAACGAAAGATAGACGCCCATCCGTTTCGATAATATGGGATGCCCCGCCCCTTCACGGGGACGTCCTCAGAGATGGGCGCCCTTACAGATGGGTGTCCCTGTTCGAAAATGCCCCTCCACGTCGTCCTGTGATTTGACCATTAACCCTTTCCACCATCAGGTGTTACTTCTATTAACAATCCTGTCTTGCATTACTGCTATTAATGGTCCCCCTCCCCTTTCCTGTGTTATGTTTATCAATGTAGACACTCTACCATCCTGTGGTTTGACCATTAACCCTTCCCAATCTTGTCTTGCATTACTTCCCTTCCACCATGTGTTATCGCTATTCTCCGTCCTGTATAATCTTTATTAATGCCCTTTCCCAGCCCTCGAGGATCCTGTTTGCTGTACCTGAGAACCCTCTGGTTAGAGGGCACTCTCGCCACCTGGACCACATCTTTCTGTTTCCTCACAGGTGACCACACAGCATGGACCTCCTGGGCTTCCTCTCTGTGCTGTATGTCTGTTAGCCACAGTACGGCAAGGAGACTGTACCACCCCCAGGCACGAAAGCGGGAGTAGTCATGGCTGAGCTCAGGTCCAGTCGGGTGAGATGTTTTTCTAATTGAGCAAATGAGATGAATTGTATGGAAAGAATGAGCCACTACTCCAAGAGTTTCTTTGGCCATCTGTAGGGCATCTGTTCTTAGGTGTTTATAAATTGTAAATTTCAATGTTTATCTTCCAGGTGATTAGGAGGTTCTTTATGAGGACAAAAAATGTCAGTGGGATCAAATAAATAAACAAATAGTGTATATTTGTGTAACTTAGGAGTTGTCAGCACAGAAAAGGTGCAAAACCTGAATGTAGACGCAAGGCAAGCTAGGGGAAAGAAGTAGTGTTTTTCTACTGTTTATCCTTTTTTTTTTGCTTCAGGGTATTTTATTGGTTAAAACCTAAAATCAGATGCTCTAGGCATATGACAGCTAGGAGGGAGGGACAGAGGGTGCCCACCAGTCCTCTCTCTGTGTTACGGCATTGGTGGTTAATTGCTTGTGTGCCAAGGGTATCCAATATTCTAGATGAACATTCAGCACCCCTCCTATAGTCTAGTATCTTACCTTCCCTACCTTCACCCTGTAGACAGCATCTCCCCTTTCCTACCTCTCTATGTCTAGCATCTCCCTTTCCCATCTTTATTCCCCTATCCAGCATCTTGCTTCCCCTTCCCTGCACCTGCAGTCGCCACCACCCATTCTGCATCCTTGGTTGCTCTTAAATGAAAATCAATGCAGCCTAGCATGCCATGTCATTCCCCCCCCAATGCCAGTTAGAGCAGGCAGGATGCAGCAGACTGTGAACATTCCCAGAACAACATGGAAAATGACACAAGTTGAACATTTTATGGCTACTTATCCTTAGTGAAGGCAGTTTTGAACTATGTGATGTTTTCCTTTTGCCGGGGCTACACCACCACTCTCTAAATTCTGTCTCCGTAGGTGAATGTGTAGTTCACCTAATGGCAGGGTCTGCCCTGTTGGGGTGCAGATAATCCTAGTAGACCTGCTTTCAGCGGAGACTCCTGCTTTTTCAGGTCATCTTCTGTACTTCCACCGGGGAGCCGGGATCTCCTGATGAGTGACCTCTCCAACCAGCTGCAGCAGGAAACACCTTCATAAAACATAATCTCCTGCTGCTACTGATACTGTGGCAGCAGGAGATGACGTTATATGAAGCTGCTGGATGGAGAGGCCACTTCTTTTGCCGCTGGCTATGAATTGGCATGTGCCAGGTGTGGAGTTATGGGCAGGGCTGGGAAGAGCTATGGATAAGACCAGGTGGAGCTATGGGCAGGGTGGGGCGGGCCCTAAATTGCCCACTGAGGCCCAGATGCATCAAACAAACGTAAAAAAATCTAAATCGTTAAAGTCCTTAACGATTTTGAAAAACCGAAGCATGCACCAAAAAAACAGGTCTAACATGTTCGTTGCAGTATCGAGAAGTACAATGTATCAATCAATCATAATCCCCGTTGGTAATGGGCCCCTAAATCATGCACAGAGCAGCCAAGCGTTATGCTGGCTGCTCTGCGCATGCCACAAACGTCCAAAAAAAACCACAACACAAACACGTGGCTCCCCACTTCTCCCTGCACTAACCAAAACAAAAAAAAATCCAAATAGATCGGGAGGGGGCAAAGGCGCTCGTCAGGAGCGTCCTGTATGGGCGCTCTTGCCCCCCCCCCCCCCCGAGATTGCCGCTGTTCCCCGCTTCAGCCGGTTTTAATAAAAACAAATCTCCACATTTTCTCATCCCCGCTCCCCCTCCCTTCCTGTGTCTCCTGTCCTATGCTCCAGGGCTCCACCTCCCACCATCCTCCGCCCCGTGCCCCGCCCCCTGGGATCGTCGCCGCCGCTCCCACCCTCCATCGGACCCCCCCTCCGCATTACCGTTCTGTGCAGCGTCTCTCACCTGTTTGCGAAGGTGCTGCACAGGATAAAACATCTGATCGCCAATTGCTTCTCCCTCCTCCGACGTCAGTCTGTTGTTCCTGGGCCTGCCCTCCATTGACGTAAGTTACCTACGTTAGTTATCTACATAGGTAACTTACGTCAATGGAGGGCGGGCACAGGAACTGTAGGATAAATCACAGATTAAAAATTACCTGTGTCCAGGTTCCCCAGGCAGAACTATCTGCAAGCAAATAATCCTGTACCAGGTCTAGGGTGGGAACCTTGGAACTTAGCCAAATACTTCTGTTAGAAAGAACTGTAGCTGAGAACGCAGGCTGATATATATATATTAGATTTATTATGGTATATCAGGTAAGAAAATATCGCTAAGGTATACAAAATAGAACTCTGCAAAGCTTTGGCTGAATACAAAATTACTGGCTGATAAAAATTACACTCATAAGTCACACTACTAAACACTAATTCTTACTGGTTACCAGATAAAATTACACCACTGATCAGTCACACTATGTTACGAGCTAGTACAGTTATTAGCAGCTTCTCCTGACCACAAGTATGACGGCACCAGCCTTCTGCTCAGGTAAATACCACTAACTAGCCCCCGACTGATAGGGAATAGATCACCGTGTCTCTCACCAAGCTGGCCTTCGTGGCAGTCTCTCGGGATTTGCACAGGATATTCCTCAGACTCAAGCTGGATTCACAGCGAGTCTCAGTCGCAGCTGGAAGGGAACTCTGCAGCAGATAAGGAGGGCACAGGTCACTCCGTGCTGATACAGATGAACCACGATACTTTCCTCCAGATACACAGTTCATCAGTTGGTGGACCTTATTAGGTCTCACTGGTCTTATTTTCACCTCCACCTTCTTCCAAGGCTGCCGACTCACTCTTTTCTCCTTGTTCCCGCTCTCCTCCGTCCCTGATGCCCAGTTGACCAGCCGGGACCAATCTGGATCTTCCTCGGTTCACTGCGTGGCAAGAACAGTTCGTTGTTCTTGACCTTCAAGTTGTTACATTTTGGTATGCATTTTCTGTTTCTCACCTGCCTTGCTGGAGCCAGCCTCTCAGGGAGATAAGGGGGCCTGCTTTGCCCACAGCATGTCCTTGGTGTTGAGCTTCTGCTGAAATTTTCCACAAGCTGCAAAGCTGTTTCTTGCTGACACAGAGATGTGCGGGTCAGAGTTTACAGCCTCCATTTTGCTGTCATAGGATTATACAGGCCAAGGCCCGCAAGGTGAGACACACAGGGAAATACTCCTACAACAGACTGACGTCGGAGAAGGGAGAAGCAATTGGCGATCAGATGTTTTATCCTGTGCAGCGCCTCCACATACAGGTGACAGGCGCTGCGCGGGACGGTAATGCGGAGGGGGGGGTCCGGTGGAGGGTGGGAGCGGCGGCGATGATCCCAGGGGGGCGGAGGATGGCGGGAGGTGGAGCCCTGGAGCAAGGGACAGGAAACACAGGAAGGGAGGGGGACCGGGGATGAGAAAATGTGGAGATTTGTTTTTATTAAAACCGGCTGAAGCGGGGAACAGTGGCGATCTCGGGGGGGGGGGGGGGGGGCAAGGGCGCCCATACAGGACGCTCCTGACAAGCGCCTTTGCCCCCTCCCGATCTATTTGAATTTTTTTTTGTTTCGGTTAGTGCAGGGGGAAGTGGGGAACTACCGGTTTGTGTTTTATATAACTTTTTTTTTTTTTTTTGCTTGCCAGCTTGCATTTTTAAGGTGCAGGTGAGAGTGGGGAGATGACAGCTCAGGCCTGAGCAACAGGTCTGAGATCTCGCTAAATTTCTCACGTTAAATGATTTGTTAGAATCGTCGGTATGGTTAGTGCATTGCGAATTGTCCACATTTCAATGGTAGTTTCTGGTTTGCATTCCGTTTTTGTTATCTGCTAGCGGCTTCAGAAAAAGGCCTATAATGCATGCAACGGTGGCAAATTTTGTCGTTAAAGGGTCGTTAGAGTTTTGTGCATCTAGGCCTGAGTGGGTTGGCCCCCTTAGCAGCTCTGTCTCAGGCGAGTTAAAAATCCTTGTCCATTTGCCCAGGCACACCATAGGAAGTTGCCTTAAAGCACAGTACTATCTAGAATCTGAAAGGTATCAGCTTTCCTGTTTTTGGTCTTATTACCATATCTGCTTAGTTTATGAAAACAAAACTTGGCCACTGGAAAGGACTTCCACCCAGTCAGTCTGTCCATTTGTACCTGCCTACTGTGCTGTTTCAGGTCTTACTTTATTCCTTCCCCGCTCCTCATTCAATGAAGTAAGAGATGGCGATACATACATCTACCTGTTCTCCAGAAATCTGTCCAGACCTATTACTGAGTAGAGGCCAACCAAAACTGTTCTTTTCAGTTTCAACCAAAACTGAAAGTGCTACCAAAACTATTTAAACATTTTTGGCCGAAACTTACTGCCTGGTTTCTGCCGAAACCGAAAACTAAAGTTAAGTTGTGAGAATGTGAACCAGAGGCCCACTGGGGATTGTCAGAATTTGAGTTGGCAGACCTCTGCTAAACCCATAGATTATTACCCTCCAGTCCTAGGTACTGCAAGCACAGGCTGACAACTGGGAAAGCTATTTTAACAAGAACTTCCCACGTACATTCTTGGGACTCCACTTCCCTAGTTGTAAAGGTTTAAAATACAAATTAGTTCATGTGTCCTGCTTTTCTTACTTTTTTTTTTATTTGTACCCCGCGCTTTCCCACTCATGGCAGGCTCAATGTGGCTTAGGTACTTATTTGTACCTGGGGCAATGGAGGGTTAAGTGACTTGCCCAGAGTCACAAGGAGCTGCCTGTGCCTGCAGTGGGAATAGAACCCAGTTCCCCTGGACCAAAGTCCACCACTCTAACCACTAGGCCACTCCTCCATGCCACGCAGCTGTGGAATACATTACCACTTGACCTAAAAAATATTCATGACCTTATCAACTTTCGAAAATCACTAAAGACCTACCTTTTTAACAAGACTTACCATAAATCAATAATAGAAACTCCAACACATCACTACTTACTAGATAATCTGTCAGTTTTCTGATTTATCGAATTGTATAATCTGTCTGTTTTCTGATTTATTGAATTGATTATATCCATTATGTTACACTTGTTCTTTAGTAACCAATTGTTTTATCTACTCTAGATTGGCGGTTGTCAGGATGTATTATTGTAAACCACATTGAGTCTGCAAATAGGTGGGAAAATGTGGGATACAAATGCAACAAATAATAAATAAACAAGTCTGGCATGTTTAAACTTTAGGTTCCCAAGTTAATGCAGATATAGTTAAATATCCTCTGAGACAGGACCTTTGTGAGAATGTGTAAAATAAAACTGATTACCAATTTTGTATGCTTACTGAAACTATGCACAAGTAACTAGAGAAAGTAGCATTGAGATGTTTCCCATTTTGTATTCAGTTATAAAATTGATTATGGACATGTATGATATAGATTCTTACTAAAATAATAGGGGAAAGGAGTCCAGACACTCGTCTACACTGCAGACTTTAGACCAGCCTGATGCACAATCCAGAATCAAGAGCAATACATTTCTCAATTTATTTTCTAATATATACATTTCATTTCACTGTAATATCAATTCCCTACTAACACTATAAGTTGACCAATACTTGTACTTGAAAACAATCATCCCAGGTTCCTTTCTCATAGAATCTAGCTTCTGCATGCCACAAGTTTGACTGAAATGCTGCATTTTCATCATATCCAACAGAGCCTGGAAATTCTTTAGAAACACCCAAATAGTATCCAAGCCAGAATAGATATAATAATTTAAATAATGAAAGACAATGATTTACCTCCAAGCAAAATAGCCTCCACACACATGGACCTTGGCTAATGAAAACTGAAACAAAAAGCCACAGAGCTTATACAGTGGCTGACTTTTTGCCACATTTGGAGTGACAGCTGATGTCATATCTCCACAGAGAGGCCAAGTCCTAAGGACCTTATCATCCCAAATTTACAGACTTAAATTCCTGCTAAACTTTTATTTCAAAAGTATGTATATGGAACACTCTATTTACCATATAATCATTATTTGCAAAATCATTACACACAAAAAAAAATAAAAATGCAAAGAGGATGGGATTTGATATACCACCTTTCTGTGTTTACAATCAAAGCACTTTACAAATTACATATACAGGTACTTATTTTATACCTGGGGCAATGCAGGGTTAAATGACTTGCCCAGAGTTACAAGGAGTTGTAGTGGGAATTGAGCCCAGTTTCCCTGGTTCTCAGACCACTGCACTAACCATTAGGCTACTCTTAGAATAACTCCCCTTCCCCCTGACTACCTTATAATCCCTGATGGTCTAAGATGTAGTCGGGTCAGGAATGATCCTCACTCACTCTTGCCCATTGTCAGCTCTACTCTCAAAATGGCTGCCATGACCTCTTGTAGCATTCTCACATGTTTGCCACTAGAGGTCATAGTAGCCATTTTGAGAACAGAGCCACGGTTGCCAGATGGGCGGTTTCCGCAACTCGCCACGGGAAACTTTTGCCCGTGGTGGGTTGCGGTTTTTTGGGCTTGTTTTGTTTTTTCTGTGCGGGTTTTGGGGCGGTTTTTTGGCCGGCGGGGGGTGGGGCTAATGGCATCAGAGGCGGGGTTTGTGACATTTTGGGTGGGGTTTGCTGACATATTGGGCGGGGCGATGACAGTGGGGGCGGGGCTGATGACGGTGGGGGTGATGACGGCAGGGGTGGGGTGTGTGTGGTTTTTGGGCGGGTTTTTGACGGTTTTGTATGGGAATTTTTTTTTTTATCTGGCAACCCTGAACAGAGCCAGCATGAGCAACTGGGAATCACTCCTGCCCTCATCACACCCCTAGACTGCCAGAGACTGTAAGATAGGCCTGAGAGGGGCACCAACAATGGCAGGGGGGAGAGGCAACTCCTGTTTGTAGAGGAAGGAGACAAACAGGACGAAGCACAAATTTTCAGCTTCCATTGAAACACACGGTCAGTTTTGGTTGAAACCAAAACTATATCCGTAGCCTTTGGGCCAAAACCAAAACCGGACTGAAAACCAAAACCGTAACCGAAATTCAGTCAGCCTCTATTGCTGAGTTTAAGTAAGGGCACAGCATTAGACTGAGTGCTCAGGAGACAGGGAAGTACCTACTACAATTACTACTGAAAGGGCTTGAGCTAAATAAAAAAAAAAGTATAGAAAGGGTGGCCTCCACAGTGGAGACAAACTCAAAAGGTGCTGGCTTGTTGTGTTTCCTTTGCTAGGCCACAGTGACATTCAACGATGTGGCAGCCTATTTCTCAGAAGCGGAGTGGGAAGTGTTGGAGGAGGGGCGGAAGGAGCTTTACAGAGGTGTGATGAGAGAGATCCACTTGGTGCTGATGTCTCTGGGTAAGGCTCCTGGAGATTGGAGAGGGAGGCAAGGGGTTGGATTGCTGGGCAATCTCTCTCAGGCTAACATCCTTTATTGGTGCCTTTCTTGTGTCCTTGGCTTCATGCAACCTCTTCGGTGCTGGCTGTTCTTTGTTTCCCATTTCAATCAGTTGGTGTCAAATGGTGGACAAGGAGGCTCATTTTCAAAGCACTTAGACTTACAACGTTCCATACATTAATATGTAACTTTCTGTGTCTAAGTGCTTTGAAAATATGTCTCTGTATCACTGTGATGGTTGCAGAACTTTCTTCAAATGGGATAGAGGTGTCCATGGATTGGATCCTATGACCGGTTGGTCCAAGTGTCTAAATTGGATGGAGTTTCTCAACGGTTTGACCCCAGAACCTAGTGGCCCAAGGATCTAAATGGGATGGAGGTGTCTCATGGGTTTGACCCTACAATCTTTTGGCTTTCAGTTGGGGGGAGAACTCTCGTGGCTGAGTACCAGGAACACCCACCCTGAGTGATCTAAGTGGAGAATCCAGGTTATCACAATCATGGTTTTCATTCTCCATCCGTCTCATCTCCTGATTGATAAATATGCCTCTCAGCTCCTCATAGTCACAAACGGTGGCAAAGACTTATGCATATACAACTTCCTATCTTTTCTACTCCCCCTTATGCTCATATACATTGAGATGCTGTTTCAGCAGATGTTCTCACTTTCTCCGTTTACCTTCCACCCCACATCTGACCTTGCCCTGCATCTCACAGATGACACAAAGGCTTAGGTGCAGTCACACTCTTTCTCCACCACAGCATCTAGGGAGACATGGACTTGTGCATTTATTTATTATGCACCATTTGTCCAAGGACACTAGAGGCGAGTAACAAAATAGCATTAATGATTATTATTTAACCAAAGATTTATATTCTGCCTTTTGTAGAAAAATTGATACCAGGTGTGTTCCGATAACAAATACATACAATAACATTTAAAACTCCTATGTCTTACATATTTGACAAAATTCTTAGAAACAATGCCCCCAATAGTAATAAAATAAATGTATATAAATTCAAATGAACTCAAAGATACCCCAAACCCACGTGTCTAAACTATAGAAAGCAGTAAAGAAAAGTTGTCTATAAACTAAATTGCAACATTATAAAAGTCAGTTTGAAAAAAAGTATAAAAATGTAAAAAAAATGAATCTAAAACTTAAAAACAGAACAGAAATCCACACTATCACTCCCAAAATGTTTAAAATATCTTCCCTGATAGCTTAATCAATATTACTGATGATGGTTTGATCAGTGTAAATAACCATAGGTCCGATATTCTACTACTACTACTAATAGCATTTATATAGCGCTACCAGACGCACGCAGCGCTGAACACTTGACATAGAGAGACAGTCCCTGCTCAAAGAGCTTACAATCTAGGTAAAATAGACAAGACATTACAGGCAGGGAATTAAATTTATGATCCTCACTAGTCTCGTAGGGGTTAATATTCAACAGTGGCGGTCAGCGTTATTTTGGCTGCTGTCAGAAATATCCCCAGATATTCAGTATCGAGTCATATCCAGGCACTGACATTGAATATCCGGTTATACAGAACCAGATAGCAACCTGGTTAAATACGATATTTGGCACCTAACCAAAGTTAAACCAGATAAAGATAGGACTATGTTTTATGTGGTCCTATTTATCCAGTTAATGTATCCAGTTAAGTGCTGAATATTGGCCCTTATCTAGTTGAGTACCAATTCTGCCCCTAGACCACTCATAAAATAGCTGGTTTCAGCTTAGGCGTTAATCAGGTATATTCAGCGGCTCTGTCCTCAGACAAGTGATTTAAATGGCAAGGAGCGTCTCCTGGCTATTTAAATTGCTTTGAATATTAATTCCATAAATGTGTACTCTATTTTTGGTCATATTAAGGAGTCTAAGTTTTCAGTTGAAAATTAATTTATTCATCTGCCTAAATTTATGAGACTAATTTATAAGCCTAATGCTGGAAATCAGTGCTAATCTCCTAACTTATTTTCTCTACCCTAAATCTGGTCTTATTGTCACCCACTTTTTATGCTGTGAAATTTGAGTACAAATTTAGGCACTCAGCCCTAGTAAATTTTCAAAGAGGCCAATTTAGGAGCAGAACTCTTCAAAGTTAGGAGCATAAATTCTTTGAATATTGAATCGTAACTGGTCTATGTACAGCCCATGGCTGTGAAATTTGAGTACAAATTTAGGCACTCAGCCCTAGTAAATTTTCAAAGAGGCCAATTTAGGAGCAGAACTCTTCAAAGTTAGGAGCATAAATTCTTTGAATATTGAATCGTAACTGGTCTATGTACAGCCCATGGCGGTCAGGAATGGCCTCAGATACGCAGTGCTGGGCTGCCGGTGGCAGAGTACTGACTAGTAAGTCCGTGGGAGCCCGGATGGTCAGGTAACAGCCTCATTAGATTTGCTCACCCTTTTAAAAAGGAAGCAGAGCATGTCCAGGCATCGGCATTGAATATCCGAGGCTATGTGCTAGCCACTGGGTCTTATGTGGGTCCTGGCTGATATTCAGCCAAGACCTACGTATATAAGTGTTTTATATGGATCCAAATAGAAAATTCTGGACAAGTACTAACCCCTCCTTCTGACCCCTACCACCACCACCCTAGAACTTCAGAATCCCCCCCCTTAGATCCGTCTCCCACTCACCCCGTGAAGAAAATCCAACAGTCCCAGACCCCCAATGCTCGTAGGTTCCCTGGGCTTTCCTTTGTGGGTCCCAGCTGGTGTAGGGGGAAACAGGCAGGAGCGATGCCTGCTTTTCAAAATGGCTGCTGCGACCTCTAGCATTAGCCTCACAGTACTTCAAATACCACAGTACCTGAAGTACTCATGGCATATGGTGTACCATAAGGCTGCCACGAAAGATTGTGAAAGCCATTTTGAAGAGCAGGCCATACCAGGCAGGAGCGAGTGGGCAAAAGGGCTATTCTATTTGGGTGTGATGGGGTTTATAGAACACTGCCCCTCACCCTTAAGAACAGACCCTGTCTAACTAGCCTGGGCCACCTTAAGAGAACTGATCCCACCCTGGGAGGAAGTGAGCCAAGAAGGGCGGGGTTAATACTTGGGAGTTTAAAAGACAGGGCCAGGCTGAGGTTAGAGAGGCCTAGAGAAGAAAGAGCTGAAGCCCAAGTCTGTGCCTGTATAGAACATGTTTAACTGCTGTAACCTGGCTGAGGTAAGCCAACTTTTGCTTCTTGTTAAGAGTGCAAGCCGTGCTGAGGTCTGACTGGAGCCAGACCCAAGTTCTCAGAAGATATTAGGACTAGCGGACTATGTTTGGGGCGGGGCAGCCCCACCACCTACAGATTACTTGGCTTGCTAGCCAGAGGCCTACTCAAAGACTGTTACTAAACCAGAAAAACTGTTGCATCTGAGCTTCCTGGACTGTGAGGTAACAGGTCTCAGGGCTCAGGTGAATAAAATATTTCTTTTCACATTTATACACCTTGTCTGGCTGAGTTATTCTAAGTGCCACCCCCATAACCCTTGCCCAGAGTCTCACACTGGGTTATTATCTGGTTATTGTTCTGCATATCACTGGTACCTATATAAGTGCCAGTGGCTGTCTTATACCTGGATATTTAGTGCCACTATCAGGGTGCAGCCCACTGTTGAATATCCAGCTATAAAAACCTGTGGCTACTGATGTTAAAAAAAATAAACACCAACTGCCACATGCTGAATATTACCCCCATTATCCTAACAGGTTTCCCAAATGGCAAATGAATAATGACCAGAAGAGCCTTGAGGTAATTTGTGTATGTTATTGCTCTTGCCAAGAAGGCCATTTTACCTTTGTACATACATAGCAGGAATTGGTCAGTCACTGTGATGCTCTTTTGCCAAAACAAACGTGCCCTCGGTGCCGAGGGAGCAGTGAAAATAATACAAATACCATTCTCCTCTTCATGTACACTCTTCTCTTTGCTTTCTTGAAATGCCAGGTTACATGATCGTCAATGACGACGTTCTGCTAAAGATCAAGCCAGGGGAGGAGCCCTTCCATAGAGACCACCTTAGTTCAGAAGACGGAGGGATCACCATGGATCTCAGTACTTGTGAGTTTAAGTGACCGTTATCTCAGAATAAATCCCCTCACCCACAACTTTTTCCTCTAAAAGGGTGGTTCATTCCACCTCTACCTTCTCATTCTATAAGAAGTTTTTAGATAACATAGAAAGATCTGCCGAAGAAATAAGAATATTCATACTGGGTCAGACCAATGGTCCATCTAGCCCAGTATCCTGTTATGTTATGTTATAGATTTGTATCCCACCATATCCTTATATACCTGGTTCAGAGCAGGTCACAATATATCACAATAATACATCCTCTCAACTACAGTCCTATCATAAACATAATTTGTTTAACTTAAAAAAAAATAGTCTTCAGTTTTTCCTAAAAGTTATATAAGAAGTCAAATGGCTACCTAGTGTTAACGAATTCCAGACTCTAGTCTCGCAATAACAAAAAGACTTCTCACATATTGATTTAGATTTCATATCTATGACTGACAAGACAAAAAAAGGTGATCATGTTACAGCTACTGGTAAAACTAACTAAAAGCTGAAAAAAAAACTGGGAAAACTCTCAGGTACTTCTCCGTGCAAAGTGTTAACAACCACCTCAATGGAAAACCAGTGTAAATCTACAGACAAAGGAGTCACATGATCATATCTAGATTTCTTGTATATCAATCTCGCACCTGTATTTTACACTAAACAACGTTTCCTCATAAGTTTCACTGACATTCCAGAATAAAGGGAATTACAGTAGTCTATTTGAGACAGTAGACTTAACAACACTCTAAAGTGCTGTTGGAAAAGCAACTGTTCGTCCCTGGGATCGGTAGCATGGAATCTTGCTGCTCTTTGGGATTCCGGAATCTTGCTGCTCTTTGGGATTCTGGAATCTTGCTACTCTTTGGGTTTCTGCCAGGTCCTTGTGACCTGGATTGGCCACTGTTGGAAGCAGGATACCGGGCTAGATGGACCATTGGTCTGACCAGTATGGATATTTTAGTATGGATATTTTTATGTTGTTATGTCAATATGCACGAATTGGATAAGTACAGCACATTGTTGGTGTAAGGACCATGATGGCATTATAAAAATATAGGAAAAGGGCAGTGATGTAAAACACTTCAATAGTCACAAATTATGGGCCTCTTTTACAAACCCATGCTGCCAATTTTCAGTGCGGCAAATGAGAGGAAGCCCATTCAATTCCCATGGGCTTCCTCTCATTTGCCAAGCGGGAATCACTAGCACGTCTTTGTAAAAGAAGTCCTATATGTGAAAATAAATTATATAGAGGTACCCAGTTATGCAATTGCTTTTAGTGACCCTTTTACTAAGCTGCGGTAAGCACTAATATATACTTACCATAGCAAAAAAGTGCTTATCAAGGGGCACGCTCAGACATCCCGTGGTAATTTTGGCATCTGCATGCACTTCCCACGCACTAAAAAATAGACTTTATTTATTAGCGCTGGGGGCGGAAAGTAGGCTCGTTCTGTGTTAATCAGTTAGTGCAGCTACATTGCAGTGCGATAACCAAGTAGTGTGTGGTTAGCGTTAAATGTTCATGTGTTAATGGGAAATTAGCATGTGGCCATTAACGCTGGAAATAGAAAAATCAGCCATTTTACTCATGTGGTAAAAATGGCCTTTGTCTTTGGGAATGACCCCTGTAAGCACACGCTAAGACCACTTTTTATTTGCAGCTTAGTAAAAGGGCCCCTTTACCCAATCAACGGCGAACACCCAGCGGACAGAACCTGGACAAGCTTCGCCCCCCTCACAGTTGAAACTGTCACCCAAGCATTAAAAAGATTCTCCAAGGCTCACTGCAAACTGGATACCTGCCCCAGTTACCTACTAAAATCCGCTCCCCTTTGCTTCATGACAGACCTCACATCCCACTTAAACTACATGCTCCAACATGGTCTCTTCCCAAAGGATAACGGCAATATCCTATTCACCCCTATACCAAAAGATACCAAGAAAAAAACAACTGATATCACCAACTACCGCCCAGTAGCATCTATACCACTGGCAGTCAAACTGATGGAAAGCCTGGTAACCAAGCAAATTAACAACTACATAAACAAATTCTCATTATTACACGAATCACAATCAGGATTCGTTCCTCCCACAGCACTGAACAGTACTAATTACTCTATTAGCCAAATTCAAACATGAAATTGCATCAGGCAAGAACGTTCTTCTCCTACAATTCGACATGTCTAGTGCGTTCAACATAGTAAATCACAAAGTACTATTAAACATCCTAGAATACTTCCGGAATTGGTGGTAGTGTTACTCAACTGGATCAAGGGCTTCCTAACTACTAGAACACTATCAAGTGAAATCAAATTCGAATATATCTTTCACCATGGAAAGCAGCCTGCGGAGTACCTCAAGGATCACCACTATCACCGATCCTCTTTAATCTAATGATGACCCCACTAGCCAAGGCTCTATCCAACCAAGGCCTCAATCCATTCATTTACACAGACGATGTCACATTATACATCCCCTACAAACATGATCTAACGGAAATAACAAAATCCAAACTCAGCTTAAACATCATGAACTCATGGGCTGATGCATTTCAATTCAAACTTAACACAGAAAAAAACACATTGTCTCATCCTTTCTTCCCAATACAGCACGAACAAACCCACCAATATAGCCACCCCAGACCATACTCTAACTATCTCAGATAATCTGAAAATTCTCGGAGTTATAATCAACCGAAACCTAACCTCTAGAGAATCAAGTGAAATCAACAACAAGAAAATGTTCCACTCAATGTGGAAACTCAAACGAGTTGAAACCTTTCTTTCCAAGAGAAATATTTCGCAAACTAGTACAATCTATGGTACTAAGCCAGCTAGACTATTGCAACGGAATCCTATGCGGGATGCACAGAACAACTTATAAAGAAACTCCAAACTGCTCAAAACACAGCAGCCAGGCTTATATTCGGAAAGCCGAGATTCAAAGCGCCAAACCCCTTCGAGAAAAACTGCATTGGCTTCTAATCAAAGAACATATTGCATTAAAATCTGCACCCTGGTCCATAAAATTATATACGGCGAAGCCCCGAGTTACATGACAGACCTTATAGACCTACCAACCAGAAACACAACAAGATCCGCACGAAACATACCTAAATCTCCACCACCCAAGCTGCAAAGGTCTCAGATACAAATCAACCTATGCATCCAGCTTCTCCTATATAAGCACACAATTATGGAACACATTACCGACCGCCGTGAAAACAACATATGACCACCTAAGCTTCCTGAAATTACTGAAAACCAACCTGTTCAAAAAGGCATACCATAACGATCCAACTTAAACACCTGAACCCTGCAATGTAACGAAACCAAAGCTCATACTGGACATAACTTAACCTCCTCCTTATGATTCCCCAATGTGTCTGTCACACATGAACTTTTACTCTACTACTATATCACCTTGTATTTGTTCTACCGAAACTGGCGATCGCTACTAAATGTGGACTTCAATGTGGCTTACATTGAGCCTGCAAATAGGTGGGAAAATGTGGGAAACAAATGTAACAAACAAATAAATAAATAGATTAGGAGGGAGGTAAAAACAGAGCTGGATTTGCTTCCTCTGGCTAAAGATGGAGCCAGTCGGTTCCTTCACTTTGAAAACCTGTTTCTATTTTAGTTTCTCCTCTTTTTGATACCAGTGAAACCAGACCTTCTCTTCAGGATTAAACAGGAGAAAGAGGAGGAAGAAGCTTGTCACTGGGACCCACAGGAGGCAGCAGGGAAGGAAGAGATTTCTCAGCCCAAGATAGGTGAGTTTTGCATTAGGGGGACATAAAAGTGGCCTACTTCCTGGGTTTCTCATGAATCCCCTTCTACCCTATATCAGGGGTTCTTAACCCAGTCCTCGGGACACACCCAGCCAGTTGAGTTTTTAGGATTTCCATAATGAATATGCATGACATAGATTCACGTGTACTGCCTCCTTGGTATGCAGATCTATCTCTGCATATTCATTGTGGATATTCTGAAAACCCGACTGGCTAGGTATGTCCTGAGGAGTGGATTGAGAAGCACTGCCCTATATCAATACAAAAAAGAAAGAAATAGGAAAATGCCAAGGAAAAACAAAACCCCTACCTCTTACATGGCTCATCCATCTTGCAGTGGAGAAGTAACTATAGAAAAAAAAGCTAGTGCAAATATCTACAAGTGTTTTTCCCCCTGGACTGAGTATGCACAGATTTTCTCTGTTGAGAATCGGTGTAAAAGTCCATACAAGGCAGACCCGACCACTGGACAGACTAGCTGTTTGTCTAGGGTGGCACAAATGTATGGGTGGCACTGATGCCACTGTCACAGTGCCTACAGAAGACATCATGGCCAGTGCGCGGCCTTAGAGCATCCATGCATGCCCCAACCCCTCTGAATATTTTTTTTTGGGGGGAGGGAATGTGAGAGATGGTAGGGAAGGAGTAGAAGGACAGGGAGATACCGAACACCAAAGGGATGGGGAGGGAAGGAGAGAGATACTGGATATCATGGGGGGGGGGGGGGGGGATGAATAGGGAAGGAAGAGATGCTGGACACCACTGTGGGGGAATAGGAAGGAGAGAAATGGTGGACACCATGGGAGTGTGGGGGGGGGGAGGAATAGGGAAGGAAAGAGATGCTGGACACCACAGGGTGGTGGGAGGAAGGAAGGAAGGAGAGAGATGCTGGACACCAGGGGGGATAGGGAAAGAGAGAGATGATGAACACTAAGGGGGGGGGGGGGGGGTAAAGGAAAGGAAGATGCTGGACTATGGAAAGGGTTAGAGAAGGGGAGAGGAGCTACTGAACATGAGTGGGGCAGGTGGCGGCCTTGAGCCACTCTGAGGTGGGGAGTCCCTGGCTGAAAGTTCACCTGGCCTGTCAGAGGTGCCCTTTGACTGCCCCTCAGTCCGTAGCTGAAAGTGTCCATCAGCTTTGTAACTACCCACAGATGTTTGAAAATTGCCCTCTTTAGACTCCCCTTCATTCTCCCACCACTACGTTTATCAGACCGTTATAAGTGTGACTACAGCTCCTTCATGGGGGGGGGGGGGGGGGGGATGAAATCACAGCCTGTTACAACTCAAAAAGTGATGCTGCCATTGTCATAATTATCTATCCCCCCAATGAAGTTTATTGTAACTATAAACATCATCCATAAACTCTGCAAGTTCTAGTAATGAATCTCATCTGGAGATAAAGTCCATATCAACATCCAACAACAGCCATCGTTTCAGAGGTCTGCTTTGCCTTCAGAGGTTGAAAACTTGGGTTGGACAATTCTCAGTGCAACCAACATAACAGATGACAGCAAAAACAAAAAAAGTTGAGTTGGCCCATCCTGTCTGCCGAGTTATCTCTGTCTGAACTACAAGAATATCTTCCTTATGCTGGCCATAGCACTATGACCTGCTGCTATTGTATTAATATTTGATCTAAGTTACTTTTGTTTAACTCCATGGTTCTCTTCCAACACCCTTTGTGTATTTTATAGAACAGTAATGCATGTAGTGATCATGATTGAGTGGAACCTGTGTTTGAGAAGGAAGATAGAGAACCTTGTTCATTGCGTTTTGGTGATGCTGAATAAATACAGAGCATTTTTATAGAGCCTGGCTGTCTATTGGAGCAGAGGAGTAGCCTCCAAGTGGAATACGCACTAGCTGGAACCAGAGAGGAGGGCCTCTAACTAGCTGCAGATAAAGCCCCCTTGGCAGTTGACCGTCCCAAACTGAATTCTCTCCTGGCTGGAGTGATGACGCCAAGATTGACAATGGTTGGGCCTAAGTACAGAGGGAAGCCCACCCCCGGGGGGTGCCATATTACAGGGTATATGTTCCTCATATGTTCTAGGCCAGCGTTAGACAGAGGAATGCCACATGGGTCTACCCATCATTAACCCCAGCCCTCCTCCCCCTGCCACTGGTGCAGCTTAGTATCTTGCTGCTTTCTGTTCCCTACTTCCCCAGTCCGTCATGGCCCCCCTCAGACCTCCCTTCCTGCAACAGTCCCCTTTCTTCATCAGGGCAGCTTTCCTGTGCTGCTGAAGGCTTTGCTGTGCCCCATACAGTAACAGAAGTGTAAATCAGAGGGGGCAGGGTTTGGAAGAGCCTTCAAATGCACAGGGGTTTGAGGACTCTGCAAAGCACTTTAAAGAGGTTTTACTTTTGCTGTTGCTGCTCAACTGAAGAAAAGGGACCACAGCAGGAATGGAGGTCTGAGAGAGTGAAATTCTGGATCTGGCTAGGGTGCAAAGGGAGGGAGAAGAAGAGATACTGGACCTGGTGGGAGGAGAGGGAGAGATGTTGGATCAAGAGGGGGAGGGAGAGGGAGAGTGGGAAATGCTGGACCTGGTGGGGAAGGGAAAGAGATAGGAAGAGATGCTGGGCCTGGTGGGGAAGGGAGGCGAGATGCTGGAGGGAGGGAGAGAAGGGAGGGAGGAGGAGATGCTGCACCTGGTAGAGGGGAAGGGAGGGAGAGAAGAAGCTGGATCTGGTTGGGGGGAAGAGGAAGGAGAAAGAGGGAGGAAAAGGGAGATACAGTGTGCCTGGGAGAAGAGGGGAAGAAAGAGACTGTGCCAGGTAGGGTAAGAAAGTGAGTGAATGCCAGGAGCAAGGAGAGAGAGAGAGAACAGGGGGAAGGAAGGAGAAAAGGAGAGGGATAAGAGGGAAGACTTCGGGTGGAGATAAAGGAAGGAGAGAAAGTGGAAGGAAGGTGGGAAAAGGCAAGAAGAGAGGGAGGATGAGGGAGGGGAAAAGACAGAGAGGACATGAAGAAGATCCAAGAGAAGGGTAAAAAGGAGAGATAATGGGAAGGGGCAAAAGTGGAGAGAGAAGGAAGAGGGAGTGGAGGAGGAGCTAAAGAAAAGAGGTAATTATGAAGAGGCAGGGAAGGATGAATTTGTGGGAAATAAATGTGTGTGAGGGGGAGGAGAATGGAAAAGTAAAGTATAGGTAGGATAAAGAAAACACCCAAGAAAAGGGAAAAGAAAAGACACCTATAACATAAGCATAAGAAAGATGACAGCAAGATGGAGAAAAAAATGAGTAACAGAAGAAAAAATGTAGGTGTCAGAGGGGATAGGACATGTGAAGAAAGATAAAGTGAACTAATAGGAATTTAGAGGAAGATAAGAATATATTAAGAAATAAAATGGTTTGAAAATATGTTTATCACATCGCTCTGCAGCAGCAGGTGAATAGATTGAAGCTGGTGGGAGAGGAGTGAGTGGGGGGTGGTAGAGAAACTTAATAAATGCCAGTCTGAGGTTAAGTCCTCCCTGCACTACTAATTTGAGCTCCCACTGCTGCTCTCTCTCCCATCCAAACAAAGCAGATAAACTATGTCTATGCCCCCTGAACGGATTGTGATGCTGGTCTGGGGGAGATCTTTCACTAGTGACCTGTACAGAGAAGGTGTCCTTTCCTGTTGCCTGCTGGTTATGTCTCTCCCAGTGCATCCCAGCATTCCTCTGGCTCTGGCCACCGCTCTCTCATCTGATGTCTGCATGCTTAGCAAAGCTTTGCTTAAAAATGCATAGGTACTGACTATCTCCCCTTCCCCCAGCAGAGTCCGGCTCGATGAAAAAGACCAAGAAACGGCATTTGGAGGCATGTATTGAAAAGCTGAAATTTCAGGAGCAGCTGCCAACAGTCAGGAGAAACACTGAGCCTGACCATTCGGACTTTGACAGGATGGCAGCCTTCAAGCATCAGAGGAAGCCCAAAGCCAAAAGCACTTACCATTCTGAGGACAAAACCAAAGAGCCTGCCAAAGCCCAGGAAGGAACTGACTCTCGGGTGAGTCCCAGCGAGCAGCCGGCATCACTTGTGGAGGAAGGGTCACTTGAAACCAGGCAGGATCTCTATTCTGACCAGAAGCGTGCAGAGAGACCATATCGCTGTGCTGAATGTGGAAAGTGCTTCAAGAAGTGCTCTCACCTGAAAGTGCACCAGCGGATTCACACTGGGGAGAAACCCTACTTGTGTGGGGTGTGTGGGAAGGGCTTCAGCCAACGGGAGTCTCTCATTCCCCATCAGAGGGTCCATACAGGGGAGAGGCCATTCAAGTGTTCTGTCTGTAAGAAGAGTTTTGGCTATAAGGTGTCCCTGACCATTCACCAGAGAGTCCACACAGGGGAGAGACCTTATAAGTGTTCTGAGTGTGAGAGATGCTTCAGTAAGAGCTCACACCTCAGAGTACACCAAAGGACACACACTGGGGAGAGACCATTCACATGTGAGATATGTGGACGCTGCTTTAGCCACAAGGAGTCCCTGACAGTGCACCAGCGGATACACACAGGAGAGAGGCCATATCGGTGCACAGAGTGTGAGCGAACCTTCATGACACTCTCCCACCTCATTCAGCACCAACGAGTCCATACTGGGGAGAAACCCTTCAAGTGTGGTGAGTGTGACAAACGCTTCAGCAAGAGTGCCCACCTGCTCCAGCATCGGCGAACCCACACTGGGGAAAGACCATTCAAGTGTACTGAATGTGAGAAGTGTTATACCAAAAATCAGAATCTAAAAGCCCACCAGAAGACTCACAATGGGCCATCCCCAGCATTGCTGGAAAATGGGAGCAGTGTTGGCCAGGGGGGGACTTCCTCAACAAAGTCAGGGTCCTGGGAGGGAGGAAGGCGGTTTTCCTGCAACAAGTGTGGACAGAGCTTCTCCCAGTGTTCAGATCTGGCCGAGCACCAGGCCATCCACATGAAGGAGAGACCATTTGAGTGTGAGAAGTGTGGGAAGAGCTTTCGGCGGCATGGGAACCTGATGAAACATCTGCGTATCCACCAGGAAGATGAGGCCCTATACCCTGCAGGAGTGCAAGTGCAGCTTCAGCCAGATGAGGAACCTCACTAATGAGTGTGCACAGGGGCTATATGTCAAACCCCTGCGAAGAACACATAAGAACTTCAGTCACAGCTCCAGCTTCACCAAGCACATGAGACACAAATGAAGGGCAAGATGCAGATCTGTGACCTGTGCACAGTCTGATGACACCTCCCTAACTCTGCACCCAGATATGACAACCTGTGCCTATTGGATTGGGTGGGAAAGGAAGGGCTAGGAGAGTTTGACTGTGCTTTTAGGAGGGTTAGTACTATAGTAATGGAAATTAAAGTGGGGGAGTGAGTGAAAAAGAGGGAGGGATGCTGGACATGGTCGGGAATGGAGCAAGAAAGGAAGAGATGCTGGACTTGGAGGGGGAGTGAGAGCGAGGGAGAGATGGCAGACCTGGTGGGGAAGGGAGAGGAAGAGATGTCAGACCTGGTGGGGAAGGGGCTCGGGGAGAGGGAGAGATGCTGGACTTGGTGGGGAAAGGAGCCAGGGAGAGGGGTGCCTAGATTCTATCATTAGAATATTAGCACTGCATTGATACACCTAAATATGGGAATGCCCATTTACCAAACTGGGAAGAAAACTTATTTTAATTTAATTAATATTATTTAATATATGCCCAGATCCTAGTGGTTCAAAAAACAAATCCTATGGTCCAGGTGTTAAAAACATTATATCATCTGAAGCTGAATCCAATAATTTCAAACAATAATTATTGTATCACAACATATCTCTAATAAATTTCAAAATAAGAGTGAAACAATGTGCTCAGAAATGAAACTGTGCCAAAAAAGCATCAACAGATATGTCAACAAGAGCCTTATCACTGCACATTGTTCAAACAAAGTTCACTTATTTGATGTTTTAACATAAAAATATCATTCATCTGCATGTGATTATCCAAACTTGGTATAATTTTCTGATGTTCTTCTAGGGCTGTGTAGAATTTATCTTCTCGCTTCACAAAAGAAGGGTATCCTCGGCTTGTCCAAACCTTCATCTCTATCTCACCTCAACAAGAACCCCAGTTTTGCCATCTGTAGCTTCTTCGGGGGTATTTTCTTAGAAGCAGAATGTCATCCCACCCTTGGACGCAATTTGAATAATCACATGCAGATGAGTGATATTTTTTGGTAAAACACCAACTAAGTGGACTGTGTTTGAACAACTTCCAGTGATAAGGCTCTTGTTGACATCTGTTGATGCTTTTTTGGCACAGTTTCATTTCTGAGCACATTGTTTCACTCTTAGGGACCTGTTTACTATGGTGCACTAGCATTTTTAGCATTTGCTAAAAATATTAGCATGTCTACAGCGCAGCTTAGTAAGCAGGGCCCTTATTTTGAAATTTGTTACGTTATCCGGTACTTATAACCCGCCAACTCTCCCACAACGGGATTCAAGGCGAGGTAACCGATTATAAAATCAGTGAACATTCTTCAGGAATTAAACAACGAACAACTCAAATTTAAAATGCAAACATCAAAACAACATATTCATCAAATGAACTTCAAGGAAACAAACGAGTTTTCAGAGCCTTCAGAAAAACAAAAAAAATCCTTCAAAAGGCAAATCGTAACAGGAAGGCTATTCCAAAGACAAATGGCAGAAAACCAAAAAAGAATGCATAAAAACAGGCTTAAATCTTAACAGATTTAACAGCTGGAAATACCAAACTTAATTAGTTAGATAACAAGAAGTGTGATGCAATAATAATTGTTTGAAATTATTGGATTCAGCTTGTCAGATGATAAAATTTTTAAAACCTGGACCACAGTATTTGTATCGTGCCAGTTTACGCCAGGTCAAGCAACATATCCAACGTCTGGTATTCTATAAGCTGTGTTTGTTTTTGGAAGACATGCCAATGTCCTGCAATATATAATGCACATATATACACCCCCCTTGCCAATGTGTGCTGCAGCGCTTATACACACCCTATTAGAATAGTGATTGGGATGTCTTTAAATATGCTAAACACATGGAGGCGCGGACGGTGTGCGTTTATAGAATAGTCCTTCGCATTTGGAACTAGATTTAATAAATGGTGCACAAAGTTGGATAGTGAAAAAACAGCACTAAGGACAGTGGCTTAGCTACGTTGGGCCACGGGGGCATGGGCCCCAGTAGATTTGGCACTGACCCCCCCCCCCCGCCGCTGCCAACCCCTTTGACTCCCCTCCTGCCGCCAACCCCTCCCCCACCGTCGCGTCGGTACCTTTGCTGGTGGGGGGGTCTCCAACCCCCGCCAGCCGAAGTCCTCTCTCCGGCGCGGCCGCATTGCTGATCTGCAAGGCTTCTGTTTCTGTGAGTCTGACGTCAGACTCACAGAAACAGAAGCCTTGCAGATCAGCAATGCGGCCGGTGCCGGAGAAGAGGACTTTAGCTGCAGGGTTAGGGACCCCCGCCAGCAAAGGTACCCGATGGTGACAGCGGGGGAGGGTTGGCAGTGGTGGGAAGGGGTCAAAGATGGTGGTGGCAGTGGTGGTGGGGGTCAAAAATGGCGGAGGGGGGGGGGTCGGCGGCAGGGCTAAAATGTGCCCCCTCACCTCGGGCTCTGGACCCCCCTCCTGCCGAAGTCTGGCTATGCCCCTGGCTAAGGACTAGATTCTATATAGTGTGCCTAGCATTCCACACTGAAATCTAAGCATATTCCATAACAACACGCATAACCTAATTGGCTTAACAAGCTAATCAGCATTGTTAACAGCACCTAAGCAATAATAAGCACTAATTGGCAATAATTAGAATTCACGTGCACAACTCGCTAAGCATATTCTGTAATTTATTTATTTATTTGTTGCATTTGTATCCCACATTTTCCCACCTATTTGCAGGCTCAATGTTGCTTACATTATGCCGTAATTACTACTACTACTACTACTACTTAGCATTTCTACAGCGCTGCCAGGGTTACGCAGCGCTTGTACAAGTTTAAACATGGGGAAGGACAGTCCCTGCTCAAGAGAGCTTACAGTCTAAAGGTAAAACTATGTAGTCAGTGTAGGTATCAGAAATGGGGAAGGTGGTAGGCACCAAAAGGAAGGGAGAAGAGATGGGCCTTGAGTAAGGACTTGAAAATGGGCAGGGAGGGCGCATGGCGTATGGGCTCAGGAAGTCTGTTCCAGGCATAAGGTGATGTGAGGCAGAAGGGGCGGAGTCTGGAGTTAGCGGTGGTGGAGAAGGGTACAGAAAGGAGTGATTTGTCCTGAGAGCGGAGGTTACGGGTGGGAACATCGCCATTTCCGGAATGAGAAATACAAAGTGGTATTGCATTAAAGTTCATAAGTGACAGATTAAATTAAGCAATCAAGTATAGAGAGTTCAGTTTTGTCCAGTTCTGGTATGAGTTTCGTTGTCTGGTATTTAGGATGGATGATTGTGGTATGCCTTTTGAACAGGTGGCTTTTAGTGATTTTCGGAAGTTAGGCCGTGCATTGTTTTTATGGTGTTTGGTAGTGCGTTCCATAGTTGCATGCTTATGTAGGAGAAGCTGGATGCATATGTTGATTTGCATTTTAGTCCTTTGCAGCTGGGGTAGTGGAGATTCAGGAATGTGCGTGCTGACCTTTTTGTGTTCCTGGTTGGTAATCAACTGCACCTAAATTCTGATGTGCGCAGTTCAAAAGGGGCACGGTCGTAAGTGGAGAAATGGGCATTTCGTGGGCATTCCAAAATTTACACGCATTGTTATAGGAATATGACCCACTGCATATAAAACTACAACGCTGAGTTTTACGTTACGTTTTCATTGGTGTAAATGGAGGCGCATAGTTTTAGGTGCTGGGATATCAACTAAGCAAATTCTATATTCTGCTCCTAAATCTATAGAATACGCTTAGGCGGAAATGTTTTCTGTGCAGATGTTGGTAAGCGCCACATATAGAATCTGGCCCTAAGTGCTATTCTACAAACAACAGTGAGTTGGGAACTTTTTATAGTATAGCACTGAGCAGTGGGATCTGTGCCCGATGATTTATACTAACTGAAACCTGATGTAAATCCTTGTGCCTAAATTAGACGCGGATCTCTCGTATTCCCTAATACTGCGTGCGTCTTTAGTGAATGTCCCTGACTTAGCAACGACCCCTTATCATTTACATGCTAAAAAATTTACGCATACATCTTTATAGACTAGCACCTAGCAAGATGCGTACATAATTCAAGTTGTTCCCAATTAGTGCTAATAATTGATAGCAACCAATTATTGGTGCTAATTGGCTTGTTATCCAACTAAATTATGTGTGCATGACTAAATTTGCAAGAGCAATTTTGAATGGCATTTCTAGAATTTGGGGGTTTGGGTGTAGGACCGACAAGCGCCAGAAATGGTCCTTGGTGCTACTGGGCTGATTCAGTAGAGCTTCTAGGGACCACCTCAGTTGGGCTGATACCCTGCACGACTATCTTGGCCACCCGAAGATATGACAGACTGCGACTGCGCCCTCCCTGGTCCCAGCGCACCCTGATCAAGAAGGGAGGGAGAAGTCCTGCTTTGGCTTCCAAGAAACGGCCCCCCCCCACTTCGGGACTATCATCAAATGGCAACACCTCTGAGAAATCAGAAAAATCCATGGGTTGATATTCAGTTGCACTGATCCGAGCTGGAAATGCTGCCACCCACATGTCCCACTGACAGGCCCATACCAGAGTGGACCTGGACATTATTGGGCACCACCAATATTGGGTGCTGGTGCTCGGATACTGAGGAACTCAATAACCAGTCCTAACGGGCCAGTTCCCTAGGACCTCATATAACGCAGGCTTAACTGTGCTTGGTTCCCTAGGACCTCACATAACACAATACTAACTGAGTACGCTTACCTAGGATCTCATATAACACTATCCTGTGTCCTGTTCCCTGGGACCTTATGTAACAGGAGTCCTAATTGTGCCCTGTTCCCTAGGACCTCATGTAACGCAGTCCTAACTGTGCCCGGTTCCCTAGGACCTCATATAACGCAGGCTTAACTGTGCTTGGTTCCCTAGGACCTCACATAACCACAATCCTAACTGAGTACGCTTACCTAGGATCTCATATAACACTATCCTGTGTCCTGTTCCCTCGGACCTTATGTAACAGAGTCCTAATTGTGCCCTGTTCCCTAGGACCTCATGTAACACAGTCCTAACTGTGCCCGGTTCCCTAGGACCTCATATAACGCAGTACTAACTGTGCCGGCTACTTAGGACCTCGTATACCGCAGTCCTAACTGTCCTCCGGTTACCTAGGACCTCATATAACCAGTCCTAACTGTGCCCGGTTCCCTAGGACTTCATAATGCAATTCTAACTGTGCTCTGTTCTCTAGGACCTCATATAACACAGTTCTAACTGTGTCCAGTTCCTTAGGACCTCATATAACGCAGTCCTAACCATCTCCAGTTACCTAGGACCTCGTATAATGCAGTCTTAAAACTGTGCTGGTTAGTTTTTCCAGCAAATGATACGGAATACTGGCTGTCCCTGGATATCTTGGACACCACCAAGACCCGGATACTCAATACTGGTACCGGATAAGGGCCGGAGCTGTATATCCATGTCTAATTCAGCCCACAATGGTCAGCGTTAAAAAAAATAAAACGCCTACCGGTCGCGGGCTGAGTATTGGCCCGACAATTATTAAGGAGCCCAGCTGGTAAAAGCATATATGGCTGTGATGCAAGATGTGAGAAATGATTCCCGTGATGCAGGTTATATCAGTTGTTGACTCTTGATGACATTTGTCATGGAACCAAAACAAAAAAAAGAGAGAGAGAAAGAGAAAAATGAACATTCCTGTAAATGTGGAGTGGAGAAGTAGGCCTAATGGTTAGTGTGGTGGCCGGACAACCAGAGAAACTGAGTTCAATTCCCACTGCATCTCCTTGTGGATCTGAGCAAGTCACTTAACTCTTCATTGCATTGAGTACAAAATAAGTACCTATATGTGAAATGTAAACCATTTTGTTTGCAACCACAGAAAGATGGTATATCAAGTCCCATCCCCTTTCTCTTTACCTTTCCTCTGAAAAAGATGTAATGTTTACTATTAAATTCAGATAGCTGAGTGGTTTCACGTTTCTATTTTTTTCCAGTATTTCTGTAAGCAGCGATTTTTGCAGTACCTCATCTCTCAGCTCCCAGTCCTTAGTTTGATTTGTGACACTCCCCTCCCCCACCCTCATTTCTTTGGTACATTTCTGAATTGAGCACAGAGGTATTTACTGATGTAAGGTATATGTAGAAATGAATGACCAGCTATATCTCCTGGCTGGGAGGAAGGGGATTGACAATGATTATTATCCAGGCCTCTCAGAGATCCTTTTACTAAGCTACAGTAGAAAGTGGCCTTAGTGGCCCTTACGCAGGTTTTTCCCATGTACTAGGCCACAGTTTCCCAAGGCCAGTCCTGGGGTACCCCTTCTCAGTCAGATTTTCAGGATATCCACAATGAATATGCATGAACTTTATTTGCATACACTGCCTCCATTATATGCAAATCTTTCATTCATATTCATTGTGGATATCCTGAAAACCTGACCAGCAAGGAGTACTCCAGGATCAGACTGGGAAACCGGGGCGTAGCCAGACTTGGCGGGAGGGAGGTCCATAGCCTGAAAGTGAGGGGGCACATTTTAGCCCCCCCCCCGGCGCCGCCGACCCCCCCCCCCCCGGCACCTTCCACCCACCACCACCAACAACAACTTTGACCCCCCTCCCGCCGCCACCTTCCCCCGCCGCGCCCTACCTTTGCAGACGTCAGAAACAGAACGAAGCTTGCGCGGGAACGAGGAGGACCGGCTGGCGGAGTGGGGTCCCCCGCCAGCAAAGGTAGGCGACGGCGGGAGGGGGTTCGTCGTAGGGGGGTCCAGGGCCAAATCTACAGGGGCCCAGGCCCCATGGCCCACGTGGCTACGCCACTGTGGGGAAACACTGCAGCTGGAAACAGCCAATTTTCCATTTTCTCTACTAATGGTCACATGTTAATTTGTAGGTAGTAGGTGCTCATGTGCTAACGGGCGTAGCCATTTGTGGGCCTGGGCCCCACCCAGTTTGGGCTCAGGCCAACCCATCAGCAGAGCACCCTTGTCAATGCCGGAGCTTCCGTTCAAAGGATCGTCAGCCATTAGAAAAAAAATATGGCACGGCAGCCATTTTACCACCATACTAAAAGTGGCCACAGCGCATGGAAAACCCACTTGCTGACACCAGCGCCGGCCAAAGGACCCCTTAGTGCACAGTAATGTCGCTGCGCTGATTAGCACAGAAATGCCCACTGTTTGCCCCGACACACCCCCTCCATGGAAGAATTAAAAATATTTTTTAGCAAACAGCTTAGGACCTTACCACAGGGTGCCTGAGACTGTCCTGCGGTAAGTCCTTTTAAGCTGCGGTGAAAGGCCCCTTAGTTATCTATATAAATAAAAATGTAAATGTTCCTTTGTTCAAAATCTTAAATCTCCGAAAGTTCTTCACCGATTGCTTTCAAATTTGGACACAACGTTGCATTCGAATACGCGCATGTTTTTATATACCTACTATTATATAGATGTCACAGCTGTCGTACTCGCGGAGCGCAAGCAGTGCGACGAGTAATTGCAAATCAAACTGAGGAACAATGGCCATCAGAGAACGAGCGAAACACACAAAGAATGGCTCAAATACGTGCCGAGGAAGCAGCAGAGCGACGTGCAGCCAGACTTGACGATGCACGGTTGCGAGCACGGCGATCGCGTTTCTGCCAGCTTCAGATCTGCTTTGTTCTCAACAGAATCAACGCGACAGGCTGAGAGTGGCTTAAATCTCCGAAAGTTCTTCACCGATTGCTTTGAAATTTCGACACAACGTTGCATTCGAATACGCACGTGTTTTTATATACCTACAATTGGAAATCAAACTGAGGAAGAACGGGCATCAGCGAACGAGCGAAACAGACAAAGAATGGCTCAAATATGTGCCGAGGAAACAGCACAGTGAAAAACGTCGCTCGAGGCTCTTGATCGATCATTGCAAGATTTGTGTGGAAACAGACCATTTGGGAACACATTAATCTTGCTTGCAGGAGATTTCAGGCAAACATTACCTGTAGTTCCTCAATCGACACCAGCAGATGAAATAAATGCTTGCCTAAAATACTCTACTTTGTGGCAACACGTAAAGACGTTAAAGTTAACTACAAATATGCATGTCCAGCTGCAAAACGATCAATCAGCTCAGATATTCTCACATCAATTGCTGAAAATTGGGAACGGAAAGGTGCCGGTTGATCTGACCTCAGGACGAATTTCATTGCCTCATAACTTCTGCAATTTAGTGACCTCAAAAGAACAATTGGTTGAAAAAGTATTTCCTAATATTCAAACCAATTATAAGAATCATGATTCGCTGAGTGAACGAGCTATTCTTGCAGCCAAGAACAAAGACGTCTACGAACTGAACAATATTATCAGTCAAACATTCAAGCGAGCCACTCACATACAAGTCCGTCGACACTGTTCTGGAAGCAGATGAAGCGCTTAATTATCCAACAGACTTTTTCAATTCACTCGATCTGCCAGGGATGCCACCGCACGTACTGCAATTGAAAATCGGTGTGCCAATTATCATGTTGCGAAATATCAACCAGCCAAAGCTTTGCAACCGCACGCGGCTTGCAGTAAAAAAAAATTAATGAGCAATGTCATACAAGCAACAATCTTGACAGAACCTTTCAAAGGTGAACATGCCCTCATTCCTCGCATTCCTATGATTCCAACAGATATGCCATTTCATTTTAACAGATTGCAATTCTCAATTCGATTGGCGTTTGCAATCACCATCAACAAAGCTCAGGGCCATTCTTTAGAATTCACCCGTTTACATCTACACACGGATTGCTTCTCACATGGACAATTATATGTTGCATGTTCTACAGTCGGCAAACCAGACAATCTCTATCTCTGCACACACAATGGAACAACAAAAAATATTGTATACCCACAAGCATTGTGAAATTAAACATATTAGAAACGTGCGCTTCCTCTTTTCTTTCTTTTCCATTTAACCAGACTGAGCCACAGCAACGCGTGGCCGGGTAGAGCTAGTTAAAAATAAGAAACTGGAAAAAAATTAATGAAGCGGTTCAAAAATAACATATGGAAAATCATACCGAATCACATCAATGTTCAACGAGCAGCATCCAGCGGTGGCCAGCAGGGATGGATATATGCATATGCCAGACAAGCTACAGCTTGGGGCCTTTCATCACAAGGAGGCCTCACATGCCACTAAAATAAATAAAGAAAATAAATTTAAGGGATGCTTTTACTAAAAGGCATTTAGCCCTAATCCAGATTCTATATATGGCGCCTGAAAATTCAGTGCGGAAAAAAATTACAACAGCATTTTCTCTAAAGTATACCTACATTTTATATAGAATAGACTTACATTTCTGTGCGGTATGTAGAATACACTGAGCAGCTCGCCACATGACTACATTTGGTCATGTCCATTTAGGCCATGTTTTAATTGGTATAAATCCCAATGCCTAACAGGCGCAGATTGGTTATATTCTATTATAATGCGCATAGATTTTAAAAATGCCCAAGGCCACACCCCCTTTGCAACTATACGACTTAGAATTTAGGCACACCACATTATAGAATACACTTGAGTCCGTTTACAAAGGCGCAGTAGTGTCTTTAGCGTGCACTAAATGATAGTTTTCGACCCCGACGTTGATCACACCCTAACATTTTGTCTGAATCACCCCAGCCTATTTACTGATACTTCTTTACTGTACTTGTCACTATAATAGTACCCCTATACTGTATTTGTTCATACCGGAGTCTGTAACCACCTCTCCGGAACTATGTAAACCACTTTGAGCTTACTAATAAGTGGGAAAAGGTGGGATACAAATGTAACAAATAAATAAATAGAGACACCCATAGGAGTTTATGGGCATCTCCAGCATTTAGTGCATGCATATTTAACACATGCATTAAAAACGCTACAATGCCTTTGTAAAAGGACCCCTTGGTGAGTTGTACGTGTAAATCTCAATGCCAATTAGTGCTGATAATTGCTTGTTAACATCCAATTAACAGCACTGATTAGCTAGTTAGCCAATTAAGTTATAGAATATGCTTCGGTTTCCATGCAGATTTTCAGGTGCCATAAATAAAATCTGGGGGAATGTGCATTTCAAAGTTTAAAAAGCCCTAAATAATGCCACCGTAAATCTTGCCCTTCCTGCATTAAAACGCGTTAACCCCAAATTTTAATGCACTTTAGTGAAAGACCCCCTACATGCATTTGTAAATAATGAACATTACAGTATAAAATAATCATAATTATAATTTTTATTATTGACTTGTTAGTTGTTTCACACATATCTTCTTATTGACAATGAGGCATATTTTCAAAGCACTTTGGGAGGCTAAGTTCCATAGGTTTCTATGGAACTTTGGGAGGCTAAGTGCTTTGAAAATGAGCCTCAGAGTGTTCTCGCTGTTGCGTGATCAGTATTCGCTATTTTGCGCATCTGTGGAGGTGCAAATTGAGGTTGCAACTCGCCAGCAGGGCAGGAGCAACTCGGGATGCTTTTGCCCTGAAGAGGTCACTAGACCACCAGGCCTTTTAAAAGGAAGGACTTACAGAAGGGGGGGTGTGGGCAGCCCAGGGAGGAAACAGTTTCTGTTGGGGAGAAGGCTGGCATGGGGTGGGGGAGGGGAAGGGTTTGCAGCATGGATAGGGCTACAGTTTTATTTATTTATTTGTTACATTTGTATCCAACACAATAAGAAGGAGTCTGTTCACACAAAATATTGTGCAGGGAAAAAGGTATATAAGAAAGAATAAGGGAGAGACCTCAGAAAAGGTGACACACAGCAAGACTGCTGTAATTGTTTCAAAAGAAAAAAGTCACCATGCCTTCTTCAATCATTGGTCTCAAAACCCCCCATCCTCCCTACGTGTGGAAATTGTTTTATCAAAAATTATTTTTCAAAATCATATAAATATTTGCTTAACGTTTATCAAAAATTGTTTTTTCAAAATCATATGAGTCTTAACGTGCTTCCCAAAAGTTGAAGGTCTCAAACAAAAGAAAGAAAACCACTTAGGCGGTTGCAGCTTAGACAGGCATCCACACCCAAAGGACCTGTTTCACCGATGGGCTTCTTCAGGGGATAAGGACACCAATACCAGGCTGACAATTGCTGCTGAAGTGGATCTTAATCAAGACACTCAGTGAATGGTTGCCGACTTACATTCGTATCCCACGTTTTCCCACCTATTTGCAGGCTCAATGTGGCTTACATAGTACCGGAGAGGCGTTCACCGACTTCGGTATGAACAAATACAAAGTGATGTGGTAAAATAAGGTTCATGTGGAACAGACACATTAGGGAATCATGGAGCAGAAGAGTTAAGTTATGCTTTGGTTTCATTGTGTTGCAGAGTTCAGGCATTTAAGTTGGATTGGTAGGGTATACCTTTTTAAACAGGTTCGTTTTTAGTAATTTCCGGACGTTTAGGTGGTCATGCGTTGTTTTCATAGCTTTTGGTAATGCATTCCACAGTTGTGTGCTTAAGTAGGAAAAACTGGATGCATAAGTTGATTTGTATTTAAGTCTTTTGCAGCGATGGTAGTGGAGATTTAGATATGTTCGTGTTGATCCGGATGTGTTTCTGGTTGGTAGGTCTATGAGGTCTGTCATGTATCCCGGGGCTTCGCCGTAGGTAATTTTGTGTACCAAGGTACAGATTTTGAAAGCAATACGTTCTTTGATGTGGAGCCAGTGCAGTTTTTCATGTAGGGGTTTTGCGCTTTCAAATCGCGTTTTTCCAAATATAAGACTGTTTGCTGTGTTTTGAGCGGTCTGAAGTTTCTTTAAGATTTGTTCTTTGCATCCCGCATAAATTCCATTGCAGTAGTATACGTGGCTTAGTACTATCGATTGTATCAAGTTGCAAAATGTTTCCCTCGGGAAGAATGGTTTCACATGTTTGAGTTTCCACATTGGTTTTGGTTTCAGCTTTAGGTTTTGGTCAGCTATATATCCTATATAATAAAACGCACCTCCAACATTCTGAAGCTGACTGCATAGCTGAGGCATTCCTGCTCTCTGTATCCATCTCCTGAATTGACATCATGTACTTCCGGGTTCGTCACAAGCAGAAGTGACCAACCACATGAGGTTTCTCGGCTTCAGAATGTTGGAGGTGCATTCTATTAAATAGGATTGGTCAGTTCCTTGAAGCACAGCCAGAGCTCAGCGTCCTGCACAGTAATGCTCAGACACCAGAGAGAGAGAGGGGGGGCCTGACACCAGAGAGGGGAGGGGGGGAGGTATCTCTGTCACACACACTCTCTCTCACAGTCAATGTCTTTTTCTCTCTCACTCTCATACACTGTCTCTCACACACTCTATCAGGCTCATTTTCAAAGCACTTAGCCTCCCAAAGTTCCATAGAAACCTATGGAACTTAGCCTCCCAAAGTGCTTTGAAAATATGCCTCTTTGTCTCACATTGTATCACATTCACTCTCTGTCACACAGTCACTCATACACTCTCTTGGTCTCATACACTCAGTCTCACAGAGAGTCTGTGTCTCACACACACTCTCTCGCACACTATCTGTGTGAAACACACTGTCTCTCATACTGTGTCTCACATACGCATTTGCACACACTCTCTCTCACAGACACACTCGCACCCAGACTCACTCTCTCTCTCTCTCTCTCTCTCACACACACACACACACACACACTCGCACATTCACTCTCTCACACACAGTCACTCTCACATACACACTCCGAGGAAAACCTTGCTAGCGCCCATTTCATTTGTGCCAGAAACGGGCCTTTTTTACTAGTATGTTATATTTACCGGTACTTTAGATCCAGATCAAAAAATTTTAAGCCTTGTATCAGTAGGAGCTGGAGTCGGAATCGAACAGTAGAAAAATAGAGTCAGAGTTGAAGGGTTGGTGTACTGATTCCACTGCCCTGGTGGTGGCTAGTATGGATTTCAAATACCCAGTGGATCCCCAAAAGTACATCTATTTCTCCCAGCTCATTTACAGGGATGAGCAATGGCTCGCCTACGTCTCTCTGGCTAATTTTATTTATTTATTTATTACATTTTTATCCCACATTTTCCCACCTATTTGCAGGCTCAATGTGGCTTACATAGTATCGTAGAGGCGATCGCCAATACTGGTATGAACAATTACAGACTGAAGTTATGGTAGAATAAAGGTCATGTGTGATAGACACATTAGGGAATTATAAAGGAGAAAAAGTTAAGTTATGTCCAATACGATTTTGGTTTTGGTATGTTGCAGGGTTAAGGCATTTAAGTTGGATCATTAGGGTATGCCTTTTTGAACAGGTTGGTTTTTAGTAGTTTCCGGAAGTTAAGGTGGTCATATGTTTTCACGGCGCATGGTAATGTGTTCCATAGTTGTGTGCTTATATAGGAGAAGCTGGATGAGTAGATTGATTTGTATTTGAGTCCTTTGCAGCTTGGGTGGTGGAGATTTAGGTATGTTCGTGATGACCTTGATGTGTTTCTGGTTGGTAGGTCTATGAGGTCTGTCATGTATCCCGGGGCTTCACCGTAGATGATTTTATGAACCAAGGTGCAGATTTTGAACGCAATATGTTCTTGATGAAGACTCGACACAGAACCATGTTTTGGCCACAGGCCTGCTTCAGGAGTCTTTGTGGAAAATATCTGAAATAATCCCATGTTCAGCGGTCTATCTCACAAGAAAATTGAAAATGGTTGGTCTTACAAAAGATCTTTGTTATAAACAAAGTTCCACTGAATGCAAAATGGCGCAGCACCAGAGATAATGTCAACCAGTTAACTTTGTTCAGATATTCTGCTATAGGTGGTGGGGATGAATATCTCAACTCAAAATAACCAATGTATTCTAGTTAATTTTAGGTCTCCTAATTGGCCGACGAGGGTTAACTAGATGACTTTGGCCACTGCTGAATGTCTATTTTCTAATATATTTCCACCATTCATGATGAATTGTAAGCCACATTGAGCCTGCAAATAGGTGGGAAAATGTGGGATACAAATGCAATAAATAAATAAATTTCGGCTTGACTGGCCAACATCTAATTTTAGAGCTTTGAATTTAAAAAGGTTCACAGTGCTTGAGTGATCAATTAATTCCTTATTCTTCTTCGAGATTAGTACAGTCGTCACAGGAAGGTCAGTTAGTCAGTGCTATACCAAGGGTTGTGCAAGTATTCTGGCCCCATTGTGCAAGTTTGGAGGGTGCAAAATTGCTCCCAGCCCGTCTCTTCCCACTGATAGTGAATCCCTGGAGCAAAGAAGTTAAATATGTGGATACCCTAAAAAAGGCATTTTCCTATACCAGAACTTTCTTTTTAGGTAGTTATGGAGGATTACTCAGTATTTTTATTTTTAGGAAACGTGGGGTTTTATAAGGTGGCCTTTTGTGGCGCTCAAAGTGTTAATTAAAAATTGTTTTTCTGCTGTGGCCTGTATTTTCAGGCACACACATTTTAACATAATGTTTTCTATTTTCAGATTTCAAATTGTATTTAGTTTGCTGTTTTTACTGTAACAGTATTGCTTGTTTTTATATTTGTTTATAGCTTTGTAAATATGTTTTTACTGTGTAATTTATGTTGAGATTTTTGGGAATTTCACTGTGGGCTCTTGAGTAGTGGCCAGTAAAACATTTGAATAAATATTCATTGAGAATGATGTACATTGATATCAAATGTTCCCACAGCATGCCCCCAGCCTTTGACCCACAAGAGAGTAATGTAAAACTAGAGAATGACATGGGGACAAAGTTTGTCCCCATGGGTTCTGTCTCTGTCCCCACCCCATCCCTGCAGGTTGTCTCCATCCCCATCCTACAGGGTCTCTCTTCGTCTCCAACCTGTCCCTGCAGGCCCTGTCTCAGTCCCCGCCCCATCCCCCGAGGGCTCTGTCCTCATCTGCAGAAGCCTTAAACACTTATGGTTTTATATTTCAATCTTTTTATTAAAGTATAAAAAGGAACAATATGTTGAGCAACTGATATTATTGTTTTCTATTTGTGATTTATAAACATGAGTAACTAGCAACTATAATACCCCTCCCCCCCACTACCACCCTCTACTGTTCCAGCCCCAACAATAGCTGAGTTCTACTACCCCAAGGAATCCTAATACACCCTGTTAAAATATCCAAGGGTACAAAATGCAACCCATTCCGTATGCCGTAGAGGGGAGAAATATGCCCTAGGAAGCACTGTTATGATTTTTTAATCTGTGGATGAATAAGTCATCAATAATCTCAGGATTCAGTTTAGCTCTCCTGTCTTCCACAGTCCTTCTTGCAATAGAAGATGTCTTCTTAGAAGATGTGCTGGTAGCAGAAATGTACAGGATCCCCCATGCAAATTTTGCTAGTTGTGGCCAGCATGTTTGCTTGTTTAAAAAAAAAAAAAATCAAAATTTCATCATCTTCATCACTCAAATGTAAACAACAGTCCAGTTCATTAATAGGCTTCAAAGTAGAAAATGGCATGGAGACAAAGTTTGTCCCCATCCCTACCCCGTCCCCGCGGGCTCTGTCCCTGTGGTTACCGCAGGTCCCCGTCCCCGTGTCATTCTCTATGTAAAACACTGCAACACATAGAAAGTTACAGAGATGAAGAAACAGCATGACAGAGACACAGAGAAACCAAAATGCTGGTACAAAGGAAAACTGAGACAGAAAGAGAAAGCAGAAGTGATACGGAGGAAGAATGAGACAAGGGACACGCAGTGAGATGGCCACTAGAGACGGAGAGCCCAAAATTTTTATTTTATTTCCAGTGTTTGTTGCAATATGGAGTGGAGGAGTGGCCTAGTGGTTAGAGCACCAGCCTTGCAATTCAGAGGTGGTCGGTTCAAATCCCACTGCTGCTCCTGGTGATCTTGGGAAGTCACTTAACTCTCCATTGCCTCAGGTACAAACTTAGATTGTGAGCTCTCCTGGGACAGAAAAATATCCAGAGTACCTGAATGTAACTCACCTTGAGCTACTACTGAAAAAGGTGTGAGCAAAATCTAAACAGTGGCGTTCGTGGCCTGGATGGCACCCGGGGCGGAGCGCCGATGCGCCCTCGGGTGCAGCGCACCTCCCCCCTCCGGCGAAATGACACCCCCCTGGGTGCACGCTGCTGGGAGGGGGGGGGGGTGCCGCGGCGCACGCCTGCTCCTCCGAGTTCGCTAAACTTCGTTTGTTCGCTGCAGCTCCCTCTGCCCCGGAACAGGAAGTAACCTGTTCCGGGGCAGAGGGAGCTGCAGCAAACGAACGAAGTTTAGCGAACTTGGAGGAGCAGGCATGCGCCGCGGCACCCCCCAGTGGCATGCACCCGGGGCCGACCGCCCCCCCTTGGTACACCACTGAATCTAAATAAATAAATAAATGTTCATTTAGGGCTGGATTCTATAAATTGTGCTGAAAAATGGGCACTGGAAAAGATTGGCGCTAAGCACAGTTCTATAAAGGATGCATGTCCTTAACAGAAACGTGCTTAGCACTGATTCCAGCATCCAAACTTTAAGCACCATACTTATGCCTGCTGAATCCTGGTGTAAATGTTGATGCCAAGTTGGGCGTGCTGACCCAGTATTCTACAACGGGCAATTTTTTGGGACATGCCCATGCCCCCTTTTCAGATACATGCTATGGGAATTAGGTGCCCTGACTTATAGAATAGCGTGCAACCAGACGCACACGCAAACTCTAATGGGTGCCAATTAGCTTTAATAATTGGTTGTTAGCTCCCAATTATTGATGGTTAACAGCTCATTATTCAATTAATTTGTGCGTAAATTTCAGGAACATGTGGCGAAGAAATCTGGGGGTCAATGTCATGTAGTTATTCTTTATTTTCTTTAAGGGGCCAATGTCGTAAAGAGCACATACTCTATCGGAAATGCAGGACTAGTGCACATTCATGGCAGAAGTTTGTGGAACTCTGTCCGCCATAGTGCCTAGAAGATCAAGAAAGAGTAGAGGGAGACACGACTTGCAAGCGGAGAATTTTAAGTTGAAGCTCTTTATTAGGCACCAGAAATAAAGACCCGACAAGAGCCGGTGTTTTGGCAGGAAAACGCCTGCCTCAGGGGTCACAGGACATTGTGAATAATGTTCTTATATATATGTTTATGTTTTGAAGCTGTAAGGCCTCTAATATCACATAAGTTCACTGTTCTTGTAACTTTGTGCTATTTATCATTTTGTTTTTATAACTTCGTGTTTTTATAACTTTGTATTTTTATGTGTAGTCCAGTGACCCCTGAGGCAGGCGGTTTCCCGCGGAAACACCGGCCTGTATAGAGTCTTTATTTTTGGTGCATAATAAAAAGCTTCAGCTTGAAATTCTCCCTGCTCATGAGTCGTGACTCCCTCTACTCTTTCTTGATCTTCATTCTTATCCGTAGAGGGCATCTTTCTGTTCCTTTGTGGACTTTGCTATAGTGCCTAGCCTGCTGCCATTGGTGCCCATCCCTTGCCCAGTGAACAGAGTGGAGATCACCTATCTACTAACAGGGAAATTCTATAAATGGTAGTCAGCACTATTCAATAACATGCGGAGGCATATTTTCAAAGCACTTAGACTTACAAACTTCTATAGTAACCTATGGAACTTTGTAAGTCTAACTGCTTTCAAAATGCGCCCCATAGTAACATAACATATTAAATGACAGCAGATAAAGACCTGTACGGTCCATCCAGTCTGCCCAACTCATTTTACATGGTACGTGATACTTTATATGTATACCCAAGTTTGATTTGTCCTTGCAATTCTCAAGGCACAGACCATAGAAGTCTGCCCAGCACTCTAGTTCTGAAGCTAACGTCGAAACCCCTTAAAATTTATACTCCATCCCATCCATATCTATTCAGACACAATCAGGGCGTAGACTGTAGAAGTCTGCCCAGCACCAGTTTCGCTTCCCAATTACTGGCGTCACCACCTAGTCTCTACTAAGATTCCATAGATCCATTCCTTCTAAACTGGATTCCTTTGTGTTTATCCCATGCATGTTTGAATTCCATGACTGTTTTCATCTCCACCATCTCCCGCGGGAGGGCATTCCACGTATCCACCACCCTCTCTGTGAAAAAATACTTCCTGGGATTAGTCCTGAGTCTGCCCCCTTTCAACCTCAATTCATGTCCTCTAGTTCTACCGCCTTCCTGTCTCCGGAAAAGGATCGTTTGCGGATTAATACCTTTCAAATATTTGAACGTCTGTATCATGTAACCCCTGTTTCTCTTTTCCTCCAAGGTATACATGTTCAGGTCAGCAAGTCTCTTCTTTTACGGTTTGCAATGCAAATCCCATAATATTTTTGTAGTTTTTCTTTGCACCTCTTCCAGTCTTTCTACGTCTTTAGCAAGATACGGCCTCCAAAACTGAACACAATACTCCAAGTGGGGCCTCACCAACTACTTGTAGAGGGGCATCAACATGTCCTTTCTTCTGGACGCACTCCCTTCATAGAATCGCGCTTAGCACCAATTCATGCGCCTAACTGTAGTGCCAGACTTGGAGTCACAAGTCTGGCACTACAGTTAGGCACATGAATCGGCCTGAAAAACCTGATGTAAATACTGATGCTCAAACTAAGCACAATGAGGCCCTAGATTCTGTACCTACATATGCAACTTTTCAAAACATCTCTGATATGCCCCCTTTTGAGTTATGTGCTAGTTGAGTTAGATGCCAGGCATTATAGAATGGTGCACAGCCAGATGTGCATATAAACAGGGCCGGGGGGGGGGGGGGGGGCAAGATTCCCCAGGCCCAGCCTCCAAGGGAGGCCCAGTGCCGGCAAGGCTTCTGGAGGCAAGCAGAAGGTTCTGCTCCCTCGGTCTGTCTGTCTCCTGCTTCTGTATGTGGGGACCTGGGTGATTGTGTTAATGCGATAATCCGGGTCCCCCGCACACAGGAACAGGAGAGTGACAGACCAAGGGAGGAGCAGACACAGGAAGGTAAGGGGGCGGCGGCAGCCTGAGCGGGGTGGTGGCCCGAGTGGGGGAGGGGCAGCAGTGATGGTGGCTGCAGCCTGAGTGGGGGTGGGGGGTGGGCCCGGTTCTGTCTCTTGATGGCCCTGTGTGGAAATCCTAAGTCTTTTTAATTTAAACTGTAAGCCACATTGAATTTGAGCTTGTTTTCAGGATAATGTGGGATATAAATATAAATAAATGGGTGGTGCCAATTAACTTCAATAACTGGTTGTTAGCACCCAATTATTAATAGTTAAGGGCTCATTAATTTGTGTGCACATCTTGGGTACTGAACTACACAAAAGTCAGTCTATGTGGTTCACTATAGCCAGTTAAGTGCTGAATATTGCACTTAACCGGCTATGATGTAGCCGGCTCTGCAAACCCGGAAATCCAATGTTGGTGATATTCAGCACTAAACCATGCTAGCGATTCCCAGCACGGCAAATGCACTGCAGTCCATTCATTTGCGGCGAAGGAATCACTAGCGCAGTTTAGTAAAAGAGGACCTAAGTTAGGCAGCCATATCGGACTGCATAAAAGTCAGTCCTATCTTTATGTGGTGTCGCTTAGGCAGTTAAGAGCTGATATTGCATTTAACTACATAAGAGAGAGTCGGTTGCATAAACCTGGATATTCAATGACTTTTATGCGGTTAACCTGAATATTGGCACATAACTGGCCAAGTGCTGACTCCACCCCTGGAATGCCTCCAAAATAGCCGATTTTCAGTCCAGCACTAACTGGTTATGGGCCATTTTTTGATCCGAGTTTATACTTGAGATTATCAATAGAAATCAAACAAAATAAAACATGGAAATTACTTGAGATTAGAAATTCTTCAACAGGTGCTATTCAGAATACTACTTTATTCTGCTGCAAGAGACGCTGCAGCTCCATTACAAGATCAACAATCGGATAACGAATACAAGAATTGACTTAAGATTGTGAAAGACTCCTGATGCAGGCCCTGTGGGCCGAAACATAGCTGTGTTGAGTCCTGTTCATCGATCAATAAATATTTAATTTTTATTTGGATTTTTATCTGAAGCGTCGTCCTTTTTTATTATTTTTTTTACTTCTTCGCTGTTTTTTTTGTTGTTTTTTTTTACCACTGAAAATTAGCCATTAGCCCTGAACAGGCTATTTAACTGGCCAGGAGCCATTTCTGGCTGGTTAAATCACTTTGACTATCAGACCTTTCATTTCCTATCCCCTCGTTTCTTTTTGGGAAAAAAAGAGGCAAACAGTAGCAACTGCAAAATGTTGTGTCCTGCTATCAGGCAAGAAATATGACCAGACCAGGACCACAACCTGAGAATTATTCAGGTTGTTAATTTCTCTTTATAACTTTATTTTTTATTTATTTTTTTTGTTAAATTACCTCCTGTCTTTTTCTCCTTTTTTTCTAAACTCCTGGCTGAATTACTTTGGCGACTCACGTAAGAGCGTCAGTGGTCAGTGCCGCCTAACCCGATCTGAATGAATCTGTGTGATGAGGTGACTGCACTTCCTATCAGGGAAGGGAGTGAGCTTTCTGCATTGCCAGGCCGGGCTGATCCGGTCCTGGTTTTCCCACAGTGCATGCTGGGAAGTGCTGGCACTCGGGGCGGGCCACCAACCTTGCATTTCTGGAGCAGCCGTGTAGCCTTTTTGCATCGTTCCTCCCTTTCTCCTGCCCTCGGTAAGTGCAAAATGTGGCGTTTTCGTTCGGTTTAACTTTTGGTTATGGCTGTGTGGATCTGTGTATATAGATCGGTGTTTGCAAATAGCTGTGTTTCGGCGTTTGTGTGTGTATTTGTACACTGTGTGTGCACTGAAGTGTAAGAGCTAGCCTAGTGTTTCAGTACAACTGTATTTCTGAATGTATCTGTGTATAGATCTGTGACCTTGAATATAGATAGCTCGGGGGTTGTGTATGTAGCTGTGTTTCTGCATTGTGTATGCACGGAAGTGTAGTCCTCTATATTGTGGCTCGGTTTATCTATTGTGTATATATGTGTTTCTGCATATATGCATGCGCGCATGGATGTGCCGTTATATAGATCTCTGTGTACAGAAGTGTGGCTTTGTCTCTATAGTAGCTCAAGTTTTGCATATAGCTGTGTTTTTTGGCGTGCATCTGTTGTGTGGTCCAGTATATAGGTAATTCGGGGTTTGTATATAGCCGTGTATCTGTTGTGTGCACAGAACTGTGGTTCCGTATATAGGTAATGGGGTTTGTATATAGCCGTGTATCTGTTGTGTGCACAGAAGTGTGGTTCCGTATATAGGTCACTCAGGGTTTGTATATAGCTGTGTTTTGTTTTTTTACCTCTCTCTTGTGTGCATAGAAGTGTGGTCCTGTATATAGGTAACTTGGGGTTTGTATATAGCTGTTTATCTGTTGTGTGGTCCCGTTTATAGGTAACTAGGGGTTTGTATATAGCTGTGCTTTTGTTTTTTTTACATCTCTCTCTCTCTCTCTTGTGTGCACGGATGTGCTTGTATACAGATCTGTGTGCACAGAAGTATGTTCCTGTGTACAAATAGCTTGGTGTTGATATTTCTGCATGGGTCTATGTATGCACCATTATGCCTGTGTATGGATCAAGCATGTGCCTCTGTAGTTGTGTAGATGTACAGGTCTGTGCGTGCATTTGTTGGATTGTGTGTGTTGTGAAGATGATGGTGACAACACCCTTACGGTTTTTTTCTGAGGAAACAAGTTCCTCCTGCCCCCTTCCCTCCTCTCCTGCGTGTGTATTTCTCCTCTCAGTTTCAGGGCCGGTCCTAGGGTCTCTGGTGCCCTCCTGCAGACTATCAGTTGGCGCCCCCCCCCCCCCCCCGTCTAGCATCTCCTTTCTCTCTTCTCCCTCCCTCTTCTCCTACCCTGCCCCCCCTTTTCAGCCCAGTGCGATTCTCCTTCGCCCCCATCCCCCTCCCATTTATGGCCACCTGCCTGCTCTCTTCTCCGACTCCCCCGACTCCCCCCAACATCCCCCTTTTTCTTCCTGCCACCCTGCGTAGTTTAAGTCTTTTTTAAATTTACCTCAGTCCCAGCGGCCGCGTCATTTCAAAGCCCTGCCCATCTCTAGCCTTCCCTCCCTTCGTGAGTTCGCTCCCTCAGAGTCCCGCCTTCTGACATCATTTCTTCTTTCCTCGAGGGCGCGACTCTGAGGGAACGAACTCACAAAGGGAAGGAAGGCTAGAGGCGGGCAGGGCTTTGAAATGATGCGGCCGCTGGGATGGAGGTACATAAAAGATTTAAACCCCCAAGGGCGACGCGGTATGGTGGCGCAGCAGCGCCCTTGATGGCAGGTGCCCCCCTGCGGTGCTTACCCCGCTTATCAGGTTTGACCGGCCCTGCTCAGTTTCACACTTTCTGGTATGGTCTGGGGTTCTTCCCTTCTTTGATCTCATGCTGATGGGCATGGAGTCCCTTCCCCTCTGTCTGCCTCTCTGGTTTTACCCAGGAGGGTGTAGTATATGCTTTCCCTGTCTCTGGTATAGATGCCTGCCCCTAGTCTCATGCTGGTCCCTAGGACACCTCTCCTCTCCTCTTGTCTTCTGTGGCCAATGTAGCCGCCCCCTGATCTCATACCAGCTTCTACGGCCCCTCTGTCTTCCCCTGGTCTCATGACAGTGGGTACAGACTGCCCCTTGTGGCCCTACTTCCCGACAACCAATAAAATGTCAATAAAAACATACTGTTTTGGCCAGGCCTTCCATTCTGAATAAATTGACCTGGTTACCTATATTTTGTAGTGATTCCAGTAGCAAACTTCCCTTATTTTTCAGTGGCTTTGTCTTCTTTTAACACCACCCATCCTTAATGTCTCTTAATGGCCCTTTTGCTAAACCGCGTAAAGCTGTAACATGCGCTTAATACGGCAAAATGCAGGACGGGTTAAAGCATTTTGCATTACTTTTGCCATTTGCATACGCTAACTGCGTGATATTTATTTCTTTTGGAGGTGGCGTGAAAGCCCTACTCAGCTAGCGCACTGACATTGGCACATGCTAGCTGAATAATGCTGACAAATGCGGGAGCCCCTAATGCCTCCTAATCTAGATTGTAAGCGCTTTGAGCAGGGACTGCCTTTTTTGTGTATGGTGAACAGCGCTGCGTATGCCTTGTAGTGCTATAGAAACGATAAGTAGTAGTAGAAATAGGATGCAGTAAGGGCTCCCGTGTTCATTTTTTTCCGTGGCTGCACGCAAATGTTAACGTTAGCCAGCCAAAAAAAAATGAAATAACTGAAAAAGGCTGAATTTACAGCGTTCCCCCCAGATTCTATATAGAGTGCCTAGAGATCCGCGCCAAAATCCAGGCGTATTCTATAACAACACGCATAACTTAATTGGCTTAACAAGTGAAATTAGCGTTTATAACAGCACTTAAACAATAATGAGCACTAATTGGCAATAATTAGAATTTATGCGCACAACTCGCTAAGTGTATTCTGTAATGCAGTGCGCCTAACTTCTAACGCGTGCAGGCAAAAAGGAACGTGGTTATGGGCGGGGAAACAGGTGTTTTGTGGCCATTCTGAAACTTACACGAATAGTTTTAGAATATGGCCCTCTGCACCTAAATCTACATGCCGGGATTTATGCCACGTTTTCGTCGGTGTAAATGGACGCACGTAGTTTTAGGGTTTAGGATATCAACTAAGCTTATTCCATATACTGCGCCTAAATGTAGACGCTGCTTGTAGAATACACTTAGAAATGTTTTCCGCGTGGATTGTTTAGGTGGCATATATAGAGTCTGACCCTTAGCGCACAGGAAAGTCCTGCATTGAGATGCGCTATGCATGCTTACTAATGCTGCTTAGTAAAAGGGTCCCTTAGTTATGTAGTTAATTTTATGACATGGTTTTCTGTTTACATTTTATTTTAATTATGTTGCATTGTAATCTAGGCACTGCTGTATGCTTCTAATTGTTTCCCCTATTTTTAATTGATATATTTCTTTTTTAATTTAAATCTTTTTTATTGAGGATAAAACCAATATAAACATGTTGAAACATCACACCAAGGTAGATCAAGGGTACAGATAATCAACAAACTTTCCAATAATCCTCTTTATCTTCCCATACCAAATTCCCCCACTCCTACATAAAGATCAACCCACGCAAAGAAGAACAAAGTAACCCCCCCCCCTCAAGCCCAACCTCCTCTATTCCCACACTGTAATCTTAGAAATCCCGACCCAATCCTTCCCCCACACCCACCGCTAACATTCTGCATGGGACTGAGATCATTGAGATTTGTAATAGGTGTTAGATACACTCTAGTCTGTCCATTTCCACACAGTGCCATATCTACTATCTAAAGGGGTTGTCTTTACTCTTATAACATCCCCCCTTATATTCGTTACAGACCTCTGGAGGTTCCCAACCTTTTCCTGCCTAATTGATATATTTCTTAAACCTCTTAGATGGATATATTGGACCTGATATTCAACCAGTGGCGATCAGCATTTTGCTCACTGGTGCCAGCATTAAACCTAGAAATTCGGTGTTGGGCCATGTCCGAACTTTGGCATTGAATTGCTGGGTTTGTGGAGCTGACTAACTCACAGCTGGTTAAGTGCAGTATTCAGCAGTTAACCAGTTATGGGTTACTGCAGAAAGGGGCCCTTTTACTAAAGGATAGTAGGGGTACTGTGTGGCAAAACAGCACTACTGGCCAGACGCCCTGCAATAGTCCTGGCTTCAGCGCAACCATTTCCCACACTAAAAAATTGAAATTATTTTCTAGCATTGTGGGTAGAAAGTAGGCGTGTCCGGTGGTAATCGGGCAGCACGGCGCATTAGCACGTGAGCCCTTACCGCCAAGTAGATAGGTGGAGGTAAGGGCTCAGGCAGTAATGGCTGCATGCTAATTGTGAAATTAGCACACAGCCATTAAAGACGCCAATGGGAAAAAGGTTTTTTTTTGCAGCCATGGTAAAAAGTGACCTCATAAGAACATAAGAATAGCCATACTGGGTCAGACCAATGGTCCATCTAGCCCAGTATACTGCTTCCAACAGTGGCCAATGCAGGTCACAAGTACTGGCAGAAATCCAAATAGTAGCCACATTCCATGCTACAATACCAGGGCAAGCAGTAGCTTCCCCGTGTCCATCTCAATAACAGATTATGGACTTTTCCTCCAGGAACTTGTCCAAACTTTTTTTAAACCCAGATATGCTGTTACTACATCCTCTGGCAAAGAGTTCCAGAGCCCAACCACTTGTTGAATGAAAAATATTTCCTCCTATTTGTTTTAAAAGTATTTCCATGTAACTTCCTGGAGTGTTCCCTAGTCTTTGTACTTTTGGAATGAGTAAAATATCAATTCACTTCTATTTGTTCTACACCAGTCAGGATTTTGTAGACCTCAATCATATCTCCCCTCATCTGTCTTTTTTCTCTTTGGCTCTGTAGAAGGACCCTAAAGGGGGGGAAGGGAATGGGACTTGATAAACCACCTTTCTGTGGTTTTTGCAACTACATTCAAAGCAGTTCACGTAGTACATATAGGTACTTATTTGTACCTGGGGTAATGGAGGATTAAGTGACTTGCCCAGAGTCACAAGGAGCTGCAGTGGTAATCGAACCCAGTTCCCTAGTATCAAAGTCCGCTGCACTAACCACATTGAGCCTGCAAATAGGTGAGAAAATGTGGGGTACAAATGCAGCAAATAAATAACCACTAGGCTACTCTACTTGATAGAACTGACTTTTATGCGCTCCTATTTCTGGATTTATTTTTTAATTGTATCTGTACTATGATTGGTTCATAACAAGGAATTTATATTTGCCATCTTGAGGTAATTTTTAAGTGTTGTTTATGTGTGTGAGATGAGTGTTGTTTAATTTAGATATGTTATACTGCCTTCTCCTCTAGTGCCATCAGGGCATGTAATCAACTCTATTATGATAATTGATTTTTTTTGTTTTTTGATTGTTTTATACTCTCTTTTTAAATTGTAAACTGCTTTCTGTCTTCTTTCAAAGGAAGATAAAATTTTTTGATATAATTTTGCCACATGTCACAGTTGCAATGTAAATCACAGAGGAATTGTTTTCTTCTAGTTACCTATTTTGTGTCTGTAAAAATCACTGTGCTGTACTAAAGTGGAGATATACCACTGGGGGGTGGTAATATCAAATAAAGCTGAACTATGACCTCTGTTCCAGGGCATTGCATCGAGCATGCCAGCATGCATGGTTCAAGGTTGCTGCAACAGCACGGGCCGGTCCCACGGGGTCAGCTTCCACCGCTTTCCTCCTGACGGGCCTCTCTTTCAGCAGTGGCTGGCAGCCCTGAAACGCACCAACTTCCAGCCCCAAAAGCATCACGTGGTGTGCTCCCAGCATTTCCGGCCCTGGGACTTTAAAGATGACCTGCGCAGCCGACTCTTGGGTGCGTGTGCAGCTGCAGGTGCGTAAACACTTCAGGTTAGATTTAGGGAATTTGAAGGGCGTCCACTTTCCTGTTGTCTCAGCTGTTCCTGGGCGCAAGATAGTTATTCTTCCTAATCCTTTAACCTGATCCTTTGTGATGTTGGTCGATATTTTCAGCTGACACTGTCCAGATACCTCCTTAAGAGGTCCATTTACCAAGCTGTGGTAAAGGTTGGCCTTAGCCTGCTCTTATGTGGGTTTTCCCATGCACTAAGGCTGTTTTTATCGCAGATGGAAAATGGCCGATGTTCTGTTTTTGTTCAATTAAAAGTCACGAGCTAATGTTGCCATTACCGAGCAGCCATCAAAAAGAATTACCACAGGAGCACTTACTGACACTTATTTTGTAAGTGGTAAAGGCTTCCGCGGTAATCCTGTGCTAATCAGTTACTGCGCAGTAATGTGGATGTACAAATTGATTAGTACTGGAATGCTGCATATGTTGAAGTGAATTACTGTTTTGTAGAGGGGCTATAGGAACCAAGGCTCTTCTCCACTCTGTCTTATTGGGATATTTATTTATATTTCAAACATTTTTATTAAACTGCTGCAGAGAACAACATACAGAAAGACAAGAAACAACTTCCACAGCATTTTAACAAATATTATCCAGTTCCCTCCCTCCCACCATCTTCCCAAATTCGTCTGAGAGGTTTTGCTCACTAGTTCAGTAACCTACTACGGGCTATTGGAGACATGGTAGTCCAAAAAGGGGCCTAGCCAATGGTGTGCTGGTAAATGTTTAACAACAGGCTCTCTCCAAGGTCCCCCTCTGCGCCCCCCCCCCCCCCGAAATTGCAGAGCTGGCTATAGCTGGGGAGAGAGCCTGGGGGGGTGGCAATGCATTACTCCAGGAAAAAAAAATTAAATGATCCCAGGTTCCAATCTAATTCATGTTTAATGTGCAATAAAATGCCATAAATAAGTAAATAAATAAATATAAACTTTTAATGTTGAGCACCTGATTCTCAAAGTGAACAAATTCCAAACACTATAATGAAAATAAAATGATTTTTTTCTACCTTTGTTGTCTGGTGACTGTTTTTCTGATCATGCTGGCCCAGTATCCGATTCTGCTGCTATCTGTCCTCTTAACTCCGTTTCCAGGGCTTCCTTTCCATTTATTTATTTCCATTCCTCCTTTCTTCTTCATTTCTGGTCCTCAGCTTCTGCCTATTTTCTTCATCCATGTGCAGTTTTTCTCCTCTCTTCCTTTTCCCTCATCTCATCTCCGTCCTCACTCTTCTCTCCCCTCCATCCATGTGCAGCATTTCTTCTCTCTCCCCTCCTCTCCCCTGCCCTCCATCCACCCATGTCCAGCAGTGACCCCCCTCTCCCCTGCTCTCCATCCACCCATGTCCAGCAGTGACCGTCCTCTCCCCTGCCCTGCATGCACCCATACCCAGTGACCCTCCTTTCCCCTGCCCTTCATCCACCCATGTCCAGCAGTGACCCTCCTCTCCTTTCCCCTGCCCTGCATGCACCCATACCCATCGCGACCCTTAGTTCTCTCCCCTCCATCCACCCATGCCCAGCGACTCCCTTCTCTCCCCTGCCACCTCTCCCGTGTTGTTCACCGGTGACTTATCCTCCCTCCCTCTGGATCAGTCCCTCACCGACCTGACTCTTCTAATTCTTCATGGTAGGCAGTCTTGCCTGCCCGCTACCAGCGCTGACTCTCCCCTGCCGGTTCGCGCTTCAAAATGGCCGCCGAGACTTCAGTAGAAGTCTTGTGAGGCTGCCTCTGGAAGTCTCGGCGCGCTTCAAAATGGCCGCCGAGACTTCAGTAGAAGTCTCGCGAGGCTGCCTCTGGAAGTCTCGGTGGCCATTTTTAAAGCGTGAACCGGCAGGGGAGAGTCAGCGCTGGTAGCGGGCAGGCAAGACTGCCTGCCCTGAAGAATTAGAAGAGTCAGGTCGGTGACAGTGAGGGATTGAGCAGGCGATCGATCGATCGGGCGGGCAGGAGGGAGGAGAGCTGACTTGCACTAGGAAACAACCGACTCGCAAGTCGGTACAAAATTTAACAACCGGCTCTTGCGAGCCAGTGCGAGCCAGCTCCAGCACACCACTGGGCCTAGCATCGCTGGAATTGTTCACCTGGTAGGGAAGAAATATCCCGTATTTCCTTACGTTCCATTCGTAATAGGTCAATCATTCTGGCTCGTAACTGTTGTATAGAAGGTCCCCTTGGAGAAAGCCAGATTGTCAAAATCACTTGTTGAGCCACAACAGTGGCTCTAGTCACAAAAGCTTTAAATCCCGGAGATATAGGGGGCTCCAGCCTTGGGCAACCAAACAAGAACGTAGAATCGTAATGCCATCCAGATTCCCAAAGCTGAGAAAACCCAAGCCAATATCACCTTCCAAAAGTTGATTATAAGAGGACACGACCAAAACATGTGTTCCAATGTGACTCCATGGGCTCCACATTTCAAACATGATCCCATAGGGGAGAAACCCATATGGAAAGCTCTCCTTGGGGTAATAGCAAGCAAGAGGCGCTTTACATTAAAAGTTGACTGTCGATGTCTCACGAATCCCACCTGCTCCAGATCTATCAAGCGGGGAAGAATTTTTGCCAACCATTCTGCTAGGATTTTAGAAAGTAATTTAAGGTCAACATTAACAAGCAATGTAGGGTGGTAGGAGTCTGCCAAATTTAGGGGCCTGCCTGGCAGAGCAGAATTGACATGTCCTGGGAAACAGCCATGATCTACCACCTCTTCATAATAAGCCAGAAGAGGTCCCACAGTTTGGGTATATTTATTTATTTATTTTCATAACTTGGTATACCGCTGTGGCCTAACAAAAGACATAAAACGGTTTACAAAATATAAAATCTATATAAAAGAACGATTAATGTAAAACAAAAATGTACAATAAAAACAGTAACCAATAAAACCAAGCATAATCTAGACACAAAGCCTCTGTATATGCTTTGCCTCGCTTTGAGTTCATTTGTCTTGATATCTTAGCTGTTATTATTCTTGTTTGTAAGATTAATAATTAACAAAATCAGACATAATTGTAGTATGATGGGTAATGTGAAATAGAATTGCTATAATGGCAAAATACAAGCAAATAAGATAAAATGTAAGTTCAGTGGGAGTTAGATCCTGTTCTCGTATTTAAACCTGGGGTGGTGCCAGTGGCTGAATGTGACGGCGAGAACAGTGGTGAGTGCAAAGGTGAAAGAGATGCTGGTGGGGGAGGGGCCAAAATAGATGAGGGGGACGCAAGGGGCACCACAACCTCTTAAGTCAGCATTATTTTTAGTAGTAGCTTAAGATGAGTCACGTTCATCTAGATAGTTCCGTGTCTCTGAAGGGCTTACAATCTAAGGGGGGAGGGGCAGTTGTATAACTGGGTGCCCAATGCAGTGAGGGAGCATCTGAGTACCCAGATTCCATTATAGAATATCAGTCTAAACCTACATTGTCATGCCTAAACACAAGTACACCCACTTATGCCAGGTCTGTGGCAAGTGTGAGTTGATGCCTCCTTGTGGGCATGCCTAAGTATAGCAAGCAGTACACACTACTTAAGTATATTATGGTTCAACAATTTTTTATTGATGATACAACCCAAAACAGACATATTCCATCAACAAAATACATGGCCAAATATCATGTAATAGAATCATCATAACACAACTTTGCTCAACTTGCACATCATCAATATTTTACCAACAAATCTTACCCTCCCTCCCTTCCCTCCCCCCCATCCCAATACACTCCTCGTCCCTGTAAATAGCAAGGCTGCTCCACTGGACTTAGAGCATATCACATTACACTTATGCAACTCGTATTCCTCAATAAATTAAACTCTCCTCTTCCCATAGACATCACTAAGTCCCCCTTCCGCACTATTAACGATTCCCCCAACTATAAAAGCTCCCACTCATAAAACCATCTATACCCCACCCTTCCCCCTCCCCAATAGTTTGTCATCAGCAACTTATAAACACTAAGGGACACAACATCAACCAACAAAGCAGACAAACACAAGAAGAAAGAAAAAAAAAGGGGGGGGGGGGAAGGACCCCCACCACAGGTCCCAGGCGTCTCTAGCCCACACGCCAATCCATTCTCCAATTGCCTACGATCGGATCTTGGTCCACCAATCAAATACAATGGAGCATCCCTACCCCACTCCCCCCTTCAGGCGGAGTTCAACAGTAAACTTGTAACCCTATGCGGAAGGGACTCAATATATGCTCCCCACACTGCCTGGAACTGCCTTAACCACTTCGGGGTATATTTAGCATATTTGCTCTCCAAGATCATCAGGGCATGCAGCTTATTCCTCCAAGCACAAAATGATGGGGCCTCCTCCCCTACCCAGCCCCCCAATATCATCTTCTTCCCCAAAACTCCAGCTTTCCGGTCCAGCAGAACATATGCTTTATTTTTCAGCTGGAATTGCTCGTATTTATCCAGCAACACTGTCATTGGGGACATAGGGATATCGCATCCCAATAGTACTTCTAAATAATCGAACACTGCTTTCCAAAAACTCTTGGTCATTCAAATTAATACAGAGGATTCCTGAGATTTCAGTTCAGGCCACTTTACAGGAGTGTCAATTTCGAATTGTGCATAGGGCGTACTTTACGCAAGAACGATTATTTAAAATAGGGGGGGGGGGGTGGAGTCTCCTGTGTGTCAGAAGTGTAAGCGAGATGTGAACTCTTTTTTTTCATTCACTGTGGGAATGCTATAAGACCAAGAGTACTTAAGTATATTATAAGTGGTACTTGATGGTAAGTCCTCCAGCATCAGCTTATCCGCTAGCACATTCTCCAGTAGCGACGCTTTCGTAGGGGTAAGTTTGGCATGTCCTTGGGAGAGTGCTGAGCACTCTCCCAACCTGCCTGTCTCCAGTAGTTTCCAGGCAGTAAAAGTCCTTCTTGTAGCTATCCCGTAAGGTTAAGGTGAAAGCATAGGCCCCGGAATAGGGGGAGCCACAGGTGACTTGACACTCCTGAAATTTTGCAGTCCTTCCTCTCTCCCCATGATGTCTACATCAGTGTGTGCTTAAGGCTTGCCGGCCAGCTTCTGTCCCCTCCAAAACAGGAAGTTCGGAGAGGTGGGAGCTGGCAGGCCTTAAGCAACATAGATTTTAGAGTTGCCACCCCAGAGAAGCATGGTAAGATAATAAATACCTCACGGACACAGCAGGGAAGAGGAGAAATGGTAATGACAGTGTGTGTGTGTGGGGGGGGGGGGTTAGAATGATGGACACCACATGCAGTGGGGGCAGGGAGAAGAGAAAGAGGGAGATGCTGAAGGGGGAGGGAAGGAGACAAAGACTGAAGAGGGAGGGGAGGGGAATGGAGAGATGCTGAAGACAAGTTTGAGAGGGAGGAAAGGAGAGAGATACTGGAAATCATGGGGGGGGGGGGGGGTGGAATGCTGCACACCACAGGCAGAGGTGTGAGGGAAGGGTACAAATATAGAGAGAGCAGGGGGAGGCCAGGAAAAGAGATATTCTGGAGATCACAGGAGGTAGAGAGGGAGGGAAGGGGAAAGATGCTGGAGACCATGGAATAGTGGAGCAGGAGCAAGAGAAGGAGGGAGATGCTGGGGACAGTGGGGGAGGGAGAGAGATGCTGGCTAAGATGGGGGAAAGGGAGTAGGGAAGGAGAGAAATTATTGACACCATGGGGGCAGGGGAGATTGAGAGGGAAGGATAGATATGTCGGATGCCTTAGGAAGGAAGTAGGATGGTATGGAAGGTTGGGTGAAAGGATCAAACAAGATATCAGTATTTTTCTTTCTATCAGTCCAACTCTACAATTGGCGCTTGTGCAAAAACTAAGCATGTACTGGCATCAACGGCTCAGGGAGCTGCTGCCAAATGCCAAAATGGGCAGCGATGTTCTTGGTGCCAATCAGGAAGAAGTCTTGCTGGGGAAGGGGCAGACAGCAGGGAAAGGAGCGGAGAGAGAGAGAATTTGGTGCCCACCCAATTTTTCTCTAGGCCCACCCAAAATCTGGTGTCTGGCTATGCCACTGACAACAGTGTTTAAATATCATAGGAATTGTTTTTATCAAAAAGTCTAATTCATATATCATGAAAAAGAAACTCCACAGTGCAACACAGTGCAAAATACTTTTTTTGTGAATTAATGACCTACATGGAGACCAGTAGCATCTCTTAGAATCACAATTAAGAGCCTTTTCTTGGAATAAAGGCTCTAAAAGAAAATTTTCTTCTGCATTAATAAATGCCACCTTCTTTCATCTCCCCAGGTGACAACTGGCGCCGGCGTCGGTTGAAGCCAGAAGCTGTTCCAACCATGTTTCTCTCTGGAAAACCTGCTGGCACAGCAAAGGCACAACGACCTGCAAAGAAGGAGGCTCGCACGTCTCGGAAGGCGAGTGTAATGGATGTAAATTTTAAAGATTGTTTTTCAGCTCTGTCTTGACCGACCAGTGCACTCGGGGACTGTATTGTTGATTAGAAGTAATTCTGTTTAAAAATGATTGTTTAAATTTGATTGTGTGAAAACAAGTTGGAATGTGGAAGATAAGATACTGCTCTAATTAATTTGGTATGTGAAGAGGAGTATGGCGCTTGCTTTCTGGCTCCAGCCTGGCCACCTGGAGTTGGCGAGCATGTGACCACGTTCCCACAGTATGGCTTGTTTACCTAGACAGAGAAGCCTTCTGTAATTTTCCTCAGCTCTGAACATGATTTCTGAGCCTAATAAAAAGGGGAGTTTCTTTCAGTGAAATCAGGAGCTCATCTGTGAGTAACGTACATACTGCGCAGAGGATCTGTTCCTGGTCTAAAAAGCTCCTGGCTTTCGCTGTAATGGGCCCCCCTAGCTGATGTTAAGAGCCTGGATGATGTAAGGACCAGTGATGATGTATGTATAGTGTAATGATTATTGCTTCTTTTCCTGGTCTAAGAACTCTTTTAGCATTGCTTAGATGTAGAGACCAGTGATGTAATGATTACATAGAGGCATATTTTCAAAGCACTTTGGGAGGCTAAGTTCCATAGGTTTCTATGGAACTTTGGGAGGCTAAGTGCTTTGAAAATATGCCTCATAGTAACATAGTAGATGACGGCAGAAAAAGACCTGAACGGTCCATCTAGTCTGCCCAACAAGATAAACTCATATGTGCTACTTTTTGTGTATACCCTACTTTGATTTGTACCTGTCCTCTTCAGGGCACAGACCGTATAAGTCTGCCCAGCAATATCCCCGCCTCCCAACCACCAGCCCCGCCTCCCACCACCGGCTCTGGCACAGACCATATAAGTCTGCCCAGCACTGTCCCCGCCTCCCAACCACCAGTCCTGCCTCCCACCACCGGCTCTGGCACAGACCATATAAGTCTGCTCAGCAGTATCCCTGCCTCCCACCTCCCAATACCTGTTTATAGATAGGTATTGTCTCCTTTCAGTTAGATGATTTAATCATTGTATATATCTTAACCTTTGTAGAATTTAGGTCCTCTAATAAAGGTTTCATTTATCTAATACGAATCCAAAAGAATCCACAGTAATTACTGAGTAGTCTGTGTCAGTGAGACAGGCTGTAAATTCATAGCAGTACAGCGAGTGAAAACATTAGATCAGCTCTAAGGCACTCTTCTCCACTCAAACCCTCCTAGGCTAGCACACACTGACATCTATACTTCACAATTTAGGAGCCTTTTACTAAGTTGTGGTAAAAAAATGGCCTTACTGTGTTCTAATGCAGGACTTTATCAAGCGGTAAGACTGAGCCCAAAGAGAGTGGGCCTGAAAATTCATCTGTTCCCCACCCTCCTTGCCCCGTCATGCTCCCAAACCAAAAGAAATACCTGAACTGGCAGGAATTCCCAAGCTCCACTAGCTGAAGACCTCCTCTCGGCTTAAGGAACACTTACTCTCTGTGTAGCTGCTGGCAGCGTCGCCGAGCTGCTGACACAGCTAGCCTGTATGCATGTGCGCAAACAGAGCGTGTGCGAGGGGTAGGGCAGCGGCGACTCTGAGCACTGCCACCAGCTGCATAAGGTGTAAGTGTTCCTTCTGCCGGAAGGAGGTCTTTGGCTGGTGGGGCTTGTGGATCCTCAACTCATGTCCTCTAGTTCTACTGCTTCCCTGTTTCTGAAAAAGATTTGTTTGTATATTAATATATTATAAGCAAGTTGTACGTATTCATTATAGAATAACACTTGTTGCCCATCGACACATATGCGTAAACGTATATTCACATTCATAAATGCTACTGTGGCCCTGTAAAAGAGATGGTCTCTGTGTCAAATCTGGATGAGCACTTGTTCGCAACACCATGTGGTTTTTTTTTTTTTTCAGGTTTCTGTGACCTTCAGTGATGTGGCTGCCTGTGTCTCAGAGGAAGAGTGGGAAATACTGGATGACTGGGAGAGGGATCTCTACCGGAATGTGATGAGGGAGATTCATATGGTCCTCATCTCCCTGGGTGAGGAGATTGATCTGTTCCAGGTCTTTAGCCCAGAGTACTAGTTGTCCTGTTAGCCCTGGAGAAAACTATTTGTGATATTATTTTACAGGACCAGACTGTCTTGCACTTCCCAGGGGATTTTTTTTGTGTGTGGGGGAAGGGGGGGGGGAGAACTTAGGATTTGTGGGTTTAGATTTAAGGATTTGGTTGATGGGAAGAGGTAGAGTTACCATATTGCTCCAGAAAAAGGAGGACATATTGAGCTAGTCTGGGTTTTACTTCCATTGCTTTCAATGGAAGCAAAACCCGGACTGGATCAATGTGTCCTCCTATTTCTGGAGCCATATGGTAACCCTAGGAAGAGGGGAGGAGGATACAATGGAGTTGGGCCTAAGAGCCAAGGCCTAGCCAGGTGCTCCATTTCCACGGAGGGATGAGGGGAGAGGAAGGTGGGGGGCATAAAAAAAAGAGGAGAAGGGACACTTGTCTTAATCGTGTTGGTTTCTTATTACTTTCACAGAGAAGGGATGGGGAGGGAAGTAACTAAAAGTTAAAAACTTTGTTATTGATGGTGATCAACTGTGTTGGAAACATTACTTGATTGTTGTTACTGTTTGGTCCTGTATGTTCAAATATCTTTATTGAATAGTGTACATACTTTGGAGTGTACAGTCTTCCAAGACTGTAGATGTAATTGTATTATAACATTTATAACCCGCGCTTTCCCACTTGTCAGTAGTCTCAATGCGGCTTACATAATTTAGCAAATTTACAAGATAAAGCAAAATGAATAAAACATCTAAACATAGTATATCCCATTGAGCTATGATCTGGGATGCTGTTGTGATTTCAGAAGCCCACATGTTACAACATCTTCAGGTTCTAGCTCTCTAGAGCTGCTGGTACTGGTGATACTTTAGGTGGGGGTTGAAGGAAGACCAGTAACCCACAGAAAGCTAACAGGTACACCATCACAGACAACTTTGGTCTTCCACGTGCAAGAATGCCACCATGATCCTGACAAAGAGATTTTCCCCTAGAGTGCTTTATTCAAGAAATACCAATTCCAGACTGAACATGGTGAAGGTATTTTATGGTTTCAGGTACAAGTTTTTTTGCATCTGGCTGTTTACTAAACCCTTGATTTAATAAACAAGACTGGACTGAAATAAAGCTTGGGGAATGGCTATCTCTTTGCTTCTGAACATGAGCAACATGGAAGGAACGTCTTCTTTAGATCTGGATTGCCCGCTGTCTGAGACAGGATGCTGGGCTCAATGGACCACTGGTCTGACTCAGTGTTGCAGTTTTATGTTGATACTGTCATGTTACCTCTTTTCTAACAGGATTATTTTCTCAGTTTACACTGTGGAAATGAAGTTGTTGGGCTTCAATTTGAGCGGAGTCAGCTGAAGTTTAGGGACTTTCTAACCATTGGGCACATTGAGCAGCAGAGCGAGCTACCCAGTGGGATCTTCATTGTTAAGAGCGGCTTAAACATACTGGTCTGGTTTAAATATGATGGGCTGTGCCTGGTAGCAGGGATTGGTGAGGGGGTTGATCTGGATGACCACCTAGGTTCCTTCCAGCGTCTGATTGCCAATTTTATTTACATAAGAATATAAGCATTACTATATTGCTTCCAGTATCTCAGTATCCTGCTTCCAACAGTGGCAGTGTAGAATCCATAAAATCACAACCAAATTCAAGAGATATGTATGGAGACCAGTAACAAGACTTGTGTGGATAACTTTGGGAGTAACCTCCACAGATCATTGCTTTTGACATTTCCTGCCTGCAGACCAGTTAAATATTGGACAGGAGAAGGCATGCTGAAGACATAGGAACTGCCATACTGGGGCAAACCTGAGGTCTGTCAAACCCAGTATCCTACTGCCCACTATGGCCAATCCAGGTCTAGTTAATTCAGATAGTATAGTTCCATAATGTCCCTCTAGATCGGCCCAGACTGATAGGTTATGCACTCTTGCCAGCTGGTGGAGGATTTTAAGCCTCTGCAGTCCGGGTAGTAGGCCTAGTAGGCCTAGGGAGGGGGTTACCGTTAAACTTAACTGGAGATACATTATCCGGGACACATTTAACTAGCTACGTTTGTGTATGATTTGACAGTAATGACGCTCATTTTCGAAGCAGATGGATGCCTCAAAATGGCTAAAAAAACATCCATCTACTGGAAATGTCCAAATCGTGATTTTCAAAAGGCAGAATTTTGACATTTGACACTGCGGTTCATCCAAATAGCAAGGGGGGGGTGTTGGAGGAGTGTTTTGTGCGGGACTATATTGTCTTTCAGCCATAACAGAATGGGAAAAAATGTTCAGTTCTAAAAACAAGGCAATTTTTATCTAGACCTGTTTTGATCATGTCCAAGGTCTAAAAAGTTGCCCTGATTGAGCAGCTGACCACTTCTGGGATGAAGGCATGACTTCTCCTTAATCTCCCAGTGGTTACTAACCCTCTCCCAACCCCCTAAGAAGTGAAAGTAACAGTGGATACCGGGCTCAATGACAGCTTCAGGTATTGTGGCAATTCCTAACAGAGCAACAAGCAAGTACTGTATAAGGAGTAGCCTAGTGATCAATGCAGTGGACTTGGAACATGACCCAGGTGTAACTCCCACGTTAACTCTTTTATTTCTGTACAAATATGTGAGCCCTCCTGGAACATAAAAATACCTACTGTATCTGCAAGTGTGATGGGTATTGTAGTGGTGTACCTTTAGATACAGTAGGTTTTTATGTTTAAACTGTTTTATTGATGTCACAGTCAACAACATATATTGATCAATAAACATATACTTAATACAAATCTCTGTCTTCTTTAACATAACCTTTAACTTAAGTGTCATCAAACGTTTCTGTACATGCCCTTCCCTTCCCCCACCCCCTTTCCCCCCTATACCCTTACCAGAATTCTCATATCAACATAATTCAGTAAACATATGAATCCTTTGTTTTAACTTTCCTTTCCTCCCCCTCCCGTGAGTGTGTTCACCAATAGACTACGAGCTCTGCCTGATAAAGCCTGCACATACGGTTCCCAAATTTCCCAGAAACGTAGTTTACTTCTAGGGCTACTGTTCATAGCACGCGCTTCCATCCGCACCAGGGAGTGAAGCGAGCTCCTCCATTGCCAGAAAGATGGGCTTATTTCTTGTGTCCAATATTGTAAAATACATTGTTTCCCTACAATAAGTGCCTTATATACAAATAGGCTTTTTTTGTACAGTAGGTTTTTAATCTGTTCCTGGAGGGTTGTCAATAACATATAATGGAATTAAGGTGGGATTAGTACCTGAGTCCAGTTGCTTAACATCCACTGCACTGACCACAAGGCTGCCCCTCTGCCAGCGGCCTGCTCCAGAGCACTTTCTCTGATCTGTTCTGCCCCTGCAGAAACAGGAAGTTGAGTCAGAGGGGGTGGGATGGATCAGAGAGAGTGCAGGCAGCCTAGGAGATAAGATCTGTTTGAAGGTACATGGCAGGGGCGGGGAAGGGGATTGTGTTGCTGACGATGTTGGGTGATGAGGGACTTTTTTTTTTAAGCACTAAGGGTGTTACCCATAGGTAAGATGACCCCGTTTTTTTGGGGTGGGGGGGCAGGGGGTTTGAGGCATTTTTTGGCTCAAATTTCTCGACTTAGAGTCGAGTATATACTGATGGCCATGCACTAATATTGCCATTAGCATGCAGTTATTAAAAACAATTACCATGTGACCACTTACTGCCACCCTGTTAATGTGCCATAATCTAGCTGCCCTAAATGATTAGCGCATGAATGCCCACTCTCCGCTCCCTGACATGCTCCCTCAAAAAAAAATTTTTTTTTTAAATATTTTTAGTATGTGGTTAGCATGTGCTAATTTGGCACCTGAGCGTATCCCAAGGTAGGCTATTTAAGCTGCATTAGGCACATGTTAGCGCCCTTATGTGTTGTAAAGTGTCAAGTATTTTGTCTCCCCAAAACTAGGCTACACCATTGTGAACCCTAATGTCCTACTGCGGATTAAACCAGGGGAAGCGCTGAATTTCAGGGATCCTGTGGACTTTGAGGGCACAGTCGGCATGCGCAGCCCAGGGCAAGGTGAGTGCGTTCTGTGGTGCTGGCTAATGAGTGCAAATCATAGGAGACAACTTCAAAAAAAACTTTCACAGACTTTGACGTGATCAGTTACCCCACTGATAGCATAGCAGAATTCCAAACTTCCCTTCTTATGAGCATATTTTTAATGGGCTCATAATTTGAGGAGTCTCGGGGTGGCAGCTTGGTATTAATGGTAAGTTCCTCACTCCGCTTGGTTCTGTGCCTCACTATCGATCTTGCAGAACGACATTTCCGTCTGATAGAAGCTGACTGAATTCCAGTTTTGGCTTCAGTACCAAAACTGGCCTGAAATCTGGGTTCAGTCCTCTCTCTCTCCCCCCCCCCCCCCCAATACCTTCAGAGCTGGTCCCCCTGGGCCGCGCCAGCCACCCTGACCACAACCCCTCTGCCCTTCCACCAGCCAAAGACCCTCCTTGGGCCTATCTTTAAATACCCTGGTGGTCTAGTGGCCTCCTCCAGGCAGAAGGATCCCCAGTCACTCCTGCTGCTGCTGGTTCCTCAGTCAAAATGGCTGCAGAGACTTCCCAAAGCAGTCTTGTGCGACTACTGTGGGAGGTCCTGGAAGCCATTTTGAGATTACCAGTCTGTGTTAGAGGCAGGTATCACTGTGTTGCTCAAGCCTGGCAAGGATGCTAAGATGTGCAGTTCTTAGAGATTGATTTCTCTTCTTAATCTGGAGTAGAGAGGTGTGGTAGCCGTGTTAGTCCACATTTAAAGGTAATCAATAGAAATAAAACATGGAAAAGAAAATAAGATGATACCTTTTTTATTGGACATAACTTAATACATTTCTTGGTTAGCTTTCGAAGGTTGCCCTTCTTCGTCAGATCGGAAATAAGCAAATGTTGGTAGATGACAGTATAAAAAAGGTATCATCTTATTTTCTTTTCCATGTTTTATTTTGTTTTATTTCTATTGATTATCTTCTTAATCTGGATGTTTTTTTAAAGTACAATTTAAACTTTTACGTTTTCTCACATAAGAAAGAGAAAACGAGAAACAAAATAATGCTCTCCAAAGAAACAATTATTCATCAACAAACTAATCTTAATATAGCCCTCATCAAGAAAGAAAAGGAGCAAATTCAGATATATGGAATACAATCATTAGAAAATCCTAATAATAAAGCTTTACAAATCAATGAGACTGGACTTGTCTGTAGAACCATACACCCCAATCAATCTATCCAGCGGGAAGTGGCAAGATGCTGCCATTCTGCGACTCTTCCTCAGTTACCCTAGATGAAGACTTCTATGTGGGACGCTACTACTTGAGCAAATTGACGGCCCAGAGGTACGGCAGAACAACATTTGATAGACTATGGGCCCCTTTCCTGGGGTGGCATCAGAGCTTATGGACTTAATTGAACTATCTCTGATAGATATACCCATGATATTGTTTTTGGCAACGCATTCAATGATCAAATCTGGACTGTTTCAATTGTCTATTTATTTATTGCATTTGTATCCCACATTTTCCCACCTATTTGCGGGTTCAGTGTGGCTTACAATACATTGTGATTGATGGAAGTACAATTTGTTACAATACGATTATGGGTTACATTGTGAGGGTTTAGGGTAGACAGTCAGTTCATAATATCATTTGGAGATATAGCAATAGAATGTAGCAATGGGGAATGATAGGACGATAGAACAATAACCAGAGAACGTTAGGGTGTCACAGTTTTATCTGTGGGTAAATTATTAAGTGTGGTGAAAGTATGGGAAGAGAAATTTAGGAGAAGTGTATTGGTGCATTTCTATTGATGTGTATGGACTTCATGTGTTTTGAGCCTTGCCGTAGATTTTCTCAAAGAGATGAGTTTTCAATAGTTTGCGGAAGTTGGTTAGTTCGTAGATCGTTTATGGGCTTGTTCTAGAGGGGTATACAGTTATGGTTGGGTTGAACAAAGGGGAAAAGAATGGGATTTGATATACTGCCTTTCTGTGGTTACAATCAAAGCAGTTTGCATATTACATACAGGTACTTATTTTGTACCTGGGGCAGTGGAGGGTTAAGTTACTTGCCCAAAGGAGCTACAATGGGAATTGAACCCAGTTCCCTTAGGCCACTGAACTACAACCATTAGGCTACTCTTCCTATTGTTACAGCTTTGTTGTATTGCATTTCTTTGAGCTATGCTAGTTTGAAAACTCAGAGAAATAAAGTATATAAACAAAGAGAGGATGAGATCTGTGAACTAAGGACTCTCAGATCCCGGCTGTCATTTCACAGCAGGGCAGTGATTCTCAACCAGTGTGACACCAACAGCTGGGAGGTGTGTCACCAAAACTTGACAGCATGCTTATGCATTTCTTAACATCACTATGTGCTGTAGGTTGGGGAGACATGAGAACCAGGAAGTCGGGTACTTGAAATCTCCATAACTGGTCCTACATCTGGCAGCCTGAAGTGAAAAGGTTGCAGCTTGCTTCTCTCTTCCACCCTGGCAGTCACCATCATTGCATCTGTATTTCACTTACATCATTGTTAGCAACAATTCAATGATATATAGGGTTTTTTCCCTTTGTTCAGCTGAAAACTTATCATTTAACCCGTGCTAAATCTGTTAGCGCACCTTAGTAAAAGGACCCCATAAGGTTTTGCTAATTGCACAATGGACAATTATTATGTTTCACTGAAATTTTTGAGTTTTGTATTTTACAAGGTATATGACAATAGCAATAAGGTGTAGTAATGTGTTGTTATTGTCCTTTCAATACATTTCTGCACGCTTACTGAGAATTTGACTTAAAGAGGTACACAGTAACTCATGTTATGAGATAAAATGTGTGTGTTTCCTTTTATTTCCTGTTCACTGTGTACAGACATTCCTCTACTGCAGTGGTTCTCAGTCTTTCTTCTGTTGTGACATACCTGACAGACAGTATTCACATGTATGACACACTAAACACTAGATAATGGGTGTCTTACCATTTAGCGCATGCTAATCATTAACACATCTTAGTAAAAGGATCCTATGGGAGCTTTTTCAGTTAGTAATAAATACTGAACTACTTCTGCAAAGTAAATGATGAGGTTAATTTCAGTCACAGAATTTGTTCAAAATGTCCTCCCCAAGCAGACATACAACAGCGAAGACGTGAACACCACCATCTTACTGCATTGATCAAATTCTTCCTATACAGTTACTACTTTCCGATGTTCAGTTGTACCAACTCCCCCAGTGTCCGATTCTTTGTTGGAAATTCAGCAGTAAGTTGTCTTGCACTGTAATATTTAGTTTGTCTGAAAACCTGATAAATCTTCAGTAAACACCATTTTCACAGTTAGTGTGAACAACGACATCACACCGATTTCACTTTTAAACGGTAGAATAAGTAAGCAGTAAGTTCTGGAAGTCAATTATGCAAAGTATTGTTTGCTGTGTATTTTGGTACGAATTACTCAAATTAGCTTAAATTATACAATTAATCAGCATAGTTAGATAACAAAATCTAGGGGTTCCCTTTTTTTTTTCCAATCAACTTGTAGATTGCAGTCCCTGGGGGCATCTCTGGGAGTTGATGTGTTTCTCTCGCTATTTCTTCCCTTCAGGCTATCAAACTGTGCACCCTCATATTCTGCTAAAAATCCAGGACGTGCAAGCGATGGAGGAGCCTCGTCGCAGGAATCATCAGGGCATGGAGGAACAAGCAAGCATAACTCCACCCCTCCTTTGTGAGACCAGCACCTATATAAATCCAAGTACGGGCCATCTAGGTAGAATAAACTTCTTAAATCTTCTTCAAGATTTACAACAAATTTCATCATAGCAGATGAAACGGCTTAGCTCTTACTATGAGGGAAACCAAGGAGACAACTGGGTCTCCCTTCCCTGGGTTTCTGAACCTTCCCCCATACTAGATCCCCTTGATGGAAAAGTGGAAAATAAAAGAAGGAAATAGTTTCTACAATTTTCTCTACTTTTTGGGATCCTGCCAGGTACTAATGAGCTGGCTTGGCCACTGTTGGAAATGGGATACTGGGCTTATGGACTTTTGGTCAGACCCAGTATGGTGATTCTTATCTTGAGAACAGGGTTAGGTGGGTGATCCCCAAGGCCTGGCCTGTTCATGATGGGCTTGGAACCAAGACCTAGGTTCTAATCCCATTTCTCCCACTGATGCACCTCATGATCCTGGGCAAGCCAGTTTTGCTTTCTGCAGCCTCAGAGGGTAATTCTGTAAAGAGTGCTTAGGTGAAGGTGTCCCAGTGCAGTGTGGGGAACGCCTAGTTTATAACAGGCATCTGGGCGCCCAGATTCCATTATAAAATGCTAGCATAAACCTGCATCCCTTATCATCCAGCCAGACCAGTCCACATCAGTATTTCTCTGTCTTCAGCAGATGGTGCAGGTTGGACTGGTGCAGTTGCTTTCTTTATTTTTGTTGCAGCCTGACTCCTACAGACCCAAGGCATGGCTGCTGTTCTGGTGGCTGTGTCCTAGGGGCCAGCTACTTGCTGGGGTTGGCTTATGGGCCACTTCCTTGTGGAGTTTGGGCTTTAGCCCCTTCGGCTGGTGCATTCTGGCTGGCATAAGTTCCCTGCCAGGTAGGGTCATTCCTGCCCCCCCCCCCCCCCCATAGCCTGTCACCAAATCCAAAAACAAAATAAATTAAAACAAAAGACGGGTCAGTTTTTGGCTATGTAGCATAAGTAAATAATTATTTAAAAAAAAGACACAAGACTGAATCTCAGAAATGGTTTCACATTCACAAGTCAGTGAAACTGCTTCTGCCGGAGAGGAGAAAGGTGTGGTGGTGTGCCTGGTGTTGTCGAGGGGGACTCTCTTCAACTCTGCACTGGTAAACCTAAATGTAGACACACCTACTTACAGCAGGGTCTATGGCAGTTGGAAATGGGTGTGCCTTGGTGCAGCAAGTAGTGTGTGTAACATAGTAATGTAGTACATGTCGGCAGATAAAGACCCGCATGATTCATTCAGTCTGCACAACAAGGTGGCCAGGGTTGAATTTGGCACTTTGCACAGATTCCACTTCTTTATGATTAAATATTGATATACTTAATCTCTTTCACTCCCTGCCAATCTTGGGGCACAGACTGTAGAACTCTGCCTGGCACCGGTCTTACTTCCTAACTATTGGAGTTGCCGACGAAGCCTACTCCAGCCTCAATTCTGATCTGTTTTTGCCATTTACGGGACCCAGACCTTAGAAGTCTGCCCAGCACTGGTTTTACTTCCCAACCTCTGAAGCTGCCATCAAAGCTCACTCCAGCTATAAGATCATTTAAGTTTTGATTTCATTGGATTCCATCCTTTTTCTATATTGAGTTCCTCTGTGTTTATCATTCATGAATTCCGTCATCGTTTTTGTCTTCATGATCTCCCGCTGGAGGGCATTCCAGGCACCCACTACCCTTTCTTTGAAAAAGTGTTTCCTTTTTTTTTTAAAATTTTTCTTTATTGAGTTTTAATTTTTTACAACTTTGATCAGATATACCAACATTTCAAAACCAATATTCCACAAATATATTTCAGATAGACAAAATAACCATTGTCCACTAAAGATAATATCTTTATATTGGATTATAGTCCACAATATAGAGGAAGGAAGCAAAATTATAAATACCATTGGGAGATGGCTTATATATAAGAAAAATCAAGCAAGAATAATCGAGTAGGGATTAACCCCTATTTTACAAAATGAACCTCTTATCCTATGACTGTTCTTCAATACTCTGCGCATTAAGAAATTCTCGCAACTGTTCAGGCTCATAGAAAATATATTTATTTTCTTTAAAGAAAAGCAAACATTTGCATGGAAATCTCAACTGAAAAATTGCTTTTTTCTCCATGGATTCTTTCTTCATTTCCAAGAATTTTTTCCTTCTAATTTGCGACCATCTAGATATGTCCGGAAATATAGATATTTTTCCACCTTTAAACTCTGGCTGTATTTTTTTAAAGTATAATTTCAACACAGTTTCTTTGTCCTGCAAAAACACAAATGATACAACCAGAGTTGATTGAGTCTCAATATTTTCCAATGATTTTTCCAATAAATCTGTAACATTCATTATATCTTCTCCTTCACCTTGTTGTTCCACATTTCTTTGTTGTTGCTTCATTTTCTGTCTCAAGTAATATATACTCTGTAATGGAGGCAGGACTTGTTCTGAATAATTATATATTTCAGTTAAGAATTTCGCAAACATATATCTAGGTGTCATATATCGGGACTGAGAAAGATTTAATAATCGAAGGTTTAAATTCTTGGATACGTTTTCTAAATTCTCAATCTTTCGGTGTAAAACCAACAGGTCACCAGCAATATGAGCTTGTTGTTTAGAAATTTTTGCCACTTCTATTTCAATTGCTGTTTGTTTAGATGAAATTCCTTCGATTTTCTCTTTCAAAGTCTTAATCTGAGATGCATTATTTAAAGAAACCGTAATAAAGGATGTACACACCTTATGCAGAGATTCGAGAGCAGTCCAAATTGAGCTTAGCGAAATTTCAGCTGGCCTCTCCAGTGGCTGAATTGCCAAAGCGCACAAGGAAGCTTCTTCTCTCAAATCCACATTTAAATTCAGTTCAGCCGCTGTTTCGTCTGATGTTGTGCCTGAACTATGCAGCTCTGTCCCCTCACTCTGCATGCTGTTCCCAATACCCGCTTCCAACGACGGGGTGCGCCGCCCCTTCGAGGCTATTGTTTCCACAAGCCCCGGAACTGCCTTCCCGTCTGGTTGCGGCGGTGGAGGAGTTTGAGGTCCTAGGGGGCTAAGCGATAACTCGCTCTCCAAGCTGGGGCTCTTCCCTGCCCCAGCAGTGGGTTCGTCCTGTATCGGGGTAGAAATAAAAAAGGAAGAGATGGATGTTTGCCCAGGTAAGGAAGGAGTGGGTTTCGGGAGGGGAGGTCCCTTCGACTTGCCTTTCCTTTTCGGCATTTTTGCAGGAATTAGTACTAAGGCAAAATGTAATGGGAGTGTCCTTCTCTTCCAACCTACTCGGCGGCCATCTTGCTCCCCCCCTGAAAAAGTGTTTCCTGACATTGCTCCTAAGTCCCCCTCTCTGCAACCACAATTCTTGACCTCTAGTTTTACCACTTCCCCTCTCTGAAAAAGATTAGTTTGCACATTAATATCTTTTAGTGTTCTACAAATTGCATGCATAAGTGGGAGATACGCCCCCCTTGCTTTCTCATGCTAGAACACTCGGTATACACCCTTAGGATGTTTCCGTGCCTTGCTAACAATATAACTTCTCTATGGAACATACTGCAGGGCACCTTGTCATAGTGTGGGTGTTGCCTCTTCCTGATTTTCTTGCCAGGTTATGAGATTTCTAACGAGGATGTCTCGAATGCTGATGAGGAGCCGGGGACTACGGCTGGCGGGATCTATGCTGCACTGCCTGTCAGTAAGTACCTTGAGGGACAAAGGAGGAGAGTTGGGTCACCCGGAGGGGGGGGGGGGGGGGGGGGGGGGGGGGAAGGAGAGGGACATGATATGCAGCCAGGTTGGTAATAAAGGGGTCTTGCCAGCTTGTCACTCAAACCACTTTAGATTCCATAAAATGGTACATATACAAATATTCTGCAATTACTGTGATGTTTAATATGGATAACAAAATCTAAGGTACCAGGCAATCTCTAGGAATTATAACATCTCTCTATATAAAAGGCAACACCAACGTTCTATGAAACCTCCAGCCGGAAGTGTGAAGGGGGCGAGATATCTGGTTTCCCTATGAGTGTCTGCCCCGCCCTCTCTGTAACACAGTCAGTGAAGGAAAACAGCAGAGCACGAAATCAAATTGCTGGCTCTGTAACAGTGAAGGACTCGGAGGGGGGAGGGGAGAGAGGCCAGAGGGCAGGGACACACACACTCCCACATGCACACAGAAGAAAACATTGCTAGCCCCCGTTTCATTTGCATCAGAAATGGGGCTTTTTTACTAGTTTTATATAAAAACATACTAATTATCAGGGCCGTGCCAACCCGGTAAGCGAGGTAAGCATGGCAGGAGGGCGCCGACCTCTGGAGGGCGCCGCTGCGCCATGCTTACCGCCGCCACCTACCTCAGCTCCTGGACCCCGACAGCAGCGCTGGAGCCCGCCCACCCAACATCCCCTCGCATATCCTCCCCCGGGCAGTGGCGTAACTAAAAACGGATTTTAAAAAAAATGCAGGCAGGCACATTTTTTTAAATTTGTGCTTCCTCCCCTCCCTTTCCTCCCACCTACCGTTCCGCAACACGCCTCCCGAGACCCAGCCCCTTCCCAAGCCTACCACCAACCACGTTCCGTTCTCCCTCTCATCCTCCCACCCCCGGGCCCCGACTGTCAAGTTTTCTCTTACTTTGTTGCAGCAATAAGAAGCTGATTTGAGCCCAGCCGGCGTCGGATCCTTCCCTCTGCTTTCGTCATTCACGAGTCCCACCCTCGCGCAAACAGGAAGTGTGTGAGCGAGAGCAGGACTCGGAGGAGCGAGGGAAGGATGTGGGCAGTGTGCTTTCGTCTTTGTTAAGGTAAGGTTTGACGGTCCGTGGAGGGAGGAGTGACAAAAGGGGCGCTGGACACGGGGAGAGATAGGAGGGGGGAACAAAATGGCGCTGGACTTGGGGGAGAGAAAAAGGGGAAAACAAAGCGTTGGAGAGAGAGGGGGGAAACATCGGTGCTCGGGGGGGGGGGGGGGGGGGGGGGTTGGAGAGAGGGAAAACAGCGGTGCTGGACTGGGGGGGGGGGGGAGGCTATCTAGATTTAACCCACAATGATAGTAAATGCTATTGAAAACAATAGCAAAAAGATTAGAAATAAGGGACCCCCGATGTGTGGGTCCATCTGTAAGAAGGGAAGAGGAGATGTTAGACTATGGGGGAGGGAAGGGCAGGACTGTTCCCAACTATGAGTAGGTAGGAGAGCTGATGCTGAGCTATGGGGGAAGGGAAGGACAGGACTGATGTTCAGTTACAAGGAAGGATGGGGAAAGGGGTAGGCAAGGGCAGGGCAGATGTTGGGGCATGAAGGGTAGGGAAGGGCAGAGCTGCAGAGATGCCAAGCTATTCAGTTCCAGGCTGGAGATTTTGGGGCAATCCTGGTTTTGAACTTATATCCCAAAACAGTGTGGGATTTGTAGTGCCCATTGAGTGCTTCGAGTCCCATAATGCAACAGCATAGAATGGGCAGAAATGCAGGACTGTCCCAAAATTTCCAGCCTGGAACTGGGTAACTGGAACTGTAAAGAGGCCCGGAGGGAGAGAAGAGAACGTGGCTGGAAACGGTAGGAGGAGTGAGAGAGGGAGAGAAAGAGGGGACATGGAAAAGAGCAGGGGAGAGCCAGGGACATGGAAAAGAGCAGGGGAGAGCTAGAGAGAAGATGCTGGATGGAAGGGGGTACAGAGAGAGAGAGAGATGAGTGGAAAGAGGGGACATGGGTAGGAGAGAGAGAAGCTGCTGGGGAGAAACTGGGGGAGACCCTAGCTGTCAGACTGAGAAAGGCTGGATGAAAGGAGGGAGAAAGGAAAAATGCTGGAAGGAGGGGTCAGAATGAGGGAAGACGCTGGTAGGGAGGGAAAGAGGAAAGACACTGGAAGGATGGGGAGAGAGAGGACATGCTGAATGGAAAAGGGTCGAGAAAGAGAACTGTCTAGAAGGAAGGGGAGATAGAGGGAGACAATGGACGGAAGGATTGGGAGAGGGTAATGGGTGGAAGGATGCAGAGAGAAAGAGGGATGACACTGGCTGGAAGGGTAGGAGAGAAAGAGGGAAGGTGCTGGACATGGGTGGATGGAGGGGAAGGCAGGTGGGAGAGGAGGGCTGCTGGACATGGATGGAGGGGAGGGAAGACAGGAAGGAGATGCACATGGATGAAGGGGAGAAATTCTGAACATGGATGGAGGGGAAGGAAGACAGAGGAAGGCAATGCAGATGGATGGAGGGGAAGGGAGAGAGAAGGAAGCAGATGAGATGAGGGAAAAGGGAGAAAACCTGCACATGGATGGAGAAAATAGGCAGAAGCTGGATCCACTGGACAATCAAGTCTGCAGAGGACCCAGCTTTTACTTACCAATGTAAGGCAAGAAAGGAGGAAAGTAAAGAAATAAATGGAAAGGAAGACCTGGAAATGGAATTAAGAGGACAGATAGCAGCAGAATCAGGTACTGGGCCAGCATGATCAGAAAAACAAAGTCACCAGACAACAAAGGTAGAAAAAATCATTTTATTTTCATTATAGTGTTTGGAATATGTGCACTTTGATAATCAGGTTCTTAACGTTAAAAGTTTATATTTATTTATGGCATTTTATACTAGACCGGGGGGGGGGGGGGGGGGGGGGGGCAACTGAAAGTCTGCAGGGGGGCACCAGAGACCCTAGGCACGGCCCTGCTAATTATTATAAAAAAAGTGATTTCAAAACTTTTCACAACAGAGCACAGTTATTAAGAACTCTAATCTGAATCGGTAGAGAATTCCAAATTTGAACTGATACAGTTGCAAAACCTGAAGAAACTGTCCTTTTAAAACAAAGACCTTTTGGATCAGGAAATTGTAATTAAAAAGGATTATGTGATATGCCCCACCTAGCTGTTCGTGGTAAACCTACTAGGTTTAACATGTATTGAGGAGCTCTATCATGGATTATATTAAATATCATCATATAGAGTTTAAACTGTATTGGAGTATCTATAAGTAACCAATGCAGCTTAATAAGCAAGGGCGTAACTGTCAGTTTTATGGGCAGAAAATATGAAAAGAGATGCCATATTTTGAATGGTCAGCAACTTCTTTAACAAAAACTTTGGACATCCTAAATACATTGGGCTCGATATTCTGTGCGAGTTAAACCAGCTTGGAATGGCCACCTACCAGTTAACTTGTGTCTTTGCAGATAACTGGTCAGTGTCATTTAACTGGTTATTGCCTCAGAAAATGCCCAGTTAGTGTTGAAAATAAAGCCAGCGATGTTGGGGGTGTTCTGGGGGCATGATTTGTTAAGTCCTGATATTCGGAACGCAATTGGTCACACTTAGCTGCCAAGTAAGACCTATCTTTCCCGCTAAGGCTGGTTAAGCCTGAATGTCGACTTAACCGGTCATGCACTAGCCAGCATTGAAAAACCTGGATATTCAATGCTGGTCGCCGGAAACGACCCAGCATTGAATATTCGGGATCCAGGTTGAACGCTGGCAGCAGGCAGTCAAACCGCTGCCTGCCACTGGTTGAATATTGGGGGGGGGGGGGGGGGGGAAATTATGTTGCAGTAATCTGAGACAATAAAAGGCTCTGTACTGTCATCCTAAAAGACAATTCAAAATAGCCTCTCATTTTTCTTAACTTTTTTAATAATAGAAATGATTTATCAGTGTATTTACCTGTAAATCTGTGGAAATCATAATTGGTAAAACAAACCCCCCTAATATTTTTAGACTGGACTCAAATTTAAAATCAGGATTTCTCAGTTTTAAAATAATGTCATTGGTTTGACCTATCAACAAAAATGTTATCTTTATTCCAGGGGCCTAGCCAGACAGTCAATTTTGGGTGGGCCTGAGCCCAAAATGGATTGGCACAGAATTCAGCTCATCCTCCCCCCCCCCCCCCCCCCCCCCCCACACACACACTGTGCTCGCCACATTCTGCCTCTCTCCCTACCCTCAAATGCAAAATATTAAATACCTGAGCTGGTGGGGATCCGTAAACTGCACCAGCTGATGATTTCCTCCTTGGGTAGCCGGTGCTCTTCCAACGCCACTGACAGTAGTCCGTACATGCTCAGTGCTTCCGCCTGGTGAAAACTGAGCATGTGCAGAGGGGCCGGTGTGTGGTGCCAGCTCCCGTTGGGAAAGGCATTGGCTGCCTGAGGAGGAGGAGGAAATCTTTAGCTGGTGGGGTTTGGGAATTCCCACCAACCACAGCAAGAGAGCTACAATTTTGGGTGGGCCACAGCCCACCCAGGCCCACCTGTAGCTACACCACTGCTTTATTCAGTTTCAAATAATGACTTTGAATCCAATTCTCCAAAAGGTGAAAGCAATCAGCCATCTTATTAGATGTAATGAGAAGCCCTCACCCCTTTTCTTTTTCTCCTGCAACTTTGGGGGGGGGGGGGCAGGAGTGAGCATTTCTAGTTTATTCAGATTGATTCTTTAAGAATCAATTTGCTGTCTGGGGAGGGGCAGTGGTGGGTGTTTCTAACAGGCCTAATCTTGCCACAGAGGGAGAAGTGAGGGGTGTGTTTCATGCCCATGGAGCTCGCAGTCGAGGGCAGCTTGTGGGAGGAGGTTGAGCTGCAACAAGCCGTGTATAGGAGGGGTTTGGAAGGGAATTATGGAGGTGGAGAAGAAACAGGCAGAAATTGGGAAGGGTTGAGTGGGTGGAAGTACAGAAGATGGGAAGTAGGGTGTAAAAGATTGAGAGGCCCAAGGGTGGGGAGGCAACGCTCCTCACTTTCTCTTCATGTTGGCCCCCTGCTTTAAATATGACCATCCTGCCTCCAGTATAGAGTTGTCTTTAACAGGGCAATGGCTGAATTTAGCATTTTCCCTTCAGTTTTGTGTTTGCAGGCTTGTAGTTTGACAAGCTGACTCAAAGAGGATAACATGGTACCCTGCCCCCACGCTGGGTACACCTGGTGGCTGTCTTGTTGGAAACAGTTCTGGTTATTAATATTCAGTGTCCTGGCTCTGTTCTTACTCAAGGTCCATTTTCCCTCTTGATCAAAAAACCTCTAAGATCTCCCTATCTCTGCCTTAGACCAAGTGATTGTGGCCCCCACCATTAAACAGGAGACAGAGGCGGAAGAGTCGACATACACGAGGGGGTGCGGAAGCCAGAAGCATTCCAATACAGGTGAAGGGATGAAAACTCTTTCAGTTTTGGGAAGTGCTCCTTCAAAGCTCCTCCTTGGTTTGGAAATCATACTCTTGGTCTTGTCTGTGGTTTGAAATCTACTACTACTACTTTTCATTTCTGTAGCACTACTATATGTACACAGCACTGTACACTTGAACGTGAAGAGACAGTCCCTGCTTGACAGAGCTTACAATCTAATCAGGACAGACAAACAGGACAAATAAGGGAAATACTTAAGGTGGGAATGAAAAACAGACATGGGTACTGAACAAGTGAATAGGGGTTAGGAGTTAAAAGCAGCTTCAAAAAGGTGGGCTTTTAGCCTATATTTGAAGACGGCCAGAGATGAAGCTTGACATACTGACTCAGGAAGTCTATTCTTGCCATTTGGTGCAGCAAGATAAAAGGAACGGAGTTTGAAGTTAGTGGAGGAGAAGGGTACAGATAAGAGAGATTTACGCAATAAACGGAGAGCAGGAGAAGGAACAAGAGAGTATAGAGAAGACTAGGAGAAATATAATGACAGCAACGAAGACGAGATGTACTCAGACAGAATGGAGATGGTTGAATGAAAGGAAGGAAATGTTGAAGGTTGAGAGCTGAGAAGAAGGGAGAAGACAAAATGGATGGTGATATGATGAAAGCAGAAGGTGGGTAATGTGTTCCTGAGGTATACAGTGGTTTTAGAGGGAGAAAGAGATTGGGAAGGGATATTATTAAGAAGAGAAATTGTACTGGAGCCATTGGGAATAGCAAAGAGAAAATATAAACTGTAGAGAGAAAATGATAACGGTGCGCGGCACCTGGAGCGGAGGCCCTGGGTGGATCGGATGAACCTGGGAGTCATCCCGGAGAAGGCTGGGAGGATATCCAGATAGGCTGCAAGTCCTCCACAGCACCAAGGGTGGAATGACAGAAAATTATTTTGGGGTTGTTGGTAAAGTGGTGTGGTTATAGGGTGAAAGTGGTTGTGTTAAGGAAAATGTGTGATGAGGGAGTTGAGAATGGTGTTGGGGGTTGAGTTTGGTTAAGAGAGGTAGGGTTGTTGGTAAGGGTGAATTGATTAGGTAATGGTGGTTGAGGATGGGGAGTATTGGCTGGGGTGAGGATAAATGAAAGAGGATTCAATGGTCAATTAAGTTTAAATTAGATGTTATCTGTGCTGAACTTGGGGGAGGGAGCACATAACCAAGATGTGTGCAAGGCCAAAAGACTTTTTGTAGTGATTCTGTAGATTTAAAGGACTGGAGTACTGTGATGTCGTCTTGCTGTGGAGGTATTCTGGGTAGGAGGAAGTGAAGGGTGTGTTCTGTGTGTGCTGTGGCCCCAGAACTCAGGGGCAGCTTGTGAGTGGGATCAGAGCTGTAGTCCAGGCTGAAGGGAGCTGCTTAATCTGAAAAAAACTAAGGAAGGAGGGAGGGAGGGAGAGAAAAACAGAAGAAAGGTTAAAGAGGAATAATGGGGACAGAGGAGAGAAAAAGGGGAGACCAGGAGGGACAGGCCGAGACTGAGGGAGTGGGGGTGAAAGAGAAAGTGGTGGTGGTGGAGGGGGGGCAGTGAGCGGATAGTACGCCTTCTTTTTTTAATGTCATCCCCTGCTTTAGGTTCAGCAATCCTGCCCTCAGTATAGAGGTGTCCTTAACAGGGCAGTCATCTGACAAAATGGTGGTCAGGGTGAGGGTTGCTGTGGGCTCCTCTTCCTTTTTGAGTTCACATGCATACAGATTCAGACTGCGTTAAAAGGCAGTATGGTTGCCCCTCCTCTGCAGCATGGCACCCCGATTAGTCACCCTGTTTGCCTGCCTTTTACGTCAGCCCTAGTCTTTAATACTAAGTGTTCTGGTAACACACTACCAATTCATACACAAAGACCAGTTTACAAATCATGACACTTGCCTTTCTTCTCTCTGCCATAGATCATGTGACTGTGAGCCCGAACATTAAGCAGGAGCTGGAGGACACACGGTGTACAGGAGTGTGCGGGAGCTCTCCAGGGACTGACCCTAGCACAGGTGAGGAGCTGAGAATTCTCCGGGCCCAATGCACAGAACTCCGCACTGTAAGGAACAGTGTCTGAGAAACACCAGCTCATTAAGAAATTGGAATTATTGACTGATGCTGAACACTAACAGCATGCAAATTATATGCACTCTATTAGTGTTGTGCATTGGTTAGTAAAGGGGTCCAGGCATTCCAGGTGCATGTTGTGCAGTAGGCACAGCTCGTACATATGTCCAATAACAATTGGACCCCCCCAACCCCCACCACAAATAAAAGCTTCCCAGGGGGTCCAGACCCCCCCCCCCCAAATACCCTGGTGGTCCAGTGAACCCACCGAGTCTCCCCCCCCCCAATTTAACACTGGCCCTGGTGGTCTAGTGTAACCCCCTCCACATACTGATGCAGGAGGCTGTGAAAGAATAAGCAACTGTCCCCCCTCCCCCAGCCCAATATTTCTTCTTAGGCCTCCCAGTTGATTCCTTCACCTTCTTTCTCATCCTTCCAGCTTCACTCTCCCCAATGTGATGACCTCTCTTTCTCACCTACTCTTCCCCCTCTTCAACCCCACTAAATATTTAATACTTAGTATCCCGGTAACACAACCCCTGTGCACCTTTACTCTTACCCAGAATCTGTTTTTCATCTCCACCTTAGGCCAAGTGATCATGAAGCGAACCATTAAGCAGGAGGAGGAGGACGAGCTATATAGGGGGGCGTGTGGAAACTCCTCTGGGACACGAAGCCAGGAGGATCCCAGCACAGGTGAGGGGGGCCTGTATACACTTTAACCCCTTTCTTATGGTAGGGGATCCTTGGAATCTAATCTAATCTTAGCATTTCTTGTCTGTTTTATCCCTGATAAAGAGACCCATTGCGTACCCTCTAGTCCTTGTAGGGCACAGTTTGTGTAGTTTTGACATGGCAAGGGAAGGGTATGGAGTTGGACTACAATGAGCAGGAGCAGTGGAGACCTGAACAACAGCAAGTACAGAGAGAGAGCATCCCTTACCCTGCTATTCAGTTTCAGGGTTGGAGAGGGGGCCTCCTTCGCTGGCCTTTAGGGGAGAGGTGACTGCTTATATGGATTCACCCCTTTCCTGCACCCCACTTAGTCCTCCATCTGTGGTCAACCCTGTCCACAGTCCTCCATTTTTACACAAAGTTCCTCCTACATCTCTGTTCCAAAAATCTCGAGACTTCCCTTTCTCCTCTCTGCCTTAGGCCATGCGATTGTGAACTGCAGCATTAAGCAGGAGACGGAAGAGGAGGAGAAGATGTATATGGGGATGTATGGAAGACCCCCAGGGACACAAAGCCATGAGGATCCCAGTGCAGGTGAGGGGATGCTAACATGAACTTTTCTTTAACAGAAGGGGGACCCTTTAAAGCTTTTTAGATTCATGTTTGAATTGTGCTGTCAATGGCCTGGGTGGGGTTAGATTTCTGAGAGAAGGAAGCAATAAAAAATGCAGGTGTAGGGGGAGGGGAGGAATACACCCCTTGTGTGCTACAAGTTGACTGGCCCCTTGGCTTGTTTGTATGATCAGGAACATACTCTACCTCTTTAGTGTGGTGCACAAGGGGTTAAAGTCCTACGACTGGAGCCTCCCTTGAAACTTAGGAAATAAGGACTACTACATTCCTCTGTTCTGTGGATGACTACTACTACTACTACTACTTATCATTTCTATAGCGCTACTAGACGTACGCAGCGCTGTACATTTGAACATGAAGAGACAGTCCCTGCTTGACAGAGCTTACAATCTAATTAGGAAAGACAAACAGGACAAACAAGAGATAAGGGAATATTAAGGTGAGGATGATAAAATAAGGGTTCTGAACAAGTGAATAAGGGTTAGGAGTTAAAAGCAGCATCAAAAAGGTGGGCTTTCAGCTTAGATTTGAAGATGGCCAGAGATGGAGCTTGACGTACCAGCTCAGGAAGTCTATTCCAGGCATATGGTGCAGCAAGATAAAAGGAACGGAGTCTGGAGTTAGCGTTGGAGGAGAAGGGTGCAGATGAGAGAGATTTACCCAGTGAACGGAGTTCCCAGGGAGGAATGTAGGGAGAGATGAGAGTGGAGAGATACTGAGGAGCTGCAGAGTGAATGCACTTATAGGTCAATAAGAGGAGTTTGAACTGTATGCGGAAACGGATAGGAAGCCAGTGAAGTGACTTGAGTGGGTTGAGGAAGGGGAGGTAGCCAAATATGCTTATAACAGTTTTGTGTATGTGTTCCTAGTTTTTCTTGTCTAATGTTTTTTTTTTTTTGGGGGGGGGGTGTTAGTAGGGGTGATGATAGATCCGGTCCATCCTGGCATCTGCTCAGAAGGTTTCAGGAGCTTGAAGAAAGAGGAAGCAACGATGAGGGAGTGTGCTCAGGCCTGGTATGGCCTAGAAAGAGGACAAATGGTGCCCACTGCTACCTACGGTGAGGTCTAAAGAGAAACTGGGGGCAAAAGGATTTTTCCTTGTCATCCCTGTAGACTGGTCCAGAGGCGTGGGTTTATGCTCTTCCACCAGCAGATGCAGTCTAAGAGTCACTGGTTTGATGACATCACTCTGTAAGGGTCCTGTGCAGTCCACAGCTAACCAGTATTTCTTAGTCTCCAGGAGATGGAAGGATGTAGGTCTGTGCAGTCTGGCTGATATGGGAACATTTTCAGGAGAAGTTGCTCCTGGGAGTTGGACAGTTCTGTGGCTCCACCTGGTGAGATCAGAGTTTAAGAGGCTTGGACTGGTGGTGCTGGTTTGGTTCCTCTGGGGTACAGAACTCAGGGTTCTGTGTCCCTCCCCTCTCTAACGTTTTCTGCCCCCATCTGGTTGAGCAGACCTAGCTGGGGTTTCTCTAGAATATTGACAGTAGTGCCTCCTGTCTGTCTCCCCAGCACCTATTGGTGCTCATGGTGAGGCTTGAAGGATTACTGAAAGTAAAAAGATGCTTGGAAGTGGCAGGCACTGAGGGACTGATTGTATCAATTTTAGATGGGAAGGAACAACAATATTTTTTTAAGTAGTTTGTCCTGGAATGAATTGAGGGAATTATATCTACTTTGAAATTTTGGTTCAACTTTGGGACATGTCCAGGCAAAAGTATCTTCACAGTTGCCCTAAGAACAACTCTTGGAAGTCCAACTGGTCCAGGTGGATCACCTCCTGATTTGACCCAGAGTACCCCTGATGGTGCTGTAAAGCCTTTTTGTGTGTTTAGAGGGAGTCCTTGTGAGAGAAACCTGGAAGGAAGTGAATCTCCCCCCAAAAAACAGGAACATTTACCGAAGAAATCACACCCTTCTTCTCAGCCTCCAAAGAGGTGCTTCACTGTGTAGAATGGGGGTGGTGGGGGGAGAAGGGTGATAGTAGGTTGTAATGGGCCAGTTCCCAATGGTGTTGGCGGGTGTGTAAGGCTCATAACATAAAAGTCCTAGCGCTGAAGGGTTTTTGCTTCTGTTGTGTAACAGGTGCGGCAGATGCACAGACTCTCCGTGTATTCTTGGTGAATCAGGCGCAGGAGACGTATTTCTGGAGTGAACAAGACTTCCGACAAGGAGATGATGGCCACCACAGCTGCACCACAGGTGGGGAAGAACTGTAAAGTCCTTCAAAACAGCCAATTTTTCTAAGGGGAGCAAAATTGAGTCCACTGATGCAAAGGAACAAACATTTCTTATCTCCCCCTCTTCTTCTTAATTGCCTCTCTCTCTCTCTTCCCCCCCCCCCCCCCCCCAAATCTAATTCCAGCCTCCTGTTCTCCATAATTCCTTTTTGGAGCTTCTTTGTCCCCTTTCTCATCCGGAGTCTGTGTTTCTGCTCTAGTGTTCATCTTGAGTCCCTCTGCCTGCCCCCACTGCTGTATTAAAATTCTCCTGCTCCTCACAACCTATGTCCTGCATTTAGATTTTTCAGCTGTGAAGAGAGGTGAGATGATATGATGTTGCATGTAGGAAAGACTTAGAGAATGACAGGGGGACAAAGTTTATCCCCACCCCCAACCTATCCCTGTAAACACAAACTCCATCCCCACCCCATATCCGCGGTAAATCTGTTAAAATATTACCATTACCGCAAGTTTACCATGGTTTTCTGTGGATTACTGTGCATCTCTATCCCCATATCATTCTCTGCCTGTGTGGACACGATGGCATAGACTGGAGGAGCATCTGAACCCTATTTTGGACCCAGTTAGGATTTCAGGTATACTACAATGAATATGCATGAGAGAGATTTACATACACTGGGTCTGCAGCATATGCAAAAGAAGTTCTATCACTGGGTGCCTGCGTTTATGTGCTGCTTGTGCATGTAAATGGACAAAACATCAGCACTTGTAGGTAAGTCATTGTTCCCCCTAAGTGGGAGTCCTCCACCTACAGTCCTGCCAGTAGGGGGCGCTGTTTCATTATCACATTTTTAACAGTGAGGGACAGGTAAGCTCTGCAGGACTCCAGGAACTGTCCCTAGAAATTGAAATAATATTGAGGCACCGCCCTTCACCGGTAGCAATGCAGTTCCTGCTCAGCTTAGAGGGAACATAAGAACTCCCCACCACCACCACAAAAACAGTTCAGCAGTGGCCACCTTGCTGTCCTGTCTCCCACATCAGTATCCCCTAACCACCCATGGCCCAGCAACTCCCCTCTCTCTCTGAACCTCCCCCTTCTCGGTATACCTCATTACCTTCGCGGGCGACAGCATAAATGCGCATTCACTGTCTGCACCGGCCCTGCAGGCTTCCCTCTGCCGCATTCCATCCTCGCTGATATCACTTCCTGTTTCCTATCTGACAGAACGTGGCAGAGAGAGAAGCCTGTGAGGCTGGTGCAGGCAAAGGATGTGTGTTGCTGCCGCCGCCTGTGAAAGAGCTGACGTACAATGGGGGGAATTGCCAGATCCGGGGGCAGAGGAGAGGGACCGATATGCAGGACAAAGGTGGAGGGGGGGGGGAGGGTAGTTTGGAAGGCTCACCCAACTTAACTGTGGGTCTGCCCAAAATGACAGGTCTGGCTATGCCACTGAGAATATAAGAACATAACAGTGACTGGTAAATGTATATTTATGTGTTGTAAGTGGCAGCAAAGCCATATTAGTAGGATTTTGATTGGCCACCTCTGTACCTGGTGGATGAGGGGGTGAGGGGATTTCTTTCCATCCTGAGCAAAGTGGCAGTTTTATAGTGGCAGCAACCCAGGCACATTTCATGATAGACTCAGGGGGTACAAATAAAGAGGGTGGCATGGATTCAATCTCCTGGGGGTAGTCTGAAGTTTATTTATCCTTTCTATTTTTGAATGCTCCATAGGACGGCAGTTGACGGCAGGCAAACCAGAGGCCTGGGCTTCACGGTCCAGGAGAAAGAGCGCACATCTGATTCTGAAGCACCCATCCCTATCTGGTTCAAAAGAGCTGCTCCCAGAATGAGTCTTGCTCATCTTCACCCAAAATATACCACGGTGTCTTTTCAGTAGGGCTTGTGAAGTGTCATCTCCTGCCTCTGTGCCACAGTCATGAACACATTTAGCATTGCAATTTCTTTTCTTTTTTTTTTTGGGGGGGGGGGGGGGGGGAGTTCTCAGCCCTGCATTGTCAACAAACTTCCTTGGGGGGTATGGTTTTGTTTCTTGGATTGATATTCCTGCTGTACACCAACTTGGGTGAAGTTCCTCAAAAGGTGATAAATAAATCCTAATAAATAAGAGTTAGCTAGATAGTAATGTTTAGAAGCTATTGTAGCCATCAGAGGATCTGGTGTCAGCTGCTTTTCCAAATCTTTTTTTTCATATGCATGTTTTTTCTAAACTAGATTTGTTTAGGTTCTTCTTCCTTGAGAATTAATAAACTGTTTTCCTAAAAAAGGGTTGATTTGCACCTATCCAGGTTGAGGTAGGTCGGTGTTCACCTTTATTACATCCAGGACCTGTCAGCTCCTGCTTTTCTCATAGAAACTACCAGATTGATAGTCAAAGTGGCCAGAAACAGCTTTGGGCTGGTTAAATCACTTTTTCAGTGCTAACCACTAATTTTCAGCGGCACTTAACCAGTTAGGTGCTAACAGGAGATTTTCTGCAGCACTATCTCAAAACTGGCTATTTTGGAGGTATTGTGGGGGCAGAGTCAGCACTTAGGTGCCAATATTCAGGACTTAACTGGCCAAGGTAACTGCATAAAAGTCAGTCTTATCTTTATGCGGTTCACCATAGCCGGTTAAGTGCTGAATATCACACTTAACTTGCTATGTTTTAGCTGGCTCCACAAACCTGGAAATTCATTGCTGAAGCCCAGACATGGTCTGGTATTGAATTTCCAGGCATAATGCCAGCAGTGGTCATCAAAAGGCTGAGCTCTTGTAGCTGAATATCGACCCCTACAGGTGCAATATTCAAAAGGGTTTAATCGTGCCGAAGAGGCTTTTGTCTCGTTAAACCACGCTGAGTGGGCTGAGAGGGGATATTCGGTGGCACTTAACCAGGCAGTGTGTCTGAATATCTCCTCTGACCACTGCGGCATTGTCCAGGCAGGGCCGGGCTTTACCCACTTACCAGCAGTATTCAGTCTATCTACAGAGTTACCCAGGTACCGGTCTGAATATCGTCTGGTGCCCAGGGAACTTCTGGGTAGCTGTACCGGAAATTCAATGCTGGTGGTTGAATAAGGCCCGGTCTTGAACATCTTGGCTTATTTTAGTCTACGGCTATTAGCAACTTTAAAACTACTGATCGCGCTATCTTGTTTTTCAAAATGGGTGCCGAGACTCTCTGCGGTAGTCTCATGGGTCTCAATAGTCTTGTGAGACTGCCGCAGGGAATCTTGGCAGCCATTTTTAAAACATGGTGGCATGGCACCAGGCAGAATAGTGGCAGTGGGCAGGAAAGAATGTTCTTTCCTGTCCCTGCAGAGGCTACTAGATCACCAGAGACCTTCAAGGTGGGACCAGGGAGGGTCCACTGAGGCTCGGGAGGGAGGGGGGCTGTAGTGTGCAGCGGCGGCCGGGAGGGAGAAATCTTCTGGGCCCTCGGCCACTGCCCAGTTGCCTGAATGGTCAGTCTGCCCCTAAGCAGGCATAAGTCTGGTGTGTGAATCGGCACTAAGTGTAGTTCTATAACGGGGGCATGCCCATGTTGAGCACCATTTACTGAATCTGGTCCTATTCAGTGGAAAGGAAATTCTTGATTGAGATCTCATGATTTGAGACTGGAAAAGGATAGAAATGGTAATAATTTTAGAAAATATTTCTTCATAGAGCGGCAGTAAATCAAGAAAAATAAACTCTACACCGTTGTCTTTGAGCTAGAGCCAGGGTTCTCAACCCAGACCTCAGGATATACTCTGATAGGTTTTCAGGATACCCACAATGAATATGCATGACATAGATCTGCATACAATGGAGGTAGTGTGTGCAAATGTATCTTGTGCCTATTCATTTTGGATATCTTGAAAACCAGACTGGTTTGGTGTGTACAGAGAACTGGATTGAGAACGCCTGCGCTAGAGGTTTGAAATGGAGATTCTCTTTCTGAGAAACACACACCCTCTCTCCATCAATAAATATCAATGCCAGTCAATTGACAAACAGCAGATACTTTATTTATTAAAAAGACTTCTTACCTGCTCTATCTGCAGATCTACGTAGGATACAATAAAACATTAATAAAATCGCAAAAATATTAACCTAGAGATTCCTTGCTGTTCTCATAGTCATCTCTAGGGACCATGCACAGGCCTCGGGATTGCAAAAATTAATGTTTTTATTTATTTATTTATTTATTATTACATTTGTAACCCGTGCTTTCCCACTTAGAGCGGGTTCAATGCGGCTTACATAATAATATGGATTACAGAGTATTGCTAGAGAAAATCTAAGTTAATTATAGCAGAATAATAAAAGAGATAGGTAGGTAGAAATGGTGAAGGGAGTAGGAGAGGTATGAGCAGGGGGTAAATGAGCAATGGAGGAGGGGTAGAGGGGGGCGGGAGGGGGATGGGACATGGGAAAAGCATAGGGAAATTTGGCGGGAGATGTAGTCTGAGTCATGTTGGCCCCTAAATATTAAAAAATAATAATAACATTTGCAAATACCAATGTTTTGGAATAAGCTGTGTAAAAGATATATTACAGGTGCAGTCCCATGGTGGGAAATGTATTTCCTGTGGGATACAATTTGACAAAGGAGGAAGATATTAAGCTACACTTTGAGAAGGTCCAAAAGAAGGGACAGCTGGACTCTTGACACGTGTCAGTGTGGGCATGTAGGATAGCCACCTCACTCATGGTGACCTGAAATGGCTGATTCAGTCTTGCTCTTACACTATCACAGAGATGCAGTCGTTCAGTCCTCGAGTGCTGCAAGCAGGCCAGATTTGTAGGCCATCCCTAATGAATCTGCAGGAGATAGATTTGCACACAATGGAGGTAGTATCCATGCAGATCTATCTCATGCATATTCATTAGGCATATCCTGAAAAACCTGGCCTGTTTGTGGCATTCAAGACCTGAACTTCTGCATCCTTGCCCTATTGCCTGTAGGATGATACAGTTCCCACTTTTCAAAGGGGATACCAGAATTACAACTCCATGCACGTAATAAACAGGGTGAGCCCTGCTACTAGGCAGACTAGTAATCTGCCCAGGGTGGTACAATTGAGGGGGTGGCAGCAGTGTAGCTCTCATGTTGTATGACAGCAGCAAGGGAAGGGGAGATGCTAGACTATGGAGGATTAGGCAAAGGAAGAGGAGATGCTGGTCATCTTTGGGTAGGAAAGAGAAAAATATATATATGCGAGATTGAAAAGACAAGAGAGTTAGGCCAGTCCTGGCTTTCTGACAACCTATCCTGATGTAGGGACCTGAAGCAGGGATTAGTCGGGGACTATAATTCCACACTATTGGGTGTAAATTCTACACCAGGACTGGCCAAAAAAATTTCCCTCCTGGAACTGGGTAACTTGGCAGCTCTGAATGCCACAAGTCTTTAGATTCTGGTTTTGCAAACAGAAATGTTGAGATGAGTGGCGAAAAGATCCACTGAGGGGGTGCTCCACTCTTGGAAGATCTTGTGTGCTGCACCCGTGTTGAGAGACTACTCATGTGTTCTAAGTCTGTCCACCAGGTAGTTCTTGCTGGGAAGGTATATGGCATGGAGGCTCATCCTATGAAGGAGAGCCCATTGCTACGTATCTACTGCTTCCTGACACAAAGGGTAGGATCCTATACCTCCCTGCTTGTTGAGATAAAACATCACAACCTAGTTGTCTGTCTGAATGTGGTTTTGGAGTCGATCTCTGAAAGCCTTTAAAGCGTTCCAAATGGCCTGGAGATTGATTTGAAGATGAGCCTCCTGCGTGGACCACTTACCTTGAGTATGAAGCCTATCCATATGAGTTCCCCAACCCAGGGTGGATGCATCCATTGTCAACACCTTTTGAATTTGGAATGGAAGTCCCAGAGTCAAATTGGACTGGATCGTCCACCAGAGAAAGGCGTAAGCCAACTCCGGTGGGACGTGAATGACATCTGTTAGGTTCCCTGTGGTTTGAGACCACTGGGAGGCTAAGGCCCTTTGGGCTGCTCTCAAATGGAGCCATGCCATGGCAGTGACTTGCACTGTGGTGAACATGTGGCCCATCAGCCTCAACATTTGCTGAGCTGAAATGCCTGCGCTGTGTCTAGCAGGCTCCTATGTACTCCAATTGTACTGGATGGAGATGGGACTTGGGATAATTTATGACAAACCCAGTAGCTCTGAATAGCCAACCGTATTGACTCAATTGTCCCTTCCTGAGACTTGTTCTTGACCAGCCAATCGTCTAGGTAAGGAAAACACATACACTCCCAGTCTATGTAGATAATGCTACCGCCAGGTACTTGGGGGGCAGATGCTAAGCCAAATGACAGAATGTGATACTGGAAGTGGCTTTTCTCCACTCAAATTCTGAGATACCTTTTGTGACTTGGAAATATTGAAAAGTGAGTATAGCCATCCTTTAAGTCCAGAGAGCATAGCCATTTGTTTTCCTGAATGAGAGGAAGTAGGGTACCCAGGGAAATCATCCTAAACTTTTCTTTCATCAGAGATTTGTTCAGGGACCCTGTAGAAGGTGGAGATTTCCTGTACAAGTACTTGTTTCTGCTGACAGCTGATGTAAGACGCTCTCATAGTAACATAGTAGATGACGACAGAGAAAGACCTGCACTGTCCATCCAGTCTGCCCAACAAGATAAACTCATATGTGCTACCTTTTGTGTATACCTGAACTTGATTAGTATCTGCCATCTTCACGGCACAGACTGTAGAAGTCTGCACAGCACTAGCCACACCTCCCAACCACCATCTCCGCCCCCCACCACCGGCCCCACCCTTTAGCTCTAGCACCTGAATAGTCAACCGCATTGACTCAATTGTCCCCTCCTGAGATTTGTTCTTGACCAGCCAATCATCTAGGTAAGGAAAACACATACACTCCCAGTTTGTGTAGATAATGCTGTGACTACCGCCAGGCACTTGGGGGGCAAACGCTAAGCCAAATGACAGAATGTGATACTTGAAGTGGCTTTTCTCTCGGTGGGCAATTTGGAGGTCACTGACGCCAATTTAGAGCATACCACGACAGACTATTTGAAGCATCCACTAGTCGGAGGTTATAAGGGGCCACCTGTGGTGGTAAAAACTGAGCCTCCCTCTGATCGATAGGTCATCTGGAATGGAGACTCTTTGCACTACTAGAGCCAGTCAAAAGCCTGTGCCTTGCTTTAACTGAGGAGCTGGGTGGGATTTCTGGGGGATTTCTCGCTTAGACTATTGTAACTTGCTTCTCACAGGTCTCCCACTTAACCATCTCTCTCCTCTTCAATCTGTTCAAAATTCTGCTGCACAACTAATATTCCTCCAGTGTCGTTATGCTCATATTAGCCCTCTCCTCAAGTCACTTCACTGGCTCCTTATCCGTTTCCGCATACAGTTCAAACTCCTCTTATTGACTTATAAGTGCCTTCACTCTGCAGCTCCTCAGTACCTCTCCACTCTCATCTCTCCCTACATTCCTCCCCAGGAACTCCGTTCACTGGGTAAATCTCTCTTATCTGCACCTTTCTCCTCCACTACTAACTCCAGACTCCGTTCCTTTTATCTTGCTGCACCATATGCCTGGAATAGACTTCCTGAGCCGGTACGCCAAGCTCCATCTCTGGCCATCTTCAAATCTAAGCTAAAAGCCCACCTTTTTGATGCTGCTTTTAACTCCTAACCCTTATTCACTTGTTCAGAACCCTTATTTTATCATCCTCACTTTAATATTCCCTTATCTCTTGTTTGTCCTGTTTGTCCTCATTAGATTGTAAGCTCTGTCGAGCACGGACTGTCTCTTCATGTTCAAGTGTACAGCGCTGTGTACGTCTAGTAGCGCTTTAGAAATGATAAGTAGTAGTAGGATCGGGCTGGCGAGGTCTGGGATAGGGGCCCTGAGTTGCCTCAGTAGGCCAAGCAGAAGGCTGGTACCTATGCCTTTGAAAGTAGGCCCTGCACCTCTGCCCAGTTGAAAATTTTCTCGTTGAAGATGCAGATGGAGGTTGCTGAGAAAGCGTGTGGAAAGTATCAGTGTGCTTTTTAACCCTTTAGTGTCCAATGTTCCCATATGGCTTATTAAGGGAACATTGGACAATAATGAGGTTAGCAACCTCTTCCACTTTCTCTTCAAATGAGTTGTCTCCTTGGCAGGGCACATCCACCAACCTCTCCTGAACAGCCTGTTCCAGGTCAGAGACACGCAGCCATGAGAGTCTGCACATCCCCAAACCCGTTTCAGAGAGTCTGGATACAATATCAAAAGTGTTGTAAGCACCCCTGGCTAAATAATGCTGACACTCCATCTTCTTATTAGCCAACTAGAGAAGCTCGGCGACCTGCTCCACAGGGAGAGAATCTGCCAGATTAAGTGTACTATTAACTAGAGATTCCAAGTAAAGGCTCATCATGTACAGCTGGTAGGACTAGATGCGGGCAACGAGCATTGAGGCATGAAAAGCTTTCCTCCCAAACGAGCCTAAGATTCTGGTCTTTCGCCCCGGGGGCACCGAGGCATGAGACTGAGAACTCTTAGCTTGTTTGAGTGCAGATTTGACTACCAAAGAGTGGTGAGGCAACTGGGCCCTCTCGAATCCAGGAGCCTTCTGGATATGATACTGTGTATCCATCTTCTTGGATGCTACCTGCACTGAGAGGGGGAGATTCCCAGTTCCTCACCAGCACATCCTTATGGATAGGGTGCAATGGTACAGTGACCCCTTCTTTAGGAGAAGACTTATAGCCCAAGTCAGACAACATATCTGCCCTGAACTTCTCTTTCGTCTCCAACTTAAATGGGATATCTCCCTGACAAAACTAGTAAAAGAGGCACCTCTGGAGGAGATTTTCATCTTTGTTGAGGAGGTGAGGGATCAGATGGAATTCCATTTGACTCCTCCAACAAGAAGTAATGTGGATCCTCATAAAAATACCCATGAGCGGTTCCAGTAGACTCCTCTTTCTCTTGAGAATCAGGAGACTGAGTGTGCACCAGCCTCGGCCTAGTGGAACGATGTCCACCCACAGAGCAGCATCGAGGTGCAGCCCATCTCTCAGACTGGGGAAGCTTCCTCCCTCGATGTCAGAGGTGGTACTGCCTGCTCAGGCCTCAGCTCCAACATCCTGCAAGGTGCTTGTGTTGATGTTCTTGGCACCGGCATTGGTGGAGCCTCAGAGAGGGCCTGGGGCTATTCTGCTGAGGGTACAAGCACCCTCAATGCCCCCTGCAGAAACTGCACCATCTCCTCTTGGAGCATGTTCCGGAACCGCTCATTGAAGGTTGGCATCGGCAAAGGCATGGGACCCGGGTTGGAGAACACTTCCATAGAGCACTCCTCTCAATGCCGGTGCTTCTAAGGAATCATAAGAGTCCAATGCCCTGGCGTTCCTGGCACTATGTGTCGAGGAGGACTGATACTTAAGTTTTTTGGGCTTCTCCTGATGCATAGAGCCTTGATCCCACGGTGCCAAGGATGCCGCCGAATCCAAGCATCGCCCCGGTGTCTGGTCTGATGTTGACCGGTCCCAGGATCTGCTAATAACACTCGGTGTCAACCCACTCAATGCCGGTGCACTCCCAGTGGTTACCAGTGTCGAAGCAAACATGGAAGTTGATTCCACTGGTGCCAAAGATGATGGTCTGGCCTTCGAAGAGCCAAAAAGCTTTTCCTGTTGAGCCAATTGCACTCTATGTGTCCTGGCCTGCATATGGAGACAAACAGAAGGGTCATGATCTGGACCAAGGCACCTAAAGCACCAGTAGTGCAGGTCCGTGAGAGAAATGATGCATTTGGCACACTGCTTGAAGCAACTAGGAGCCTTCTGGAGCATCGAAAAAAGAATTTTGGCTAAATTAAACCGCTCAATCTTGAACAATTACAAAAGGGGATTGTGTTCAAATTGAGGTTGGGGCTGTGGCCTAATCATGCAGCCACTCACTAAAAAAAAGGAAACAACAAAAAAAGCCAAAAAACGAGACAAAAAATACGAGGAAGGGAAAATAGGAGAAATAAAAAAAGAAGATAATTACCCTTAGGGGAAGGCACTTGTGATAGCGAAAAAAGTTTTGAAAAGTGCAGTGTGAGGAGCACGTGAATGCATCCTCTCAGCTCTGCGTAAAAAAAGAGACTGAGAGACCTGCGTGTGAGCATTGAGTGGGAAGGCACGAGCGCATGCATGGTGGGACGCTGCTAGAACTTTCTCTAGTGCTAGCAAATCAGCTTCCACAGCGAGGCAGAGTTAGATGACATCACCTCGAATATTGTGTTCAATTCTGGTCGCCGTATCTCAAAAAAGATATAGTGGAATTAGAAAAGGTGCAGAGAAGGGCGATGAAAATGATAAAGGGAATGGGACAACTTCCCTATGAGGAAAGGCTAAAGCGGCTAGGGCTCTTACATGATAGAGGTCTATAAAATAATGAGTGGAGTTGAACAGGTAGATGTGAAGCATCTATTCACGCTTTCCAAAAATACTAGGGCTAGAGGGGATGCAATGAAGCTACAATGTAGTAAATTTAAAACGAATCGGAGAATTTTTTTCTTCACTCAACGTGTAATTAAACTCTGGAATTCATTGCCAGAGAATGTGGTAATGGCGGTTAGCTTAGCGGAGTTTTAAAAAGGTTTGGACGGCTTCCTAAAGGGAAAGTCGATAGACCGTTATTAAATGGACGGGGAAAATCCACTATTTCTGGGATAAGCAGTATAAAATGTTTTGTACTTTTTTGGGATCTTGCCAGGCAGTGGCGTAGGAAGGGAGGGCGGTGTGGCGGTCCGCCCCGGGTGCACGCCGCTAGGGGGGTGTCGGCTTCACTGGTTCCATGCTCCCTCTGCCCCGGAACAGGTTGTTCCGGGGCAGAGAGAGCAGGGAACCAGCGGAGCCGAAGCAGCTCCCAGCAACGTGCAGTCGGGGCGGATTGACCCTCTCGCCCATCCCTCGCCGCTTTATGCTGTAAGTACGTGCTCCAGGGGGAGGGTGCGCCGTGCTGCACCCGGGGGGGGGGGGGGCTGCGCAGCGGCAACCTGCCCCAGTTGTCAGCTGCCCTTGCTACGACACTGTTGCCAGGTATTTGTGATCTGGATTGGCCACTGTTGGAAACAGGATGCTGGGCTTGATGGACCTTTAGTCTTTCCCAGTATGGCAATACTTATGTACTTATGCACCCACATGTGGGAATAACACAACTGGAACGCATTGCCACTCAACCTAAAAGCGACCTATGAACTGACCAATTTCCGTAAACTACTAAAGACCCATCTCTTCGACAAGATATACCACAAAGACCAAAACATGTGAAACTCCCACATAGGTCCAGAAATGTTAATAATGCCTTCTGTTATATTACTATCATGTATTCCATTACCATTTAACTCAAAATCCTTCTGTAACACCAAATATCTACTCTTTTCTCTTTTCTACTATCCATGATGTATTGTAAACCACATTGAGCCTGCAAAGAGGTGGGATAATGTGGGATACAAATGCAACAAATAAATAAATAAACCTGCTATTCTCGGAGAAACAAAGAACAAAGAGAACAAAAATAGTACTTATTAAGAAAATACAGTGAATGGTTGGAATTCTGTCCAACAAAAAGAAAAACATGTGACATACAATTTTGCTTTGTTTTATTTGTATTTATTATCTTGGAACTGGGTTGCTTGCAGCCCTGGGAACTGGTGAGTCCCTCTAGCCGGAATAGCTGCCTGGGCCTGGCTATGTAGGCTATGTATCAGGGATACGCCTACGTCTATTGGTTCCTTCAGGAGAACCAGCTGGTCTTGCCTGTGACGTGCTGATGAGTTTCCCAGCCGTCTCCTCCCTGTTTAAAGTTCTTCACTGTGAAGAGGAGACGTCTGTGCCAGCCTGTTCCTGTTGTTTCTGGATAGTCCCGAGCGAGTGCTGTAGGACGCAAGAGAAGGCTCTGCTTGTGCACAGGTGAGGCTGGGATGGCACAAGGGAGGCCTGGATCGGGTGTCCTGTTTAGTGGGTGCAGTACACAGTTCCTTTTTTGAGCCTGCATTACACAAATTTTACACACAGGAAGCCGACCCCCTTGGGTTTTCAAGCGCATCACACGCTTTCTTTGCTGTTTCAGAAAATGATCTAACAGGAAGCTGAAAATCCTGAGTCCTGACAAAAAAAGCAATAACGAGAAAAGAGTGTGCACTAAAATAAAAAAAAGTGGAAAGCATAAAGTAAACAGAGCTCTGTATGAAAACTCTTTATTCACAGTAGACTGATTACCAAAATGCAGCCCACAGCCTCCATTATATGAAAATCTGCCATGCATATCCATTAGGGTATCCTGAAAATCCAACTGGCTTGTGATCCCTTAGGATTGGTTTGAGTCATAATTTGCATTATTAGTGAATAGGGCCCCATTAGAACTTCCATAACGTAGGAAACAGAACACAAATATGTTAAGAGGAAAGAGACCGCATGTTTTTTTTTTTTTTGTAGATGATTTTATTATTATTAGGATTTATGTACCGCCTTTTTGAAGGAATTTACTCAAGGTGGTGTACAGTAAGAAAAGATCAAACATGAGCAATAGGCAATTACAGCAGTAAAAAGTATTCAAATAACAATATAAAGTATGCATAGTACACTACTTAAATGTCAACACAATACGTAATAGAACATTATAACTGATAGTGAAAAGTAAAGCAAAATAACATATGAATAGCTAAGAAAGTAGGAAGAGTTAGAAAGTAAGGTGACTGATTCAAAGAAAGTTGCACATGAGGTCAGAGAGATGGTTAAATATTCTCCGAGGACAAGCAGGCTGATATTCTCACGTGTGGGTGATGTCACGTCGGCCCCCGGAGGATTTTAGTAAAAAAATAGCAGAAGTCTCTTCTGAAGCGTTCTACGCGTGAGGCGCCGGTACTGTGCATGCGCAAACATGATTTCCCGCCCTTCGCACGGTCACACTCCTCAGTTCTTTCTTTTCCCGCGTCTGAGGAGACACGGAGTTCTGTTATCAGCGCTTCACGTTTTCCAGGCCTTCGGAACGAAGTTCGTTTTTACCCTTTTTGGGTGTTCGTGTTAAAAAAAACCCAAAAAAACCTTTTAGTTCCTTTATTTCTTAGTTTTTTCGTTTTCTAAGTTTCCTTTCTTTTTTCGTTGCGGCCGTTCTTAGGTTGCTCGAGCGGGTATTTTCCCCTTTTTTTGTGTCTTTTTCTGACACAATCGCGTCCTTTGATTTTTCGGAGGTGATTTTCCCCGCGATGTCATCGAAGACGCCCAGCGGCTTCAAGCCATGCGCCCACTGCAACCGGACCATCTCTGGCACTGATCTGCACTCCTGGTGCCTTCAGTGCCTTGGGCCCGACCATCTTCAGGAAAGCTGTAAGTTGTGCCTAAAAATGAAAAAGCGCACTCAGCTTTCTCGAGAGGCCCAAAGAGAAAAGCTTTCTGGGTCCGGTACCGCAGCGGTACCGTCGACATCGAGGGCAGCATTGGCATCGGGAGACTGGGTACAGGCTGCCAAGAGACCGATGCACGCTGGAAGCAGTGATGCATCAAGCGGGTCTCCACCTCTATCGGTCCCGGCCCCGAGGAAGCGTGTGGATTCCATGTCTTCCTCACCGGTACCGAGGAGTCTCAATGACGGGTGTTGGGCGAAGGCCAAGAAGCAGCGTCATCGTTCTTCTTCTCGACACGGTACCGCGAGCTCTGGGTCGTCGAGGCATTCGGCACCCGAGAAGCGTCGATGCCTAGAGGATCACTCTCCCACTGTCATGGAGGTATCGATGCGCAGGTCATCTGGCAACCCGGTACCGGCTCCCCAGCCTCTGCAGATTCTGCCTCTGCAGCCCGCACCGACACCGCAGCCTTCCCCGACAGCTTCTGTAGATGAGCATATCAAGGCTATTTTTCCTGATTTTATGGAAGCGGTGCTGCACCATTTGCGTCTGGCACCGGAGGTACCGGTACCGACGGTGCCAGAGGCTCCTGTGGCACCTAGCCATTTGCCGGTGGTGAGGTCCCCTTCTCCGGTACTGCTTCCGGTATCAGGGTCGGTAGCCTCCCGGGTCGACTCTCCATTGCTGTCGGTGGAGGAAGCTTCACCGGAGTCACCTGGGGAGTCGACTTCTCGACACTGTCATCGAGGTCACCGCACCTCCATGTCGAGATGGGCTCGGATCCGAGCTGCTCTTTCTGAGTTGCTAGCCCCATCCGATGATGGCTCATGGAGTTTTCTCTGCCGAGGATTCTCTAGGTCTTCCATCTGATTCAACCCCTCACCTCAGAGGCAGCTCTCCCCTCCGGAGAGCTTGTCTTTTTCATCTTTTGTGCGGGAAATGTCTGAGGCCATTCCCTTCCCTGTGGAGACTGTGGATGAGCCCAGGGCCAAGATGCTCGAGGTCCTGGATTATCCATCTCCACCTAAGTCTTCTACCATAGCTCCTTTTCATGATACACTCATGGAAGTGCTGATGAGGAACTGGGAGAAGCCTCTTTCATGTCCAACTATTCCCAAAAAGGCTGAATCCCAGTATTGGATCCACGGGGAACCCAGTTTCGTCCGGCCTTAGTTGCCTCATGATTCTGCGGTGGTGGATTCCGCTCTCAGAATAGCCAAGAGTTCTAGGAACTCGCCTCAGCGCCCCCGGGGTGAGAACATAGAACCTTGGATTCTTTTGGGAGGAAGGCGTATCAGGCTGGTATGCTCGCATCCAAAATTCAATCGTACCAGCTCTTCACGAGTATTCATTTGCGGAACTCAGTGAGGCAGCTTGAGAGCTTGGTTGATGCACTCCCACTGGAGCAGGCTGAGCCTTTTCGTCAAGTGGTCAGGCAGCAGAAGGCGTGTCGCAAATTCCTGTCCAGGAATTCCTGCGACGTGACATCCAGATTTTCTGCTATGGATATAGTGATGCGCAGACTCTCATGGCTGCGTGCCTCTAACCTGGAGGAACGAACTCAGCAGAAGATTGCAGATATCCCTTGCTGGGGGGATCATCTTTTTGGTGAGAAGGTCGAGGAGTTGATTGATCATCTCTATCAGCGTGAGAACGCTATGGACTCTCTGTCCCGCCGAGCGCCTTCTGCATCCACTTCCTCATCTAGGAAGTTTTTTAAAGGGAAGAGGAGTGCACCCTATGCCTCTAGAGACCGTAAGTACACTCCTGCTTCTCGACAGCCGGTTCAGGCTCTGCCACAGCACGCTCGTTCTCGTCAACAGCATGCGCCAAAACGGGCCCTTGCTGCTCCCCAGCAAAAACCAGGGACGGGTTTTTGACTGGCTCCAGTTGAGCATAGCCACTGTAAACGTGTCCATGCTGGGCAATCTGCCTGTCGGGGGGAGGTTAAAATTTTTTCACCAAAGGTGGCCTTTCATAATCTCTGACCGGTGGGTTCTTCAAATAGTCCAGTTAGGATACACCCTCAATCTGGAAACCAAGCCTCCAAATTGCCCACCGGGAGCTCAGTCTTTCTTCAGCTCCCAACACAAGCAGGTACTTGCAGAGGAATTCACCCTTCTCAGCGCCAATGCGGTCGAGCCCGTTCCACCAGGGCAGGAAGGGCTGGGGTTCTATTCCAGGTACTTTCTTGTGGAAAAGAAAACAGGGGGGATGCGTCCCATCCTAGACCTAAGGGGCCTGAACAAATATCTAGTTCGAGAAAAGTTCAGGATGCTTTCCCTGGGCACCCTTCCCATGATTCAGGAAAACGATTGGCTATGCTCTCTGGACTTAAAAGGATGCCTATACTCACATCTCGATACTTCCAGTCCACAGGCAGTATCTGTGGTTTCGGCTGGGAACGCAGCATTTTAAGTACTGTGTGCTGCCTTTTGGCTTGGCGTCTGCGCCCAGGGTATTTACCAAGTGCCTGGCAGTTGTTGCAGCGTCTCTACGCAGACTGGGAATGCATGTGTTCCCTTATCTCGACGATTGGCTAGTGAAGAGCACCTCTCAGGAAGAAGCTTTACAGTCCATGCGGATGACTATTCAAGTGCTGGAGCTACTAGGGTTTGTCATCAATTATCCAAAGTCCCATCTCCACCCGGTTCAAAAATTGGAATTCATAGGGGCTCTGTTGTGCACAAAGACAGCTTGTGCCTATCTTCCCGAGCCAAGAGCAGACAACCTTCTGTCTCTGGTCTCGAAAGTTCAAGCGTCTCAACAGATCACAGCCAGACCAATGCTTAAACTGAGAAATCAGAAGGCTTCACGTTAAGCATTGGTCTGGCTTTAACCCAAGTCCCTGATGAAAGATACGTTGAAACCTGCGGAGTTGGGCATTTCCAGGGGAAGCCAAATCTCGTTAAAGATAGCGGTGGACAAGAGTGAAGCAGCAACTTAAGTAACATATTTTGATTGAGCACCTTATCATGGGCTATAGCACATATAAATAAGAGTGACCCAATGAAAGAAATGCTAGACCACTAGGCATTTAAAACATACTGCCTTGAATAGTGGTTTTTTACTGAGGGCACTCTATAATAGAAGAGATAAGGAAAAGAAAAAATAAAAATTGGTATATTTAAATGCTAGTAGCCCTATTTATATATTTTGGCATGTTCAGTCTTGGCTTTACTAGTTTATGTTACCATTTATTTTCCAAAGACTGAGGGATTTAATTGTTGAATACATAGTAGATGATAGCAGATAAAGACTTGCTCAGTCTGCACAACAGTCACAATCTTTATTAAGTCATGATTAAAGCAACAATAAAAGTAATATAAAATACAAATACTTGTTCCTCATTTTTCTTTGCCATTTTTGGAACAGAAACCATAGAAGTCCATCCAGCACTGTCCTTATGACCCAACTACAGGAGGAGCTGTCAAAGCCCACTCCAGCACATCCTAATTTGGCTTGTCATACACGGGGACACAGATTGTAGAAGTCTGCCTGGCACTGGTCTTAGTTCCTCATAGCCAGAGTTGCTATCTAAGCATCAACACATCAACACCCATGAGATCATTTAAGTTTGTTATGATACAATCCTCTATTTAGGGATCCTCTGTGTTTATCCCATTCCTATTTGAATTCTGTTGCTGTTTTTGTCTCCACCATCCTCTCATCATCCACCCTCTCCATGAAAAGTATTCCCTGATGTGACTCCTAAGTCTACAGGCCTAGAACCTCAATTTATGTCCTCTAGTTTTACCGCTTCCCTGCCTCTGGAAAAGATTTGTTTGTATGTTTATACCTTAATATAACCAGACATGTGGGAGAATGAGGGCGTGTGGTTATACAGAGATTTGAAGCAGAGAATTCAATGGGAGGAGAAAAAGGCAATTCTAAACCTGTTACAGACCAGGCAATGGCCCATTCTTCCTAATTCAAGTCCTGTCAGTGTAGGGAAAGACTGGAGTGCTAGCGGTCATGTTTCATGGTTTTTTTTCCCCCCCCTCCCAGATGGCTGCACCACTCTATGGACAGGTCTGCCTTGTGACAGGTGCATCCCGTGGAATTGGGAAGGGAATAGCGCTGCAGCTTTCTGAAGCTGGGGCCACAGTCTACATCACAGGACGTAGGAAGGAAACCTTGGACCAGACAGCTCAGGAGGTAAAGCACTTTATCTTGTCTCTTGGTGTTTGAGCTTATTAATTCTTGGTCTTTCTCCTTCCTTCTCATCTGGTTCTCAGACTCACATTCACAAACCATAGTTTCATTCCTACCCATTAGAGTTTGTTTGTTTGTGTTTGTCTGTGCTGTGCGTGTCCCAGGCATTACCCCTCAGTCCCCCACTGGAGGATCTATGCCCAGTGCTCCTTCATCACTGAGAATCCTCTAAGTCTGTTTCAGATCATTACCTCACTTCTCCCACAGATCTGCTTATCCCAGTCATAACCTTTCACTCCCCCACTGCTGAGGACCTTCTATGCTGATTTCAGGCTTTACTCCTCCCTCCCCCACCATCGAGTATCCTCTGTGCTTATCCTAGGCTTTACCCTGCCTGCATTCCCCCACCACTGAAGATCCTCTGAGCTTATCCCAAGTTTTACCCCTCACGTTCCCACTGCTGAGGATCTTCTGTGCTTACCCCAAGCTTTACACCTTACTTTCCCACAGCTATGGATCTTCTAAGTTTATTCTAGGCTTTACCCTTCATTTTCCCCACCACTGAGGATCCTCTACAATTATCCCAGGTTTTACTCTTCACTCCCCCGCTGCTGAGGTTCCTCTGTGCTTATCCCAGGCTTTACCCTTTACTTCCCTAAAGCTAAGGATCTTATGTGTTTATCCTATGCCTTACCCCTCACTGTCCTACCACTGTGGATCCTCTATACTTGATCGAGTCTCTTGAGATGATAATATCCATGTGCATATCAGCATTTCTGAGAAGATGTATTTCAAATATGGCTCATGACCACTGGGATTCTGTAGGGTGGGGGGTGGGGGGAGAGAAGCTCTACCTTCTGTGGGAAACTGACTTCCTTGTTTGGCTGTACAAATCCATTCACCCTTTAGACCCACTATGAAGGCCCCTGCCAATCACTGAATAAAAACATAATAACATCTAGCTCAGTATCCTGCTTCCAACAGTGGCCAATCCAGGTCACAAGTACCTGGCAGAAATCAAAATAGTAGCAACATTCTATAGTCTCCAATATTTAAACTCCATGGTCAGTCAGAAGGGATGGAGACCATTTTGCAAGTCCTCATTTGGAACTTACACCCCATAGCATAGCACTGTGGGATTTATAGTCTCTGATTCTACTTATTGAAATTCATGTAGCAGACTATTTCGGAATTGGTGGTAACACTCTCAACTGGATTAAGGGCTTTCTAACCACCAGAATATACCAAGTGAAATCAAGCACCAACATATTGTCACCCTGGAACCAGACTGATAGTCTGCAGGAGGGCGCCACAGACCCTGGGCACGGCCCTGTACCTGCCTTGGTCCTGTAATGAAGGTTTCTCCTGCGGCTGTGAAAAGAGGCACCTGCATCATTCCTACCTCCTTAACCTGTTGATATCAAATGACTGACTGAAGCTGGCTTGAATGGGGCAGGGTGGAGAAGGGTTGACTGTGTGATTGGGGGAATGAAGTGAATGACTGAATCTGGCTGGGAAGGAGGAGAGGGGATGGCTGGCTGGCTGAAGCTAGCTAATTGGGGGGGGGGGGGGGGGGGGATGACTGACTGATAAACTGAGTAAATAGAAGAGGGATTGCTGGCTGGGAAGTAGCTGATAAGCTGGTTGGTGGTGATGGGGGAGGGCTATTAGATTGTCAGCTCTTTGAGCAGGGACTGTCTTTCTTCTATGTTTGTGCAGCGCTGCGTATGCCTTGTAGCGCTATAAAAATGCTAAATAGTAGTAGTAGTAGGGCAGGGGTAGTTGAGTGGGTGGGGGTGGGGTGAGAGAGAACCTGGTGGGAGCAAGGAGGTAAGTTAGAGAGGGAGACTGGTGGGGGCAGGGATGTTGAGAGAGAGACTGGTGGGGATGAAGATAGGTTTGAGAGAGACTGGTAGGAATGAGGTGCATTGGGAAGGGGGGGGGGGGGTTGAGAGACAGTGAGACTCCTCAGACTTCCACTAGGGGTTGTCATACCATTACTGGTCCCCTGCCCCACTCATGGTCTCCAATGTGGCCCTCTGGCCAAAGGGTTTGCCCACCCATGTTTTATAAAATGAGGTTGGTGGACATAAGTATGTATCCTTTAGATAAGAGGACAGAGGCAAGAATGGATATTATAGAGACATTGATATATATTAAAGAAATGCATAATTCACAAGTAGCTCCCTTTTTTTCACTGAATAGGAAGTTTTTCAGTATGAGGTCATCATAGAAGGTTCAAAGATGGTAGACTCAGGGTAGGGTAGTGGATGATTGAAAGAGCCTCCCAATGGAGGTGGCAGATGTAAAGGTTGGTAACCTTGGGATAGGCACAAAGGATCCATTCTGAAGAAATAAAGGGAAGGCCATAGATCACCTGGTGTCTGTGTCATTGTGAACAAAGAAGACATAATAATCCTAATAAATAAAATGATAGCCCCAGTAGTCCTCAGCCCTCATCATACTGTATTCTTTTATGGTAGGTGCAGTCCCGTGGTGGGAAATGTATCCCTGTGGTATGTGATTCTACTAAAGATGAAGATATTAAGCTGCTGTTTGACAGAGTCCGGCGGGAACAGAAAGGGCGGCTGGATATTCTCGTGAACAATGCTTTTGCTGCAGTACAGGTAACCACATGCAAATTCTCCTACCTTCCTAGTACAGATGATACCTACATTGTCAAATGCTCATCTGGAAAATGGAAGACCGAGGCTATCACACTTAGCTATGAAAAGGGACATATACAGGAGCTGAGAGAAGGTTTATGGGGTAGAAGGGTAGATGGGACAGATGTTGATGAGATGGTGAGATTGACGGGGATTTGATAGAGGTAAAATTGTGGAGGGGGATGTGGTAACGGGAAAGACAGTGACTGAGATTAGGAGAATGAGGTTACACAATGGATGGGAACCAGGAATTGAGGAGGAAGATGAAGGTAGAGTACTGATAAGTAAAGGGATTAAGGATGATTATGAATGATGGAGATAGCAGGGATTAATAGAAATCAGGGATGAAACATGAATAGGAAGGGTCTGAGGGAAAAAGAGATAGGATCATGATAGAGATGAAGGATAGCTTGAGGAGTGGACAAGCAGCTTAGTGGTATGAGCAATGATCTGAGAACCAGGGAAGTCAGGGTTGAAATCCCAGTGATGTGATGTTGGATAAGTCACTTCACTGTCAATCAGCTCAGGCCAAAACAAAGATTGTAAGCCTTTTGGGCACAGAAGTATCTATTGCAGCTGAATGCAGCTTACGTCAAGCTCAAATTTGGAAAGGCTAGCAATCTCCAAGGGATAGTAGAGATTAGTAGTTTCTATGGATAGGCCATATGGTCCTTATCTGTAAATTCAGATCCATGGGATGCAAGTGTTTGAGGTACATAGGGATGGGGAATTTATAGCAAAAGACGTAGGGGAGGAAAGAAATGAAAAGGGACAGAAGAGAGCTTCAGTAGTCATAGAAGCGGGACACGCAACATCATATCTGTTTTCTATTCTCAACACAATGTTTCAACAGACAATTATAAAAAACCAGAAGAAACCGTTCTGGGAGTGTCCTCCATCCTACTGGGATGACGTCAACAACACAGGCCTAAGGTGAGCACAGACAAATGCTTATTGAATTTAAAAGAAGGGAGGATTTCTTAATGAGGGCTATGGTGAAAGAGAGTGTGTTAAGAGGTTCGGCAGTATGGGGGGAGGGGGCTGAGTGGGACCTATTAGGTTATGGAAGTAGAGGGAGGTAGGAGATCACAAGTGTTTGTACTTGTGTGTTGGGAAGCTGGTGGGAGGAAATCCCATGCAGGGAGACAAAAGGGGGAGAGAGGTGCTGAGTAGCTGAGATATGAGGCCCAGATGCACTAAACTTAACGAGCCTTTAACGAGCCATTAACGAGCAAGTAGTAAACCCTAGCATGCACCAAACGCCATTTCCCTATCACTGTAGCAGCTAATGAAAACGGAATGCAAATCATTATAATGAGCTGCAGTACCATTGCAAGGCTATTATAATGATATGCACTAACGTTTACCGATTCCCCTTACGGTGGAAACCCTAATGTGAGGTCTGCACCTCTCGTTAGGCAGGGGCTGCTGTGGGAAAGGGAAAAAAAAAGCTGCGCGTCTGTGCCTAACATTGACGTCCTTGAAGGACGTCCCTGACGAGCACTGCTTTCTTTTTTCCCTTCCGATGCACCCCCCACCCAAGGTCGCTGCCGCTCCCCCTCCCCCCTGCATTGAAAGAGCTTTCCGCAGCCCCGCTCCCCCCTCTCTTAAAATGACAGCTTCCCTGCCATCCTCTGCGCCACCGGACCCTCACAGCGCCTCTCACCCCCGTGTGAAGGCGCTGCACCGGCCGCAGCAGGCAACAGCTGATCGCTTGGCTTCAGGACTTCCCTTCTTTCCTCCTTGGCCTGCCCTGGTCTGACGTAAGTTACCTACGTAAGTTACTTACATCAGACGAGGGCGGGGCCACGGGGGTGCAGAGGATGGCGGGGAAGCTGTCATTTCAAGAGAGGGGGGAGCAGTGGCGGCGACCTCGGGGGGGGGGGCTGCAGAAAGCTCTTTTAATGCAGGGGGGAGCGGCAGTGGCGACCTTGGGCGGGGGGAGGGGGGGCGAAGGCCGTCCATAGGCATGTCGTTTTTTTATTTTTTGACGTCCTTGGCATGCGCAGAGCAGCCAGCATAACGCTTGGCTACTCTGCGCATACTCTACCGGCCGATTCTCCGACCATTTTACGAGGGATTAGAGAATGCAAGTGAGCTGCAACGAGCAGCTCATTTGCATTCCCTTTCTTTGATGCATTGCCGTTGCCTACCGATTTGCTATGGAATTCGGTAGGGAACGGCTCTAACGACGACTTTAGTGCATCTGGCTCTGAGTCTTTGTCACCATGTTTTGTATTTCTGTTGGACGTGCTGCTGTCACTCACATTTTCTCTGCTTCTATTCTCCTAGAGGACACTACATCTGCTCAGTCTATGCTGCCCAGATGATGGTGCCAGCACAACGCGGTCTTATTGTTGTCATATCGTCCTTTGGTGGCCTCATGTACATCTCCAATGTCCCATACGGTGTTGGGAAGGAAGCGGTGAGAACACCATCCATATTTCTCTTGTCTATTATTCTTGACTTCTATTTAGCACAATTGCTTCTCATAATCCCACACAAGGTCTAGCTTATAGCCAAAATATGCTTAACAGTAGCACTGAAACAGAACTGATTAATATTCACTACAACTATCCTTGAAACCAAACCCAATGGCCTTTTTCACTCTTCCTCCTTCTGAGTTCCAGCATCTCTTCAAAGTCACAGTACACATTGATCTTGCCTTCTCTCTTTTGCATTGGCTTATTCATTGATGTGGGCTGGATGGGTCAGTGCCCTTTTCATATTCTCATGATCTTTTTCTAGTGTGACCGGCTGGCAGCAGACTGTGCCATCGAGCTGCGGAAACATGGAGTAGCTTATGTGTCGCTTTGGCCAGGTGCTGTCCTTACAGAGACTGTAGAGGAATACCTGACACAGATGGACCCCTCAGATCCACAGTCAAAGCAGGTAATACAGCAACATCAAACATATCCGTCTCTCTAATGGAGGAGAAACCTTCACAAATGCTTTTTGAAGGCCGGGGGGGGGGGGGGGGGGGGGGGGAGGGGAGGAGAGGTGGTGTGGACAGGGGGAAATGTTTACCAAACATCTCCACAGGGAAAATGTAACAATTTCCCTCCTCCAAACACTCTCTTTGGGATAGTCTGGTGAACATCAAGTGGGTACACAAATATATTTAATGGATTGGCTTGAGGGCAGAGCTGGGACTATCAGAGCTAGAAGGCTGGCTGGCATTTTTAACCACACTCTCAGTATACTCATTACAGTTAATAAAGCAGTTAATACAGTTATATATATTCCACACTGTGAAAGGTTTACTGTAACTTGGATATTCAAATAATTGGGACAATTGTTTTAGAGAGAAACTACTTACACCACTTGCATATGCGAGGGAGTTTAGGCAAAAGAAAAACTAATAATTACACTCCTCAGTATTCTACTCTACAGCTGTTTCACCTTAAAGGGATATCTGGTGTTGAAAGGCTTTACCTTGGTGGTTATTCTGCTCCAGCTAGATTATATAGCATTTCTATTTCTTCTTCTTTTCCTCTTGCTGCTCCTCGCAGGCAGTGGTGGAAGAAAGGATCCTGGCTGTACCTGTGCTCCCTCGAAGCAGTCCAGCAGCTTTCTAAGTTCTGAGGCTAGTTTCCACTCCTTGCATTTCTAGGTCAGTGACTGTGCTAGTCAAAGACCTTCCTTTGAATAGTGAAAAAGGTGCTGCAGCTTGGAGGTTAAAAATTACAATAGCCCCCTTGCATGGGTGCTGAGGGAAATGGCTAGGGATGCTGAACCAAATCCTGATCACCTAGCATTTAGGTAGGATCCAAGAAAGAGACTTCTCTTTGAGCTGGGTATACCAACTAAGATTTTCCCTCCAAGGGATGAATCCTCTTCCTGTCAGTCAGGAAGATGGACAAAGCTCCCTGTTCTGGAAACTGTGGGGGTGAAAAAAGGTCACAACTCCCTTTTCCTTGTCATCAACAGCAGATGAATCCATTAACTGATGGGTTATATCCGCCTACCAGCAGGTGGAGATAGAGAACACTGAAAAACCACAGTGACCTTGGACGGCTAGCCCCCTCTGCCTTCAGTATATCTGTATCTCTCAGCAGGTGTGGACGTCGCTTGATCAGCTCCTGGATTTCTGCCTGGGGTGGCTCCTGTGCTTTGCCAGTAGAGCGGGGGTGTTGTGGCTGGTGGTGTTCACTTTGAAGGCATACTTGGTTTTGTTCCCTGTCCCTGCCTTACCCCATCCCCCTTCCTCCCGGAGTCCTCTGTTGCTGCCTGCCTCCAACTTTCCTCAAAGTGTAAAAAAAAAAAAAAAGGGCGCGCTTTTACAGCATTGCTGTTCTGAGGCTTTTGCCAGAGATTCTGGTTCAATGCAGCTTGACCGGAGCTCGTTGACTCGGTCTTCTGAGGTGAGAGTGGTGCCCAACTCCTCTGGGGAGGTTCCCGTGGACAGCGTTCTGTATGGGGTAAGTTTTGGTGCGAAGCTGCCATTTTATTTTTATATTTCCTTCCAGTTGGGCGATGGCTGCTGAAGGCGTTAAGTGCTGCTCCCGCTGTGGTAAACGCAGGTCAGCAGCGGGGCTTTGCAGTATGTGCTCCTTAGACGCTCGTGCTAGTACGGGCATGATGAGCGGTGATTCTTCCCGCTCGATGGAGCTGGCAGCGGGCGCCATTTTGGAAGCGCCGCATGACTCAACCCTCGCGGTTGCAGAGGAGTCTGAGTGCAGGGGGGTGCCTCGTTCTGAGGCTGCTAGAGGAGCTCCTTCCTCCGCTTCTTCTAATTCGGGGGCGGAGGGCCAGGGTGAGTTTTTCTCCCCTGAATTTGTGCTGTTGATGCATAAGGCCTTTATGTTAAAAAGGGCTTTGCCGGATGCGTCTGACACTACGTTGCAGACTGGATTCCCTCCAGGTTTTGATAGCCCAGTACTGGCTGCAGAGTTTCCTTCTTCCCCTGAGCGTTGGACTGACGCTAAACGTAGACGGGTAAATTCCTCGTCTGAGGGTGGCGCCTCTCCCTTTCCCCCCCTCTGGTCAGGTTGTGGGGAGTCTGAGGAGTCTGGCAGGCCCTCATGGACGGATGATCCAGATGAGGGTCCCTGTTTGCCACAGGATTTGGATGATCCTAAAGTGGTACGGATTTTCCACCGTGACGAGCTGCCAGCGCTCATTTCTGATACCTTGCAGACCCTTTCTATTGAAGATCCGGTCGCGGGCGATGCCTCCTCTGTTAATCCTAGGATGGCTAGTACTAAGAAGCCTTCTTGGGCTTTGCCGGTGCATGACTCCATCCAAGAGCTTATTTCTTTTCAATGGTCTGACCCTGATGGGCCTTTGAAGGTTGCCAGGGCTATGGGTCAGCTTTACCCTCTGAGTGAGGATCACTTGGCCCCTTTGGGGATGCCTAAAGTGGATGCGTTGGTCACAGCTGTGACTAAAAAGGCCACTCTCCCGGTGGAGGGAGGGGTCACTTTGAAAGATATGCAGGACCAGTGGCTAGAATCCGCGTTGAAGCGGTCCTTTGAAATCCCGGGCCTTTCCTTAAGGGCGGTGATTTGCAGTTCCTATGCAGCCCGTGCCTGCCTTTCCTGGTTACAGCAGGCGGGCGATATGCCCGAGGATGGTGCGGGTTCCCTCTCTGAGGTTGGCCCGCATATGGAGTCTGCCCTCTCTTTTTTGGCTGATGCCCTTTATGATCTGGTCAGAGCTTCGGCTAAGCAGATGTCTGTGGTGGTTGCTGCCCGCCGCCTTCTTTGGCTGCGGCATTGGGTGGCTGACATGGCCTCTAAGCAGAGGCTGGTGAGGTTACCTTTTCGGGGCCTTCTGTTATTTGGAGAGGGAGAAGATTTGTTAAAGACCTAGGGGACTCTGTCCCAGCGGTTACCTGAGGATAGGCCACGGCCTTCTTCCAAAAGCTCTGTTTGTTTTTCCCTCCTCTTCCAGGCCACGTTTCCGCGAAGCTCGCAGGTATCGCCCAGGGCGCTCTGCTGGGTTTTCTTAACGTGCCCGTTTTCAGCAGAGGAACTCCTTTCGCTCGGACAAACGTTCCACAGCGGCCGGTCCACGGCCAGAAGTTCAGGGGTGTCCTCCACAATGATGGGACGCTGGTCCACTCGTCGATTCCTGCAGTAGGGGGTCATCTTTCCCTCTTCATCGAGGAGTGGCCCAAGATTTCTTCGGATCAGTGAACCCTGGACCTGATCAGAGAAGGCTTCCGATTGGAATTCGGTGCCCTGGTGAGAGACGCTTTTATGGAGTCCCGATGCGGCACTGCCGTCAAACGGGTGGCGGTAGAGAAGACCTTGCAAGTCTTGCTGCAGCTTGGAGTGGTTCTGGTGCCTCCCGCCGAACGCGGCTGCGGCCGCTACTCTATTTATTTTGTGGTCCCTCGAAAAGGCGGGTCTTTCAGACCGATCCTTGACTTACGAAGAGTCAACGAGGCCCTAAGAGTGTGACACTTTCGCATGGAAACCCTGTGTTCCATCATTGCGGCGGTACAGCCAGGAGAGTTTCTCACGTCTCCGGATGTCAAGGAAGCGTACTTGTATATTCCCATCTGGCTGCCGCACCAGCGGTTTCTCCGGTTTGTGGTTTTGGGCCAACATTTCCAATTTCAGACTTTGCCTTTCGGCCTAGCCACAGCTCCCTGTACCTTTTCCAAGGTGATTGGTGGTGGTAGCTGCCTTTCTCAGGCGAGAGGGTGTCAGAGTTCACCCGTATCTCGATGACTGGCTCATCAGGGCGAATTCGGCAGACAGAGCCATCTCGCCAAGACCAGAGTTATAAAGGTTCTTCAGACTCTGGGCTGGGTGATCAATTTGCCCAAAAGTCACCTGACCCCCTCTCAGTCTCTCGAGTATTTGGGGGTCCGGTTTGACACGGCCTCGGGGTTCGGAGTTCGTCTTCCTCCCCGACCACAGGTGATGCAAGCTTCAGAATCAGGTCCGTCTGCTCCTGTGGATGCCTTGCACTCGAGCTTGGGATTTTGTTCGGCTCCTGGGGTCGATGACGGCCACCATGGAGGTGGTTCCCTGGGTGAGAGCTCACATGAGGCCGCTACAGATTGCTGTGCTCCAGCAATGGTCTCCAATTTCCCAGGAATACCAACGCAGACTAACGTGGCTCCCTGCGGCCCAGCACAGTATGGATTGGTGTCTCTCCGACAGGAGACTGCGACGGGGAATGCCGCTCGCGCTTCCTTCTTGGTGCCTGGTGATAACGGATGCCAGCTGGGGAGCTCATTGCCAAGGAAGCTATGCTCAGGGTCAGTGGACACCCGTAGAAGCGGGGTGGTCCATCAATTGCTTGGAACTGAGAGCGATATTCCAGACTCTTCTAGCCTTCCACAAGACTCCGGAGGGGCTGCCTGTCTGAGTTCTGTCAGACAACACAACAGTGGTGGCCTACGTCAATCGCCAGGGCGGCACTTAGTGCAGGGCCCTGGCTGTGGAGGCCGCTCAGATTTTCCAGTGGTGCCGAGCTCCATTTGCATCTGCTGTCCGCAGCTCACAAAGCAGGTCACAGCAACGTGTAAGCCGATTTCCTCAGCAGGCATCAAATTGACTCGGCGGAATGGGAACTTGCAGAAGAAGTTTTTCTTCAGATTTGTGCCAAATGGGGGACTCGTGGATTGGATCTAATGGTGTCAAGTGCAAACGCCAAAGTCTCTCGCTTTTTCAGCAGAAGGAGAGATCCTCGCTCGGCGGGGTTGGATGCACTGGCTCAACCTTAGCCCTCGGGCCTCCTTTATGTGTTCCCTCCTTGGCCCTTGATTGGGTGAGTCCTCCTGCGGATTTGTCTGCACCGAGGATTAGTGATTCTCATCGCTCTGGATTGGCCAAGGCGTCCGTGGAACGTGGATCTTCATCGGATGCTGGTGGAGGCTCCACTTCCTTTGCCTCTGGTGCCAAACCTGTTGGTTCAGGGTCCGGTGACTATGGCGGATCCCTTCCGATTTGGCCTTGGCTCTTGAGAGGGTGCAATTGAAAGACAAGGGCTACTCTAACAAGCTCATCTTCACTCTCTTGCAGGCCCGCAAGCGGTCTACCTCCGCAGCTTATGCTCAGATCTGGCGCAAGTTTGAGGCATGGTGTATTTCAAAGGCAGTCATACCTGCGTGGGCTACAGTCTCGTCGGTCCTGGATTTTTTGCAGGATGGCTTACAAAAAGGCCTGGCTTACAATTCCCTTTGGGTTCAAGTGGCAGCGTTGGCATGTTTCCGAGGGAAAGTCTCTGACTTGTCCCTTGCTGCTCATCTGGACATTGTCCGATTTCTCAGAGGGGCACTTCGGCTCCGTCCTCCTGTGCGGTCGCCGTGTCCGGCCTGGAACCTGGGGCTGGTGTTGAAGGCTCTTCAGTGTTCGCCTTTCGAGCCGCTTAAGCAAGCTTCTGAGAAGGATGTGACTCTCAAGACAGTCTTTTTGGTGGCCATGACATCGGCTAGACGCGTATCTGAGCTTCAGGCGCTTTCCTGTCGGGATCCTTTTCTACAGTTCTCGGAGTCTGGGGTAACGATACGTACAGTGCCTTCCTTCCTGCCTAAGGTGGTTTCAGCGTTTCACCTGAACCAGCCCATTTTTCTACTTTCCTTTTCTAGGGAGGACTTTGCGGATTCCTTTGGGCAATTGCGTCTTTTGGATGTATGAAGGGCGCTGTTGCAGTATCTACAGATGTCTAATGACTTCAGGACTTCTGATTACCTTTTTGTATTGTTGACAGGTCCTCGACGTGGGTGTTTGGCGTCTAGGGCCACTATAGCCCGTTGGCTCAGGGAAGTCATTGTTTCTGCGTATCTGATTTCAGGTCGGTCTCCGCCTGAAGCGTTTAAAGCGCATTCCACGAGAGTGAGTTCCTCCTCGTGGGCTGAAACGGGTGTCTTTTCTCTTCAAGAGATCTGTCGTGCGGCTACTTGGGCTTCTCAGCCCTCGTTTGTACGGCATTACAGACTGGATGTTGCTGCAAAGTAGGACGCGCATTTTGGAGTGCAAGTGCTTGCTCACAGAGTTGCCTGTTCCCACCCTGCTTAAGGAGTGCTTTTGTACATCCCATCAGTTAATGGATTAATCTGCTGTTGATGACAAGGAAGGAAAAATTAGGTTCTTACCTTGGTAATTTTCTTTTCTTTAGTCACAGCAGATGAATCCATGATCCCTCCCTGTCTGACTTTGTTTTTGTTGTTCAGATCCTTTATGCAGAGATTGTATCTCATCGGGAGGAGTTGAAGATCAGTTCTCAGGGTTTCTACATGCTGTTCTATTGCAGGAGGTTGAGAACGCCCCTCCTTTGTTTGGTTATTGGTTATTGCTCCGGTTCTGGGGCGTTTGTTCACTGTGAAGAAAGTTTACATTATTTTACCTTTCTTTCTCACTCTGCTTTGGAAGTTTCATATACTGAAGGCAGAAGGGGCTAGCCGTCCCAAGGTAAGAACCTAATTTTCCCATTCTGGTCACTGGTGCAGCAACTGAAGGTTCTAGCACTACTCAACAGGTGAACCTTAGTGAATGTGAGATCCCCCTAGAAAGTAGCCATCCACTGAAATTCCTCCATAGGGACGATTGTAAACTTTCCATATGAACACATTTAGGAATCTTCAGGCTATTGACCCTTCTACTCTGTCCTCCAGTGTTTCAAATCTCTTCTCTACCACTATGTTATCCAAGTCTGTCAATGAGGCTGTCTTTCCTATAATATTATTCTCTCCTCTGCTCTGGATACTCTCACTCCTCCTATTCCCTGTTGTGTAAAACATACCAAACCCCAGCCTTAGCTGACCTCTAGAATCCGCTACCTACGTTCCTGTGCCTTTGGCTGAAATCCTGTGCCCATGCTGACTTCATACATTTCAAATTCTTGTTGACCTCCTTCCAGTCTGCTTTTTACTTGCCAAACAGGACTATTACATCCAGTTGACAAATTCTCTTTGCTTAAACCCTCGACGTCTCTTTGCCACACTGAACTCTCTCCTCAAAGTGCCTTCACCTCCAACTGCCCCTTCACTTTCTCCCCAGACTCTGGCTGAGTACTTTCATGATGAGGTTCACAAGATTAAACTTGAATTCTCAACCAGGTCACCTCCACCTCTCCTTCTCTTAGTCCATTCTCTCAGCCCTCCAACCCCTGCCTGCTTTTCTGAAATCACTGAAGAGGAAACTACACATCTTTCCTCCTCGAAACTAACTACCTGTTCCTCTGATTCTATTCCCACCCATCTACTTAACACTATCTCTCCTACTGTCATCCCCTTTATCTGTCATATCCTCAACCTTTCACTTTCCACTGCCACTGTTCCTGATGCCTTCAAACATGCCGTAGTCACACCACTCCTTAAAAAACCTTTATTGGACCCTACCTGTCCTTCCAACTATCGCCCCATCTCCCTCCTCCCTTTCCTATCCAAGATACTTGAACGTGCTGTTCACCGTCGTTGCCTTGATTTTCTTTCATCTCAAGCTATTCTTGATCTACTTCAATCTGGCTTTCACCCCCTTCATTCAACCGAAACAGCGCTTGCTAAAGTCTCCAATGACCTGTTCCTGACCAGATCCAAAGGGCTCTATTCTATCCTCATCCTTCTTGATCTATCTGCTGCTTTTGACACTGTTGATCACAGCCTACTCCTTGATATGCTGTCCTCACTTGGATTTCAGGGCTCTGTTCTTTCCTGGTTTTCTTCTTATCTCTCCCAGCGTACTTTTATTTTTTATTTTATTTTTTTTTATTTACGTCAATTTATATACCGTATCTTATTGCTACTGCAAGACAGAACGGTTTACAATTTATAAAAAGGAAGCAATACAATATGTACAGGTTGGACAAACATTAGAACTCCAGTCATTACAGGAAAGCACAGCAAACCCACAAACTAGCTACATAAGATGAAAAACAGTATAACTCATGGTTTAGTATACAGGAGAGCACCGCAAATACAAGATTAAATACATAATATAATCTACACAGACAAACAATACAGTTTTGATTTAATATATATTACAGATGCCCATTTATAACCTTTCTTCCATTATTCTAAATTCTGTTCTACATAATTGATAAAGTAGAAGGTTTTCAAAAGTTTCCGAAAATGAAAGTAAGATTTCTCAAGTCTGATCTCTTTTGGAAGGCCATTCCAAAGAGAGGGAGACAAATAGAAAAAAGCCGAATTCCGTGTAGATTCCCATCTAGCCCTAGCGAGAGGAGGAATCACTAACCTGTTGTCTGTCAGGGATCTAAGGGTTCGTGTGGCAGTGTAAGGAATAGTTAGATTTGACAGATAGTCAGGGTTTAGTGTATAAAAAGCCTTATGGGTCAAAACTAAGGCTTTAAACTTAACTCTTGCTTCAACCGGAAGCCAATGCAGTTGATGTAGTAAAGGTGTTACTCTGTCATGCCTCCGGGCCCTACAAATCATACGTGCTGCAGTATTCTGTATGCTTTGTAGTCGTTTCAAGCTAGCTTGAGTGATCCCTGCATATATGATATTACAATAATCTAAGCGTGAGGTAATATAGGCAGATGTCAACGTTTTAAGGGAATCCTTACTGATTGAATTTCTAACTGATCGAAGTCTCCTAAGATGGAAAAAATATTTTTTCACTACGTTGGATATTTGTTCCTCAAAAGTCAGAGTAGAATCGATTATAACCCCAAGGTATCTAAAGGATTTAACTGTAGGGATGTTCTGGCCAAATAGCAGACATGTGCCCTGTCCTACTATCCAAGATGTTATAGTGTAAAGGATTAAAAAAATACATATATATAAAATTAAAGTGCGCCCCTTTAAGGGGTTTACCTTAGACTTCGGGGCTGGTTTTGAGGTGCCCCAACTGATTCCTTTGACCCTGTGCGGGTCCGATGTTTTCGGGCCAGTTTGGCCATTGAGTACGGTGGCTGGCGCGATTCGGGGCTTCCCCAGGCTTGCTTCAGTATTTTGAGTCCCGATTTGGGACCGGAGCAAGGCCTGGGGAAGGGAAGAGACAGTGGAAGGAGAAATCGCGGTAGGCGCGAGTGGCGCGCCACCGCGAGGCCGCGTGGTGAGGGGCGGAGGAGAGAGAGAAAAGCCAAGGGGAGGAGTCTGGGCTCTCTTCGGCCCTGCGTCGGCGTCCGACGTCGACGTAATGACGTCGGACGCCTGTTTGACGCAGGGCCCGAGTTTTTTTTATATCTTAAAGGGAACCGGCTCCTTTTAACCGCAGAGCCGGTTCCGAAGACGGAAAAAGACTGGAGTGGGACCGGAGGCAGCGGGGAAGTGCTCCGGTGCACTCTCCCAACGTTTTGATTTTTTTTTAAAAAAGCGGCCAGCCATGAAAGCGGTGCTGCACGCGCTGGGAGGTGCACAGAGCTTCGTGCAGGAGAGGACACGAGCCAGCTGTTACCTCGTGCACGGAGCTGGCAAGAGGCTCGTGCAGGAGGGACAAAGAAGATTTTGAGGTTTTTCAGGATACTAAGGTACTGAAATTATGTTAATCTGAACAGCTGTTTAATTGTAGATGTGTAAGAAATGTTTATATTTATTCAAAAATACTGTGTTTGCGTGCAAGGGGTATTAGAATGTGTTAAGCTCGTGCTTATGGCTCGAGCTGGGGGGGGGAAAGTTGTGTAGGGTTCTAAGCCTGGCAGTTGGCAGTTGGGAGGTAGGTGCAGAGCTGACAGGTCCGGTATAAGAGGTCTCTGATCAGCTGGGTTAAAACTTGGTATTGGTGGGGTTGGTAAAGGGTTTAAGATAATTAGAGATGAGTGACTGCATTAGGAGCAAAGTTTAAAAGCCACTCGCTTCCGTTTATTGGCTTTAGAGGGATGACTGATACTGGGCTTAAGTGTAAGCTTTAACATTACAACAGTTAGAAAGCTCACATCACAGTAAACATCCATTAAGTCCCTGTATATGCTAGGGTAGATTATTCTGGGAGGGTTAAAAAAAAAAATAAATATACAAATTTAAAAAAATCTGAGAGCATTGTTGATGGGAGGGAGTAGAACAGGGATAATTAATTATATTTTTATTTACTTGGTAAGCTAGTTAGGGAAATAAGTTGAACAATCATATGGGGAAATGAGTTTGAAATTATAGCAAAAGAGGAATTGATTTGATGAATTAGACAGGGATAGGGTTTTGCCTTTTTGATTTTCTTCAAAGCATAGAGTAGTAGGTACTCAAGTTCCGGGTTCCTGCTCCCTGGCAGCGTTGAACCAAAGTACTGGCAACATCAAAACAACAAGTGCACCAACGTTAAAGAAAGACCAAAGTTAACCCCATACAAGAAAGGTCTACAAAACAGCTAAGTACAAACACTTACAGTGGTTCAGAGACTAAAAATACTTACCTGAAGGTAGAGAAGTGTTTGCATATCCACGTGGAGGAGGTTTGATCCTTAAAGAGAAAAAATTGAGAAAAAGAATCAATTTCTTCATTAAGACTTTCTGTTTAAAGTAAATTTGAAGAATAGAGAACATAAACAACTGTATTACTTATCTGATTTGTTTGGTGAAAGATGACAGTAGATGGGAGTCAATTTATGGAAGATGTACACATCTTCTGAAAGTGAAAAAACATGTTGCAGGTTATAAATGTTTTACTGTTTGTTCTGAAGTGAAAACAAACCTTTTACATTTGTTATTTTAATACAATTGGACAGCTGTTTTATTAATGAAATTATTACAATTATATATTGAATTTTTAAAGAAACACTTTGCACAATAAATTATTTTAATTTCAAGATTAGTGTGCCATATTGTTATCGTTTTGTAAAATTTGAACCATCACCAAGGAAAATTCATTTATTAACATCTTGAATTGCACACTATACCAAATATAGAATTTCCTTATTTTTTCTCTGTATTTCCTCAATTGGTGAGTGTTGAGTGTGGGGCCTTTACACCGTGATTGTATACTCTTACCATCTGCTCTAAACCTCACCCATAGGGGATCTACAATAGTCTTATCTGGATATAATACTAATTGATATGTTGTGAGCCAATCTGCCACTTTATCCAGACAGATTTGTAGCGGTGTAAGATCCATATTAGATGGTTTAACATAATGAATAAGAAGAAAATTGTCCGCATATGAATAAGAACGAATACCCATTGTTTGAATGAGAAGTGCCAAGGGACTGACATATAGATTAAACAGTGTATACTCTGGTGGATCCTCCTCTACTTTATCCCACTGTCAATTGGTGTACCTCAGGGATCTGTCCTGGGACCTCTTCTCTTCTCCATCTATACTTCTTCCCTTGGTACTCTGATCTCATCCTATGGTTTTCAGTATCATCTTTACGCTGATCACTCCCAGATCTACCTCTCCACACCAGAAATCTAAGCAGGAATCCAAGCCAAAGTATCAGCCTGCTTGTCTGACATTGCTGCCTGGATGTCTCATCGCCATCTGAAACTAAACATGACCAAGACTGAGCTTCTTATCTTTCCACCTAAACCAACCTCTCCTCTTCCCCCATTCTCTCTTTCTGTGGATAACACTCTCATCCTTCCTGTCTCATCAGCTCGTAACCTTGGGGTCATCTTCGACTCCTCCCTCTCCTTCTTTGTACATATTCAGCAGACTTCTAAAACCTGTCATTTCTTCTCTATAATATCACCAAAATTTGCCCTTTCCTTTCTGAGCACACACTACCAGAACCCTCATCCACACTCTTATCATCTCTCGCTTAGACTATTGCAACTTGGTTCTCACAGGTCTCCCACTTATCCATCTCTCTCCTCTTCAATCTGTTCAAAATTCTGCTGCACGACTAATATTCCGCCAATGTCGCTATGCTCATATTAGCCCTCTCCTCAAGTCACTTCACTGGCTCCCTATCCGTTTCCGCATACAGTTCAAACTCCTCTTATTGACCTGTAAGTGCATTCACTCTGCAGCTCCTCAGTACCTCTCCACTCTCATCTCTCCCTTCGTTCCTCCCCGGGAACTCCGTTCACTGGGTAAATCTCTCTTATCTGCACCCTTCTTCTCCACCGTTAACTCCAGACTCTGTTCCTTTTATCTTGCTGCACCATATGCCTGGAATAGACTTCCTGAGCCAGTATGTCAAGCTCCATCTCTGGCCGTCTTCAAATCTAAGCTAAAAGCCCACCTTTTTGATGCTGCTTTTAATTCCTAACCCTTATTCACTTGTTCAGAACCCTTATTTTATCATCCTCACTTTAATATTCCCTTATCTTTTATTTGTCCTGTTTGTCCTAATTAGATTGTAAGCTCTGTCGAGCAGGGACTGTCTCTTCATGTTCAAGTGTACAGCGCTGCGTACGTCTAGTAGCGCTATAGAAATAAGTAGTAGTAGTATGAACACCTTTACTGAGAGAGTATAGCCTTTTTACTCAACTCTTGTTCATTCAGAGGGTAAAAATCACACTGTGATGCTGTCAGCCGAACTGATGTAGTATACACATTTGCGTGTTCTTTTGTGCCAATGAAGATTTTGTTTATTTGACCCCTGATAAAGGCATAAGTGCCAAAACTTGGCCAAGTCAGGTCATTATCCAATAAACTTATTTGTGGATGAATTTCAGAGTTTCCCTTCTCAGGACTTTCACTACTCTTTTTTTGGTTAGTTAAGGGTAAGAATCCACCAGCACCACCCACTGAGAGTGCCACTCCACAGAAACATCTCTTGAGTATTTTGGTAAGGCAGGAAATCATGATGTTTCCTGCAGAATATGAGTGGGGATGTAACTGAACTAATGTCTTTCTCTTGGGGTTCTGGAGGGATGGTACTAATATTGGTCCTGTCCAAGAAAAACGATGTCCCATTCTTTCACACAAGATCATGCACCATGGCTCTTACCTTTCTGTGGACTTTTGATGAACCTTCAGATGAACAGTGTTTCCTACTTTTCATTCTGTAGTTTCGAAAGGTCTTCTCTCAGCCTGAAACAGCAGAACTGAGCGGCAAATGCATCGTGTCTTTGGCTACAGGTAAAAATGAGACACAGTTTACTTGATATTGTGATTGCAAGAGTCTAGCACACTAATACCTGCCACCTAGCCATGAAGTGAGGGGTGGAGGTTTCTAGCTGAGTGATTCTTGTTCAAAATAGAACAGCTGACTGGTTGCTCACCGACTCTTTAGGACTTGCAGAGGACCCCTGAATTAGCAAAAGTTTTGCTTCTGTATGTGGGCCAAAGGTTAGCTGAAAAGAGGAACTGGTTAGAGACCCAGTAGAATCCTCAATTCTCCATTCTCATTTCCTTTTCTAGCCACCTGTGCATGCCTTCAGAGACATGCTGTATACTGTGTGCATGAGTGCAAGGGAAGAGTGGTGTATTTATTTTTTTTGTGTGTGTGCAGGAAGCACAACTGAACACATGTGCATGAATACTATCCCACAAATTCAACAATCCTGGTGCCAAAATGTAAGCACCATGTTCATGTGTATGCTTTATTGTGAGTCGCTTAGTTGTAGGTGCCATAGAAATTTTTACATAAATAAGATTATAGAAAGCTAGCAATTATGTACATGAATGTAACGTTCATGAATGTAAGCACTAGGTGTGCATTCAACTGTATTCTGTAACTTCAGTGTGCATGGGCAAACTGAAGCTACAGAATACAGGTGTCCGTTATGCTCCCCAGAGGTCAGATATCAGCTTTGGCTTTGGTCTAGTTCTGAGTTCCTTTCTCTGGTCCCAGGTCCACTTCTTAGGGGCAGTGGATTTTGTAGCACAATAATACAACACACAAGTGTGGCTTGGCAAAGGGTATTTTATCTAGAAATAGGCTTACAGCCCTTAGGGCAGAAAGATAATACAGCACTGCTTCTGTGTGTCTCAGGGTCTGCCTGATGTCTGATTCTGTGTGTGTATCTGTTGATGAAAGAGAGTCTGTCCTTCAGTCAGAGCTGAGTATGCAGACATGTGTGGAACGGCTGCAGGTAGGAGGGGGTGTGTGGACGTGTCCGTCTCTTTGTCCCTCTCTGGGTTTAAATAACTGAATTCTTTTCCCACACACCGGACTTTGATGTTAAATCACAGAACATAAATCTGCAGAGATGACACTACATCCAACTGTAGGATTTATATGATGGTATTCCATTCAACCATATCATTCAATCACTCAGAAGTTGCTTTTACAGTAAATGGAATATCCACCATTGCTCACGTTCTGTCAATTTTTGTCTCCCCCAAGTCCTGGACTTGTTTGACAACATGCCATTGAATCTGATAAAAACTATGGTTGTTGTCCAGAAAATGCTGAACCATGGCTGCAGGTAGCACGATTTTTGTTTCATGCACAAGGACATTTTGAATTGTAATTTGCTAATACACTCCATAGGAGTACCCCAAGGATGTGGAGTATCAATCACTATGGAAGCCATAGAAGCCTTGTGGGGCTTCATATGTGCAAGTGATCAATTAAGGGCACTATTTAGTGCATACTGAGCCACAGTGACACTGAGGGGTTCTTCTATTTATATATTATATTGAATAAGTGGTTAGCAGCATTCCAGTCCACTTTGGAGGTCTTTGTATTACATTTTTTTAGAGAGTTGCAATTTTTTGTATTGATTTTCTCTCTGTACAGACTTTAGTTTTGTGGGATACTCTGTTGCAGAAGGTATACTGCGATATTAACTGGAATCTTATTGTACAGTTTGGTGGTTTTGGCCCGCTCTTTAATAGTTGTAGTGGTTCTGTCATATTTCATCACTTTTCATGAGGCTTCATTTTGTGTTGCATAACCTTCCGCTATCTCTTCAGTAATGGGGCTCCTACTTTGATTTTCACCTTTCAATTTCCTCTCTTTCACACTTTACTGAGTTCTGCGATTGCCAACAGGTTATTTATATGGCTGTGGGGCTCCATGCTTAGTTCTGCCACCTCTGTTCATTTACCTCCAGATCGCAATCTGATGAAAGTGAGTGGGAAAGTTCTCTTGACCTGTGAGCTCGCCAGTCGCTATAAACTGCAGGACGTAAATGGTAAGACTCCCCTCTGTGTCATTTAGGTCTTGGCTTGTTTTATTTTACAGCCAAGAGATTAAGAGGGTTCTAGTGATCAGAGTTTTGGACTGTGATTCAGGTGCTGGTGGGGGGGGGGGGGGGGGGGGGGGGGGAGGGGGCTGATGGTCCATAAGTCACTATTGTATCTTCTGCTAATTTTGTGCATGTGGCCTTGGGACAAATCATCTTATCTCTTTGTGCATTTGCTAGTTGCACATTCAGTTCATCGTCATTCCTTAAGGGGGCAGCAATTTTATAACGGGGCATCTCCATTTAGTGCCCCAATGTTGTGTGGGGAGCACCTATTCTATAATGGCATCTGGGCATCCTGATTCCATTATTGAATACCAGCATAAACTGCATTGGTGCACCTAAATTTAGGTGCAAGCATTTACAGCCAGGTCAATGACTCCTATATACCTTTCCAAGCCTCCTTGAAAACCCATTTTTTTCAAGCTGGCTTTTAGACTGTAATGTCCTTTCTGGTTGGATTTCTGTGATTGGAGGGGGGGGGGGGGGGGGGAGGAAATGCAAAACCATTGTTTCTTAAGCCACTTCTGCAATATAGGCTTCTTAACCTTGTGTTCTGGGGACTGCATAGCCAGTCGGGGTTTTAGGATATTCACACTGAATACGCATGATATCAATCTGCATGCACTGAAAACCTGACTGGCCGTGCAGTCTCCAGCATACGTTTGGAAAGTCCTGCAGTATACAAAAATATTGTATATATTTTAAGTTGATCTCTTATATAAGTCAAAGACAGTTTGAAAACTAAAAATGGCCAGACCTGCTGTGAACTGTGTATAAGTCGAGACTGAAAATGGATCCAACATTGCTCCCTTTCTCCCCTCCCCTCCATCTACAACATTGCTCCCTCCCCTCTACCTCCGGGTCCAACATGTCTCCCTTTCTCTCCCTCCTCTCCTATTATCCAGCATTAATCTCTCTTCCTCCCCCCACTCTGTGCATGGTCCAGCATCTTTCCCCTCCCTCCACCAGCCCACGGTTTGGCATCTCAATCCCCCCACCCCTGTGTACCTTCAAACTTGTCTTCTTTAGAGCAGCGGCAGTGTAGTGATACACCTAGACCACTGCGGCCTACTTTGGAATGCGCCTCCTGACCTGTCTTGCTCCCTCTGCCTCAACTTCCTGCTTCCACATGGGTGGGACGGGTCAGAGGGAGTGCTCCATAGAAAGCTGCAGGCAGCCTAGGTGTATTGCTGCATAGCTGCTGCCCTATAGAAGACAAGTTTGAAAGTACATGGATTGGGGGTGGGGCCTGAGATTCCAAACTGTGGGCTGGCAATGGGATGGAAGTGGAGAGAGAGATTCTGGATCGTGCCACCAATGGGAGTGGGGGGAGCCATTAATTCTATTAGCCACTATGGGGAATGACCCATAGATAAGATGCCCCTAGCTTTTTTAAAGCATTTGAGAGACAAAATTTCTCAACTTATACATGAGTATATATGGTATATTTCATACACATTCATTGTGGATATCCTGTAAAACCAGACTGGCTGGGGGTACTCTAGGACAAGCTTCAGAAATACTTATTTACAATACATTTCTGTGTAGGGCAGAGGGATAGACACACAGAGGGTTCTCCAAAATCAATCCCCTCCATGCTCAGCACTGTTTCCTTCTCTTCTTGTAGGACAAACCGTGGTTCAGGCCACATCCCTGCAGAATCTTCTCTCCTTCTTTCCTTCGTTGGCCTGGCTCTCTCGTTTCATACCAGGATTTATTCGGGTTCCAAAGTGGATCCTCACCCTCTCTGCCAGCAAGTTCTAGACCTGGTTCTGTTTTCCTGCTGTGATGACTTTCCAGATCCCATGCTTTGCGCTTGCCCTGCTGCTGTCTTCAGATGCCATGGATCTTCACTTGCACAATCCAGGACTTTGAGTATTTTACCGAAGTACATTTTTTATGTGTTCCAGCAATGTTCAGATCATTCTGCATATCTGGAAACATTTGTATCAGTGAAGTTTTTCTGTAGAGCTGGATAATATTTAGCTTGTCGCTCATAAAGGATAAACCAAGAGCTCAGGTGTTAACAACTAATTATTGATGTTAATTGGCACTCATTAAAATTTGCATACGTCTGGCTGTGCACTATTCTATAAGACATGACACCTAATTCCACTGGTGTGTAACTCAAAACGGAACATTCCCAAAGGTTGCCTGTATAGTTATAGAATACTGGTTCAGCATACCTAACTTGGGTGCCAGCATTTACACCAGGTCTCAGTAGACGTAAGTCTGGCGCCTAAAGTTAGATGTGGGAATCATGCTTACTGTCAGTTTTTTTCTGGTGCTAAATTCTGAATGCTATTTACTGAATCCAGCCCTAAGTAATTTAGGCACACTGGAGTTGATATTCAGTTAGTGGTGCTCAGTATTTGGCTGGCCACCACTGGCGTTATGGTTGGAAATTCAATGCAGGGCCATATCTGGGCTAAGGCATTAAATTTCCAGGTTTACAGAGCAGGTGAAACCATAGCCAGTTACATGTGGCATTCAGCATTTATCCAGCTATGGGGCAATGCATAAAGATAGAACTCAGTTTTATGTGGTCCTGTTTATGCAGTTACCTTGGCCGGTTAAGTGCTGAATATCTTGACACACGCTGGTCAGCAGTGTTGCAGCTCTCCATTAGTTCATTTGGATCCAACGTGGCCCTGGCTTCAAAATGAATGAAGATCACATTCTAAATGAATAAAATTTTTTCGATGAATTCTGTTTCCGAAGATTCAATGGCAAGAGAATTCCACAAAGTAGCTCTGGAACTCTTTGCCGGAGGATGTAGTAACAGTGGTTAGCATATCTGGGTTTAAAAAAAGGTTTGGACAAGTTCCTGGAGGAAAAGTCCATAGTTTGCTATTCAGACAGACATGGGGAAGCTACTGCTTGCCCTGGGATTGGTAGCATGGAATATTGCCATTATTTGGGTTTCTGCCAGGTACTTGTGACCTGGATTGGCCACTGTTGGGAAAACAGGATACTGGGCTACATGGACCATTGGTCTGACCCAGTATGACTGTACTTATGACACTGAAACAAGCATTATTGCCTCAGTGAGAGCGAATCTGTAAATGAGTGAGAATCTCAAGTAGGTTCTAATGTACAGAGTGAAGGGACCTTGAAGGAATATAGGGTATGAGAAACAGAAATGATGGTATCTCAGAATGAAGTATTTGATGGGTAAAGTACAATATAAAATGATATAAACATAATTATAGTAACAGCATTAAAATTATATATGCAATAATATAAGGCAGTGTGTTGATCAGGTAATCTAAAATTTCTAATGCAATCACTGTGATAGGCCATGCACAGAGTCTCAATAGACTCATTTCAAAAGAGAAAAATGTGTCAATAGTGGCAGAAAGCACCAGATGCAAGCTCTTCTTGCCAAAACATCTAAATCAAGATTTTTGAAAATGCAGAATTGGGACACTTTTCCCTGAGTTTGTCCAAATAACAAGGGCGTGTGTTGGAGGCGTGTTTTAGGTGGGTTTACAATCTGGACATTCTTCTGCAATAATGGAACAGAAAAAAAAGGTCCAGGGCAGAAAAGTACATTTTATGTAGACCTGCTTCAGTCACAACTAAGTTAGGAAAAGGTGCCCTAACTGACTAGCTAACCACTGGAGGGATGAAGACATGACCTCCCCCCCTTAATCCCCCAGTGGTCACTGACCCCCTCCCACTCCCCAAAGATGTAACATTGACAGTAGATACCAGGCTCTATGACAATTCCAGATATCGTGGCCATTCAGCAGCAAGCAAGTGGATGGAGTAGCCTAGTGCTTAGTGCAATGGACAGTGAACAACGGGACCCAAGTTCAATTCCCACTTTAACTCTTTCTTTTCAGTACAAATATGTGAGCCATCCTGGATCCCTTAATGGCCTCATATAGACATTAAATAACAGAGGGGAAAGTGGTGACCCCTGAGAGAAGCCACAACCCGGTAACCAAGGTGTTGAAACTGACCCATTTTTTTTGTACTTTATATGATCTTTTCTTCAAAAATTCTTTGAACCACTTAATAGCTATACCCATGCTAGCAAATTCACTGAGCCTGTAAAGCATCAGAGAAGGATCTGTAGCGTCAAAGGCCGCAGAAATTTCAAATTAGAAGTACTGCCTGTCTACCTCTACTCAAAATATTCTTAATATATGTGGTCAAGATCAATAGTAAAGACTGTACTATGTGATGGGTGAAACCATGTTGGGGAAAAATGCAGAAAATCATTAGTAAAAATTAAATAATGAAATTGTTGCTAAACTACAAACTCTAGCAACTTGGCCACCCAGGGAATACCAGCTACCGGCCAGTAGTTATCTACTATTGTAAGGTGTGCACCAAATGATTTGGGTATAGGAGTAAGTACAATCTCTGAAATAGAATGGGTAATGGCCCTCATTTAGTAAGAAACTGACCAACGTTGCCAACTATAACATTATATTTGTAGGAACAGTTTGCAACAGATAGGAAGGACAGATATCTAAACTACAAGATTTTTTTGAAAGCTTTTTCAGTAGTTTCGTAATACTATCTAAAGAGAAGACAAGCCATCCTAGGCTCTATCTCCAAGATCTCAGACAGACGTAGATAAGTAATCAACATAACCTACTGAGCTCAGGCAGAAATCCAGTCTAATTTTATTGACTTTAGTTTGAAAAAAGTTTGCCAAACGTTGTGCAGAGAGTTGTAGCTTCTGAGGAATAAAAACAATATCATCTGTACTAATTAAGCTATTAAATATCTCAAACTAGTAAAAAAAAGCCCGTTTCTCATTGAAATGAAACGGGCGCTAGCAAGGTAAATGACCTTTTCCCATTAATGTTTTTAAGGTCTCTCCACTTGCCTCCTCCTTTGATGTCTGTACCTTAGAGTTCATTTTCAGAGAGTAGAAGAGAGAGATACACGTGGAGGGGCATAATCGAATGGCGGCGGCCATCTATATGGCTGACGCTGCAAAGAGTGGTCCCGAACTGTATTATCGAAAAAGATGGCCAGCCATCTTTCGTTTCGATAATACGGTTGGGGCCGGCCAAATGTCAGAAACAGCCGGGTTTGAGATGGCTGGCATCGTTTTTCGTCAATAATGGAAACTGATGCTGGCCAAATCCAAGGCATTTGGTCGTGGGAATACGGTTGGGGCCGGCCAAATGTCAGAGACGGTCGGGTTTGAGATGGCCGGCATCGGTTTTTGCTGATAATGGAAACCGATGCCAGCCATCTCAAACCCGGCCAGCATTTGGTAGGGGCCAGCATTTGTAGTGCACTGTCCGTACCTCGGAGTTCAACTTTCTTGAAAGTGAGAGTCCTGTCGGGCAGTTTGTGTGCCTCCCTCCACTGTGGTCCTCTGTTCTATGGTCGTGGCATTACTATGCAGCCTTCCCTTCCCTCCGAGGGCGGGGCAGTGAGAGCGAGTGCGATTGCCTGTGTTGGTCCCTTCTCCTCCTGACATTGCGTACCATGCAGCCTTCCCTGTCTTTGGAGAGTGGGGCACTGACAGCGATTGCCTGTGGTTGGTCCCTTCTCCTTATGATGTTGCGTTTGTTTCCCTGGCAACTATACAGAGTTCCCTTGAGGGTGGGGCGATTACGAACCCTTTGAACACTACACGGCTTCACTGCCACGCTACCACGGAGTCAGCTTCAGAACGTTGGAGGTGCAAATTATTATATTACATAATTCCTTTGAAGAGTTTTCAGATTGCTGTATGTTTTGGTCATAGCACTCAACTTTAGCTAATGAAATCGCATCCTTATATTTTCTGACATTAGACCGCCAACAACAAATAAGATTGGTCCTGGGCAACATTCTGGAGAGGGGGGAGCCCACTCTGGAAAGATGGGCTCCACCTTAACCATGGTGGAACTAGGCTGCTGGCATCAACACTTAAAAGAAGATATAGTAGCTTTTAAACTAGAAAGGGTAAAGGGTCATGGATTTGATATATTGCCTTTCTTGGGGGAAAGACCAACAGTTACTCAAAAGCGCATGGTTTGTAACAAGGTATCTTTTAAGATATTACCAACTCTGGGAAGATGGGGCATCCCGATAGTGAAGCTGCAGTAGAGACCAGAGTAGACCAGGAGGGGAATAATCGAACGTCGCCGGCGAAATAGGTCGCCGGCGATCTATTTTGGCGGCGGCGCAACAGCTGGCCGGAACCGTATTTCAAAAAAGATGGCCGGCCATCTTTTTTTTCGATAATACAGTGTGGGCGGGATTTCGCCGGGTTTGAGATCGCCACTTTTGTTTTTCCGCAATAATGGAAAAACTGCCGGCGATCTCAAACCGGCGAAATCCAAGGCATTTGGCCATGGGAGGAGCCAGCATTTGTAGTGCAATGGTCCCCCTCACATGCCAGGACACCAACCCAGGCACCCTAGGGGGCACTTCAAACATCTTTTATAAACAACCAAATTAGCTTCCAGGTGCATAGCACCCTTCCCTTGTGTGCTGAGTCCCCCAAATCCCCCCCAAAACCCACTGCCCACAATGTGTGCACCATTACCCTAGCCCTAAGGGCTGAAGGGGGGCACCTACATGTGGGTACAGTGGGTTTTGGGGAGTTTGGGAGGGCTCAACATTACCACCACAAGTGGAACAGGTAGGGGGGGGGATGGGCCTGGCTCTGCCTTTCTGCAGTCCACTGCAACCAACAACAACTGTTCCAGGGACCTGCATACTGCTGTCTGGGTGCTGGGTATGACATTTGAGGCTGGCATACAGGCTGGCAAAAAAGGTTTGTATTTTAATAATTTTAGTGTGGGAGGGGGTTGGCGACCACTGGGGGAGTAAGGGAGGTCATCCCCCATTCCCTCCGGTGGTCATCTGGTCAGTTGGGGCACCTTTTTGAGGCTTGGTCGTGAAAATAAAAGGACCAAGTAAACCCGGCGAAATACTGCTTATCGCCGGGTTTTATTTTTCCATTATCCGCTAAAGCCGGCCATCTGGTAGCCACGCCCAAGCCTGCCCATGTCCCGCCTTCGCTTCGCCGCCTACACACCCCTTTGAACTTTCGCCGGTGAGGCGAAGGGAAAGTGGCGAAGCTATCACAAATGTAGCTTTCGAATATATGCTTTTCACCGCTTTTGCGAAATCGCCGGCCATATCCCGATTTGTGTCGGGAAATAGCCGGCGATTATTTTCGATTATAAGCTGGCAGGTGTCTTTAAATACAGAACAGATTTTAAAGATTGCAAATTATCCTAAAGCCGATTATCCAGATGTCTAATTATCCGGACCAGTTTGGACAGAGTGGGAACATGTCCACCTGCATCTCCACATCTCATTTCCCTCACCTGTGGCTCATTATCTAACCCCTTGTAAATCTACCAGGTAGAACAGTACAGTACCTTCCCAGCCAATCATCCTCACGGTACATGCAGTCTGATGCAGGAAATGACATCAACTGGAGTGGGGATGCAGCAGAGAAAAGCCCTGCCCTTTTAGATTGTGGGGATGTGGCAAAGAAAAGCCTTGCCTTTTTAGATTCACACAACAAGCACGGGGACGCAGCAGTGTTAAAAATAGCATCAAAGCGAAAAAAGGCACGTTTTGTCATTAAAAGACAGAACTGACATTGTGGAAAAATTAAGAAAGGGAGTGTCGGGAAAAAGTTGGCAGAAGAATATGGTGTAGGAACACCAACAATATCTGACAAAAAAAGACAAAGCAATGATAATGTAAACTACGTCTCCATTCTTGAAAAAGAGGAAGGGAGTTGTTCCAGAAAAACAGGAACCGGTCACCTATTGAACAGGTAGAAAAAGCTCTGTATCTTTGGCTTCAATATTTCAAGCACTGACACAGAATAAGGCAAATTGAAATCCATAGTGAAAAACTTTCCGTGAATTCACCAGCAGCTAATTTATTTGTTGCACTTGTATCCCACATTTTCCCACCTATTTGCAGGCTCAATGTGGCTTACATAATGCCGTAGTGACAGTCGCCACTTCCGGATCTGAGAATACAAAGTGGTATAGCATGTACAAGATAGGATATATCTACAAAGTGGTGATGCATTAATGTTCATGGATTATAACATAAATTATAGGGTAATTAAATAGTCAAGTACAGAAAGTTCATTTCCGGTATGGGAAATGAAGTGGTGGTGCAGCACGTGTTGCGCGTGTCTGAATAAGTGAGGTAGTCCGGTGTAAGGAGTTCAGCTTTGTTTAGATTTAATAATATTTCGTAGTCTGGTGTTTAGGATGAGTCATTGTGGTATGCCTTTTTGAACAGGTTGGTTTTCAGTAGTTTTTGGAAGATTGTAATGACTTTCTTGTTCAATTTAATGACCTTATCAAGAACTATGACCCTATCTCTCCTGTCTTTCCTTCTATCTGTCATATCCTCAATCTTTCACTTTCCACTGCAACTGTTCCTGATGCCTTCAAACATGCTATAGTTACACCACTCCTCAAAAAACCCTCATTGGACCCTACCTGCCCTTCCAACTATCGCCCCATCTCCCTTTCCTATCCTGTGCTGTTCATCACCGTTGTCTTGACTTCTTTCATCTCAAGCTATTCTTGATCCACCTCAATTGGGCTTTTGCCCTCTACATTCAAATGAAACAGCCCTTGCTAAAGACTCGAATGATCTGTTTCTGGCCAGATCCAAAGGTCTCTCTATCCTCATCCTCAATCTATTGCTTTTGACACTGTTGATCACCACCTACTCCTTGATATGCTGTCCTCACTTGGATTTCGGGGTTCTGCTCTTTCTTGGTTTTCTTCTTATCTCTCTCACATTTTTAGTGTATGCCCTGGTGAATCCTCCTCCACTTTTATCCCACTATCTCTTGGTGTACATCAGGGGGTCTTGGGACCTCTTCTTCCCTTGGTGCTCTGACCTCCTCCCATGGCTTTCAGTATCACCTTTATGCTGATGACTCCATCTACCTCTCCACACCAGACATTTCAGCAGGAATCCAGGCCCAAGTCTCAGACTGCCTGTCTGACATTGCTGCCTGGATGTCTCACTGCCATCTGAAACTAAATATGGCCAAGACTGAGTTGCTTATCTTTCCTCCTAAACCCACTTCTTCTCTTTCCTCATTCTCTATCTCTTTGGATAACATTTTCATCCTCCCTGTCTCATCAGCTCTTAACCTTGGGGACATCTTTGATTCCTCTCTTTCTCTGCACATATCAAACTGACTGCTAAAACCTGTTGTTTCTTTCTCTATAGCATTACCAAAATTCATCCCTTCCTTTCTGACCACACTACCAAAACCCTTATCCACATTCTTATCACCTCTTGCTTAGACCACTGCAACTTGCTTCTCAAAGGTCTCCCACTAAGCCATCTCTCCCCCTTCAATCTGTTCAAAATTCTGCCAATGTCGCTATGCTCATATTAGTCTTATCCTCAAGTCACTTCATTGGCTCCCTATCCGTTTCTGCATACAATTCAAACTCCTCTTATTAACTTACACAAGTGCATTCACTCTGCAGCTCCTCAGTACCTCATCACTCTTGTCAGCATTTTTTATTTATTTATAAGAATTTAAATTTACAAGCAATAAAATAACTTGCCAGATATACAGAGAAAGTAATACACAAGAATTATTTCAATCAGGTAATTCTATACTCTTCCTTAGACCACAAAATAGGGAGAGTGAAACAAGACAATGAGATCAATTAAACAACAGTAAACAGAAAAAACGTGGTATTAACCTGATTATCCCCAGTTATTATTTATCTGAATCATTATTCCACATTGATCGTCTGGTTGGCTTCTTCAAATCCAAAACGGTGTATATTCAATTTATTTCATTGGAAACATACTACTTGTCCAATATTAGTAGAAATATTACACCTAATTTCATTTTTCTCTTTTAAAACCAGAAATTATTTAACAATGCGAACACTTGAGTCTCTAATCCAATTCCCACTGATTAAGGTTCACAGGCTTCACTCCTTTTGAATTAATATTACTAAGTAATAATTTATATTACTAAGAGGAATCATTACAAAGGAAAATAACGAAATTCAGGAAATATTTCTGAGGAAATCTTTAGGAGTCATACCCGGAACTCTGAGAAAACAACAATCTCAATATTAATCATCTGTAATAATATTCATTTTGTTCAAATTTCTGGTCTATTATTTTCAAAATCTTAACCGTTTCCTACTCCTGTAGAACTTCATTTGCTGTATCAATTTTTCTGTCTCAAAGGGTTCAATTAGGTTATCCATGTAGCTCACTAATAAGATTATATCTGAAGCAAAGTTATTTACTACCACCGGTAGGTCCTGGAGCACCTTCCAGATGATATTCAATGTAACCTCCACGGAAGCCAAAAACTCCAAGCTGATAGCTCTTACAAGTTTAGGAGTGGCACCGCCGACTCGGATTCAGCTGTAAATGACTTCTGTTTCAGCATGGACTCCTAACTCACTCCTCCACTCCTTTGGACATGGTGGTTAAATGATTCAGGAGCGATGAAGTTGTTTCCAGGTCCAAGAGTGTCGATGTTCCTTCACCGGCGCTAATCAAAGGACTCACCAACCCAATCATCTGTGGGCAGCTCGTTGCGCAGCGGTCCCACACTTGCTGCACAGGGGACAAAACTCTGGCCATTGGCGGCTGACCCCTGATTGTCCCTTTCCTCTCAGTTAAGGTAACTGCAGTTGCAGAGAGGAAATTTCAAGTAAACAAAGACGGAACTTCAGAGGGCAGCTGGGCCGTTGAGCGTTCGAGCTTCAGGTTGCCATCTTTCCACTCTCCCTAGTTTGGGACACTCTTTGTCTGGTTTCTCCTCAGAGGCCTGTCTGATATGGGTAACCCTGCAGCATAGCCCTCTGAGTCAGTGAAACACAGAAGCCCCTCCACCACTGCAAGGTGGTGTCCCTCGGATGGGACCTCATCACTCTTATCACTCCCTACACTCCTTCCCAGGAACTCCATTCATTGGTAAATCTCTCTTATTTGTACCCTTCTCCTCCACTGCGAACTCTAGACTCCGTTCCTTTTATCTTGCTGCACTACACTCCAGGAATAGACTTTCTGAATCAGTACGTCAAGCTCAAGCTCTGGTCATCTTCAAATCGATTATAAAAGTCCACCTTTTTGAGGCTGCTTTTAACTCCTATTCACTTGTTAAGTACCCACACCTGTTTTTCTAATTTTCATCTTAAGTAATTCCCTTATTTGTCCTGTTTGTCTGTCTTGATTAGCACTACAGAAATAAGTAGTAGTAGTAGCAGAGGCGTATCTAGGTGGTTCGCCAGGGGAGTGGCTGCTCCCCCAAATGGAATTCCGATGGCTCCTACTTTTGATGCAACCTGTTGTGTTTAAAATATGCGCTGCAGTCTGCTCTCCGCTCCCCCCATGTCCTCAACCTGGCTATTCTGAGTAGTTTTTGTGTTTATAATGCAGATGAAATGGGTCTGAGTTGGAAATAGCTCCCCAGTTGATAGCTGGTTAGTCACAAACAACCATCTGCTCTTGGATTCAAGTCTTCTAAAGAATGTGTCACATTCTTGGTTGGGGGAAATGCAACTGGTAGTCATAAACTGAAGTTACTGCTGATTGGTAAGTCTAAAACTCCTCGTGCATTCAGCCAAAAAACGGTTGAGTTGCAAGGTTTTCCTTGGCTGGTACGACACTTCCTTCATACCAGAGGTAAAAAGATTTCAGCTTTTTACACGAAAAGATGGAAATGTAATTTTATTGTTGGTCACTGTGCCTTCACATCCTACAGCAGAAAGCCTAGAGCAAGAGGAAGGTAGATTCAAAGCGCTTTTTTTTTGTCACCTAATGTGACATCTGTAATGCAGCCAATGGATCAAAGAGTTATTGTTTCACTGAAAGGACTTTACAGGAAACAACTGCCACAAAAACCTAATTTGGCTGATAGAGAAAACAACGTGTCATGATCGAATTCATAAGAGAACTGAACATAAAAGGTTAGTCCTAAATGGTTGTTGACGCTTGGAATCAGGTTAAAAATCAAACCCTGAAAAACGTGTGGAATATAATTCTAAACAAAACAGAAAGACATGGAGAGGGAGAAGAAGATGATGTCCTTAAAAACATTGCCAAAGATGATCTACAGGTTCTGATTGCTCTGATTGTGATATTGAGAATGCCAGTGAATGGATATGCAGTAATGCAAATGTTCAAGGGTATTTTTTTTTAATATTTCTACCCCGCGCTTTTCCACTCATGGCAGGCTCAATGCGGCTTCCATATTCTATACAGGTACTTATTTGTACCTGGGGCAATGGAGGGTTAAGTGACTTGCCCAGAGTCACAGGGAGCTGCCTGTGCCTGAAGTGGGAATCGAATTCAGTTCCCCAGGACCAAAGTCCACCACCCTAACCACTAGGCTACTCCTCCACTCCTAGATCATAACATGATAAAATCATGGAATCAGTACAGGATAAGGAACACGAAGAATCAGAAACTGATGATGATCACCAGGTTAATGCTGATGTGGGACTGACACAAGCCTTGGAACGTTTAAATATAGCAATGCCTTGGCTGTAAAAGGTAGAAGAAAGCAGTGCACTCCAACTCCTTTGTCTGAAAAGACTACGTGATCTTGAAGTAGAGAAAAGAAAATTGGCCTTGAAGCAATTAAGAATTCCTTCTTTTAAACAGAAATACAGTAGTGTATGTACAACTGTACTTTACTTTTAAATACTGTCCTACAGTGTACTTCATTTTAAAAATAGAAATACAGTATGGTATGTACTACAAATACAGTACTATGCTTGTAATTTTTTCACACTTATTGTTGAAAATAAAACTAATGTTCAACATATGATGCTCTGATTGTGTGATCTTTTAAAAAAAACAGGTCTATCCAGTCATTCAGATTTATGATTATCCGGACCACCCCCTGCAGAGGCTAGTCTGGATAATCGGAGTTGTACTGTATATGCAGCTATTGGAAACACATTTTAAAATAATGTATAGATTATATATGCACCTGAACTGAATCGCTAAGATCTGTTTTTGGGAACACTTACAGAAGTTTTGGGAGGAATTGTGGGGGCATTTGGAACAACTGATAAGCAAAACTATTCATCTTGCCCTCCAATTTGATTCCCATGAATTGTCCATCCAAAAAGCATATCCTACAGCCAAGAAGTGCATTTTGATTCAATGGATCTACCCAGACCTCCCAAGAGTCAAGATCTGGAGAAACCAATTGCTGACAATGGAACGTTTATCTGTGCGGCTGAGAAGAAAGGTTATCAATAAATTGCTATAGATTTTGGGATCCTTTCTTGGGATCTCTCAAGATGGAGTTGCTTAGTGCACTTCTAAATTCCTTTTAATCTGGATATATTTAGCTCTTTTGAGAATAACTCTGGGAACGAGTTCCAAAATGTAACTATCCACCTTGTTTACTAAGCCATGCTAATGTCGACGCAGCCATCTCTTCTCCAAACTGAAAAGTCCAAACCTCTCTAACCTTAGACCTTAAATGACTTGGGTATTTTTTTTTTTAATGCACAACTCAGTTGTTCAAGGTGACTTACACAAGCATTTCCCCTGTTCCCAGAGGGTTTATAATCAAATAGAAGCTGAAGGATTTTGCCCATGATCACAAGGAGCATTGGTGGGATTTAAACATAGCTTCTCTGGTTCTCAATCTGCTGCTTTAACCACTAGGCTACCCAACGCCTTCTGTTTTTTTTCCATTTAATTTGCTATTTAAAAAAAAAAAAAAAGTGCACATACTTACATTTTGGGGATCACCAATAAACGGTATTGTATTTAAAGTTATCTTTGGTGTCCAGGTGTCGTTTTGAATTTTAAATGTCCATCAGGTCCTCAGATTTTGCTTTTCCTGATCCATCTATTCTAGACCATTTATTTTGCATGCAAAAATCATTTTTGGTTTCCCCCTTATTGCCATAAGAGCAGGCAGGCTCTGTGGGTCCTTGAGCATCCCCAGTATTGAGAAACTTCCTTGTATGTTGCCTTAAGTAAGAAAGAACCTATAGGACATGAATATGTTTTATATGAAAGACTACATATTGACGCAGAGATTTAAAATGTTGAAGATAATGTTTACATTTCTTGTGATTTCTTTTATTCTGCATCACTGTCCTTCTCTAGGATTATTCAGATGGGAAGGCATTGTGAGTAACATAAGGCCCGGGGAAGGTTAAAGAAGGGTAATGTTTTTAATTAAAGTAAGGCTGCTTGTATCACCTCCCAAATTAGTACTCACCAACCACCCGCAATTTAGAGAGAGATAAAAGACTATGAGGGCTAGCATATGAGAAAGGCAATTCTTTATTATTCTGCTAAATACATTTCTCAGGAGAGAATCATACAGTAACATAACTGGATGTTATTCTGTTCTCCTCTCCCAAAATATTCTTCTTACAGAATAGCTTATATACCTGTTTCAGACAATAGCTCCTCCTTTTTGCAAGACTGTCTCTCTCAGGGCTTATCTGATTTCTAAGATCTGGCAACATCTTACTGTTTACACTAGTCTTCTCCTCCACTGCTAATTTCAGACTCCGTTCCTTTTATCTCGCAGCACCTCACGCCTGGAATAGACTTCCCGAGCCTGTACGTCTAGCCCCGTCTTTGGCCGTTTTCAAATCCAGGCTTAAGTAGAGGAGTGTGGTAGCCGTGTTAGTCCACTCTTAAGGTTATCAATAGAAATCAAACAAAATAAAACATGGAAAAGAAAATAAGATGATACCTTTTTTATTGGACATAACTTAATACATTTCTTGATTAGCTTTTGAAGGTCGCCCTTCTTCCTCAGATCGGAAATAATCAAATGTGCTAGCTGAGTGTGTATATAAGTGAAAACATTCAAGCATTACTATGACAGTCTGACAGGGTGGGAGGATGGGGGTGGGTAGGAGGTATGCATGGGGACATCAAAGCATATCATTGATGTTCTAACAGGATGGGTGTGGATAGGTGAGGGGAGGGTGATCAACAGAGACATACAGCTTTATGGTTTATAATGGGCTAGGAACCCCAGATCCTTGTTAAGTCCTTTCTGTTGGGTGTTAAAATATTCAATCATTCTGACTTCAGAGGTCTTACGTTCTTGTATGGTTTTAAAGTTACCTTTCAGGATTCTCACTGTGAAGTAACTGGTACAGTGTCCTGGTCCTGTAAAATGTTGACCAACAGGCTTGGGAACCCTACTGGCACCAGTATTGTTCATGTGATGTCTATGTAAATTGAATCTTGTCTTAAGCATCTGGCCTGTTTCTCCAATATAGCATCCTTCGTTACATTTTTTACACTGAATGATATATACCACATTGGAAGATGAGCAGATGAAAGATCCCTTTATGTTGAATATCTTTCCTTTGTGGATGACTTTGGGGTCCTGTGAAATATTTTGGCATAGTTTGCAACTGGATAAATTACAGGGAAGTGTGCCCTTCTGTTCCTTTTCAGTCTGTGATGGAAGTTTACTTCTGATTAGCTTGTGTTTTAAGTTGGGTGGCTGTCGGAAGGCCAGTACTGGTGGGGATGGGAATATCTCTTTCAGTAATTCATCCTCCTGGAGTATAGGTTGTAGATCTCTTATGATTTTCCTCAGTTTTTCCAGCTCTGGATTGTATGTCACTACAAGGGGGATTCTGTTTGTGGCTTTTTTCTCCTTGTACTGTAGCAGATTCTCCCTGGGTGTTTTGAGGGAGGAGGCAATTTTCTTGGAGATTATTTTGGGGTTGTAGCCTTTCTGTTTGAAGGATGCAATCAGGCTTTTAAGGTGTCTGTCTCTGTCCCCTGGGTCAGAGCAGATACGGTGGTATCTTGTGGCTTGGCTGTAAATGATGGATCTTTTTGTATGTGAAGGATGGAAGCTGGAGTTGTGGAGGTAGCTGCATCTGTCTGTGGGTTTCTTGTATATAGATGTTTGTATACAGCCATCACTGATTGAGACCGTGGTGTCTAAAAAATTGACTTTTTCTGGGAGTAGTCAATTTTGAATCTGATTGTAGGATGGTATGTATTGAAGGCAGAATAAAATTGTTTCAGAGTTTCTTCACCCTCCGTCCAAATCATAAAAATGTCATCGATGTACCGGTAGTATTTTAGAGGTTTGGTCTGGTGTGTATTCAGAAATGTCTCTTCCAGCTCAGCCATAAAAAGGTTGGGAATATAAGTTAGGGTTGCCAAAAAAGGCCTGTGGATTAAAGACATGTGTGGTGATAGAAGTAAAAGTAAGAATAATAGAAACTAAACAAAAACAATACAGTGAGGCATATTTTCAAAGTACTTAGCCTTCCAAAGTTCCATAGAAACCTATGGAACTTTGGAAGGCTAAGGGCTTTGAAAATATGCCTCAATGTGTCCAAGGAAGGGTTATTTCCATTGGACTTAGCATCCCCAATAATTCTGAAAAGTTGGCTCCTATACTTGTTGCCACTGTTTTTTTTTTCTAAGTCTTACATTTGTCCTATTCATAAAAGATAGCTTTGTACCCCCAATATCTGAACAAACTCCTTGCCATTGTCCAGGATGAGGTAATTTTCATTGGGCTTAGGACCTCGAATCATTTTGGAAAAGTTGGCTCCTATGGCATCCTGTTGACAGCAATTGGGAAGTCTGGGGCAATGCTGTCACACCTTTTTCGGCTTCCCTTGTGTTTCCTTGTGTTCATTCGTTATCATTTTACAATGTGGAATGCTCTGCTCTCTGAGCAGGGGCGTAGCTATGGGTGGGCTTGGGTGGGCCCCGGCCCACCCAATTTCAACTCAGGCCCACCCAGGCAGCCGGCACGGCAACCGTCCGCTCCTCCCCCTCCTACCTACCCATTTTTTTTTGTAATGCAGGCCAGGTCCTGATCAGATGTAGGCGGCGGCCATTAACACTGCATGCCGGCACCACTACTCCTCCGTCGCTGTTTACTCCCCATCCGGTTTCACTCTGCAGCTTTTCGCTCCTCCACTCCTCCCACAGTGCGCACAATGGCGTCACAGTGCTGAATGGGAAAATTTGCACAAGCCCCATCTCGGTCGGCGCTTGGTCTGAGCTCTCAGCTCTGGCAATGTAACTCTGACGCTTGAAGCAGCCGCCAGCCCTCCCCCACCCCTACTACAATCAGTTCATCGCCCCTTCAGCCCTAGCCTGGCACCGTTCAGGCTTGATCACTGCTACAGCCCAGTTCAGCCTCCCAGCGGTGTCCTGTGTCAGAGGGAATTTTTACTGAGAGCCAGACTTCATAGTCTATGCAGAAAAAGGGCATTTCTATCCTAGAGGCACTAACAGCAGTTTTGTTATCCTGGGGCACGTTTGCATACAGCTGAACCGAATTATGTGGCATTGCCTCTTGCTCCCAGCAAAATAAACGTAAACAATGACACTTCTGCTTTGTTTGCTAAAAACTTTTGGGAGTGCAGAAATGGGATCCCCTCCCCCCTTTCCCTCATAGGCAGCACAATGGGGTAGGAACACTAGAGAAATGGCCTGACCAATATTATATCCAAGAAAGCATCTTCAAGCAGAGAGCTTGGGGTTTGAGCTGCAGATGTTTGGCCCCTCCAGCCATAAAGGTGTTCCACTGCCCCTGCTGGCTGCCATTGATGTTGCGTTCCTCACTGTCCCCTCACTGGATCAATCAGCTTTTTTTGTTGATCTCCCCCCCCCCCCCCCATGGCTCAGCCTTAACACTCCCCCTGCGGCCCTACAACAGCACAGAGTGCTCTTCGAGTCTGCAACAGTGCCTGCCACCACCGAAGCCCAGCTTCCCAGCCCAGGTAAAATAAATATTTTTAAAAATTTTTAACGTGTACAGTCTAATGCTGGCTTATGGTGGGGTTCTCAGTAGGGGTGGGCTCTTCATTTTGCACCACCCATGTCATGTTGGTGCCTTGGTGGGTTTTTGGGTGGGGTTGGTCTTTGAAGTGCAGTGCCTTGGTAAAATATAAAAAAAAAAGTTTTAAATTTAATGGAGGTGGGTTTCTAGGTGGAGGTGGGCTTTGCAGTGCCCAGGACATAAAAAAGGGTCATATTTAATGCTGCTGGCCTTCGGGGGGGGGGGGGGGGGGGGGGAAGATACCAGACCATGGGGGGATGGGTAGGGGGTAGGACAGGGCTGACACTAGGCTACAGGGAGGTGTGGAGGAAGGGTAGGGCTGATGCCTAGCTATGGGATGGATAGTGGGAAAGGGAAGGGCTGATACCGGGATGGATGGGGGGGGGGGGGTAAGGTAGAGAAGGGAAGGGCTGATATTGGGCTACGGGATGGATAGGAGGGTAGGAAAGGAAAGAAGGGCAGATTCAGGGATAGGGAGATGGATGGTAGGGAAGGGAAAAGCTGATTCTGGTCTGTGGGGATAGATGGGGGGTAGGGAAGGGAAGGGCTGATGACAATTTCTAATTTTTGGACCTTTATTGTGTAATTGTTGAGGGTTGGTCTATGTTCTGCATATGACTGAGTAGGTGAGAGATTCTGCTGGTATGTGGTTTGTGTGGGGATCTATGAGTCTGACTTGTCTGGCTTTTTCAATGGGATGCGTAGTGCTGTTGTGTATATTCACTGCTGCCTTTGTAAAGGTACTGTTATTGGAATTGATGTTAAGGTTTGCAACATAGGATCTGAGAAGCGTCTATGCAGGATTTAGTGCTACTTTACAAAGTACCTGGCAGTGAAAGGATTTTGTTGCTATTATTGAGGTGCTACCAGAATTTGAATACATTGTTATATGTCATTGCTGTAATTATATTGCAGGATCCTGTCATGTGCATTGAGATGTTTGCCATTATAGTGTTCAGCGCTGCATGCGTCTGGTAGCGCTATACAAATGCTATTACTGCTACTACTATTTAGCATTTCTATAGCACTACAAGGCGTACGCAGCGCTGCACAAACATAGAAGAAAGACAGTCCCTGCTCAAAGAGCTTACAATCTAATAGACAAAAAATAAAGTAAGCAAATCAAATCAATTAATGTGTACGGGAAGGAAGAGAGGAAGGTAGGTGAAGGCGAGTGGTTACGAGTCAAAAGCAATGTTAGAGGTGAGCTTTCAGTCTAGATTTAAAGGTGGCCAAGAATGGGGCAAGACGTAGGGGCTCAGGATATTTATTCCAGGCTGTAGGGTAGTAGTAGTATTTAAAAATATCAGTTTTTCCATTAAGTATGTCTGTGGTTTATGTTGATCCAGGGCAGCTGTTGGGCAGACTACGGCACTGTATGGCTTTATTTTGTAGTATCCCAAGAAACACTACTCATACTTATATACACAGTGCCCACCCATATTAGCTCTGGGCCCACCCAAAATGTCGGGTCTGGCTACGCCAGAGATGAAGGGTCTAGAACTTTGAGGTTTAGGTGAACCATAAGATGGCGACTGGTTTTCCCTCAAGTCAAGAAGACGGCTCGCGGGTGACAGGTAAAAACGCGCCAAAAAAGCATATTTTAGAGGGAGGGCGTTGCCTAGTTACGACCCGGGCGTTGACGGCAACGTTTCGGAAACGCCCTCGTCGTAGGCGACTGGTCCGCAGTGCTGAAGGGCGGGCTGAAAGTGGGAGGATAAGGCGTAGCCACGCACCTTTCCCGTCCCCTCCCCTTTCACAGGGAACTGTGTAGAGCTTGATTCCAATCTGTTGTCAGCTGTTGTCAACATGAAGCCCAGCCGGAAACGGGTCCGAAAACGCAGGACAGTGCAGGTGATGGGATTCGATGAGGCTCGGGCTGCTCGAGACGCGATTTTTGAATGCCAGTCTGGTGACATCATAATTCATACTTTCGCGGGTTGTTCTTGTATTGTGCCGTCATAGTCCTACGTCATACAGGAAGTCACAGAGGCCAACACCTCCCTTTATCTTTCCACTGATATTCTAGCTTTCAATTTCCTTTTTCATTCCCCACCCCCAACAAAATAATATCTTTGGAAGTCCTCAACTAGAAACAGATAAAACCACGAACCAAATCAGCCTCTCAGTTTAGGATAACTACTATAACGTGTGACAGCGCAGGGGGAGGGGCTAGTGATGATAATAATAATAAATAAATGTTTGAGAAAAAAAAGAAGTACTGGATCTGCGGTCAGGTCAGTGGCAGCCTCCAATATAACCCTACTCGAGCTGCAGAATAGCAAAGAAGAAAAGTTCCAAAGTTTCAGGTCTGTCATAAGATTGCAAATCAGCAATTTGACATGCCCTGGCAGAAAATCACCACTGGGTGGAGGTGTTCAAGTGATCTAGCTTTCTTTCCTTTCTTACTGCTTTGTGGCAGTCTAATTCGTTCAGGGAGATTTTGAGCAGATCTGGATTTCTGACGACCATAGATTATGGGAGTTGAGGAGCTGACTTTAAGCTGCAGAAGGTGGGGTGGTACTAGAAATATACAGTTCTCTGACATTAGAGTTATGAAAACAAAACAAAACCCAGCACTGGCCAGAAGCCACCTTATTTGAAATGTGCTGTTTGGTAGCTCTGGTTCAGTATGTGCTTTCCTAAACTTCTCCCTGCCTACTGTGTTCTGGTTGAAGGGATCTCTCAGCTCTTAGGCATACCATACAAGGTTCACGGTCTACTCAACTCTATGTCTGGTTACTGTCCTTTCTGCTCACTTTTCTGCTTTGTTATGTACAATATATGTCTTAGATATCAGCAGTATTTATGTTTCAACGTTTTTATTGAAAACAAAAGAAATTACAGTATACAGATATTACATATCTCTCCGGACATGCATTTCCTCTCTGCCTTTATTACAGGTCAGTTTTCTTAATTGTTTCCACATTTTCCAAGTTTATTTATTTTTTAGTTACATTTGTACCCCGCGCTTTCCCACTCATGGCAGGCTCAATGCGGCTTACATGGGGCAATGAAGGGTTAAGTGACTTGCCCAGAGTCACAAGGAGCTGCCTGTGCTGGGAATCAAACTCAGTTCCTCAGTTCCCCAGGACGAAAGTCCACCACCCTAACCACTAGGCCACTCCTCCTATCCCCTCTCCCTTATAACCCCTTTAACATTAAACCTTTGGTCTGTACCAACAATCCAACTGTGTTTAACTTTCTCAACTGGCAACGTGTTTATTGAGGCACCTCAAACCCCAATTACATCAGTTGCCTTAAAATACATAACAGTATAATGTAAAGCATATTCAGTAACCTATCAATGTTGTATATGTTCGGACCTCAGAAACATATCCATCCCCTCTCCCCCCACCCATGAACCTAAGGGAACCCTGAGTTATCAATCTGGAAAGTTCAACCATCATTAAGAAGTAAACTGCGTCTGTCACTAGCAAAGGTATTCTGGCCACTGATTTAGATACATCCCACCACCTCACCGAGGGACCCAGCTCCCTCTCCCAAGATCTTTTCAGCAGCTCATAGTCCTTGGGGGGTTGCCACTTGTTCATTTCCTTAAAAAGCAGTGAAATTGTAAGCCCTCCCTCTCGCTTAGGTTGAAAGAAGTCCTAAACCTTATTCCTCAATTGATTCCTTAAGAGGTCCCTAGGCAAAGATGCAACATAATGTCTCACCAACGTATAATTAAACTCTGGAATTCGTTGCCGGAGAAAGTGGTGAAGGCGGTTAGCTTGGCAGAGTTTAAAAAGGGGTTGGACGATTTCCTAAAGGACAAGTCCATAAACCGCTACTAAATGGACTTGGGAAAAATCCACAATTCCAGGAATAACATGTATAGAATGTTTGTACGTTTGGGAAGCTTGCCAGGTGCCCTTGGCCTGGATTGGCCGCTGTCGTGGACAGGATGCTGGGCTCGATCGACCCTTGGTCTTTTCCCAGTATGGCATTACTTATGTACTGTCTTATAGCAAATCTATTTCCCCAGGACTCTCCAATCCGACCCACCAGGTCCTCATCCGAAAGGGGCTGCCCATCTTCACCAACTAAGTCTGCCAGGCATGTAAGCCCCCTCTGAGCCCAAGCTTTAAAGATATGACTAGACAATCCAGGTGTGACTTCACAGTTACCTCGCAAGGTAAAGTAATCCGTCACTGCCGGATCTCCACCTAAATGTCCCACGGATATGTTAGCTGTACCAGGATATCGTCTGCAAAAGCAGCTACTTAAAAAACTTCCTTACCTATCATTACTCTGCCACTGCCGGTTGCTCCTCGATATCCCGTAATAGCGGGTCTAGCGTCAACACAAATAAAAGGGGGGACAAAGGGCATCCTTGACGGGTTCCCCTTCGTATCTCAAAGTCCGTCGTCTCTGTCTCATTTACCGATACCCTAGCCTTCGGGTTGGAGTATAAAGCTTTTATCCCGGACATAAATCTACCTGAAAATCCATATTTCTGCATCACCGCGTACAGCTGCTGGTAATATCTGTAAAATACCTCCCCTATTTCCTGATCTGTGTGAACTCGATCTCCCTGCTGCATCTTCATAGCCAAAATCCTGGCCTTACCTTGTTTAGCTGCTATCAGGCTTGCCATCAGCTTACCTCCTTTGTTTCCATACTTATAGAGTTGATATTTATAGTAGGCCTGCGATTTTAGGGCTTTTTGGTGAAGGAGTTCATTTAATGCCGTTTGGAGGGTTAGTATTTGCTGTCTATTCGCCACAGAAGGTATCTGGCCATACCTTCTTCTAGCAGCGCTTAGTAATTTGCTTAGCCGCAAAACTTCACGATCTCTGGTCTCTGCTTATGGGACATGTAACTGATGATCTCACCCCTTAATGCTGCTTTCACCGCCTCCCAGTACAGTACACTATCCTCTGCATGCCCTTCATTGTGCAATTTATAGTCCTGCTAGCTCTTGTGGATTGAGGCCTTAAATATTGGATCTTTATATAGCTCTATTGGAAACACCCACTGCCTGCATGTTCCCCTTGTGTCCTTCTGTGACCAGTTCATTTCCACCCATGCGTGGTCAAAAATCGCATAGGTCCCCAGAGCAGATTGTGTGACAGACCCAAACAATTGACCTGAAATCAGCAGATAGTCAATATGAGCTTGTGTACCATGTGCCCGGGAGAGATGTCTACTCTCCTCCGCTCTCTTTTACTCCTTCTCTTACTCTCAGCCGGAGCTGTACAAGAATGTGATGACAGAAAATTATGACACTGTCTCTTCTCTGGGTAAGTGTGTCTCTTGTGCTTCTTCAAAAGCTGCAGTCGCCAAAGTAGCTGGGCTGGCTTCAGTTAAGGGGGATGTATTGTGACCTGACACCCAAGTTTTAGAAATTTCCTTCCCAGAGTTCACTTTTGAGTTTTTTATTCCATGCTGCTGCTTAACATACATGGGATTCGGATAAAGATTCGTGGCCCAGTGTTCAGCCCATGGTAATTAATGGCTTGTAAACTGCTCAAGCAGTGGCTGGAATTAACCGTGGATATTGAATGCTGGGGAATGTGCATCTTCCGGCATTGAATATCTTAAGTATCTGCGCGGGCAGTGGCTGATATTTAGACCAGTGCCCAGTTAACTTGGTGGAGCATAGTATGATGGTTACTGCATTGGTCTGGGAACACTCACTGGTTCAAGTCCTTATGTTTGGATAGTTCTGGAACTCATTGCCAGAGGATGTGGTAACAGCACTTAGTGTATCTAGGTTTTAAAAAGGTTTGGACAAGTCAGCCTCTAATCCACAGTGAATGTGCATGAGAGAGATTTGCATACCAAGAAGGCAGTGCATGCAAATCTATCCCAACTGGTCAGGTGGTCCCCCAGGACTAGGTTGAAAACCACTGAAATAAAATCAGAAGGCGGAAAAAGGGAATCTTAATAATTTGATGTAAAAAAATGTTTTTCCTCTTGAAGTTGTTTTTATCTGATTTACTGATTTTTCTCCCTTCTGCAGGTGTCTGGTGTGTTATTACATCATTTAACTCTTTCTTTTCTGTTCTGACCCATTAACAGGGAAAATTGACCTCAAACCTAACATAATACTAAGGATCGAGCGGGAAGAAGAACCAATTGCCAGAGATCGAACTGATGTGGCAGGAAACAATGGTGTGAGAAACAGTTTCTTCCCCCTCCTGCCTCTAAAAAAAAGAATTAAATTTGTACAGTGAGGCAGTTCAGAAAGCCTACCGCAAGCTCTGCCACGCAGATGCTGCGAGGTGTACGTTGGTGAGCGATGCAGGAAGGGGTTGAGCACTGATTTACCTTGGTGCGATCTATGTGGCTGCACATTGCATTCAAATAATGAGGCCAAATTCGCCCAGTTACTGCATTAATTTTTCTTTCATGGCCTGACCTTCCTACCGATTAGTTTTCTGCAGCAGCACCTCTCCCCCACTTCTACCAGACATTTGGGCAACCCTCCTTTCAACAAAATAAAAATACCCAAGAAACCAAATTCCTTGGTGTCTAATGGCACCCACCCCCATGACATGACTGGTCTGCTGTCCCGTTCTGACCACCAAACCAGATCCCTGGTCTCTAGGGACACAACCCCCCTACATGACTGGCCCACTTCCCGAGTCCTGAACCAGATCCATGCAGAGCTTTGGTGATAGCAATGCAAGGACAAGTCGGAGTATGCGTGTTTTTCCGCAAGAGCCTTAAGTTATATTTGTTTTTACAGGCTTTTTTGACAGATAGCCTTATTTATAGTTGATTCATTGGTTTAACTTTTGTTTTATTTAATGTTTGTTTTTAATGCTTTTGTTTTATTTTTTTATTATTATGTATGATTTTATTGATGATTGCGTAAACCAGTCTGATATTGCGGTATAAAATTATGTAGATAAATAAAAAAATAAATGCAAATGAGATTAAAAGGTAACTGCATGGTGGGTCTGATTAATAATGTTCACAGCATGGATAATGAGCATTGTAATGCAGCAGCTCTCTTGCTTTCTGGTCACCAGGTTACTCAGTTTTTAATCCTGACGTTTTATCAGAGGAGAAGGATGTGTTCTTCTCAGATCCTGGAGTCTTGGAGGATGGTTGTAATAAGGGATGTCTCCCTGAAAGTGAGTAATAAGTGACTGGATGAAGAGTTTGCTTTGATTTACTTCACCTTGCTCTATCCCCCATGATCAGCATTGTAGTAGATTAATAATAAAATAATTTGTGATTGGTGTTTATTCAACAAGGGAAAGTTAGGTGTCTACCTTTCTTTTAGAGAATATATGCTTAGCTGGGCACCCATCAAGAAAGTCCTTGCCGTTCTGGACCACTAAGTTTTGCAAGATCTCCAAGGTCTTAATTGGCAAACGCCCTACTATATCACTCAAGGCATCTTGACCTGAAGTATAAGGGACAAAAGGTACTAGGCCATGACCTTCCTCAGCTCTCCCATCACTTTGTGGTCTCTGAGTCAGCCGTTAACAAGACTAAATTATCAAAAACACAATATAAAGTTTCTCTAGGAAAGGAGGCAAGACTCCTTGACTCTATAGGCAGGTAGGCGTCTAAATTATAATATTCTGTAACCTGTGCACCTATATGCCTCTCCCATGTCCATACCTCTCTGGAATTTGAGCATGCAGCTTATAGAATATCAAGGGTGGTTACGTACATAAGAGCAGCTATACTGGGTCAGGCCAATGGTCCATCTAGCCCAGTATCTTGTTTCCAACAGTGGCCAATTCAGGTCACAAGTACCTGGCAGAAACCCAAATCGTGGCAACACTCCATGCTACAAATCCCAGGGCAAGAAGTTGCTTCCCCTTGCCTGTCTCAATAGCAGACTATGTACTTTTCCTCCAGGAACTTGTACAAACCTTTTTTAAACACAGGTACACTAACCGCTGTTACTACATCCTCTGGCAAAGAGTTCCAGAGCTTAACTATTTGTTGAGTGAAAAAATATTCCTGTCAATTTGTTTTAAAAGTATTTCCATGTAATTTTCTTCAGTGTCCCCTAGTCTTTGTACTTCTGGAACGAGTTAAAAAAATTGATTTACTTCTACTTGTTTTGCACCACTCAGGATTTTGTAGACCTCAATCATATCCCCCCTCAGCCATCTCTTTTCCAAGCTGAAGAGCCCTAACCTCTTTAGCCTTTCCTCATATGAGAGGAGTTCCATTCCCTTTATCATTTTAGTTGCTCTTCTTTGAACCTTTTCTAATTCCGCTATATCGTTTTTGAGATACGGTCACCAGAACTGAACGCAGTACTCAAGGTGAGGTCACACCATGGAGTGATACAGAGGAATTATAGTATTTTCAGTCTTATTGGGGCTAAATATTACTAATTAAGGCCAATTATAACCAATACTTGGCTGTTGACTCCAATTAACAACCAATTAATGTATTATGTTATGAGTGTAACTGAACTTGTTCTATAAATTGTGTATCCAACTTTGCGCATTAAGGGGGAACTTCTATAAATGGCACTCAAAATTCGGTGGCAAAAAAAAAATCGACGCTGAACGGTATTCTATAACGGGTGTTCCAGGATCGACATCCTTTATAGAATACTATTCGTGCTCAACTTTGGGCGCGAGCAGTTATGCCAATTGAAACCAAGTGTAAATCTAGACATGCAAGTTGAGCGCGGATCCCCCTAAATATTAATCAACATATGCATCCAGCTTCTCCTACATAAGCACACAACTATGGAATGCATTACCAACTGCTGTTATAGTTGGAGACTCAATCATTAGGAATGTAGATAGCTGGGTGACTTGCCTGCCTGGTGCGAAGGTGGCGGACCTCACGCGGCACCTAGACAAGATTTTAGATAGTGCTAGGGAGGAGCCGCCCGTCTTGGTACACATGGGTACCAATGGCGTAGGAAAATGTGGGAGAGAGGTTCTGGAAGCCAAATTTAGGCTTTTAGGAAGGAAGCTCAAATCCAGATCCTCTAGGCTAGCATTTTCTGAAATACTACCCGTTCCACGCGCAGGGCCCAAGTGACAGGCAGAGATCTGGAGTCTCAATGTGTGGATGAGATGATGGTGTGGGGATGAGGGTTTTGGATTTGTCAAGAACTGGGCAGCATTCTGGGGAAGGGGGAGCCTATTCCGATCTGATGGGCTTCACCTTAACCTGGGTGGGACCAGGCTGCTGGCGTCAACATTTAAAAAGGAACTAGAACAGCTTTTAAACTAGAAGCGGGGGGAAGGCCGACAGTCGCTCAAAAGTGCATGGTTCAGGATGAGGTATCTTTTGAGGATATCACCCAAACAGGGAAGAATAGCTTTCTTGTAAGTAAGGATGCCAAAGAAACCATAGTGGATCAGATGGCCTTAAGTAAAATTAATAATAACCAGACAGAAGATAACATATTATGTTTCAACAATTTTTTATTGATGAGGTCACATGGTATATAATTCCATCTCAGTCAATATAAATCGTATAACAGCGAAGTCTAGTACACATTACTAAACCTGAAACGTCCATCATCAATGTTTTCCAAACTTTTCTCCCCTATCCCTTCCTTCTTGTCGTCTCCTATATTTATAATGTGTACATGTATAATTACTGTGCAGTTGCATAACTATTAACAATAAACTTTTATATGAAACTCCAATATTTATAACTCGTGTTTTACTCAGTGTATTATCCCAACAGTATTTACTGGTGGGTCCTCTTGATGTGCTCCTTCAAAGGATTGTTCTCCTATCTAATAATACACATGTCCCTCTATTATGCATTGAACATTACCCTTCCCACTCCTATACCCCCCTCCCCCCAACCTCCCTCCCCCTCTACTCACATAAAATGTTCTCTATACATCATGGTTAGTTACCTCTACCTCTGCACATGCTATTCCTACCAGAGTGTAAAATATTGGTCTTGCTTCTTTTGGCACTGTGCTCCTCTTATAATAGGGGCAGATTATTGAGCACTGTGCTTCTCGCTTTATGTGAGATACTGTGTAAATATCTGTTCCAAATTGAAATAAAGGCTTTTCTTTTCTTTGGGGTGCCGCGTGCCACTCTAGCCTCCCATAACATCAACTCATGAAATTTATTCCTCCAAAACCAGATGGTGGGTGGTTCCTCTTGCATCCAATGCCTCAGTATACTTTTTTCCCCAACTGCGTATGCCTTACCCAGTAATAGATCCATGTTCTTGTCTGATAGCTCATAGGCCCCCCTTTTGTTTAATAACACCCCTCTCCACGAGGGAATTAGTCTGTGGCCTATGAGAGTCTCAAGGTAATTATGGATCCTTTTCCAGAATATTTTCACTTTGATACAACTCCAAAATGCATGCAGAAGTGTATTTCTCCCTTGTCTACATTTTACACACTGAGCATCCAGTGCACAGCCAGCTCTTGCTGCCTGTGTTTGTGCCATGTATCCCCTATGTAATATCCTATACTGGCTGTCCTGTAGCTCTGCCCCACTAACTTGCCTGGGGATATCTTTTATCAATTTTGCAAAATTTACTCCCTTCAATTCATATCCCAGGTCTTTGCTCCAAGCCTCTATGAGTGCTCCATAGTTTCGGGGCGGGCAGAGCGACAGCAGGGCCCGGTGCAAACTAGATATGGAAACGTGACTGTGCATCCCCTTTTAAAAATTCTCTGAGGTTTTGTCCTAATTTTGTGCCCAATGCCTCTTGATCTAAGCTGTACCAATAGTGATGTAATTGTCTGTATATAAAGTGATCTTTGTTAGTTAGAGAAAGTAGAAGATAACATGTTAATAATGCCATGCATTAAACGTGATATAAAACTGAGCGACAAGCATGCATTGAAATGTCTATACGCAAATGCAAGGAGCCTGAGACATAAGATGGGAGGGCTGGAATACATTGCACTCAATGAAAAATTGGATATTTTAGGCATCTCTGAGACCTGGTGGAAGGAAGATAACCAGTGGGACACAGTCATACTGGGCTACAAATTATATCATACTGATAGGGTAGATAGGATTGGAGGAGGGGTAGCACTGTATATTAATGAGAACCTTGACTCGGATAGGCTGCAAATATTGCAGGATACAAAACCCCTATTGGAATCTTTGTGGATTGAAATTCCACGTGAAAAGGGAAAGAAATGGTGATAGGACTGCACTACCGTCCGCCTGGCCAGGACGAGCAGAAGGATGCAGCAATGTCAAAGGAAATTAGGGAAGCGAATAAAATGGGCAATGTAATAATAATGGGTGATTTCAATTATCCGGATATAGACTGGGTTAATGTAACATCGGTACACGCTATGGAGATAAAATTTCTTGATGAAATCAAGGACAGTTTCATGGAACAGCTGGTTCAGGAGCCGACGAGAGAAGGAAAAATACTAGACTTAGTCATTAGTGGAGCCCATGATCTGGTGCGGGGGGTAACAGTGCGAGAGCCGCTTGATAACAGTGATCATAATATGATCAGTTTTGATATTGGCTTTGAAGTAAGTGATCTTAGGAAATCAAATACACTAGCGTTTAACTTTAGAAAAGGAGATTATGATAAAATGAGAACGGTGAAAAAAAGACTGAAAGGAGCAGCTCACAGGGTAAAAAACTTGCAACAGGCATGGCAGCTGTTCAAAAACACCAACCTAGAGGTACAGGACAAATATATTCCGCGCATTAGAAAAAGAGGAAAAAAGACCAAAACGTCAGCCAGCGTGGCTAAACAGTAAGGTAAAGGAAGCCATTAGAGCCAAAAAACAATCCTTCAGAAAATGGAGAAGAGACCCAACTGAAAATAATAAGATAAAACATAAGGAATGCCAAGCCAAATGCAAAGCGGAGATAAGGAGGGCAAAAAAGGACTTTGAAAAAAAGTTAGCGTTAGAAGCGAAAACACATAGCGGGGCATAATCGAATGCCCATCTCCATGGGCGTCTATGTCCGAGATCGGGTACATGAAGGGGCAGGACAGACCGTATTTTCAAAAAAAATGGGCGCCCATCTTTTTTTTTCGATAATACGGTTTGTGCCGGGCAAATGCATCGGATATGTGCGGATTTGAGCTGGGCGGTTTCGTTTTTCAGCGATAATGGAAACCGAAGGTGCCCAGCTCAAAAACGAACAAATCCAAGGCATTGGGTCATGGGAGGGGCCAGGATTCCTAGTGCACTGGTCCCCCTCACATGCCAGGACACCAACCGGGCACCCTAGGGGGCACTTGTAACAAGTAAAAAAAAAAAAAGTAAAATACCTCCCAAGTCCATAGCTCCCTTCCTTTGGGTACTGAGCCCCTCAAATCCCCCCAAAACCTACTGCCCACAACTCTACACCATTACCTTAGCCCTTATGGCTGAAGGGGGGCACCTAGATGTGGGTACAGTGGGTTTTGGGAGCGGTTTGGAGGGCTCCCATTTACCACCACAAGTGTAACAGGTGGGGGGGGGGGGATGGGCCTGGGTCCACTTGCCTAAAGTCCACTGCACCCACTAACAACTGCTCCAGGGACCTGCATACTGCTGTGATGGAGCTGGGTATGGCATTTGAGGCTGGCATACAGGCTGGCAAAAAAAGTTGTTAAAGTTGTTTTTTTTTTTTTTTGGTGGGAGGGGGTTAGTGACCACTGGGGGAGTCAGGGGTGGTCATCCCCGATTCCCTCCGGTGGTCATCTGGTCATTTAGGGCACTTTTTTGGGACTTGTTCGTGAAAAAAAAGGGTCCAAAAAGTGACCTAAATTCTCGCTAAAAATGGCCATTTTTTTCGATTATCGGCCGAAGGTGCCCATCTGTGCTCGGCCGATAAACACGCCCCAGTCCTGCCTTCACCACGCCTCCGACATGCCCCCGTCAACTTTGTTCATTCCCGCGACGGAGTGCAGTTGCAGGCGCCTAAAATCAGTTTTCAATTATACCGATTTGGGTGCCTTTGCGAGATGGGCGCCCATCTCCTGATTTGGGTCGAAATATGGACGCCCATCACTTTCGAAAATAAGGCCGATAGTAAAATTTTTTTTAGATACATCAAAAGCAGGAAGCCGGCCAAAGAATCGGTTGGGCTGCTGGACGATGGTGGTGTTAAAGGGGTGATCAGGGAAGACAAAGCCGTAGCAGAGAAGTTAAATTAATTCTTTGCTTCGGTCTTCACCGAGGAGGATTTGGGAGGGACACCGGTGCCGAAAAGGGTATTTGAAGCGGGCGAGTCAGAAACTAAACAAATTTTCTGTAAACTTGGAGGATGTAATGGGTCAGTTCTGCAAACTGAAGAGTAGTAAATCACCAGGACCGGATGGTATTCATCCAAGAGTATTAATAGAACTGAAAAATGAACTTGTAGAGCTACTGTTAGTAATATGCAATCTATCCCTAGAACCGGAAGACTGGAGGGTGGCCAATGTAATGCCGATTTTTAAAAAAGGTTCCAGAGGAGATCTGGGAAATTATAGACCGGTGAGTTTGACGTCGGTACCGGGCAAAATGTTAGAGGCTATTAAGAATAAAATTACAGAGCACATACAAAAACATGGGCTCATGAGACAAAGTCAGCATGGATTTAGTGAAGGGTGGTCTTGCCTCACCAATCTACTGCATTTTTTTTTGAGGGGGTGAACAAACATGTGGACATTGGGGAGCCGGTGGATATTGTGTATCTGGATTTTCAGAAGGCATTCGACAAAGTGCCTCATGAAAGACTCCAGAGGAAACTGGAGAGTCATGGGATCAGATTTAGGGTATTGTGGATTAAGAGCTGGTTGAAAGATAGGAAGCAGAGAGTTGGGTTGAATGGCCAGTATTCTCAATGGAGAAGGGTAGTTAGTGGGTTCCCTCAGGGGTCTGTGCTGACCGCTGCTTTTTAACATATTTATAAATGACCTAGAGATGGGAGTAACTAGTGAGGTAATTAAATTCGCAGATGACACAAAGTTATTCAGGGCCGTCATATCGCAGGATGAGTGTGAAAGATTACAGGAGGATCTCACAAGACTAGGAGATTGGGCGTCCAAGTGGCAGATGAAGTTCAGTGTTGACAAGTGCAAAGTGATGCATGTGGAAAGAGGAACCTGAATTACAGCTATGTCATGCAAGGTTCCGCGTTAGGAGTTACAGACCTAGAAAGGGATCTGGGAGTCATTGTTGATAAGACATTGAAAACTTCTGCTCAGTGTGCTGCGGCGGCTAAAAAAGCCCACAGAATGTTGAGTATTATTAGGAAAGGGATGGAAAACAAACACGAGGATGTTATAATGCTGTTGTATCGCTCCATGGTGAGACCGCACCTCGAGTATTGTGTTCAGTTCTGGTTGCCGCACCTCAAAAAAGATATAAAGAAATTGGCGAAGGTGCAGAGAAGGGGGACGAAAATGATAAAAGTGATGGGAGAACTTCCCTATGAGGAAAGGCTAAGACGGTTAGGGCTCTTTAGTTTGGAGAAGAGGCAGCTGAGGGGTGATATGGAGCGGACAGACGTGAAGCGTTTGTTTACACTTTCTAACAATAATAGAACCAGGGGACATAAGATAAAGCTAGAATGTGGTAGATTTAAAACAAATAGGAGAACGTTTTTCTTTACTCAGCGCGTAGTTAGATTCTGGAACTTGTTGCCGGAGAATGTAGTGACAGCAGTTGGCCTTGCTGAGTTTAAAGGGGGTTTGGACAGATTCCTGAAGGAAAAGTCCATTGAACATTATTAATTTAAATTTTTGTTTTGTTTTTGGGTTTTTGCCAGGTTCTTGAGTCCTGGATTGGCCACTGTCGGAGACAGGATGCTGGGCTTGATGGACCCTTGGTCTTTTCCCAGTATGGCGGTGCTTATGTTCCTATGTCTTGAAAACAGTACATGACATAACAATCTTTCGGAAATCATTAAAGACCAATTTGTTCAAGAGGGCATACCATAATGATCCAACCTAAACACCCAAATCATGCAACACAACGAAACTTGTTACCAGACCAGGAAACTTAATTTCTCTTCTTAACCACCTAATTCACTCTGTAACTCATCTACTTTAACGCAATTACCACTCTGTATTTCTCATACCGGAATTGGCGTTTCGTCATCACGGTACTATGTAAGCCACATTGAGCCTGCAAATAGGTGGGAAAATGTGGGATACAAATGAAACAAATAAATAAATTATATAATACTGCATGCATTTTACACCCCTGGCTCGCTTGTGCTCCTTCTATGGCCACGCTTCCGTTGCAGATCCTGTGCGGAAACACTGAAGCACTGTTCTATAAGACATCCTACTTCATCTTCTTGATTATTTTGGGATTGGCGGAAATATACTTAGCTGGATTAAGGGTTTTCTTTCATACAGATCTTACAGGGTGAAATCAAATTCAATGATCTCATCTTCATGGAAAACAGTTTGCGGAGTACCTCAGGGTTCGCCACTTTCACCAACACTCTTCAACATAATGATGATTCCATTGGCTAATTCACTTTCTAAACTAGGCTTAAATCCGTTTATTTATGCTGATGATGTTACAATCTGTATTCCATTCAAACAAGACTTGACTGAAATCACCAATTTAATCAGGTTAGGCCTGAGTACAATGGACGCATGGGCCAACTCATTTCAACTGAAACTAAACACTGAGAAGACTCATTGCCTCATCCTATCTTCTCAGCATAACAAGTTTAAACCTACAACTTTAAATATTCCCAACTACTCCCTCCCCATTTCGGATAGCTTAAAACTACTCGGCATCACAATTGATCGGAACTTGACCCTGGAAACCCAAGTAAATTGCACCACAAAGAAAATGTTTTACTCGATGTGGAAACTTAAACGTATTAAACCTTTTTTCCCCAGAGATGTTTTCTGCAAATTAATACAATCAATGGTTTTGAGTCATTTAGATTACTGCAACGGAATCTATGCAGGTTGCAGAGATCAGATAATCAAGAGACTTCAGACCGCCCAGAACACAGCAGCGACTGATTTTTGGTAAATCAACATTTGAATCTACCATACCCCTTCGTGAAAAACTACATTGGCTCCCCATTAAGGAACGTATTGTCTTCAAGGTCTGCACCTTGATTCACAGGATTATTTATGGAGAAGTTCCTGGATACATGCTAAATCTAATTGACTTACCACCCAGATACAGTTCCAGTCATTCCCGATCCTTCCAAAATTTACATTATCCAGACTGCAAAGGCCTCAAATACAAGTCTACCTACGCATCCAGCTTATCCTTCATAGGAACACAGCTATGGAATGCACTACCCAAAATATTAAAGTCAACTCAGAACCATCTAAATTTCAGGAAATTACTGAAGACCACCCTGTTCAAGAAGGCCTACCTTCCTGACTCAACCTTATTTACCTCTTTTTTTGCTTTAGCAAAATCCATGGACCTTATCATTTTTTACTCACTCTTATTATCTCTGTTTTTCTACACATTACCTATCCGTTTACTATTTTACTATTACACTGTTTAATTGTATTTTACTGAACTGTAGTTTGCCCTACGGTCTTGTGTAAGCCACATTGAGCCTACTACTAGTGGGAAAATGTGGGGTATAAATGTGTTAAAATAAATAAATAAATGGGCCTATAAGTGTGTTTTTGTACGGATCTGCCTTTTCTGCCCCTTGAATCCATTAGAACACTTTTTTGCACCAGAAATTTGGCACGAAAGTAGTGCCTGACATTTAGCATCATGTATAGAATTTCCCCCTAATAATCAAATTGGGGGCCCAGCTTTATAGAATTGGAAGATATGGGTCAAGACAGAAATTTTTTACCTATTCTAAAGTTTGCATATTTCATTTCATGGTGGTAATTGGAATAAATATTTGTCTTTGTTTGATTCCAGTACAGGAATTGCCCAGCAACCCTGGTACAGAGAAGGAGCATTCTGAAGAAGGGATTGAAAAAGGGAGCTCTGATGGGGCAGCATGTAAAGACGCCGAACTGAATCCACAGCCTAAATCCAGCCAGAGGAAGACTAAAGGAGGGTCGAATCGGTTGCTCGCAGCGTGAAGACCTCCCCTCGTTGTCATAGAGGATTCAAGGCTTTCTATTCTAATGCACAAAAGAGAGCTTGCAGAGGAGAAAGCCCAGATGAGACCTGGGTCCCTGAGAGAAGTGCCAACAGGAAAGCTCAGAGAAATGGTATAAAGTCAAAAACCTACCTCTGCAAAGAATGCGGGAAAAGCTTTGGGAAGAAGGATCACCTTACTGTCCATAGGAGGACACATACAGGGGAGAGAGCGTACACATGTGGGGAGTGTGGAAGGAGCTTCTTCCGAACTTCAGCCCTGAAAGTCCACCAGAGAACCCACACGGGGGAGAAACCATACCGCTGTGCTCATTGTGGGAAATCCTACAGTGAGAAAAGAACAGTTATGAAGCATCTGAGGTTCCCAGAGCTGTGCAAGCCACCGGGACAAGAGAGACATTACACGGAGAGACATTACACGTGTACAGAATGTGGGAAAGGCTTCCCAAAGCTTAGAGAGCTTAACAGACACATTAGAGTCCACACAGGAGAGAGACCTTTTCCATGTTCTGTGTGTGGGAAAAGTTTCAAGTCTAAATCAACACTCGTTCGACATCAAGAAACCCATATGTGCCAAAAACTGTATTCTTGTGCTGAATGTGATAAAAGCTACAGGCATCGGGATTCGCTTTAGAAGCATCAAAAAGCCCATACAGGACAGAAACCGCATCACTGTATGGAGTGTAAGAAAGGCTTCCATCATAAGTCAGATTTTCTGAAGCATCAGAGTTCTCACACGGGAATGAGACATAAGTGTGATAAATGTGAGAAAAACTTTGATGATGATTCCTCCCTCCAAGTTCACCAACAGGTCCACATGGGAGAGAAACCTTACCGATGCAGAGAATGTGGGAAAGGCTTCAGTGACCAGTCAATTTGGGCTAAACATGAGAGAACCCATGCTAAAATAGGATCGTGGACATGTGCCGAATGTGGGAACAGCTTCCATGATCCTGCTAGTCTAATCGAGCACCGAAAGGAGCACAAGGGCCTGGGACCCTATAAATGCACTGAATGTGACAGGAGCTTTGTCCTAAAGGTGAACCTTCGTGCTCACTGCCGAATCCACACTGGAGAGAAACCGTTCAAGTGCCCTGAATGTGGAAAAACCTTCCATTTTAGCTGCAGCCTTGTTAAACACCAAAGAACACATGTCGGGGAGAAACCCTATGAGTGTACGGAATGTGAGAAGAGCTTCTCGGATTGCTCAGGCCTTGCAAAGCACCTGAGAACTCACACAGGAGAGAAACCCTATGAATGCAGTGAATGTGAAAAATGTTTAGCCCAGACCTCTTCCCTCCAAGCCCACCTGAGGACACACACTGGAGAGAAGCCGTACCAGTGCCCCATCTGTAAGAAACGCTTCACTCAGAGCTCAACCCTCAACTATCATGTGAAGATACATAAAGATGGGGGATGTTACCCTTGGGATGTGTGTGAGAAACACTTTGGTGACCCCGCTGTTCTTCGCAAGCACAAGCAGATGCAAAACAAGCTTGTTTCACGTACTGTGAAAGCACATAGGTTGCGAGATCATGCACTGGCTAGAACGTCACTTGTCAAATGCCAGAGAAGCCAAGGGGATGAGAAAAACATTTGACATTTGTCAAATATAAAACACTGAAAAAATAACTAATAGGGAAATAGTGCAGTTTAACTATTCTTCTACCCATATGATATTGACAACAAGAATAATTATATTAAAGCATATCATATTATCAAAAGGAATTTTCATTTATTAACATTAAAACCCACACCTGTTCTATATCAAATCTTTGGAAGTCAGCAAACTTAATGACAATGATACAGTGAATACAGTTGCGTTACTGTTAACACTTAAATCTCCACACTTCTATCAAGTTTCTTAACCCTTAAGGTTATTTAGTTCTCACAATATATAATACATTTCTTCCTTTAGTACACATATACATCCAGAAACAAAATCACATTCCCCTGTAAACTCAACACTAGAAGATTCATCTCAGGCAATCTTGATTATTCACAATACCCAAAACAGACTGTCCTTATAAAGCCGAATTTTCCTGTGGTATCATCCACTGATGTAGATATGATTGTTGAAGTCCTCTCAGCATAGTTCAGATAAACAGCTCAATGTAAGACTGTGTTTCACCAGCAGGCGTCATCAGGAGCCGTTCACAATGCTGCTCACAAGCAGCCCTTGATACCTGCTGGGCATATAGAGAAATGTATATATCTAACCCCTTTAATATCATAATTATATACCATTATTAATAAAACCACTACTTACAAAATTTTTTTCATCCAAAAGATTTGTGGCAATCCTTGAAAGGAATACCCTCCTTGGGAATAACTGCTGCAGGACACTAATGCATGCGCTGTAAACCTCACTTTTTAAAGAGATTGTATGTGTCCCCAATGGTGGTATGCAATGCGCATCGCAAATGCTGTATTTTTCTATGATATAAACTATCCAGATTTAAATCACCTCACTCCATTCAGTTTCCTTATATAAAACACTGCCAGTTGTGAGATCTTTTGAATTGGAAAAAAGTTATCCAAAGATGATTTACATGAAGTCTTGAGACCACAGGGATTCCTGTCTTTGGATGTATGACACAAGACCCTCTTTGACATATCCATGAATAATTCCATATATTGTAATTTACAATAAATCCCAGTTTTCTCCTTGAAAGATGGTGCCTAATGGTGGGACAAACTCTCTTTGTGTCCATGAATTGCAGGTCTATGGTGCTTTTTCCGGGAACCCCCTCATTCATAAGTGGTGGTCAATGGGGTCGGACCAGATTCCAGTGAGATTAGGGGAAGGTTCTAGACATGGCTGTGGAGTTTGAGTTGGAAGCAATTTTGGGTGGAGTTGGAGTCAGTAAAAATATACCAACTCGGACTCCAGCTTCAAAAATAAAAACTTATAACATTATAGTATATGGTAAATTTATCAATTTCTACTTTATTTTGAAATTGTATTTTATTCTTAGAGATAATAAAGAAATGAATACATATTACATTGGCTCAGTCTGGTTTGCTGTTAACATAATAATCAAACTTACTGTAACAGTGAAACAGAAACAACTCCCTGTCCCCCCCCCCCCCCAAATTCCCCCAAGAATAATTCCAAAAATACAAACTTCTTTGATTGGCAGAAATGATAGTGAGAGGTCTTGACGCTTATCGTTTTCTACTTATATTTTTGCCCTGAATCTAAAGTACTGGTACATGTAAGTTTTATTTACCAGCACTTTAGATCCATAACAAAAAACGTAAAGCCTGATATTAGTCAGAGTTGGAGTCAGACAATAGAAAAATAGAGGAGTCTGAGTTGGTGTGATGTACTGACTCCACAGCCTTGGTTCTGGGTATTGGAAATAGAACAGATGGTATGAGCTTAGGAATATTTCTCTATCTGCTGAAGTTTTCATATCAGAAGGCTGATATGTAAAAGTACCCACTGCTAATCTTATGGTAAGAAAACAGTACACTCTTTCACTACCAGATACTCACTAGAACATTACAGATTATGAAGGATGAAAAAATGGTGACAGACAGCAACAGGATAAAGAAGTTGATGTCTCAGTTTTAGGGAGAAAGTAAAACAGAGAAGCACGGTGTTGCATCTAGGTGCATTATTTGAAAGAGGCAGTGTGTACGTGTAGTAGGTAAACAACACTGCTGAGCCCTAATGTTCTTCCACAGTTGATGAGACATGAAAGTCAAGTAGAAGGATCTGCAGTCAAATTGTGAAGAGGCAGCAGTGGTCCTTTGTCTTTGGTGAACTTCCAGACCCAATTCTGGTGGCGATGTCTGAGCTCTAGATAGCTGATCCAGGCATGGCAAATGTAGGTGGATCTGTTTTCCACGTTGAACACAGTACACGCTTTGGCTTTATAATCTTATTGTTTTATGGAAGAACGCTCTTACAGCATGGGAAGAAAGGTTCTCAACCTCTTTGATCTTTCGTGGGCAGCTCTTTGGATGTGATGGAGGCATTTGGTTACTATCTTCCAAGCACACACTTTTATTGTTGTTCTGTACTCCAACGGTCCTCAACCCCATCCTCGAAACAATAATAAGCTTGAGTTCAATTTGAATGCAAATCTATCTTATGCATATTTATTATGGGTATCCTGAAAACTTGACTGGGTAGGTGTTTCCCCAAGGATTGGGTTTAGAACTACTGCTCTAGTCTGTGCCCAAATTCTCTGTTGTAATAACATACCAAAGTTCACACTTCTTTATGGTTTCTACCTAATGTTTAGTTCTGTATGATGATGGCATAAGCCTACTTTGAAAACACCCAGCCACCAGCTTTGGAATGGACTTGAATGATTTAGCTCTGGGCTTCTCAACTCTTTCCTGGAAACTCACTTAGCCAGTTGGGTTTTCAACATAAATACAATGAATGCACACCAGATCAATTTGAGACCCGTTGCGTGCAAATCTATCTCATGCATATTCGTTGTGGTAATTCTGAAAATCAGACTAGCCAGATGTGCCTCTAGAAGAAACATTGATTTAAATTACGAAAGGAGATAAACATGTCCTGGCACATTTCACCTGGCTTCTTTAGGCTTTAACCTCACTTTCATGCCGCTGACGAGCTTCCACGCTTACCTCAAGCTTTCTCTAATTCGGGTACTGCTTTTGTTTGCTAGGAAACTATTTTCCCCACCATCTTTTCTGTGAGGAATTGTTTTTCTCTTTGATGCTTCCAATCTTTGTTATGACCCCTTGAGCTTAAATTTTCACCTGAAAAATGCTTCATGAGCCTAATCCCTCAGATTCAATAATTTTGCACATGCAAGTTATAGAATAGCTCATGTTATCCCCCAGATTCTGTATAGTGTACCTAGAGATCTGCACCAAAATCCGAGCGCATTCTATAACAACGCACATAACTTAAGCTTAACAAGCTAATGAGTGCTGATAACAGCACTTAACAAGCAATAATGAGCACTAATTGGCACTAATAAGAACTTACACACACAATTCGCTAAGCATATTCTGTAATGAATTGTGCCGAATTTGTAATGTGCACAGGCCAAAAGGGGCATGGTTATAGCTGGGAAAATGGGCATTTCGTAGGCGTTCCAAAATTTACATACGTAGTTATAGAATATGGCCCAGTGTGCATAAATCTACGTGCTGGGATTTCCGCCATGTTTTTGTTGGTGTAAATGGATGCATATGCTTTAAGGAGCTGCAATATCAACTAAGCGCATTCTATATACCGCACCTAATTCTAGGCACTGCTTATAGAATATGCTTAGTTGGCACTGATTTCCATGCCGATTTTTTTTTCAGGTGCCATGTATAGAATCTCCCTCTTGCGCCTAATTTAATAGTTAAATTAGGTGCCAATTGGCCCTAACTACCAATAATAGCTGTTGCTGTTAATTGGTTCTAATTAGCATTAATTAGTAGTTACGTGCATAATTGCACTTTGGCGCTATTCTCTAAACCTAGCGCCTAAATGCTAGGCCAGGGGCATGTGTTGCAGTTGCGCGCTTAAGTTATAGAAAACTGCCAACCTTAGGTATGACCATTTACATCAGTCTCTGACATGGCAAAAATACTAGCATCTAAAATTAGACATGCACCGGCTGATTTACGCTCTATTGTGTAACAGCAATTTCATGCAGAGTTGTAACTTAGCAGATTTGGCCCAATGTTTGGTACGCTTTCTTGAATCTACCCCATGAATACTTTTTAAAATATATTTGATCATATTTATTATATCCATTCTCTACAAGGAATCCATATTGAGATGCTTAACTCCTCCCTTCATATGGTTCGTGGTTCGTTGGACCAGAGGTTCTCATTTCCAGGATATTCACAATGAATATACATGAGAGAAACTTGTGTGCTCAAATTTATCTCCTGCATAGTTACTGTTGGTATCCTGACTATCCTGGACTACTGTTTCCAAAAATACAAGGATTAGGGAACACGCAATGAAGCTACTAAGTAGTACATTTAAAACAAACCAGAGAAAATATTTCTTCACTCAACGCGTAATTAAATTCTGTAATTTGTTGCCAGAGAATGTGTTAAAAGCAGTCAGCTTAGCAGGGTTTTCAAAAGGTTTGGATAATTTTCTAAAAGAAAAGTCCTTATGATTTGGGAAAATCCACTACTTATTTCTAGGATAAGCAGCATAAAATCTTTTACTCTTTGGGGATCTTGCCAGGTATTTGTGACCTGGATTGGCCAATTTTGGAAATAGGATACTGGGCTTGGTGGACCTTCGGTCTGTCACAGTATGCAAACATGTTCTTATGACTGACACTATATTTCTTTTGAAGTTAACTTCTCCAGTTAGTGTCACCAATAACTGATGTAGTGACACCCTTCCATAAGTTCTCTGGCATTCCATTGACTATCATATCAAAAACAAATATAACACCTTCAAAAATAATTTTTATAGAGATTTATTAAATTATATTGAACTGCAATATGTTACATCTCCAGTATCAAAAAAAGTAGTATTCATTTAAAAGAGTACTCAAAAAATCACAGCACCCCAAAGATTTGGCTGTGGTAAGGGGCTACATTCATCATCTCACCATATAAATTAGCATTAAAAATCAAGGGTTACTATTAGCAGCTTTACATCTTGCTGCCTAGGAGCAGGAAGCCCATGAATGGCTCGTGGGTCTACCACAACTGTGATGTTTTCAATGGCAGGTCCTAAGTGGGGTTAGGTTGCTAGTCATGCCCCTCGCTATCCCAAGACAACCGAGAGTTACGTGGCTTACCCAAGGCCAAAAGAAGATGTTATATGTCCTTATCTTTTTTCATGTCTCATTTGCAGGAATCATGATGTAAATAACACTTGCCCTTGGCCAGGGATAGGTTTTGCCCCATTTTGGGGATTTTCAAGGGTGAATTCTTAAAAAAAAAAATGGGAACCCTGCAATCCAGTCAGGAGCTCCTCATTTTCAGTCTGCCTGCAGAGATTATATGTGTGGGGGAGATTCCACTGATTATCCCCCAAATTCTTGTGTTTCTGTGCCCAAAATGAATAAGTTTGCATATTTATGTCTCAAGCTTTAGTTGCCACACCCTTGATTTATCAAAAAAATTCAGTGCCTTTTCTATAAACTTCTTATGTTGCCCAGTTCAAGATCTTAAAACCCCTGCAATGAGGCAAAGTCTCATCAAGCTTCCTAGATCAGAACCAGTTTTCTTGGTTGATCCTATTTATCACCCTCCTTTCCTTGGAGTGAATGCTATTTATCATCACCATCTCCTATGAATGAATCAGTTTCTGACCCAGTTTATTACCCGAGGCTCACACCTCAGCATGTTCTGAAATGTAGATATAGCTAGGGCTCTCCCTGGAGAAGATTTCCTGATTACCTTGTGAAAGAGATCATTTGGATTTGTTTGACATTACCGATTCCACCCCCAACTTCACCACCACTTAATGATTCAGTTAGAGGCTCACCTAATTTTGGTTTCTGCACCAAAGCCAGCCTGAAATCCAAGCTCAGCCATTCTTTGGTTTTCTCCAAAAATGCCAGTTCTTTTTGGTGGAAACCAAAACTCCACCCCCTTGACCATCTGCAGGCCCTCTGCGGATCTACTTTAAGAAGCTGGTGAAAAAGGTGGCGGCTAAATGCAGCAGTTGGGTGCATAATTGTAACTATTCTATAAAGTTTGAGTGAGAACAGTCGGAACGCCCGTGACCTGCCCACACCCCTCCCAGGTCAACACCCCCTTTGCAGTTAAGTGCTTGAACTCAAGTGCTCAGTTATAGACTAGCACCTAACTGCACTTAGGTGCCTAACTGACATTTCCCCCCTGTTTTGGTGTTTAACTACCATTAGCTTCCATAGGCGCACTATGTAGAATGAAGGGAATAATGCCGCTGAAAATCTGGTCATGGTCATTGCCACTTATTGTGGTAGAATTTCTGGCTACCCAGTTGAATACCACATAATATCAGGTGAAAAATGTTTTGGCGCATTCTGCCAAAAAGCAGAAAGCACCCTTCATCTTTGAAATGTTTGTTAACGACTGTTAACCTCTACTATTTAACGTTTCTGTAGCACTACTAGGTATATGCGGTGCTTTGTGGATACATACAGCAGGGACAACTGCCCTGCTTCATAGAGCTTACGATCTGCTTGAGCCAAAATGAATCATTTTGAATACAGCTGTTCAATCAAAAAGTTTACTTGCAATTAATTGCCTAATTAAAAATGTTGATCGTAGTTAATGCATTTTTAATTGCTGCCCAGATAGTGCCAATGAATATTCCCTGTGCTCACTGTGGCATTGTCTGGGCTGTTAACAGGATAGTCTGGGCATAATTCAGATCACTACTAAGTTAGCTAATCAGATAGCGAGCTGAATGTTGAGGGGGGAGGGGCTAGTTTTGCTGATGCCTCTCACCAAGAACATCCACCCATCTCAAAGCTCCTCCCCAAGGGCATCTACCTCCTTCTGAACCCCCTTAGAGAGAATCCCCCTCGAGCCCTCCTGGAAGATTTCCTCCTCCCAAAGAACCTTTTAGAGCATCTACCTTCTCCCAAGGATCCCCCACCCCCACCCCTGGCCTCCCTTAAAGATGCCTGGGTGGTCTAGGGTAGGATGGGCAGGAGTGATCCTGGTCACTTCTGCTCTTGCTGGGTCTGGGTTCAAAATGGCAGCCATGATTAATGAACAGCACTAATTCTGAGTAATAATTGTTATCAGTAAAATGTCTAATGTGAGAGGATCAGGGTCAGGAAGAGTCCATAAACATGGTAGAATTAGAAATTTGAAGGAATAATTCTATGCATAACTAATAGTATGCATTTTCTGGAATCCATATCTATATCGACACATTAAAAAAACCCTTGTCAGAATTCTCCTGGACTGGCCCCTATATGTCCTGAAAATATGGTGTTGTTAGGACACTGAGGGAGAGAGATGGGAGCACATAGGCAGATACACACAAGGAGGTCTTGTATTCCTTGCCTTTCAAAAGCAAGCTAAATATTTATTTGAGATGGATTAAATAGTCTGTTCAAGGCTTTCAAAAAGATAAGAGGGGGGAGGGGGTGTCAATATTTCAAAAATGGAGAGTGCTGCGGTTACCCTGATACTGGATTTTAAGCATCGGTACCCGGATACCAACTGTCACTGAATATCTGATTTTGGTGCTGATCTGGAAGTGTTGTCCAACTAAGAGAGGATTCTCTGTAAGTCGCCAAATGGGCACAGAAGCCAGATGCCCATGTAAATTAGTCAATTGGGTGCTAATAACCAATTATTAACATTAATTAGAGTTAATGGACACTAATTTGGATGTATGCACTCATCTGCCTCTGCACTATTCTATAATGCAGCATGTCCAAGTTATCTGGTGTGCAATCTAAAAGGGATGTGGCCATGGGAGGGGGATGGGTAGGTCAAGAGTGTTCTAAATATATAGGCGCAGTGTTATAGAATACAGGGGTTATGCACCCAACTTGCACCCTAGGATTTACACCAGGTTTCAGCAGGCGTAAATCTTCCTGCCCAAAGTTGGGTTTGGAAATCTGTGCTATTGCTATTCTATTAAGGGTGATGTGTACGTAGCACTTGGCTTGGATTTTTCCCGGTTCCTATTTTTGAGTGCCATTTGTAGAAGTCTCCTTAGTGGCAATATTCAGACCGCTAGGCAAATAACACTTTATCCAGTTTCCTGGCTAGTGGTCTGAATATTCCTGTGAATTGGATAAACTTTGAATCTGCCCAAAGACTGTCCCGGTACTGACCAGATTTTGATGAGGTTCAGCAGCATTATCTGGATAGTGCCGTTGAATATCCCACTCACCGGCACTTACCTGTTTAACAGCACCTGGTAATTGGGTACATGCCTTTGAATATCAGCCCAAAGGATTTGAAACTGTGCCCCATGAATAATTTATTCAACAGAACAGATGAAAACAACTCTGTATAATGTTCCTCACTCAAAGAAATGGACTTGTCACAAAATCAGTCCTCTTCTGGGGCTCCACTGTGTCTCATGAGCAAGTGAAGATGCTTCTGCTTATGGCTTTCCTCAGGGCTTCCTTCACTTCCTTGTTCCTCAAGCTATAGATTATGGGATTCAACATGGGGATGGCCACTGTGTAGAACACAGAAATGAACCGATCCCGTCCCAGTGAGTAGCTGCTAGCTGGTCGCAAGTACATGAAGAAGAGTGTCCCATAAAATAATGTGACAGCCACCAGATGGGAAGCGCAGGTTGAGAAGGCTTTGCACCTACCTGCTGTTGAGCGTATCTTCAGGATGGTGGAGATTATGTAGATGTAGGAGATGAGGATGATTAAGGCAGAGGAGCCCTCATTGAAGCCACAGAAGCTGAAGAGCAAGATCATGTTTGTGCGGATGTCGGTACAAGATAGCATCAACAGTGGAGGGATGTCACAGAAGAAATGCTTGATCTTATTGGAACCACAAAAGGACAGCTGGAAGGTGGCTGTGGTATGGATCGCAGACTGCAGAAAGCCACCAACATAGGCCCCAATTACCAGGCAGCTGCACAGTTTTTTGGTCATGGAGTTCATGTAGTGCAAAGGGTTGCATATGGCAACGTAACGATCATAAGCCATGGCTGCCAACAGGAGACACTCTGTGGTGGCCAAAGCTGTGAAGAAATACATTTGAATGATGCAGCTGGCATAGAGGATGGATTTGTCTGTTGACACAAAGTTGACAAGCATCTTCGGGGTAACGACAGTTGCATAGCTAATGTCAAGGAAGGCCAAGTTGCTGAGGAAAAAGTACATGGGACTGTGAAGACGTGAGTCTACCCGAATGACCAAAATTATGCCCATGTTGCCCACCAGTGTTACAAGGTAGACGATAAGAAAAAGAGTGAAGAGGGCTATTTGCAACTCTGGGATATTTGTGAATCCCTGTAGGATGAACTCTGATGGGGCAGTTCTATTCCTTTCAGACATTTCTTCAACATAGGACTGTCTGCTAGGGAAAAAACAAAGCAGATGACATTTAGTAACAAGCTGGATGTGGTCCTCTTTAGGCAAAGAATGAATGGGTGGGTAGGGAGATGGGTGGCTGGATGGAGAAGTCTTATGGCTACCGATGACCTAGGTATTCAATGCTGGTACCTGGAGTAGACTCAGCATTGAACATCCAAGTTATATTTTGCCCACAGCTGATACCATTGTCAAAATTAATGACTGCCATGGGCTTAATATCGGGCTCTTTTATCTTTATGAATTGTTTTATGATTTGTTTCTATTTTTAATGTTAAATACCAACAAAAGAAAGAGGCTGGTGCTAAAGAACTGAAGAGGAAGAAATCCAAATAAAAAAGTCGACAACTTTACTGAAGATAATCGGATGTGGTCACGTTACACTAAAGCAGGCTACATCAGGGGTCACAATCTGTTGAAAATGATCTCAATTGCATAAAAACTGCTGTCTGGATAAGTGCTTTTAAATATTGGGTCTGTTATTTTCTAGATTGTTTCATTGCTTGGTGGTCTTCTTGAGATGATGTCGCTGTTTGCATTATAAAAATTATAGCAAAAAAAAATCACCTTGATATATTGAGATAAATGATGGATACTGGCAGGCGAGCAAACAAATACTGAGCCTTGGACTTTCTCATACCTCACATATTAGTATCCTTTTCTTGCATGCATGGAGCTGATAAAACCCTTTTGTTTATTTTGCTGCACTTCTATGCGTTCTGTGCTGCAAAAGACTATATGGTATCCCCTTGTCTTTTCTGTCCTATAGAAATGCATATTTTAAATTGTTAAGACACCTCGAACAGGACTTTTGGAACGGAGCTTTCACCATTTTCATAGCTTTTCTATAGATTGCCTTCATCCTGTGAAAGGTGTGGCCTCCAAAAATAGAGATTATTGTCGATGATATTAATTTAATTTATTTATTCATTCATTCATGAATTTATATTTTGCACTAAAATCTAGGTGGAGCACAATGAAACATGCAAAAATAAATAAAAATAAATGCAGAGCAAGAAAATAAACAGACATCACTATATAACTAAAAGCAGTAAAAACCCGAATTACTACCAGCAGAATCCTGGAGTTCCAAAAAATAGTTAAAAGAGTCTTGGATTTGATATACTGCCTTTCTGTGGTATAATCAAACTGGTTTACATATTACATACAGGTACTTTCTCTGTCCTTAGTGGCTCACGATCTTTGTACCTGGGGTAATGGAGAGTTAAGGGACTTGCGCAGAGTCACAAGGAACCACAGCAGGAATTGAACCCAGTTCCCCAGGTTCCCAGCCCACTGCAAAAGGAAGAACCCAGCTAACAAGAATATACATCTAAATTCTTCCTAATCCTCAAATACTACCGTGATGGTCTAAAAAATGGATTTGCTAAATGACGGAAAATCTTGTTTAAAAGAATATATTTTGGCTGTTTTCTAAAGTTCTCAATGCCTATTGCTGGCCTTAGGTGCTGTGACATAAAATGGGAGGGTATTCAAAAAGGTGTTGGTACACCGAGGATCCCTAATTAGAAAGAGGGTGGTATAAAAATAAAACTTAAGTATATGCATGCATGTTGATTTGTTGAGGGGTGCTTAGACAGCGACTCCAGCTGTGAGGAACTAAGGCCAGTGCTAGGTAGACTTCTAGTCTGCGTCCTGTGTATGGAAAGACAGATTAGGACATGCTGGAGGGGGCTTCAACAGCAACTCCAGCAGTTGGAACTTTAGGACAATGCCAAGCAGACTTCTACGGTCTTTGTCCCATATATGGCAAGACAGATTAGGATGTGCTGGAGAGGGTTTCGATTGCAACTCCAGTAGTTGGAACTTAAGGACAATGCTGGGTGGACTACAGTCTGTGTCCCATACAACTATAGTTTATTACAATTTTCTATACTGCTGAAACTGAAATCAGCAGGAAAGGAACTCCATAAATCATAGGAAAGAAACACAAACACTACCAAAGAAATAAATCAGGATGTAGTTACAAAAGTTAGTAAGGAGACAGAACAGAAGAAATAGGTCTAAGGGATCAGTGTCAGACAGTCCTAGAAGTCAATCAGGGAGCACCAAATGCTTCTTTGAAAAGCCAAGTTTTGAGGTCAGTCATAAAACGTTTTATTGACAAATTTGCACATAAAGATAGCAGCAGGTTGTTCCATGTAAAAGGGGCCAGTAAATAAAAAGCTGTAGGTCGGGAGGTATTGTACTAATACTACTACTAATCATTTCTATAGTGCTACTAGACATAGGCAGCTCTGTACACATTATATGCAGGTGACATACAATCTAGAGCTGAAAAATTTGAGAAAAATCATAAAAGACCTACAGACACTGCTTCGGAAGGATGAGTCACTGGATGAGGTCTTGACTGACTTGCCAACAACCGGCTAAACAGAATTAAAAATGAGTATTAAAAAAAAAAGCAAAAAGAAAAACTCAAAAAAAGAAGAGGATAACACAATTCTCTGCAGTGAACTGGGCCAGCTCAAATCATAGGATGCCATTCACCCTCATAGGAGAGACAGTCTGTATGCTCCTCCTATACTGCAGTGTAGATGACTCAGTGCAGATGATGTGAAAAAGGATGTGATTTTGAAGTCAGATCTGACATGAGCAGGAGTGAGTGGGGATCACTCCTCCCAATCTACCTGCTAGACCACCAAGGGACCTATGAGAGGCCTGGGAGGGGGGGGGGGGGGGGGGAGGGAATTGCATAGGGTGTAGGGATGGGTGTCTGGGATGGGGGATGGTAATGGAGGAGGGTGTCAGGAGGGAGAGTAAGATCATGTAGGAGGGGGGCTGGGATGAGGACAAGGTATGGTGGAGGGGGGTATGGGAGCAGGATTGGCCAAATATTTAAGTCAATATTCAGCACAGCTACCCGGTAAGCTAGTGGCTCTGCCCTGACTCTTCCCCTGAACCTCCCTGGTACTGAGGCAGTCACAGGCAATATTCAGTAGCACTACTTGCTTAAGATAAACCCTTTCAAATGGGCCCGTTTTAAATAAATAAATTTATACATTGTTAATCTGTGTCAAACCTTTTTTTTCGATTGAAGCAGACTACAAATGAAAGATTAAATTAAGAAGGAATTTCATAATATAAATATTTGTAATATAAATAGCATGCTGTTTACACACATAATTTTGCACCTCTGGCAATAGGTCGAGTTATGCGTATATAGTTAGTTACTAAATTTTGAGCTAACGTGTGTATCGTATGTTTGAAATGACGTGCGTAGTCAAGCACACTATGAGGCTCATTTTCAAAGCACTTAGCCTCCCAAAGTTCCATAGAAACCTATGGAACTTAGCCTCCCAAAGTGCTTTGAAAATATGCCTCTATGGGTGATTTACCAAAGAGAGGGCTCAAGAAGGAAATTAATTGACTGAACAACTGATCACAGATACAGGGGCTATGCCGAACTTAAGACTAACTGTACTGCAGGAAGCAGGTGAAAACCTGGCTCTTCTTCCACTCTTTGACATGGCTATGCCGAACTCAAGACTAACTCTACTGCAGGAAGTAGGTGAAAGCATGGCTCTTCTCCCAGCCTTTGACACATGTAGTGATTGACTATCCACTCACTCCATACCTGGACTAGCTCGTTCCACACTCTGAACCTTAGACCAGTTCCTCATATCTCATTCAACTTTACATAAAATTTGCCATCAGTCTAGCCACCCATCTATTTATACCAATGACTTTGTACTACCCATCTTGCCCTCTCGGCTATATAGAAAGATGTTTCATTGTATTGTACAAACAGTGTTAACATCATGTCATATTGGCTCAGAAAATACGCCAAATCACAATGCAAATAGACATCTGCCCTAACAGTCTAATAAGATCCGCACCCAAACAATTCAAAACAGACCTCACGAACCACATAAATTACAGGCTTCAAAATGGACGCTTTCTCACGGATAAAGGAAACATCCTACTCACTCCGTTACCAAAAGATGCTAAAAAAGCACAATGGACCTAACCAACTATCGACCAGTAGCACCTATTCCACTCATGACCAAACTCATGGAAGGCATAGTGATGAAACAACTTACTGAATACTTAAATAAACATTCAATTCTGCACGAGTCCCAATCAGGATTTCGACCGAATCACACTGAAACTGTACTAGTGTCCACAATGAACTCATTCAAACAGGCAATTGCAACTGGTAACAACATCCTCCTCTTATAATTCGACATGTCCAGTGCCTTTGACATGGTTAACCATGATATACTAATACATATACTAGAATACTTTGGATTAGGAGGCACAGTTCTCAAATGGTTCAAAGGATTCCTGACCACAAGATCATACCAAGTAACAACGAATGTGGACAGATCACCCCCATGGATACTTGAGTGTGGAGTCCCCCAGGGATCCCCTCCCTCACCAACACTATTCAACCTAATGATGATACCTCTAGCCAAACTACTAGCCAATCAAAACCTCAACCCCTACATTTATGCAGATGACGTCACAATCTGCATCCCATTCAAACAGGATCTAAATGAAATCACCAACGAGATCAACCAAAGCCTCCAAATAATGCACACTTGGGCAGACGCATTCCAACTAAAACTTAATGCAGAAAAAACACAATGTCTTGTACTCACCTCACGGGTCAGTTGTGCCATTGTGAATAAAGACCTTGTTCAGGAAGACACTCATTGTGAGAGGACTTTTTGTTGGATCCACTGTTTGTTTTACCCTATTGGTTTTCCTGTGGAGAGCTCACCTTCTGTGGGTGTTTGCTTCATTGTACTCACCTCACAACATAACACAAAAAATGTCACCACCATAATCACACCATACTGTTCCCTTCCTGTCTCACAAAACCTGAAAATTCTAGGATTCACCATTGATGGAAACCTCACTCTTGATACCCACGTGAAAAACACGACAAAAAAGATGTTTTTCGTTGTGTTTTTCACGTGGGTATCAAGATGTTCTACACCATGTGGAAACTTAAAAGAGTAAAACCTTTCTTCCCGAGATACATCTTCCGTACCCTGGTACAGTCAATGGTAATAAGTCATCTGGACTACTGCAATGCACTATACGTCGGATGCAAAGAACAGACAATCAAAAAATTCCAAACTGCCCAGAATATGGCTGCCAGACTCATATTTGGAAAAACTAAATATGAACGCAAAACCCCTAAGAAAGAAACTTCACTGGCTCCCACTTAAGGAACGCATTGCGTTCAAGATCTGCACGATTGTACACAAAATTATTCATGCAGACGCCCCAATCTACATGCTAAACCTAGTGGACCTACCTTCCAGAACTGCCACAAGATCATCCCACAAATTTCTCACCTTGCAGTACTCCAGCTGCAAAGGACTTAAATACAAGCTGATGCATGCCACTACCTTCTGTTACATGAGCACGCTGTTATGGAATGCATTACCTACAAACTGAAAGCAATCAACGAAACAACTATCTTTCGAAAATCTCTGAAGACATTCTTCTTCAACAAGGCCTACAATGAGAGCCTACTACCTTACTAAGTCACCTCACCAACCCACTCAATTATGAACGCCCACCTTCTATAACTACCCCAATCACTCTCTTCCTTCTTCTCTCTTCCCTTCCTTGATCGCTACACATTACTAACTGTATCTGATATCCTGAAATGACAATGTTAACAAATCTATGTAAGCCACATTGAGCCTGCAAATAGGTGGGGGAATGTGGGATACAAATGCAAATAAATAAATAAATAAAATGTCTGTTATTTGAATGCTCTAATGTATGTCTATTAAGGTGCTTCATTGGTGTTGTGCTGGCAACCTGATTGATTGTATTTATGCTTAGATTTGGGCATTTTTCTATTGTTATGCTGTTAATAAAATGTTATCTCAAATCGTACCTGTTATTCACTGCCTTGTGTGAATCTCTTCATAAAGGCAATTAATAAATCCCAATTCCATTTCCAGCTCTTATATCCCGTTTAACTCCAACTGGTTTCAAAGCGGGTTACGCTAAGATTCAAATACCATTAAAAGATCTATATATTCAGAAATATTTGTTGAACAATAAAGTTTTCAAAGATTGTCTAAATTGAAAATATGAATCAATACTCCATATTTGAACAGGAATAGTGTTCCAGAGTGTAGCAGCAATATAACTAAAAGAGCTGTCATGGAAACTGGAAAACCCAAATTTAGTAAATAATTGAATCAAGTCGACGAATGAACTGTCGGGTAAGTTAACAAAGATATATGATCCAAAGGACAATATCTTGTAAGTCAAGCAAACCACCTTAAAATCAGCTCTGGCTTTACTGGCAACCAGTGCAAGTCCCTTAACAATGGGGTAACATTTGTAAAAATAGCCATGTCAACACATTCCCTTGTTTTTTTGTCTTAAATGAGTAATAGCCAGCCCTGAGCACAGTATGGGCAGAGAACATTCCCTAAATAGAAAGAAGATAGTATCAAATGACCTAATGGCTGTGTTATGATGGGCAGGGGTGGTGCTTTGAAGGCAACTCCAACTGTGAGGAAGTAGGGCCAGTGCCAAGCAGATTTCAATAGTCTTTGTCCTGTATATGACAAGACAGATCAGGGCAGGCAAGAGTGGACTTTGATGGCAACTCCACTAGTTGGGACATAATGCCATTTAGAATGCAGACTTCTGCAGTCTATGTCTCAAAAATGGTGAAGAAAAACTGGATCAAATCACATTCATATGATATGCTATGAGTGGAGGAGTTGTGTATCTCAGTGGGGGCTGGGGAAAGGAAGACATCTTAAAGTTGAATTACAAGTACAATGATGTTAGTAATATTGATGGATTAAACATGAATTGATAATGGATGTGACTGTTGGGCAGTCTATATGGACCATGCAGGTCTTTATTTGCCATCATCTACTATGTTACTATGAATTCCTGATGGTATCAAGGTAGATAAGATGGTGGGAGGGTCAAACTAAAAGTTGTTATTGAGAGGATTGAAGAGATCGCTGAAGAACATAGGGAGTGAGGAGGCTGTAAAGAAATACAGGTACATTTGAGATGCCCACCTAGTTTTGTCCAGCACCTCTCCAGTTCCTAAGCATATAGCTTCACAACATTCAAAACAACCAACAACATGTATGGCTTCTGTCTTTACATCCATGATTACTATCATTCAAGTACCTTTTTATATCTGCTCCTGAATTTTGTAGATGTATTTTCTTTGATCTTCTAAAACTTAACAATATAATTTCAAGACCACTTTAATAACAGAAATCGTGGAGTGGAGTGGAGTGGAGTGGAGTGGAGGAGTAGTCTAATGGTTAGAGCAGCAACTAGAGAAGCCCAGTTCAGATTTCACTGCAACTCCTTGTGATCTTGGGCAAGTCACTTAACCCTCCATTGCCTCAGGTACAAACAGGGACAGAAAAACACCTGAATGTGATTTGCCTTGAGCTACAACTGACAAAAGCATGAGCTAAATCCCAAACCTCTTCCTTTTCCTATATTTTAATAAAGTTCAATTGCTTACACAATCTTTTCATCCCATTAAACAAGGGTACTTTATTCCCTAATTTCTTTGGTATTTCTCCTGTTGCTCAGATAGACCTGCTTCTTTACAAAAGGGACAGCAAAAAACGTCCATGAATAAAGCACGTTTATATCCCCTTATAAGGCCTTCTTTGCCTACAAAGTAAGGCAACCTCCCCTCTATTGCAATTTTCTCTTCAAGTTTTTATGGGAGACAAGTTGACCCAGAATGCTAGAGGGAGGGGTTCATGTATTCTACCTTCCACCAATCTGTATACAAGAGACCAGATATGGCCAAATACCCTTCATTTCATTGATCTTGGGTGCTGATCTTCTAAAGCTTAAGATATAATTTCAGAACCACCTTAAGAACAGAAATGTCAAAACTGTTTTATTTAATTTTTCACTCTTCAACTGAGAGCTTTATCTGGGATTTGAACCTGCACTTTTGAATTTGAGAGCAACAGCCCTCATACTATCCAAATGGTTAAGGAATGGATTGAGATGGTCCCAAGAGGAGAAACTACAATGGTGCCAGAGTCTGTACCATAAACCCTTTGAAATAAAATTCAAAGGCATAAAAAGGAAGAGAAGGTATAGGGGGGACATGACAGACATTGAAATATCTCAAAAAGGTATAAATAATGGACAAGAAACATGTATTTTTTAGTGAAACTAAGTTCTTAACAAGAGAGGGCTTGATTGGAAGCTCATAGGGAGTAGACTCGCAAAATATTTCTTCACAGAAAAAAGCAACAGATACATGGAACAGCATTCCTATGATAGGAGAATAAAAAAATAGAATTCAAGAAGGCATACGAGAAACATGGAGGATTGTTTGTGGAGAAGGAGTGAAAGTAAATCTGGAGATCAAATGGAGTCTTTGGTTCTTCAACATACTACCCTTTTCATAAAGAAGTATTTCCTTAGATTACTTCCAATTCTATCCTCTTTCATCTTCATCCTAAGCTCCCTCATTCCTGAGCTTCCTTTCAATTGAAAGAGACTCTCTTCCTGTATATTTATGCCATGGAGGTATTTACCTGCCTCTATCATATCTCTCTTCTGTAAATCCAGGCTGCTTATCATGAATGACACTCCATCATTGGATAGGTTCTGAAGACATCCAGTCAAACGTTATGTGGGGGTTCTTATCATTTCCACAACTCAAATGAAAATTCTACATAAGTGATCTGTATCAGGAGAATTGCATCAATCATTAAAAGTGGAGAAAAAAAGACCTCAGTAGAAAAGGAGGCACACCTATCTGTAAGGCAAGCCTTCAATATATATACAGTAGGTGGCTCACAATAATCATCAGTCATAAAAAAAAACTCCACTATGCTTTTGGATCAACGTCCTTAGAAAGCAATTACTCTTACTGATACAGCATCAAAATTAAGAACAGATAGATGCAATTCTCCTGATACAGATCATTTATGTGGAATTTTCATTTGAGTATTGGTATTCTACAGACTCCTTGTACATGTGGTTCTTATCATTTCCCATGTCTACAGGAAAAATGGATGAGTGCAACTGGATCCATGAATTATTTGAAAATATTTTTAAAATCAGTCTGAAATACAGCGTGCTCCCGATGTCTTCCCCAAGTGAGACTAGAATTCCCTTTCTTAATAACCAGCTGATTTTCCTCAGTAGGGTGCATTAAAAAAAATTCTTTATTTACATTTCAAACGCAATTTTTACAAGTTAACACTTGATTAAGCAATCCAGAAAAGAAATAAAGAAAAGGAATAAAACATAATAAAGGGGAAACTTCATTACTCGTCATTAGACCCCAATTAGAGGGCAGTGCTTGCAAAAGCTCAGGAGATAAACAATAAAGAAAACATACATGCAAAGACTTAACATGATTAACCCCATGCTCTATAATACACTTAATCTAGTTGTTTACAGTTACCACTTGGTTTGTAGGTGCTCTGGTGAGAAGAAAGTATATTTTACTTCTAGATATTTAACCACACATTTACACTGATAAGTAGTAGGTTGCATTTAACAGTGGTTGGAAACCAATTTCAGATGCACTTTGAAGAGACTGGAATATCATTACTTTAGGCTTGAAGCTGGTGGTCGTGCTGATAGGATACCTAACTACCCTCAACCTAAACCCATGAATTCAATTCTGGAGGCACTCAGGATGGTTAAACTCACCTATGAACTGCATCGTATGACTCCATAGATTCTCTTGCTACTACAACTAGCTTTAAATTTAATTCTGTGACCTCTGGGAGCACCACACCTTGATCCCTGAAGTGAACTATTGCTGATTGCTCCAGACACCTCCCTAACCAGCAATTAAATGGAACTTAACACCCCTGGGTAGATTATTAATGTGAATAGGTGCTGAACTGAGCCCAATGGAAAGCTATTAGGCAGAGCAAATCAACAATAACAAGATAAATGAGGTAGAAAATCAAGGGCACAATATTAAAAAAAAGCTGTATTCCTAAAGTTAGGTTCCTTAATTTGTATTCCTTTCCTATATCCATGACCTTTTTATCACTCGTAGCCTCCATCTGCTTGCGATAACTGAAACTTGGCTCTGCTCTGATGACTCTGCTTCAGTCGCAGCCCTCTGCCATGGTGGTTATCTCTTCTCCCATACTCCTCGCCCTATTGGCCGCGGTGGTGGTGTTGGTCTATTACTCTCACCCTCTTCCAAATTTCAATCTCTTCTGCCACCTCAGTCTCTCTGTTTTTCTTCCTTTGAAGTCCACTTTGTCTGCCTATTCACTCCTTTGCCTCTTCAAATAGCAATTATTTATCGTCCCCCTGATAAAACCTCTTTCATCCTTTCTCAGCGACTTTGACATTTGGCTTTCCTTCTTTCATGATCCTTCCTCCCCCTCCCTCATCCTTGGCAACTTTAACATTCATGCTAATGATCCCTCCAACTCTTACATCTCACAGTTTCTCACCTTAACATCCTCCTTCAATCTTCAACTATGCTCCACTTCCCCTACCCACCAAAATGGTCACTGTCTTGATCTTATCTTCTCCTATAACTGCTCTCCCTCCAATTCCTTTACCTCAGATCTTCCCCTCTCTGACCATCATCTTATAACTTTCACACTTAAACTTCCTCCTGCCCAATCCCGTCCAATCTTAACCAATTTATCTAGGAATCTCCAGGCCATTGACCCTACTACCCTATCATCCAATGTCTCATAGTAACATAGTAACATAGTAGATGACGGCAGAAAAAGACCTGCACGGTCCATGCAGTCTGCCCAACAAGATAAATTTATATGTGCTACTTTTTTATTTGTACCTGTCCTCTTCAGGGCACAAACCGTATAAATCTGGGCAGCACTATCCCCGCCTCCCAACCACCAGCCCCGCCTCCCACCACCAGCTCTGGCACAGACCGTATAAGTCTGCCCAGCACTATTGCCGCCTCCCAATCACCAGCCCCGCCTCCCACCCACTGGCTCTGGCACAGATTGTATAAGTCTGCCCAGCACTATCCCCGCCTCCCAACCACTAGCCCCGCCTCCCACCACCGGCTCTGCCACCTAAACTCGGCTAAGCTCCCAAGGATACATTCCTTCTGAACAGGATTCCTTTATGTTTATCCCACGCATGTTTGAATTCTGTTACCGTTTTCATCTCCACCACCTCCCGTGGGAGGGCATTCCAGCTCAGTTGCAGACAGAGGAGGAAGTGCTGCCGGAGGCTCTATCGGTTCCAGGAGGGAAGGGAGCTAGGCCTGGCCCCTTCCCCAGCCCGGAGAGGGGTTCCTGGGGAGCATTCCTCAGGCAAACCCCAGGCTATGGGGCCTACTGGGCCCAAACACCAGATGACCTGGAGGAGCAGCTCCCAGCCCAGCCCTGCTACGGGGAGGAGAGAGAGGAGCCCCGTGGACCGGAGGATGCCCAGAGCGAGTGCAGATGATGGCGGAACCCCTAACATGTCACACAGGTCCCAGGAAGGTGGGTGTGCAGACAAGGAACGGGGGAGACAGCCGGGGAAGGCCTCCAAGCCGCAGCCTAAGAGGCAGGCAAAAGAGGAAGCTATGGAGCTGGGCAGTGAATTGCAGCCAGTCCCAGGCCAGCTAGAAGAAGAGGCAGAATGGACGGAGGAGGAGGAGAAGGAAGAAGAGGATGCACAAGGGGTGAGCTAGGAACCGGAGAATCCAGGGAGAGGAGTGGTGGAGTGAGTGAGGAAGATTAAGGCCCAGGAAAAGGAGTTAGCAGAACTGGGGATGAGATTAAAGATGGCAAAAGCCATGAGCAAGCTGGACCCAGTAGAGCACAGGAGGTCATACCAGAAGAAGGAAGGGCGTTTGGAGGTGCTGATCCAGAAGAAGGAGAAATTGTTGGTAGCAAAAAAAAAAAAAAGGCAGAGACAATCCCTTGAGAGAACTTTATTTAAACAGGGAGAGAATGGCAGCTGCACAGTGCAAGCAGTCTGAAGGATTTGCCTCAGCAGAGTTGGTGAAACACCAGCCAGTAAGAGAAGAGGTACCAGGGACCAGCAGTCAACGGAGAACTATACAATTCATGAAAGACTTGGCAAGTCAGTCTGGAGTACTCACAGAGCAGGAAGGTTCCGGAAACAAGGGTTGTGAGCCGGAAGCTGATGGCTCCTTAGAGTCTGCTCCACAACCAGGGAGAAAAGAAACAGGAAAAAAAGCATCAGTTAAATCCTTTCATATCATGGAAACTGAGAAAGGAGACTCAGGGTACAGTCTGTTTTCCAAACATATTGTGGCAGAAGCTGAGAGTGAGGAGGGCAGCTTACCTGTGGAAAGGAAAAAGGAGAGGACAGAGGAACCTGACAATGCAGAGCTCATAGGGAGACAGAACTCAGAAAGGCTGACTCAGGTGCCTGCAGTGAGCTTGATTGGAAAAACCGTTTTTTCTCATCAAGGAAGGAGTCAGGGTTTCCAGGTGGAAAATTTTTTTCCCACCCAAACCAGCCTAAATCCAGCCCAAAACCCGGCCAAACTCAAACCCCGCCCCTGACACCCCCACCCCCACGTCATCACCTCGCCCCCGCCGTCATCAACCCCGCCCCCGCCGTCATCGGCCTCGCCTCCCCGTCACCGACCCCGCCTCCCTCATCATCGGCCCCGCCTCCCCGTCATCAGCCCCGCCCAGAACGTCACTAACCCCGCCCAAAACGTCACTAACCCCGCCCCCCGCGGCCGAAAAAACCGCCTGAAAACCGCCCAAAAGAAAAAAAAGAAGCCCAAAAAACCGCAACCTGCCGCGGGCAAAAATTACCTGCGGCGGGTCGCGGAAAACCGCCCAATTGGGCGGTAAAACCGCCCACCTGGCAACACTGGAAGGAGTGCATTGGTGCAGCTGGAACCTGAGGACTCATGCCTTGGAGAGAAAGAGGGACAGGAGTCTCAGTCCAATCATGAAGCAGAGAAAGGAGGAGCTGGTTTAAAGCCTGGTTTGAGCCACGCGCGGGATCTGCCTTCTTCCAGAGAACAGAGTACAGAGAGTCAGGAGGAGGTGCAGGACATTTGGCAGAAGCAGCAGACCACTACTTCTTCAGCCTTGGCACAGATGGACAATGAGACTTTTGTAACAGATAAGGAGAACTCTGGGGAAGGGGTAGGGCTGGATGTGCAGAGGAAGGTTTTGTTGATGAATAATGTTGTGCAAAAGGAAGGTTTAGGAATCTCTGCAGAGCAGAGGGATATAAATGCAGGGAAAGGGAGGAGAGAGCGAGGGAGGGGGTAAATCCTTTGCGGCAGTTACAGGAGAAGGAGGGAGAGGGAAAGGGGGGGATTCTCGAGTAATGTGCCTGGGGAGGGGTTTTGGGAGGGGGGGGAGATGCCGGGGGCAGGTGCCAAGGAGACGAAACGTGGTACAAATTAGATGGGTGGGGGAGGGGGCAATGCCATCCAGGGAGGTAGTTTTGAGATTGGTATTGGGGTTGGGCTTTATCCCAGAAGACCTCTATGCGTGTATCCATCCAGTCAATATCCCTGAATATGATGTGAGTTTTTTCACGCAAAGAGGAATGGAGGTCTTCTGGGAAAAGTATGAAGGGGTACGGGGGAGGGGGGAGTGGAGAAATTATAAGGTTGTGCTCATTAGCAGACCTGACCTGATGCAGGTGACCCTGCTAGTTAGAAATGAGTCCATTTCGGGGGTGGACCTAGCATTCTGGCTCCAGCGATACGCGGAATTACGAACCCCACTGGCGAAACTCCCAGACCCCAGTAGAGTATGGGCAGGGGGGTGGGGGGCTTTGGTCAGGCTTAAGCAAGTAGGGCAGGTGGTCCAGCATATCCCCTCGGCAGCATTTATAGGAAGGGACCGTATCCTGTGTTTCTATAAGGGGCAGCCACGACAGTGTTTTAAATGTGGGTCCTTTAGGCATTTTAGCATGTCCTGCCCGGTACTGCAGTGTGCCAAATGTGGTAGCAAGGACCATGCCACAATTTGAATTTGGAGTTCGAGATTGGGCAGAGGAAGAAATGGAAACGGATGATGGGGGGCAGGCGGCGGAGTATGGGTTGGGACGGAGGGAAGAGGACAGGACGGGGTGGTACAGAGGAGCCATAACCTTGAATGATGGCAGGAATTCTGTTGTTCTTTGCCACGCTAAATGTGGCAAGTGTTGCCTCCCAGAGGGTGCAAGTAGTGGCCTTTGATGGCCTCTCTAAGATCGCTGCAGATTGTTTTGTGCTGCAAGAAACAAGGTTGCAGACGATGGATGCAGTCAGGCGTGCACAGTGGGCCTAGAGATGGGGGCCCTCCATTTGGGGATTAGCAGGGGAAAGATATGGGGGAGTTGGTATTCTTTTCAAAACACATAGGGTAGTAATACAGAGGGTGGTAGAATTAGGCAGAGGGAGGTGTTTGGTGGTGGATGCATTGTTACATGGGGTGGCGGTACGGATAGTTAGCATTTATGGGCCGCAGAGTAAAAGAGGGCGCACCTTGTTGTTTGGGAAAATTAAGCCATATTTGTACACGTCTCGGCAGGTGGTATGGGGGGGGGGGAGATTTTAATACGATCTTGCGGAATCAGGATAGTGGGGGGAAGGCGGCACAGGTAAGATATGATGGGGTACGGTTGGGGGGTATCATGAAGGGAGCGGGATTGGTGGATGTGCATATAGAACACTTAGCAGACAGGGAAGGGTTTACATTCACTAGGGGGGTTTGCAGGAGTAGGATAGATAGGTTCTTAGTACGGAAGGGGGCCTGTGGGCAGGGGCCCCATTTGGTGGAGGTGGAATTTTCTGACCACATTAGTATTGATAGCAGTTGGAGGGCTAGGGGCTCACAGGCCGGGACGGGGTCTCTGGAGACTCAACCTGAGATGGTTAGAGGAGGAAACGGTACATAAAGAGTATCAAGAATTTATTGAAGATCAAATATCGATCCAAGGTCTCTTCTCCTCGCCAGGGGAATGGTGGGAGGTGGTAAAACGGCACACCAGGTTTTTCTTCATACAGCAAGCCAGAAGGAAGGGAAGGGAAGGGAGATGACCTGGCTGGGGGTGGCGATTAAAAAACAGAGAGACTATTTGATCTCTCAGGGAGGGAGAAGGGAGGACATTGACACCCTACAAGCAGAGTTAGAAAAGGTGCAGTACAATAGGTATTCCTCGCTGAAGTACGAGAGGGATTTCGGGAAGTTAGTGAGCCCAGATCCCTTTGAATGCTGCAAAGAGAGAAGGGAGCGAAGGATGGTGAGTAGTCTGCAGGACGTAACAGGAGTGGTGAGGGATTCAAGGGAAGGAATTCTGAGGGTGGTGGGAGAGCACTTTGAGGATTTTTTTTCAGATAGGCATTTAGATAAGGATAGAATGGGGACATATATCAAGGACACTCTGGGGGTGGGGAAAAGGGGGGCCCATCTTCAGGTCCTAGAACAACCATGGACCTTGCAGGAGGTAGAAGAGGCCATAGGGGCCTTGAGGAGAAAGACCGCACCGGGGCCGGATGGGCTCCCAGCGGAGTTTTACCAGAAGTTCAAAAACTTGGTAGCTCCGATTTTGTTAGATATTTGGGAGGTGGCAAGGCAACAGGGTTCTTTGCCAGCATCCCTGGGAGAGGCAGCTTTAACTCTCCTCAGTAAAGGGAAAGCTCCAGGGCTCCTGACAAACTGGAGGCCCATAGCACTGTTAAACAGTGACCGCAAAGTCTTTGCCCATATGCTTTTAAAAAGAATGACACAAGAAAAAAACGAGTGGAAATACAATTCCAAGAGATCAAACCAAGAAAAGAGGTGAAATGCTCCGAAAAACTTTATTGAGGACCCAACACGGTCCGTGTTTCGGTTTTTAAAAAAACCTTCATCAGGGGTCTAAAAGATAACAATCAAACATATATATGGCTAAATAACATGAAAGCAAATACATTACAACAATTATAGAAATCTAAAAACACACCATATATACCAAACATGTAATAATTAAAAATTAAAAATTTGAAATGTCAACTGAATCGATGCACATATTATTATTATATCATCAGATGACCATCATAAGAAGCAAAAGGTAAACCGATTATATAAATTTGAATTGATATATATAATAAAACTTGTTTCTACAAATATTATGTATTAAAATAATTATATTAAACATAAATATGAAAAAGAATCTGTATGAGAATAATTTTGTATGATATATGACAAAACGGATGTCTATAAATAGAAGAACAGAAGTCTACATATAAATGTCATGAATTTAATAGAAAACACTAATATCATTTATTTAAGAAAAGGTAATAATACATTAAATGAGAAATAAATAAATAACATATAAAATGAAGTTTGCAGCAGATATTTTCTCAATACATGTATATTAAATGAAAAGAAATCAATTAAACATACCAATCAGTAGTAGCACGGGAAATATACTGACAGACAAAGGGAGCTTGTAAAAATGTAGTCTCTATAAGAATTGTGGATAATCAGAAATTATTAAGTATGGCGAACAGTAAGAATCAAAATCATAATAATGAGTTGTATTAAAACGTTTAAAGACCAGTATAATAAAAAGTTATTTTTATTTGTAAAATTATTTAATAACTGACATATCTATATGAATATCCGTATCATGATAAAATAAATTGTTAAAAAATAATAAATCATATTAAATAATAATGTAAATAACATATAGGTACACCATCATTGAATTCAAAAGTTAAAGATATGAACATATGTTTCCAAAATGTCCGTGCTTTTTCAAAAATAACCATGGAACACCTAACCTTCAGGAAATAGAAGACAAAAAGGTCTATACTTGCACTTCACACAAAAGATCGAAAAAAAGAAGGCTGTGTATATCAAATTGTAATATATCTTAAATTACAAAGTATACTAACGCATGGGGTATGTGTGTATGTGTACATCCCTGAACGATAAAAGCGCCAGAAGTGTTAGTCAAAAAATTGAACAGCTAAGAAAAGTATACTTGTACCCATCGTATTATATCAATCAATCATAGTAAATATCTAAATGCACTCATTTGCTAATATATAGGATATAAATAAATATGTGTATGTGTATGTACCATACGTATAGGGACACCCAAATTCCTATCAAAAATAACATATCGATAATGAAGCTGTAATATAGTCAAAATGGTAACCAGCTGCATATACATCAGTAGTTTTTTATCGAGTAAACATATTAATCTAAATAAAAATAGAACGATACCTTACCTTGAATGAGAAAAAGAGTGTAACTCTGTATCAACGGGTTTAGTTTGAAATAGTAATAGAAAAGGCGCCAAAGAATAATTTAAATAACGTTATGATGAAACGTGGGACCCGTTGATAGGATATCTCAAATTTCAAAATAAAGATTGTCACATATATTAGCCAATAGAAAGAAAATGACAGTTACACTAGATAATTACTATGGAGATAAGTGAATCAAACGAATGAGAGTGTAAAGTGATAAGTATATCACATAATTATTTAATTAAATGAAAGACGATTTTTGAAAATAAAATTAAAACTTAATTAATGGATTTAGAAAATAACTGTAAAGAACTCAATAGACTAATAAACTGATAAATTTATATTAGAAAAAAATGATCAAAGGGGTAATAACCAATTATTTAATCCAATGATGTTTTAAACAATGATCATTTTATATTCGAAAAAAGTGTTCAAAGGGGTAATAACCAAAAATTTAATCCAATGATGTTTTAAACAATGATCATATGTTGATGCCGAATTTTGAACAATATATTAACTAATAGAATGCAAAATAAAAATTGTATAAAGGAATAATAGTAAGGACTGAAAAAATTTTTTTGAATAATATATAGTGATTGTATCATCAAATCTCTAACGGTAGAAGCGCCAGAGATGTTAGCCAGAAAAAGAACAACCAAGAAAAATATACTTGTATTCATCGTCTTATTTAGTTTGGTAGAATGATAAAAAACTAGACGTCTAAGAGCCCTCTTTACTAATATATAGGATATGTATATGTGGATGTACCGTACGTTTAGGGACGCATAAAATACTGTCAAAAAGAGCATATCGATAGTAAAGCTGTTATATAGTCAAAATGAAAACCAGCTATATATACATCAGTATTTTTCGAATAAACATAATAAGCTAAATAAAGTCAAAGAAAAGAGCGATATCTTACCTGGGCTGAGAAAAACAGTGTAGCCTCGTATCAACGGGTTTGGTTTCAAAATAATGATAGAAAGGGCGCCAAAACGAAATTTTATTTAAATAGCGCTATGATGTAATGTGGGACCTGTTGATAGGGTATCTCAATTTTCAAAATAAAGATTAGCACATGTATTAGCCAATAGAAAGAAAATGACAGTTACATAATACAATTACTATGGAGATGAGTGAATGAAACGAGTAAAATGATTAGTATACCGCATAATTTTTGAGAATAGAAACTTAATTAATTAATTGAGAAAAGAAAAGGACTTTGAAGAACTCAATAGACTAATAAATTGATAAAATGATTTAAAGAAATAATGTCCAAATATTTAATCGAGTGATGTTCTAAACAATTTGGCATGTGTTATTGTCGAATTTTGAACGCTATATTAACTAATAGAGTACAAACAAAAGTTGTATAAAGGAATTATGACTGAAAAAAGGTTATATGTAAATAATGTCATTAGATAAATTACATAAAAATAAATAAGATGAAAAGTTATTGGGATAAATACAACTCTAATATTTAATTTAAAAGGTCCATGAAAAGTGAATGTAAATAAAAGTTACTAACAAAAGAATGAATAAGCTCCTTGAAATTGATAAGTGAAAATTCGAAAATGAAATTTTCTAAGAAATATAGTTAAAAATTAAATTTAATTGTTGGCTCCCTCGCAAAGTTGCGGGGTGTCGGGAAGGGGGGTACTTGAGGCAGCAGCATGGGTTCGGGAGGGCTTTGAGCATAGCCGGGTAGATGGGGAGGGGAGGTTGATGGTCGCCCTGGATCAGGAAAAAGCTTTTGACAGGGTCCAGTGGAAATTCCTATGGGAAGTTTTGCTCTACTATGGTTTTCCGAGGGGATGGGTGGCACAAATCCAGGTGTTGTACACTAAGGCTCAGTGCTTTGCTCTGGTAAACGGATGGAAAGGCAAGGGGTTTGAGGTGACGGCTGGGGTTCAGCAGGGGTGTCCCTTGAGCCCCTTGCTATATGTATTTGCAATTGATCCGTTTATCAGGCGTTTGGAGCAGGGTGGGGAAGCGGGACTTCGGGGGGTGGAGGTGAGCACGAGGAAGGATTTACGGGTGGTAGCGTATGCGGATGATGTCACGGTGTGGGTAGCGGATAGGGAAGAAGGGGAGCAGTTAAAGGGAATGATTGTATAATATTCACAGGCAAGCGGGTCACAGGTAAATCACGGGAAAAGTAACAGTTTGTGGGTAGGACCTGCAGGGTTGGGTTTTGAATTAGGGGGAGCATTCCCACACATACAGGGAAGGAGTTGCGGGTGTTGGGGGTTCACTTTGGGTTGGGGGATTATGCCTTAAGGAATTGGGAGCAGAAAATTCAGGAAGGCAGGGTAAGGGTAGAAAGGTGGAAGGGTTGGAAGATGCAGATGACGGACCGGGTTCAGCTGATTAAATCCCACATAGTGCCAGTTTTTTTGTTTCTTAGTTACATTTGTTTATTGCCTGAGAAATGTTACACTGCACTTTACAGCGTGTTTTTTCAGATGTTGTGGGGTAATTGGCTGAACCCGGTAAAACGGAACATCACATACCTGACTAGGAAGGAAGGGGGAGTAGGGATGGTTAATCTGGTGCTTTTCTTTAGCTTGATTTTCCTCCAATTTAATTTGGGACGAGCAGTGGGTAGTGGCCCCCGGGGTGGGCGTCCAGCATTCTCCAGTGGTGGGGAAGATTTTGGGTTCCTTGGTTGGGTGGGGGGAGGGTGGTGGCCTTAAGGAAGGGGGCCCCAGAGGGGGTGAGTTACTATAGGACCATGACCAAGTTAGTAAGGTTGTGGGGGATTCTGGCAGAGGAAATTAAAGCAGGGAAAAGGGGGGTGTGGATGGAGAGGGTGCGTGCGCAGAGGTTTGCAGCACAGTTGGCACTCAGGGATGCTCCTGGGCCGGTTGTTCGGCAGGGCTTGCAGTTGATAACATCAGAATGGATCCCTCAGAAGTACAAGGACATTGCGTGGCTGTCCTTTCATGGGAAGCTGTATGTACGAGGCAATCTTAAGTACAGGAAAGCACAGGAGCGGGACTGTCCGAGGGGGGAATGCATAAGACGGGAAGAAACAATGGACCATTTTTTGAGGTTCTGTCCTTTTTCCGTGGCAGTAGCTGCCCGGGTAGCCTCCTTATTGAATATACCTTTCTTTCGGCAGTATACCTATGCCGACTGGGTGTATGGGAGGATGCAAGGTCATGGGCAGTTAGAGTCAGTAACAGGGTTCCTAATCTCGGTTGTCATCAGGTTCCACCTCTGGATGGCGCATTATGGGGTCTTCCTGCACCAGGAATATAGGTCTATGGAGCGGGTTAGTTGGGATGTGGTTAGGGCAGTCCAGGAGGTGGAAAGGTGGGAGCGGGTGAGGTTGGGGGTTGGTGCTGCTGCTTGGTGGTGGAAACACGTAAGGTTAAAACCACCATAAATAATTTGTTTGGTGGGGTTAGGGTTTTATTTGGGTGGGGGAGGGGAGGGATTGGGTGGTGGGGGGTTGTATATATGTACATATGTTGATACTCTTGTGATGTAATTTTTTGATACTACTGTTATTATTCTTGTTATCCATTTTATCAATAAAAGAGTTCTCCAAGTATCCACCACTCTCTCCGTGAAAAAGTACTTCCTGACATTTTTCCTGAGTCTGCCCCCCTTCAATCTCATTTCATGTCCTCTCGACTACCGCCTTTGCATCTCCGGAAAAGATTCATTTGCGGATTAATACCTTTCAAATATTTGAACGTCTGTATCATATCACCCCTGTTTCTCCTTTCCTCCAGAGTGTACATGTTCAGGTCCGCAAGTCTCCCCTCATACGTCTTGTGACGCAAATCCCATACCATTCTCGTAGCTTTCCTTTGCACTGCTTCAATTCTTTTTACATCCTTCGCAAGATACGGCTTCCAAAACTGAACACAATACTCCAGGTGGGGCCTCTCCAATGACTTGTACAGGGGCATCAACACCTCCTTTCTTCTGCTGGTCACACCTCTCTCTATACAGCCTAGCAACCTTCTCGCTATGGCCACCACCTTGTCACACTGTTTTGTCACCTTCAGATCCTCAGATACTATCACCCCAAGATCCCTCTCCCCATCCGTACCTATCAGACTCTCACCGCTTAACACATACGTCTCCCGTGGATTTCTCTTCCCTAAGTGCATCACTTTGCATTTTTTCGCATTGAATTTTAATTGCCAAACCTTTAGACCATTCTTCAAGCTTCCGCAGATCCTTTTTCATGTTTTCCACTCCCTCCTGGGTGTCCACTCTGTTACAAATCTTAGTATCGTCCACAAATAGGCAAACTTTACCTTCTAACCCTTCGGCAATGTCACTCACAAATATATTGAACAGAATCGGCCCCAGCACCGATCCTTGAGGCACTCCACTACTCACTTTTCCCTCCTCCGAGCGAATTCCATTAACCACCACCTTCTGGTGTCTGTCCGTCAACCAGTTCCTAATCCAGTTCACCACTTTGGGTCCTATCTTCAGCCCATCCAGTTTATTTAAGAGCCTCCTGTGGGGAACCGTGTCAAAAGCTTTGCTGAAATCTAAGTAGATTATGTCTATAGCTCGTCCCTGGTTTAATTCTCCTGTCACCCAATCAAAGAATTCAATGAGATTCGTTTGACATGATTTCCCTTTGGTAAAACCATGTTGTCTTGGATCTTGCAACTTATTGGCTTCCAGGAAATTCATTATCCTTTCCTTCAGCATCGCTTCTCAAACCTCTTCTCTACCACTGCACCATCCAAATCTATCAATGATGCCGTCTCTTCCTACAATACTATTTTATCCTTTGCCTTAGACACTCTTGCACCTCTCATGCCCCGTCCTATAAGATGTACCAAACCCCAGCCATGGCTGACCCCTAAAATCCGCTACCTACGTTCCTGTACCCATTCCGCCGAACACCTCTGGCTGAATTCTTGTGCCCTTGCTGACTTCACACACTTCAAGTTCATGTTGACCTCCTTCCAATCTGCTCTCTTGCTTGCCAAACAGGATTACTACATCCAGCTGACTAATTCGCTCAGCTCAAACCCTCGACTTCTCTTCGCCACACTAAACTCTCTCCTCAAGGTGCCTCCACCCCAACTCCCTCCTCACTATCTCCCCAGACCCTAGCTGAGTTCTTCCATGACAATGTTCAGAAGATAAACCTCAAATTCTCTACCAAACCACCCCCACTTCTCCCTCCCCTTGTCCGTTCCCCTATTTCTTTAACCCCTCCGTCCTTTTCCTCCTTTCCTGAAGTCACTGATGAAGAAACATCACATCTTCTCTCCTCCTCAAAACAAACTACCTGTTCCTCTGATCCCATTCCTACCCACCTTCTTAACACCATCTCTCCTACTCTCACCCCTTTTATCTGTCATATCCTCAATCTCTCTCTTTCCACTGCGACTGTTCCTGATGTCTTCAAACATGCTGTGGTCACACCACTCCTGAAGAAGCCTTCACTTGACCCTACCTGTCCTTCCAACTATCGACCCATCTCCCTCCTCCCCTTCCTTTCCAAGTTACTTGAATGTGCCGTTCACCGCCGCTGTCTTGACTTTCTCTCATCTCAAGCTGTTCTTGACCCACTCCAATCTGACTTTCGCCCTCTTCATTCAACTGAAACTGCACTTAGAAAAGTTTCCAATGACCTGTTCCTGGCCAAATCCAAAGGTCTCTATTCTATCCTTATCCTTCTCGATCTATCCGCCGCTTTTGACACTGTTGATCACAGCCTACTCCTTGATACGCTGTCTTCATTTGGATTCCAGGGCTCTGTTCTTTCCTGGTTCTCCTCCTACCTCTCGCTTCGCACCTTTAGTGTACACTCTGGTGGATCCTCTTCCACTTCTATCCCTCTACCAATTGGTTTACCTCAGGGTTCTGTTCTCAGTCCTCTCCTGTTCTCCATCTACACTTCTTCCCTTGGCTCTCTGATATCATCCCATGGCTTTCAATACCATCACTATGCTGATGACTCCCAAATCTACCTCTCTACCCCCGAAATCTCAACCAGCATCCAGACCAATGTTTCAGCCTGCCTATCTTATATCGCTGCCTGGATGTCTCAACGTCATCTGAAACTTAACATGGCCAAAACCGAGCTTCTCATCTTTCCCCCTAAACCTACCTCTCCTCTCCCCCCTTTCTCTATTTCTGTGGATGGCACTCTTAGAGGCATATTTTCAAAGCACTTTGGGAGGCTAAGTTCCAAAGGTTTCTATGGAACTTTGGGAGGCTAAGTGCTTTGAAAATGAGCATATTAGTCTCCCTGTCTCATCTGCTCGTAACCTTGGGGTCATCTTTGACTCCTCTCTCTCCTTCTCTGTTCACATTCAGCAGACTGCCAAAACCTGTCGTTTCTTTCTCTATAACATCAGCAAAATCTGTCCCTTCATCTCTGAGCACTCTACCAGAACCCTTATCCACACTCTTATCACCTCTCGTTTTGATTATTGTAACCTGCTTCTCACCGGCCTCCCTCTTAGCCATCTCTCTCCTCTTCAATCAGTCCAAAACTCTGCTGTGCGACTCATTTTCCACCAAAGTTGCTATGCTCACATTAGCCCTCTCCTTAAGTCACTTCAATGGCTCCCTATCCGTTTCTGCATTCAATTCAAACTTCCCTTATTGACCTATAAGTGCATTCACTCTGCCGCTCCCCAGTACTTCTCCACTCTTGTATCTCCCTAGGCCCCCCCTCGGGTACTCTGTTCTTTTGATAAATCTCTCTTATCTGTCCCCTTCTCCTCTACTGCTAATTCCAGACTCCGTTCCTTTTATATTGCGGCACCTCACACCTGGAATAGACTTCCTGAGCCTGTACGTCTAGTCCCATCTTTGGCTGTTTTCAAGTCCAAACTTAAAGCCCACCTCTTTACCACTGCTTTTGACTCCTAACCACTGCTCACTTGCCCTGTCCTTTTATCCTCACCTCTTTATTCCCTTACCCTTAATTGTTCTGTCTGTCTGCCTGTCTTATCTTGATTGTAAGCTCTTTGAGCAGGGACTGTCTTTTTTGTGTATGGTGTACAGCGCTGCGTATGCCTTGTAGCGCTATAGAAATGATAAGTAGTAGTAGTAGTATTCTATTTTCAGCCAAAATTAGAAGCCTAAATTTTCAGCTCAAAATTCTTAATTTAGGAGCTTAAAAGTTAGGTTTATAAATGTAGGCCTGCCATTCATTTGCCTGGATTAATAATGTCCTAATTTTTTTCCCGCTCTAAATTTTCACCTGTTGCCATCCACCCTTTAAGCTCTTAAATTAAGGAGATCAATGAAACTTTTGTCTATTTTGCAGGGTGTTAACCTGAGAAGTCAATAATGAGAATAATGTAAATTAATACCAAAAATAACAGCACTAGGATGCTTGCAAATGAGAAAGCACACAGAGGAAAACCAGTCTGTACGTTCTTTGCCAATACTTGGCTAGATTCTTTATATGGTGACTTCAGTATAGACACTAGGGTCCTGTTAGCAGTTCATAGCATACAAAAGATGTGTTGAATTTGTAAAGTTTTAGATTCAGAATGGGGGCAACAATAATAAAAATTTTATTTAAGCAAAAAGCTAAAACAATAGTAAGCTGAACCAATGAAGAGATCAGCGAACCATAAGACTATGTCCTTATGTGAAATGAGTCGCTGCCAAAGTCCATAATAATGTCTATTGAGAGACTTGCTTTTAATAGGCACCTTGAGTGAAATATAATATACAAGCAACAAAGCCTGTTTCGTGAAAAATGAAATGGGTGCTAGGAAGGCTCTCCTCTAAGCGATTTCTCCTCTCTCCCCTGCCCTCCCCTCCATGTTCAGCGATTCTTCCCTCCCCTCCCATCCCCTCCATGTCCGGCGATTCTGGTCTCCCTTCCATGTCCAGCGATTCTCCTCTGCCCTGTCCTCCCCTCCATGTTCCGCGATTCTGGCCTCCCCTCTGTGTTCCACAATTCTCCTCTGCCCTGCCTTCCCCTCCCATCCCATGTCCAGTGATCCTCCCCTCCCCTCCCCTCCATGGCCAGTGACTCTGTCCTTCCTGCTGCCCTGCCTTTAAGCCGTTCATCTTACCTGAGGTCCCAGTGGTGGCAGGCTGGGCTCGTGTTGCCTCCAGTCTTCCCTTTCAGTGTCCTGCCCTCCTCTGATGTCATTTCATCTTTCCGCGAGGGTGGGACACTGAGAGAGAAGGGAACGCTGGAGGTGAGCTGACATCAGCATGGTGTTACGAACCCAGCCATCCAGGGAAGCAGTTACCAATTATTATATAGATGGGTTTGGTGTTGAGTTTTGAAAAGTAAATTGGTATATATATATATATATATATATATATATATATATATATATATATACACACACACTCCTGCTTGTAAATACTATGGACTTGTAAATTCTGGTATTCTGTACATTTCCATGTGTAAGTAGTGCATAAATAGAAGTCTCAGTTATAGAATTAGTGCTGTATACTCTTGGGTTGATCATCTAAACTTTGTTTTCTGAAACTGAGATTTTTTATTCAAAATCACTTTTCTGCCTATGATTTTTTGCAGGGCCTCCTTCACCTCTTTGTTCCTCAAGCTGTAGATGATTGGGTTCAGTGTTGGAGTCACAATGGCATAGAACACAGGGACCAGACTCTCCCAATCCAGTGAATGCTTTGAGGTGGGTTGTAGGTACATCAAGAATGAAGATCCAAAGAACAAGACTACAACAATGAGGTGGGAAGTGCAAGTGGAGAAGGTCTTGTGTCTACTTATCGAAGAGCGAATCTTCAATATGGCCAAGATGATATGAATATATGAAATAAGGGTCAGTAGGAAAGAGCCCATTCCATAGAAGCCACCTACAGTAAACAGCACTACCTCATTGGCCCAAGTGTCTATGCATGCCAGTTTCAGCAGTGGCGGGATGTCACAGAAGAACTGCTGGATCTGTTTGGAGGAGCAGAAAGGGAGACGGAATGTCATGACAGTGTGGATTGCTGAGTTAAAGAAGCCACTCAACCAGCAAGCGACTACCAGTCGTACACAGACAGCCTTGTTCATGACAATGGGGTAACACAAGGGATTGCACACAGCCACATAACGATCATATGCCATCACAGCAAGAAGAGTGCATTCAATACTCCCCAGGGCAATAAAGAAGTACAGCTGAATGGCACATTCTGGAAAGGAGATGGCATTGGTCTTCAGAAGAAAGTTTATCAACATCTTAGGGATGGTGACAGATGTATAACAGATCTCCAGGAAGGAGAGACAGCTGAGAAAAAAGTACATGGGTACATCCAGCTGAGGATTGACCCTGGTTACGATGATAATCAGGACATTCCCGGTCAGCGTCAAGACATAAAGTGAAAGAAACATATAGAAAAGAGCAAGCTGTAGCTCTGGAAGGTTTGAGAATTCCAAGAGAAGAAACTCTTTCACAAGAGTCTGGTTTTCCATCTCTGTATGGGAATTTTGATATTGTACCTATGCAAGAAAGAAAGATGCCATAGGGTCAATAACCAAGTTCTAGGTGATACCTTTTTATTGCACAAACTCGGGGGCCCTTTTACTAAGCCGAGTAGGTGCCTACGTGTGCCCAACATGCGCCAAATTGGAGTTACTGCCTGGTTACTGCATAGCCCTTGCAGTCATTTCAATTTTGGCACGTGTCCGCCACGCGCATCTGAAAAATATTTTTTATTTTCTGACGCACGGCAGATACGTGCATCAAGTGGAATTTGACGCTCGTAGATCATTACCGCCCGGTTATCAAGTGAGACCTTACCACTAGGTCAATGGCTTGTGGTAAGGTCTCAGACCCAAAATGGACGCGCAGCAATTTTCATTTTGCCACACATCCATTTTTGGCAAAAATTTTAAAAAGGCAGTTTTTGTAGGTGCGCTAAAAAATAATTCTGTGTGTGCCCAAAACTTGCGTCTGTACTACCGCAAGCCATTTTTCAGCACACCTTAGTAAAAGGACCCCTTAATGTATCTTTGACAAGTTTTTGAGAGTTATCCATTCTACATCAGGTCATAGATAGTAAGAGTGGAGTGAGTGACTATGGTGAACGCAAGTTCAGCCCTTAAAAATCACAAACAAAACTAGCTGTTGGTTGGCAACTCTATTTTTAGCAATTTAAGTTTTCATACAGGAGCCTAAAACGTAAGCTCAAAAAATTGTCATGAAAAGGAAAATTCTACAGATCTGTGCCCAACTTGTGTGCCAGGATTTACACCTGGTTTCAGTTGGTTTAACTCCTCATGCCCAAAATTGACTACAGATCCCAGAACTTCACACTATTCTATAAGGGGCACCGTTCCCAGAAACCTGAAACCTGTGATGCGTAAGTTAGGCATGGATCTCCAGTATTCAGTAATAATGAGTGCATCTTTGGTGAATGCCCCTGATCTGCCCACGTCCCGCCATGCCCCCTTTTGAGTTGTGAGTTAAACACTTAGTGCACAGATCTTTATAGACTAGCGTTTAGCAAGATACATGAAAAAATCTGAATTGTTGCTGATTAATGCCAAGAATTGATTGCTTATCAACAACCATTTTTATTTGCAGTTACAGATTTACTATTGGATCCATCATATACGCATGCATCATCCACTAGGCTAATTTCTTTTGAGCCTGGAATAGATGAGCATGTAATCATCATTAATCCATTGTAGAGTTTTTAATTTTTGCTTTTATAATTTCATTTTCATTTGTATTTCTTTCCTCATATAAAATGAATCAAGTATTTAGCTCAACTTATCTTCTTATTTTAACTTCAACATAATCCTAATTGTGGATATCCTGAAAACCTGACTGGCTAGGTGTGTCCCGAGGATTGGGTGTAGAACCCTTGCCCTAGACAGACAGAGAGACTGATTCACTGCTATTGTGATTTCAGCTTGGGTTGAAAACGCAGACAAGGGGAGATCAGAAGTTTCATGGATGCAGCAAAAATATGTAATATGCAAAAATTTGTTACAACAGGAATTGCCTGAAAATTTTTCCATGAAGCAAAAACATTCTAGTATTCTATAAGGAAACCTTTCTTTCACTAATTTCTTCCTATACAGAAATTGTTTCTGCATTGTCAGCCTACTACTGAGCACATTTCTCTGCCTAGTTTCCTCCACATGGATTCCCTGTACTTACCTCTGCTGGTGACAGATTTGCAGAGAATAAGGTACAAGGCTTCGGTGCAGGTTACTTAAGTACAGATGAGACAGAAGGTGACTAAAAGTACCCGAATATCACTACTATCTGAATAACATTTAGCCCCAACTTCAATAAATTTCAGAACTAATTCTGAAGCATGTTGGAGTGACATCAGCTCCTTTATGTCTCAAAGAAGCTGGAGCTGCTGTCGAGGGGCTGGCAGAGACAGCTTCGTGTGTTCGAGGGCATTTGGGATGTAGACCCTGGAGAATTTGAAAGACAGTAAGTGGTTGGAAAGTTGCATAGAAGATTTTAACCTGAATCTGTTCTCTTTCTGTTGCCTATGACAGCACAGCAGAAGTGTCCAGTGCATTTTGTCATTTCCTCCTGCTGTCGAATTTATCTGGTTTGAAAGGAATGCCTAGAGCAGAGTTTCTCATCCCAGTCCTCGGGGTGTACCAAGCCCATCAGGTTTTCATGATACCCACAATGAATATGCATGAGATGAATTTGCAAACTGCTGTAACCAGGATATAATAAACCTAATAATAATTTTATTGTTTCTTTTTTAATTTTTTTAAAGAGCACCCTCAGATATTCCCACTATAAAAAGCACAGCAAATTTCTGTTGCTTAGTGGTGTAGCACTTCTTTCATCATTGAAATTTGCTATGCTTTTTATAGTGGGAATATCTGAGGGTGCTCTTTAAAAAAATTAAAAAAGAAACAATAAAATTATTATTAGGTTTATTATATCCTGGTTACAGCAGTTTGCCAGTTTTGATTTAACTACCAGAGATTAGAGGATACTTAGTATTGGTTCCATTCTGAGATAAATTTGCATGCATTGCCTCCATTGTATGCAAATCTATCTCATGCAATTCATTATGGATATCTTGAAAACCAGAGTGGCTTGGTGTGTCCCAAGGGCTGGGTTCAGAACCCCTGGCCTAGAGTGATGCACCCAAAATAGAAGTCTAACAGACTTCTCGGACAGTTGGAGCTGAGGGTAACCCCAATTTTAGTAGTGTCTGTGGCAAAAATGAACACAAATCTTCTCAAAATCCTTGTCACCAGGCACAGAGACCAGTAAAAGGTCCTTTGATGGCTGGTTATAAAATGCAAACAAAGCATTAACAAATTGTGGTGTCCTTTAGATGTGCTCTCTCCTCTCTTATCATGCTTCTTTATACTTCTTTAATGATTAGACAGGTGTTACACCCCTTTGCAATGGCATTTGTTTCTCTTTCAAGATTGGTAAAAGCCTATATATTCTCTCCTGTAATACTCAAGCTTTAGGACATAGAGTAGGCCCAAGTGTACACTCACACTCCTTCTATGCAGTGCTGTCTCTCAGTGCTCTTAGATTATCCTTATTCACTCTCTATAGCTTATGGCTTTCTGTTCTCAGTATTCCCCTTTCTGGATTAGGCAGATCACGATGCATCCAGGGACTGGGCCCTACTTCCTATCTTATCCAGAGATCCAGCATTTACCAGATCTACCACTCTCCAGCATCCAATCCTTTCCCTGTCAGGACTGTAGACTAGCAGCAGAGCTGGTGTAAGGGTGATATGCACCCCAGGTGAACCTTTAGTCTTATACCCCCTATTAACTTTCAAGCCACTAGCCTGCAACCCCCTACCCAAAGATTTTGCTAATTAAACTAAACAATTATGATTATCACACAAACATCCTATAAATATGCAGCTTAAAGTATATGTTGATGATTTTTTTAGTTTGTATGGCTGCTGTGCTTTGACTGCAGCTGCTTTGTGCTACTCCCAAGAAGCTGTTGCCCTAGGTGACTGCCTAGTCTTGCCTGATGGTTAGGCTGGCTTTGGTTAGCAGCTACTTCACTCGTGATCTTTCTCTTCTGAAGACTGGATCAGATCTCCCCACTGACCTAGCCTCCTTTTTTGCACTCTGTGCCTCAGGGGACAGCTGTGCTCTCAGCTGGCAACCCCTGATTAATTTAGCAGCACATGCCCTAGAGCAGTGTTTCCCAAGTCCAGTCCTGGAGTACCCCTTGCCAGTCAGGTTTTCAGGAGTGGAGGAGTGGCCTAGTGGTTAGGGTGGTGGACTTTGGTCCTGGGGAACTGAGGAACTGAGCTCGATTCCCATTTCAGGCACAGGCAGCTCCCTGTGACTCTGGGCAAGTCACTTAACCCTCCATTGCCCCATGTAAGCTGCATTGAGCCTGCCATGAGTGGGAAAGCGTGGGGTACAAATGTATCAAAAAATATGCATGAACTTGAGCTGCATATACTGCCTCCATTATATGCAAATGTCTTTCATGCATATTCATTGTGGATGTCCTGAAAACCAGACTGGCAAGGGATTCTCCAAGACAGAACTTTGGAAACACTGCCCTGGAGTGCACTCCATCTGCTTCTATCTGGATAAGTGGCATTGAATATCCATTTCTACAAATCCACTCACTTCCTTAAATAAACTATATCAATAGAAATCAAACAAAATAGAACATGGAAAAGAAAATAAGATGATACCTTTTTTATTGGACATAACTTAATACATTTCTTGATTAGCTTTTGAAGGTTGCCCTTCTTCGTCAGATCGGAAATAAGCAAATGTGCTAGCTGACAGTGTATATAAGTGAAAACATTCAAGCATTACTATGACAGTCTGACAGGGTGGGAGGATGGGGGTGGGTAGGAGGTATGCATGGGGACATCAAAGCATATCATTGATATTCTAACAGGATAGGTGTGGATAGGTGAGGGGAGGGTGATCAACAGAGAAATACAGCTTTATGGTTTATAATGGGCTAGGAACCCCAGATCCTTGTTAAGTCCTTTCTGTTGGGTGTTAAAATATTCAATCATTCTGACTTCAAAGGTCTTACGTTCTTGTATGGTTTTAAAGTTACCTTTCAGGATTCTCACTGTGAAGTCACTGGTACAGTGTCCTGGTCCTGTAAAATGCTGACCAACAGGGGTGGGAGCCCTACTGGCACCAGTATTGTTCATGTGATGTCTGTGTAAATTGAATCTTGTCTTAAGCATCTGGCCTGTTTCTCCAATATAGCATCTTTCGTTACATTTTTTACACTGAATGATATATACCACATTGGAAGATGAGCAAGTGAAAGATTCCTTTATGTTGAATATCTTTCCTTTGTGGATGAATGTGGGGTCCTGCGAAATGTTTTGGCATAGTTTGCAACTGGATAAATTACAGGGAAATGTGCCCTTCTGTTCCTTTTCAGTCTGTGATGGAAGTTTACTTCTGATTAGCTTGTGTTTTAAGTTGGGTGGCTGTCGGAAGGCCAGTACTGGTGGGGATGGGAATATCTCTTTCAGTAATTCATCCTCCTGGAGTATAGGTTGTAGATCTCTTATGATTTTCCTCAGTTTTTCCAGCTCTGGATTGTATGTCACTACAAGGGGGATTCTGTTTGTGGCTTTTTTCTCCTTGTACTGTAGCAGATTCTCCCTGGGTGTTTTGAGGGAGGAGGCAATTTTCTTGGAGATTATTTTGGGGTTGTAGCCTTTCTGTTTGAAGGATGCAATCAGGCTTTTAAGGTGTCTGTCTCTGTCCCCTGGGTCAGAGCAGATACGGTGGTATCTTGTGGCTTGGCTGTAAATGATGGATCTTTTTGTATGTGAAGGATGGAAGCTGGAGTTGTGGAGGTAGCTGCATCTGTCTGTGGGTTTCTTGTATATAGATGTTTGTATACAGCCATCACTGATTGAGACCGTGGTGTCCAAAAAATTGACTTTTTCTGGGGAGTAGTCAATTTTGAATCTGATTGTAGGATGGTATGTATTGAAGGAAGAATAAAATTGTTTCAGAGTTTCTTCACCCTCCGTCCAAATCATAAAAATGTCATCGATGTACCGGTAGTATTTTAGAGGTTTGGTCTGGTGTGTATTCAGAAATGTCTCTTCCAGCTCAGCCATAAAAAGGTTGGCATATTGGAGTGCTGTCCTGGTGCCCATCGCAGTGCCCATTATTTGTAGATAGATATCATTGTTAAGGCGGAAGTAGTTGTGAGTTAAAATGAATTTGATTAATTTTGTAATAGTTTATGGTGAGTATTGATTGTCCAGTGTGGATTTTTTTAGGAGTCTTCCACATGCAGCTATGCCATCCGCATTTGGAATGTTGCTGTATAGTGATTCTACATCCATCGTGACCAGAAGGGTGTTAGGTGGTAGTTGCTTGATATTTTTCAATTTATTCAGATGGTCTGTGGTGTCTTGTATGAAGCTGTTAGTTTTGTGTACGAGAGGTTTCAGAATTCCCTCTATGAATCCAGATATTTCTTCCATGAGTGTGCCAATACCTGATATGATTGGTCTGCCAGGGTTTCCCGGTTTGTGGATCTTGGGTAGCATGTAGAGTGTGCCCACAGAAGGCTGGTTTGGTATAAGTTTCTTCAGGTGAGGTTGCGCTTGTGTAGGAAATGTTTTGATAAGGTCTTTCAGCTGTTTTGTGTAATCCTGTGTGGGGTCCTCAGTTAGTTTCCTGTAGTATTTATTGTCTGAGAGCTGTCTGTGCCCCTCTTCAATGTATTTTTGTATGTCCATAATTACCACTGCGCCTCCTTTGTCTGCGGGTTTGATGATAATGCGTTTGTTAGTTTGTAGGGTTCTTATGGCCGCTCTTTCTGGTGGGGTAAGATTGTACAGGATTCTCTTTTGTTTGTTGGAAAGTTGGGATTTCACCCTATGTCTGAAACAGCTACCACACTCCTCTACTTAAATAAACTAGAACTTCAGGACCATGGACAGCAACCTGCTTCATTAAATAAACTAAACTTCAGAACCATGGACAGCAACCTGCGTGCTGTGTTACAGGGCTCCCTCTGTTTACCACACTTTCAGGTTGTACAATTTTTGTTTCCTAGGATTTATTAACTGCCTTTATAAATAGATTCACTCAAGGCGATGTACAGCAAGTAAGGCTCAAAATAAAGCTTACAATTTTGTTAAAGCACAGCACTAGTAAAATGACCAAATATAATCATAAATAAAATCAATGAGGTAAACTTGGAAATGACAAATTGAATTCTAGAAATAGGACTAAAATGATACAGATCTGAAATATACCCATTTAACAGCACTGTAAAACTACTACTACTACTATTTAGCATTTCTATAGCGCTACAAGGCGTACGCAGCGCTGCAGAAACATAGAAGAAAGACAGTCCCTGCTCAATCATATAACAGAAATATAACACATGTCAGCAGAATACAAAGGATACCACGATAGGAAACATAGAAGAACATCCATATAGCATAAATATGATACTATTTCAGAACAATTCAAATGAAACACTTAATAGTAATGCATTAGAACATTCATGTGACATAGATATGTCAGTTGAGATATATAGACAGGAGAAGATGGGTAGTGCAAAATCTTTGGGATAAATAGATGGGTGGCTAAACTGAAGGCAAATTATATGTTCAGTTGAACAAGATATGAGGAACTGGTCTAAGTTACAGGGTGTGCATCAAGCTAGTCCAGGTATGGAGTGAGTAGAAACTCAGTCACCACATGAATCAAAGGCTTGGGAGAAGAGTCAGGCTTTCACCTGCTTCCTGAAGTAGACAGTTTTGAGTTCAGCATAGCCTCTCTGAGAATGACTTTCAGAGTGTGGGAGCTACTCCTGAGAAGGCTCACTGGTGGATGTCAATCATGCAATTTCTTTTGAAGAGCATACATAACATGATACTCCTTGAGAGGACATTAGGGACCTCAAAGGTGTATTGAAGGCTAACTTATTCTTTAGGTACTCTGACCCATTTTGTATGAGGACACTGAAAATCAATGATAGAGTTTTAAATTTGGCCCGTAATGTAGAGAGTATTGCAGTAGTCCAGTCATGAAATTATAATGGCATGGACCACTGTGGTCTAATGTTTCTTCTATTATTCTTTTAAAAATAATTGTATGGTCAATATTCAACTGAGGGTAGTTTTCTAAACACTTATCATTGCTAGCTAGGTTAGACCTGGATATTCAATGCTGAGCCATTTGCAGGCACTAGAATGCAATATCCAGGCCTGATTAGATAGAAGAAAACCACCAGTACATATGGAGGTCCTGACCGGTATTCAGCTGGGCATCCACATAAGACACCTATTGGCCAGGACCTGCATAAGGGTGTCTGGTCAGATCTCCTTCTCAATTCCAATCCCCCTCTCTACCTTCCAACCTTCCCAAAAAGCATTGCCTCCCTGATACAGATCCCTGAAACAGCACTGGCATCCACCTTCCAACCCCACAAAAGCATTGCACCCTCCCAATTTAGATCCTTCACTTCCCCCAGATCCCCCATTCTGATCTCTCCTTCCTACCCCTCTCCCCAAAAGCATATCTTCCCCCAACTAAGATCCCTCCACCCCTGTAGACCTTTAAAATCCCTGCTGGTCTAGGAGACAAAGGGCAAGAGCAATCCTCACTCAATCCTGCTGATTGTAGCTTCCATGACCTCTAGTGGCAGTCTCACAGTACTGCCCTTTCCCCTAGACCACCAGGGATTTTAAAACCTACAGAATGTGGGGGATTTTGGCTGAGGGGAACTATGCTCTTTTAGGTGGAGGGAGGGGGCTTTGAGTTGGGGTTTCAATTGTTTTTGTCAGCATTGGGAAGGAGAAAGGGGGAATGGTGATTCTCTTTGGGAGGGGGGTTGTAAAGAAGTGAAGTCAATGCTGATATTCAGTGGCACATAGCCAGGCACAGGCAATTTAACCCAGCAAAAGCCTGATTTGCTAGGTTAAATTGCTCTGAATATCAACTCCTTCCTATTTCAATTGACCCTATATAGAATTCCACCAAAGTCAGTTCTAATCTCTTATGCCTGAGTGGCCAATAGAAAGAAATTAATAGTCCCTTCAGTAGGGGGGAATTTATCAACGTGAGCTACCTTTTCAATAATGTTATTTTACTGTTAACCCCATTTATTAGTAACTCATTTTATAAAATGGGACCTGTACTAAAATAGCATGCGTTAGTGGTAAAATAACACGTCTTAATGGTAGCTCACTTTGATAACTTCTCCTCTTAATGTGATGAGTTTCAGTCTCTGGTATCCAGAGCTAATATTAGGATGTCATATTGCCTCATTACACCAATAAGAGCCAACCTCATCAGTGATGTCACAATTGCTTGATTGCCCTATACTTGTTCACTTCTGATGTCATAATGCCTCATTCCACCAATGCCTAAGAGCCAACTTCATTAGTGATGTCACAATGGCCTGCTTTTCCTATACTAGGTTCACTTTTATAACATATAGCAGTGGTTTCCATTTAGAGACATTTCTTTTATCTTTAGTTAAGGGGGAAAGCTATCAACATGGGTTACCATTATGATGTGTTATTTTACTGTTAACCCCAGTTATTAGTAACTAGTCTTAATGCATAAAATTGGACCTGTGCTAAAATAACACAAGTTAGTGGTAAAATAACAAGTCTCAGTGGTAGACCACATAAATAACTTTCTTCTTTACTGTGAAGAGTTTCAGTCTCTGATAACCAGAGCTGATATTGTGATGTCATAATGCCTCAGTCCACTAATAAGAACAAACCTCATCAGTGATATCACAATGACTTGTCATATACTTGACTCACTTTTATTACATACTAGTAAAAAAAGCCCGTTTCTGACACAAATGAAACGGGCGCTAGCAAGGTTTTCCTCGGAGTGTGTATGTTTGGGAGAGTGTATGTGAGAGTGACTGTTTGAGAGTCAGAGTGAAAGTGTGAGTCCAATCCATGCTCCTCTGTCACCTGGCCCCTCCATCCATCCCTATCCAGCAATTCCCCTCTCTGCCTGAGGCCTTCCCTGCAATCCATATCCATCCATGCCCATCTGTCCCCTCCATTCATCCCTATCCAGCAATTCCCCTCTCCCTGAGTCCTGCCCTTCCAATCCATGCCCATCCATGCTCCTCTGTCACCTGGCCCCTCCATTTTTCCCTATCCAGCATTTCCCCTCTCTGCCTGAGGCCTGCCCTGCAATCCATATCCATCCATGCCCATCTGTCCCCTCCATTCATCCCTATCCAGCAATTCCCCTCTCCCTGAGTCCTGCCCTTCCAATCCATGCCCATCCATGTTCATCTGTCACCTGGCCCCTCCATTTTTCCCTATCCAGCATTTCCCCTCTCTGCCTGAGGCCTGCCCTGCAATCCATATCCATCCATGCCCATCTGTCCCCTCCATTCATCCCTATCCAGCAATTCCCCTCTCCCTGAGTCCTGCCCTTCCAATCCATGCCCATCCATGCTCATCTGTCACCTGGCCCCTCCATTTTTCCCTATCCAGCATTTCCCCTCTCTACCTGAGGCCTGTCCTGCAATCCATATCCATCCATGCCCATCTGTCCCCTCCATTCATCCCTATCCAGCAATTCCCCTCTCCCTGAGTCCTGCCCTTCCAATCCATGCCCATCCATGCTCATCTGTCACCTGGCCCCTCCATTTTTCCCTATCCAGCATTTCCCCTCTCTGCCTGAGGCCTGCCCTGCAATCCATATCCATCCATTCCCATCTGTCCCCTCCATTCATCCCTATCCAGCAATTCCCCTCTCCCTGAGTCCTGCCCTTCCAATCCATGCCCATCCATGCTCCTCTGTCACCTGGCCCCTCCATTTTTCCCTATCCAGCATTTCCCCTCTCTGCCTGAGGCCTGCCCTGCAATCCATATCCATCCATGCCCATCTGTCCCCTCCATTCATCCCTATCCAGCAATTCCCCTCTCCCTGAGTCCTGCCCTTCCAATCCATGCCCATCCATGTTCATCTGTCACCTGGCCCCTCCATTTTTCCCTATCCAGCATTTCCCCTCTCTGCCTGAGGCCTGCCCTGCAATCCATATCCATCCATGCCCATCTGTCCCCTCCATTCATCCCTATCCAGCAATTCCCCTCTCCCTGAGTCCTGCCCTTCCAATCCATGCCCATCCATGCTCATCTGTCACCTGGCCCCTCCATTTTTCCCTATCCAGCATTTCCCCTCTCTACCTGAGGCCTGTCCTGCAATCCATATCCATCCATGCCCATCTGTCCCCTCCATTCATCCCTATCCAGCAATTCCCCTCTCCCTGAGTCCTGCCCTTCCAATCCATGCCCATCCATGCTCATCTGTCACCTGGCCCCTCCATTTTTCCCTATCCAGCATTTCCCCTCTCTGCCTGAGGCCTGCCCTGCAATCCATATCCATCCATTCCCATCTGTCCCCTCCATTCATCCCTATCCAGCAATTCCCCTCTCCCTGAGTCCTGCCCTTCCAATCCATGCCCATCCATGCTCCTCTGTCACCTGGCCCCTCCATTTTTCCCTATCCAGCATTTCCCCTCTCTGCCTGAGGCCTGCCCTGCAATCCATATCCATCCATGCCCATCTGTCCCCTCCATTCATCCCTATCCAGCAATTCCCCTCTCCCTGAGTCCTGCCCTTCCAATCCATGCCCATCCATGCTCATCTGTCACCTGGCCCCTCCATTTTTCCCTATCCAGCATTTCCCCTCTCTGCCTGAGGCCTGTCCTGCAATCTATATCCATCCATGCCCATCTGTCCCCTCCATTCATCCCTATCCAGCAATTCCCCTCTCCCTGAGTCCTGCCCTTCCAATCCATGCCCATCCATGCTCATCTGTCACCTGGCCCCTCCATTTTTCCCTATCCAGCATTTCCCCTCTCTGCCTGAGGCCTGCCCTGCAATCCATATCCATCCATGCCCATCTGTCCCCTCCATTCATCCCTATCCAGCAATTCCCCTCTCCCTGAGTCCTGCCCTTCCAATCCATGCCCATCCATGCTCATCTGTCACCTTGCCCCTCCATTTTCCCTATCCAGCAATTGCCCTCTCTCCCTGAGGCCTGCCCTCCCAATCCATGGCCATCCATGCTCCTCTGTCCCCTGCCGCCTCCATTCATCCTTTTCCAGCAAGTCCCCTCTCTCCCTTCCATGACCCCCCCCCTCGCATCCATGCTCCTCTCTCTCCCATGTGCCAGCCTGGGCCGGCCTCTTTCCCCCCCCCCCCCCGCTCGCATCCATGCTGTGGTTGGCCACCCTCTTCTCTCCCCCCAACATGCGTTTTTTTTTTCTTCCACCCCCTCCCGCGAACCTGTCGATCCCCCCCCCCCCGCCGGAACGCCGAAAACTGCCGCCGCCGTTGTTGTACTACCTTCCCTTCCCGTAGGTTGTTGAATCATCTTAGAAAGTTTCTAAGATGATTCAACAACCTACGGGAAGGGAAGGTAGTACAACAACGGCGGCGGCGGCAGTTTTCGGCAGTTTTCGGCGGGGGGGGGGATCGACAGGTTCGCGGGAGGGGGTGGGTTTCGAGGGGGCCATAGCGTGGGGGGGGGGGGTGACAGCTGATTCCGAGGCATTAGGAGGAGTAGGGAAACACGCTGCGCGTGTTTCCCTACTCCTCCCCTTGCCTTGCAATCAGCTGTTTTGACGTCAGTGACGTCAGTGACGTCAGTGCGTGTCTGCCTCACAGACCACCTCCAGCCAAGGAGCCACGGTCCCAAGCACAGAACGTTGGAGGTGAGAATTATTATATAGGATAACAGTGGTTTTGATTTCTAGAGACATTTCTTTTTTCTTTAGTTAAGGGGGAAAGCTATCAACGTGGGTTACCATTAAGATGTGTTATTTTTGTGTTAACCTCAGTTATTGGTAACTAAGTCTCATTGCACTCTGCTTATAAGCTACTATTGGGCAATAGTAGATGTGGCTTACTAATGAATAAAACTTTGGAACTGATTTATTGGCATTTCTGATTTCATCTGACTAATGTAGAGAAGTGCTTACAAGAGATCATTGGTTTTATTTCCAACTAAACTCTGTTAGTACTGAGTAGGACCTGAGCATTGCATTGTGCTTTGTCGACTCCTGAAGAAGGCAGTTAGCCAAAACACAGCCCATGTTGATTGCCATGTATTAATTGATTATATGTATGAATTGTTAATAAATTGTTGCTTGTTGGGTCCCTTGTTCATTTACCTGGTGGTTCCCACTTCTCTTTGTCGCTGTTAATGAAAATGAACAGAAAATATATGACATTTTGTATGTTTCTTCGTTCATTGATAATAGTGCGCACTCTTTCCTGATAGTGTGTCCATGTGCAAACCATCACGTACGTAAGGCACTATCAGGAAAAGAGTGTGCATGCTTAACTATATTGCCCCAACACAAAAAATACAGATTACCCAAAACAAAATGAACAATCCTGCATCATCAAGGAAATGAAACAAAACTAAAACTTTTGGTTTATCGATTTCTAATTCTGAATAAGCTGAAAGTGCAAAGGAACAGAAAGCAAATGAAGGTCACGATTGAAATGGAAGCCCAAATGAGCAAGAGGAAATCAAAATGTACAACACAGATGTTAACAAAACATTGTTTATTAACCTCATATAGTTATACAATTTACAAATGGTGTTAAGAAGAGGCATTGTGTACTTGTTTTTGATTGTGAGTTTGGGTTATCCAAATCTCACCTTTAGAAATTCAGTCTTGTTATACAAAGTCATTTTTCTGACTATGAGTTTTTGCAGAGCCTCCTTCATCTCTCTATTCCTTAAGCTATATATGATTGGGTTTAGTGCGGGGGTCACAATGGCATAGAACACAGGGACCAGATTGTCCTGATCCACTGGGTACTGTGAGGACATTTGTATATACATAAATAATGAAGTTGCATAGAACAAGGTGACGACAATGAGGTGGGAGGTGCAAGTGGAGAAGGTCTTACGCCGACTTGTTGAAGAGCGCATCTTCAATATGGCCAAGATGATATAAATGTATGAAATGAGGGTCAGTAGGAAAGAGCCCATTCCATAAAAAACACCTACGGTATAGAGCACTGCTTCATTGATCCAAGTGTCTATGCATGCCAGTTTCAGCAGTGGCGGGATGTCACAGAAGAACTGCTGGATCTGTTTGGAGGAGCAGAATGGGAGACGGAATGTCATGACAGTGTGGATTGCTGAGTTAAAGAAGCCACTCAACCAGCAAGTGACTACCAGTCGTAGACAGACACCCTTGTTCATGACAATGGGGTAACACAAGGGATTGCACACAGCCACATAACGATCATACGCCATCACAGCAAGAAGAGTGCATTCAATACTCCCCAGGGCAATAAAGAAGTATAGCTGAATGGCACATTCTGGAAAGGAGATGCCATTGGTCTTCAGAAGAAAGTTTATCAACATCTTAGGGATGGTGACAGATGTATAACAGATCTCTAGGAAGGAGAGGCAACTGAGGAAGAAGTACATGGGTACATCAAGCTGAGGATTCACCTTGGTTATGATGATAATCAGGACATTCCCGGTCAGCGTTGAGACATAAAGTGAAAAAAACATACAGAAGAAAGCAAGCTGCAGCCCTGGCAGGTGTGAAAATCCCAACAGTAGAAATTCTTTCACCAAAGTCTGGTTTTCCATCTCCTTCAGATGATTTCAAGATTGATATCTGTACAGGAAACAAGTATGACTTTTTTTTTGTGAAGAAAATACTCTCTAAAAATGAGAAGATAGGACTGAAATGACTGTGCAACAGAAAACTCTAGTCCTTAAAAATCACAAACAGATCTAATTGTCATAAAAACATAAGAATAGCCAAACTAGCTCAGACCAATGGTCCATCTAGCTCAGTATCCTGCTTCCAGTAGTGGTCAATCCAGGTCACAAGTACCTGGCAGAATCCCAAATAGTTACAAGATTCTGTCCTTCTGCACTGTACAGTGGTGACTTCTTCACTTGAACAGGACATGGCCAATGTGATGACGTCACTGCACATGAGCTGCAACCCTCTACAGCCATCTCTGAGGCCCAAAACTCAGCAAGGCTCTTTCTCAATGCTACTATCCAACTCCAGCTGGCACTCTACCAGTGCCCATCAGCCCACAGCAACCACAGTTGTGCCACCACCCTTGAGATGGCTCTACCCCAGGACCCCAGGTAACATTAATGTTTATATTAAGTTTTCTCCTGTTGTGTCTCCTATCTCCTGAGATATTATTTTGTAGATTTTTTAAGGAGCTGTTACAGTTTGATAAAGTAGAAGATATGATTTTTTTCTGATTGTCATTATGATTCTATACCTCAAGCTGGATTAATTGAAGGAGTCCAGGGGTCCCAATAACCTAGATTCTTAGATTTTGATTGCTTTTCTAAAAACCACTCAGGAGGTAATTTGTACAGTACAAGGGCAACCCTCTTGGTTACTGTATCAACTGAAAAAGAAAAAAAATTAGGGGCTCATGGGAATTGATTCGACTTCTTATTTAGCACATGCTAATCAGTAGTGTTGATTCATAAAAGGAGCCCCTAGGATTCTTAAGACTTTATTTTCATACATGAGATGTTCAGTTTTGTGGCCAACCAGTCCAAAGTTTTCTGGATGTGGCGAAAGCTACACAGCTATGTCATAAAGAATTTCTTAAATTGAAGGATAGGGTGACTGGACTTGGAGGTTTATTCTTCCTGCAGTTCCCTTGTCAGTGTTTAACTTTATTTTGGGACTCATTTTCAAAACAGAAATAGGTCCACAAAGCATCACAAAGTGGCAGATGGACTTTTGTTTTTCCCAAAATGTCCACATCACTATTTTTGAAACCCATTTTAAAGATTTTTTTCCAACCATGTTGGTATGCAGTGCATCCAATTCACAAGGGAGTATGTTGGGGCATGTTGTGGGTGGGATTTGGGCATCCCCAAAGCTTGGATGTTTTTCTGCCATAATGGAACAAAGCAAAAACGTCCAGGGCCAAAAGTTAGATGTTATGGTCTGGACCTGTTTCAATCATGACTAACCAGCTTATTTTCAAAAGAGAAAGACGACCATATTTCGACCCAAATCGGGAGACGGGCGCCTTTCTGTCATGGGCGCCCAAATTGGTATAATCGAAAGCCGATTTTGGGCGCCTTCAATTGCAGTCTGTTGCGGGAACGAACAAAGTTGATGAGACATGTCAGAGGCGTGGTGAAGGCGAGACTGGGGCGTGTTTATCGGCCGAGGAGAGATGGGCGCGCTCAGCCGATAATGGAAAAAAGAACAGCGGCAGTAGCGAGAATTTGGGCCGCTTTTCTTGGACCCTTTTTTTCACGAACAAGTCCCCAAAAAGTGCCCCAACTGCCCAGATGACCACCGGAAGGAATCGGGGATGATCTCCCCTGACTCCCCCAGTGGTCACTAACCCCCTCCCACAAAAAAAAAGAACTTTAAAAACTTTTTTTTTCCAGCCTGTATGCCAGCCTCAAATGTCATACCCAGCTCCATCACAGCAGTATGCAGGTCCCTGGAGCAGTTGTTAGTGGGTGCAGTGGACTCAGGCAGGTGGACCCAGGCCCATCCCCCCCATCTGTTATACTTGTGCCCTCCAAACTGCCCCCAAAACCCACTGTACCCACATCTAGGTGCCCCCCTTCACCCATAAGTGCTATGGTAATGGTGTAGAGTTGTGGGGAGTGGGTTTTGGGGGGCTCGGCACCCAAGGTAAGGGAGCTATGGACTTGGGAGGTATTTTAATTTTTTTTAAACTTTTTACAAGTGCCCCCTAAGGTGCCTGGTTGGTGTCCTGGCATGTGAGGGGGACCAGTGCACTAAGAATCCTGGCCCCTCCCACGACCAAATGCCTTGGAGTTGTTCATTTTTGAGCTGGGCGCCTTCGGTTTCCATTATCGCTGAAAACTGATACCGCCCAGCTCAAATCCGCCCAAATCTGATGCATTTGCCTGGCACCAACCGTATTATCGAAACAAAAGATGGACGCCCATCTTTTTCGAAAATACGGTCTGTCTCGCCCCTTCATGGACCCGTCCTCAGAGATAGTCCCCCAAGGAGATGGACATCTGCATTCGATTATGCCCCTCCATGTCACAAAAGGTGCCCTAAATGACCAAATGACCACTGGAGAGATTAAGGCATGACCCCCCCTTAACTCCCTTAGTAGTCACTGACCCTCTCCCACCCCACCCCCCAAAAATGTGAAAGAAATAGTACATACCAGCCTCCATGACAGCTTCAGATGTTATGGCCAATCCTATTAGAGCAGCAAGCAGGGCCCTGGAGTAGCCTAGTGGTTGGTGCAGTGCACTGTAGAGAAGGGGACCGAGGCCCATATCCAACACTAACTGTTATACTTATGGTGGAAAGTGTGAGCCATCCAAAACCCACCAAAAACCTGTTGTACCCACAAGTAGGTGACACCTGTAGCCATAAGGGTTATTATAGTGCTGTATAGTTGATACAATAGGTTTTTGGTGGGTTTTGGAGGGCTCACCATACAATATAAGAGGGGTAATGATGAGATGTGTACTTCAGTGCCCCCCTAGAGTGCCCAATGCTCTGCTGGGATGTCTGGGTGGCCAGTCTACTGCTGGCCCCCATACATCCCAATGGCTTGATTTTGTGCATGTTTCCCTTGGATTTTTATTTTTCGAACATAGTCCAAAATGATAGACATACTGAGCACAAAAACATCTAGCAAATGGCCAGTTTCAAAACAAAGAGACATTTTTCTGGTTTGAAAATGGTTATGTTCACCATTTGACTTTCGGATGTTTTCAGCAAAACATCCAATATTAAATTTAGATGTCATATCAAAAATGCCCCTCTATACATTACAGATATTTTGAACTGAGCCAGCTAGAAAGAGTATTGATTGAGAAAGAAAGTCCTGCAGAGGGGTGAATTAGTGGGAATTTATTGTAGTTATGGCAAGAAAGTGATGGATGTAGTTTTATTTGGGACATTCTGGTTTACTTAAAATAATTTCTTTGATATGTACAGCTCCTTTAATGTGGACTATGATTTCTTTTGCATTTCGATGGAAACTTGCATAAAAATGTTTCAATAGAAAAAGAAAACAATGAAAAAAGTAAAAAAAAACTGTAACCATTTGGTTACATGTAGAAAGATATTCTGGACTCTGATACTGTCCTTTTCAGGAGCAATTACATAATGGATATCAATGGAGTGGCCTAGTGGTTAGAGTGGTGGACTTTGGTCCTGGGGAACTGAGTTCAATTCTCACTTCAGGCACAGGCAGCTCCTTGTGACTCTGGGCAAGTCACTTAACCCTCCATTGCCCCAGGTAAGCTGCATTGAGCCTGCCATGAGTGGGGAAGCACAGGGTACAAATGTAACAAAAAAAAAAAGATGTGGAACATCATTTTGAGGATAATTTTATAACAGGGTGCCTGGTTTATGCTAATATAAAAATACCAGAGTAAATGGCAATAATTGCACATACCCTGCAGATATGGACATTTACACCTGCCCTGAAGCATCCATTCATACTCGTACACAATTACTAGGGATGTGCATAGGCAAAAAACATTTTGGAATGCTCTTCCCTGATTTTCAGTCATTTATTTGGTTCATCTCACACATTATAATAATTGCTTGGGAGTAGGGGGTGAAGATGTTATCCTACCTTTCCGTAAGACATTCTTCAGACCATGTTTGGAGTATGGCATTCAGTTTTGGGGTTCTGTTTTTAGAATGGATATTCAGATGTAGTCATTCCTAATCTAATGAAATCAATGAAGGACTGAACATCATGGACTCTTGGGCAAACTCATTCCAACTGAAAATGAACACTGAAAAAACACACTGCTTCATCCTCTCATCTCAACATAACAAGTACAAACCCACAACCATAAACACTCCAGGACACACCCTCCCCACCTCAGACAGCCTAAAAATACTCGGCGTCATAATCGACCACAACCTTACTCTTGAAAGCCAAGTAAACTCCGTAATAAAGAAAATGTTCTACTCAACGTGGAAACTTAAACACATAAAACCTTTCTTCCTGAGGGAAATTTTTTGAAACCTGATACAATCAATGGTCCTAAGCCATGCAGACTATTGCAACGGTATCTATGCGGGTTGTAAAGAACAACTCAGAAAAAAACTCCAAACTGCCCACAACACAGCAGCCAGGCTGATATTTGGCAAAACACAATTCGAAAGTGCTAAACCCCTCTGAGAAAAGCTGCACTGGCTCCCAATCAAAGAACGGATCATTTTCAAAATCTGCATCCTGATCCACAAAATTATGTATGGCGTAGTCCCAGGATACATGATAGACCTTATAGACCTACCAACCAGAAACAAAACCAGATCATCAAGAACTTATCTAAACCTACATTACCCAAATTGCAAAGGACTCAAATACAAAACAACTTATGCATCTAACTTCTCCTACATAAACGCACAACTATGGAACACACTCCCAAAAATTGTGAAAACAATCCATGACCACCTAAACTTCAGGAAATCACTAAAAAACAACCTCTTCAAAAAGGCTTACCCCACCGATCCAACGTAAACCCCCACACCAGGCAACACAGCAATACCAACGATCGTACTGGACAATATACAATCTCCACTCCCTTCGACCCTCATGATGCCTGATACACATCTTCCTAATTTGACTACAACATAATCTTGTATTTGTTTCTCAACCGGACTTGGCGAACGTCCTTACGGTACTATGTAAGCCACATTGAGCCTGCAAATAGGTGGGAAAATGTAGGGTACAAATGTAACAAATAAATAAATAAATAATCATGAAGGTGTAAGAGCTATGCATTGCCTTCTCCTCTATATCTGAGGATGGGCAGACCTGAAATGGATGTTATCACAGTTGCAAAGAGACAGGCTCACAAGGAAGACAGGGGTTTCATGGATATACAGGAAAACCATGAAAAAAGTGTTGATTGTCTCTCGCCTGTGCGAAGAAACACTTTCAATAAATTCTAAAGTGCAGCCATTTATCACAGCAGGGATTTCTACAGAAAGCAAACTAAAACCTAAATTTTTAATCAAGAAAACTTGAACCCATATCTGCATATAGAAACCACTGGTTCTACATAGCCAATCTGCCATGGAATGCAATTGTCTTTCCCCTAGTTCAGTTCCTTCTGGATAAGGACCTTTACTTACCCCTACTGTTGCTAGATATACTGGGAGCATGGTGCAAAGCCAGACTGCCTGCCAGATTGTGAGTTGCAGGGATTGAGAAGACGACAAAAAACAGCCTCTCTCCACCTCCTAGAAATATCTGAACTTGTTCTGAAGCATGGTGGAATGAAATCAGTCCTTTAGCTCTGTAGGTTGCTTGGGGTAGTGTCAAAGTGCTAAGTAAATCTGTTTCAAGGACCCTTGGGATATATACTCTGGAGAATTTGAAAAACAGTAGGCAGATGGAAAGTAGGACAGAATACTCTGCTCTCTCCTTGTTGCCTATGATGGCTCAGCACAGCATCTTGTGCATTTTCTCCTTTCCTTTTGCTGCTGTTTGAAAAGGAACACCTGAAGTAATGCACCCAAAATAGAAGGAAGCCATCTGAAGAAGTAGATTTTTTTTTATTTTTATGAAGTCTTTATTGAAAAGTAATACACAAAATCTGATACATAGCACATCATGCATGTCATAGTACAGTCCAATTAAACATAACACCAATCTTTAGTAAAGTAGCGAACAACTGATACAAAGCGTGGTGATACTATCAATTCAGACAAGTTGAACACATCTTATTGCGTTAGAGCGCCTATTAAACCAATCAGATTAACCAGTCCAATACTTCAGCCTTTATAGATTTTATGTTATTCCCCAACTCCATCCCCCCATAGCCTTCAACCCCCTGCCCTTCCTATCTAACCCATCCCCCCCCCCCCCCCCCCCCACCGTTTGAAGAAGTAGATTTTTAGGATGTAGTGAATCTATTTAATTTAAATAAGCTTAAATAACAATAAAGTACAGTAGGCCAGGAAGACTATCTACTACTTCTACTACTTCTACTACCACTTATCATTTCTATAGTGCTACTAGACGTATGCTACGCTGTACATTTGAACATGAAGAGACAGTCGCTGCTCGACAGAGCTTACAATCTAATTAGGACAGACAAACAGGACAAATAAGGGATAAGGACAAAGAGTAGCAAGATTCCAGAATCCCAAATAGTATCAACATTCCATACAGAATCTCAAAGAGTAGCAAGATTCCGGAATCCCAAAGACTACTACTACTGATCATTTCTATAGCGCTACTATACATACACAGCACTGTACACTTGAACTTGAAGAGACATCCCTGCTCAATAGAGCTTACAATTTAATTAGGACAGACAAACAGGACAAATAAGAGACAAGGAAATTACTAAGGTGGGAATGATAAAAATAGGGTACTGAACAAGTGAGTAAAGATTAGGAGTTAAAAGCAGCATCAAAAAGATGGGATTTTAGAGGCACAGTGGATAGAAATTTGATATGTAGGGACCCTTCACTTTACCCCTTCATTATGGGAAAGGGTTACCATGAACAGACTGAATCAGCACTGACTTTGCCACACTGCCTGCAGAGATTTGTAATCTAATAAAACCATTCTGTTCTCTGTATCAACACTAGTGGTAAAATAACTTAGTTATATGAACAGGGCCGTCATAAAGACCAATAGACTAGAATCAGCTCAATATCTCAGTTAATAATCCCATACACAGTTCAGATCACGCAAATTGCCATATAAACTGTCTCAGTGATTGTTAAAATACATTGGGGTTCGATATTCAGCTCCTACCTGGGTAAGGCCCACTCACCAAATTATACAGTATTTGAATTTTCAGTGGCACTTACCTGAACTTGCCAACACCACCTCCAGCCATCCCAAGGCAATAAAGGGTTAACCCCTAGTTCTATAAACTTGTGCACACAAATTTAAGTTTAGCATGCAAAGTTGCACACGCAAGTTATAAAATAGTGTCAGCTTCGCACATAATTTAACAGAACAATTAGCTGCTACAAGGCATTGACTACTAATTGTTAGCTATAATAGAGCTTAATTGGCACCAATTAGCACTAATTAGTAATTATGCATAGATTACTATTTCTTCTGACCTCAACTCAATGTTATGTACTGAGTATGAGCCAGATGCACTAAACCTTAACGACCCTCTAACAACCCTTTAACGAAGGAAATTCCTAACCGTTGCATGCATTAAAGGCCTTTTTCCTACGAAGCAAGCAGCTAACGAAAACGGAATGCAATCGAGAAACTACCATTGAAATGTGGACAATTCGCAATGCACTAACCATACCGACAATTGCAACGATTCATCTACCGTCTGAAATTTAACGTGAGCTCAGACCTGTCGTTAATGCCTGAGCTGTCATCTCCCCGCTGGCCCCTGCACCTAAAAATCCAAGCTGGCATGTTAAAAATAAAAGTTAGATAAAACAACAAACAGGTAGCTCCCCACTTCCCCCTGCACTAACCAAAACAAACAAAAAAGTTCAAATACATCGGGAGGGGGCGAAGGCGCTCATCAGGAGCGTCCTGTATGGGCGCCCTTGCCCCCCCCCCGAGATCACGCTGTTCCCCGCTTCAGCCGTTTTTAATAAAAACAAATCTTTCCAAATTTTCTCAGCCCCGCTCCCCCTCCCTTCCTGTGTCTCCTGTCCTTCAGGGCTCCACCTCCCGCCATCCTCCGCTTCCGTGCCCCGCCCCCTGGGGTCGTCGCCGCTGCTCCCACCCTCCACCGGACCCCCCTCTGCATTACTGTCCCGCGCAGCGCCTCTCACCTGTATGTGAAGGCGCTGCACGGGATAAAACAGCGGATCGCCAATGGCTTCTCCCTCCTCCGACGTCAGTCTGTTGTTCCTGGGCCCGCCCTCCATTGACATCAGTTATCTACGTAGATAACTGACGTCAATGGAGGGCGGACCCAGAAACAACAGACTGACGTCGGAGGAGGGAGAAGCTATTGGCGATCTGCTGTTTTATCTCGTGCATCGCCTTCACATACAGGTGAGAGGCGCTGCGCGGGACGGTAATGCGGAGGGGGGTCCGGTGGAGGGTGGGAGCAGCGGTGATGACCCCAGGGGGGCGGGGCATGGGGCGGAGCTGGGGGATGGCGGGAGGTGGAGCCCTGAAGGACAGGAGACACAGGAAGGGAGGGGGAGCGGGGCTGAGAAAATTTGGAAAGATTTGTTTTTATTAAAAACGGCTGAAGCGGGGAACAGCGGTGATCTCGGGGGGGGGGGGGGGGAGGGCGCCCATACAGGACGCTCCTGACGAGCGCCTTCGCCCCCTCCCGATCTATTTGGATTTTTTGTTTGTTTTGGTTAGTGCAGGGGGAAGTGGGGAACCACGTGTTTGTGTTGTGGTTTTTTTTGGACGTTTGTGGCATGCGCAGAGCTGCCAGCATAACGCTTGGCTGCTCTGTGCATGATTTAGGGGCCCATTACCGATGGGGATTACGATTCATTGGTACATTGTACTTCTTGATAACACTACGAACATGTTTGACCTGTTTTTTTGGTGCATGCTTCGGTTTTTCAAAATCGTTAAGGACTTTAACATTTTGGATTTTTTTACGTTTGTTTGATGCATCTGGGCCTATGTTCCTAAACTCAGTGTTATCTACTGAGTCTATTCAGAGACTTAAACCTGGGACTGCTTGTTACCAAGAACTGACTCTAATCTTTAATTCCAGTGCCTGGAAATTTGAATACTGAAACACAGGACTAACAGCAATCGCAGCAGCAGCAGCACTGGTAACTGCAGTCTCACAGGTGAAAAATCATTATGAATTACTACCCTGATAGGAAAAAACAAGCAGCAGTTTACTGCCTGAACATGAAGAGTTCAAACCCTCTAGATGTTGGATCTATGACCTAGGTACAGCTACTAAAGCTCTCAATTCTCTCACAGAGAGCAGTCGGAGGAATTCTGCTCCTCCCAGCATACCCTGAGGCAAGCAGTAACTAAAAAGCTCCAAAAGACATTGAGAACAGAACACAGGTGCCCATAAAGGCTAATCTCAGAGGACTGCAAAAATACAGGGACCTAGTCCATTTACACAGCTTAATAAATATACAGACATATAGGGGTCCTTTTATTAAGCTGCTGTAAGTGTGCTTCCCACAGGTTAAAATCCACTACTGTGGGGCACACTCAGACATCTCGTGGTAGTTTTCAGATCGGCGCATGCTTTTCACATGCTAAAAAATAGAAAATATTTTTTAGCGCTCGGTGTAGTGGTAATAATCTATACTATTGTTTGTTGCCCTCTGGCTTATACTATGTAAACAAGTCCGCTGACCCTTAGAACATCTGCTGTCTTTAATTGACCTTTGTATTTTGTGCATGCTCTGTTGCTTTATGTTATATGTTGTTTTTTTCAGATCATGCACTATACATGTGATTGCTATATGCTCACCGAGCGGAAAACCCATAAAAGGAATTTAATTATGGCATTTGTACCCTGCATTATTCCAAACAAGTTCGGGTTCAATGTTGCTTACATCAAACTTTTAAAGCAAATTACAATAAAAGAACTATAACAAAAATATAAAACAATAATAGGTAGAAACATCCAAGCAATAAGATGACTCATTTTGAAATAACAAACTAACTAAAAGAATAACAATCACCAACTGTCACGAGATCCGGAGCGATTATGCCAGGGAAAACAGGAAAAAAGGACCTGGAGAAAACGCACGGAGCCAGAGAGCCAAAGATGGCGGCGAGTCCTGCGCCGTCTCCACCCCCGACTAGCTTCTCAACGCAGCAGTTGGAGCAGCTTACATTGGCAGTTAAGTCGGCAATTGAGCCCCAACTCATGCAACTATCAGAACAACTGACTATGTTGGAAAACTTTCTAGAGGACACCACAAAATGCACAGGGGAACTAGAAGCGCGAGTATCGGCGATCAAGGACGGAGAGAGCAACATGGAGGCTCAACTGCAAGAATTGCAAAGAAAATTAAAAGAGCAAGAGCAGCAAATTGATGAGCTAGAGAACCTCTCCAGAAGAGATAACTTAAGAATTGTTGGTCTGCCAGAAACCATCCCAGACACAACGCTCCCTACCTTGTTGGAGAAGTGGCTAAAAGCAGAATTTGCTTTATCAGATAGCATTGAGCCGTTGTGTTTGGAAAGGGATGGGCCGCAAAGGAGAGCAACTAAATCGTACGCAACTGGTTATACTCAAAGTCCATAATTATATTCATAAAACAGAAATCTTCCAAGGAGTGAGACTGAAGAGAGACCAGCTGAAGTATGAAGGAACACCAGTGAGGATATTTCAAGACTTTTCAAGAGCTCCAAGAGAAAAGGAGAGCCTTCAACCTGATTTGTGCAAGCTTGGCAGCAGCACAGAAGCAATTTATTCTGATATACCCGGCCACGCTAAAAATACAGCATGAAGGCAGCTGGCACACCTTTGGGACAGTTTCGGCAGCTCAAAACTTCATTAAAGACAAGCAAATAGTGACCTGAGCGGAACAGATAAGTAGATTACTGGATGGATTATGAAAATGCATGCAAGTTTGTAGTATATGTCAGATAATGGATTAGTTGTTAGAACAGATGGTTCTGTTGGGTATTGATAAGCATAACTGGTATATAGTTACGAAGAGATGGTCTGGGGGGGGGCCCCTACATCCTAGGGATCTATATTTTTCTTTATCTCTGTTGAGAGGGAAATATGTGGGAGAAGATGGGGGGAAAGGGAGGTTTAAGGGAAGGGGGGGATATTGACTCTGGAGAAGATTAGGGGAACAGACATTTTGGACGATGCGAGGTATAAATGGACTGGGAGTTATGAGGAAGGGGCTTGAATTTCATAGGAATAAGGTAGAGATTGGGCCGCTGGGTGGAGCTGGGCGCCTGGTGGGCTGGAGAGGAATGTTACACATCAATGCAGTAGAATAAAGAATAATGATCAAAATAAAATGAAAAATACACGTTTCATCACATGGAATGTAGGGGGTATTGTCACTCCAGTGAAGTGGAAAATTTTTTTGGCAGCGCTAAAAAGACATAAAGCAGATATCGCTTGTCTGCAGGAAACCCGCCTTTTGGTAGAAGAACATCAAAAACTACAGAGGATGTGGGTGAGAGAGGTGTTTTCGGCCTTGTCTCCTGAGAGAAGGGGGGTTGCCATATTGATAAGGAAGGGTTTAGCAGCAAAGGCAGAATGGATATTTGGAGAGTCCCAGGGACGCTATGTCGCGATACATTTATGGCTACAAAATAGGGAATTCTTGATAGTCAACATAGATGGGCCAAATAAATATGATGCGTCCTTTTACCAGGAGATCAGGCAAAAATGCACCCCTTATAGCTCGCTTAAATTAATATTAATGGGAGATTTAAATTTAGTTTCAGACTCCATATTAGACTGCATCAGGCCAGAAATGGCGCATAGGGGAGGGTCTTGAGCTCGGGAGCTGCCAACATTGATGAGGTCATTAAACCTAATAGACACATGGCGCGCAATCCAACCTGTGGAACGAGATTATATACATACCTCGCGGGTGCATGGTATTTCGTCCTGACTAGATTAGATATTGTTAGATGTCAGGGCTTTTTCCTGGGTGTCAGAGGTGCAGATTGGCCTGGAGGAGATCTCGGATCATTCTATGGTATGGATGGAAGTGGAGGTACTGGAGTTCTTCCGGGCCGTGGTTGGGTGGAGATTCCCCGCATACCTTCTACATAATACAGATTTTAGAGAGTATCTAGGGAAAATATTGGGAGCATAATGGCATCCATATATCAAAGCCAGTTCTTTTACTGGTCAACAGTGAAAACGGTGATGAGGGGAAAGGTTATAGCATACATGAGCAAGAGACATAAAAAGCATTCGGCAGCCATACTACGGCTAAAAGCACAACTAAGAAAAGCAAAAGCCAGGTATAACCATACCCCCACTACTGGTAATAGAGAAAATTTGGCAGGGATACAAACCACATTAAACACGCTGCTCCATGAAAGGGCAACCCGTTCCTCCTTCTATAATAAGAATAACTACTACTACTACTTAACATTTCTAGAGCGCTACTAGGGTTACGCAGCGCTGTACAAAATAAACAAAGAAGGACGGTCCCTGCTCAAAGGAGCTTACAATCTACAGAACGAAATGTCAAGTTGGGGCAGTCTAGCTTTCCTGGGTAGAGGTGTAGAGGTTAGTTGCCGAAAGCGACATTGAAGAGGTGGGCTTTAAGCAGAGATTTGAAGATGGGCAGGGAGGGGGCCTGGCGTATGGGCTCGGGGAGTTTGTTCCACGCGTGGGGTGAGGCGAGGCAGAAAGGGCGGATCCTGGAGTTGGCGGTGGTGGAGAAGGGTACTGAAAGGAGGGATTTGTCTTGAGAGCAGAGGTTACGGGTAGGAACGTAAGGGGAGATGAGGTTTGAGAGGTAAGGAGGGGCTGCAGATCGAGTACATTTGTAGGTTAGTAGCAGAAGCTTGAATTGAATGCGGTACCTGATTGGAAGCCAATGAAGTGACTTGAGGAGAGGGGTGATATGAGTGTATCGGTTCAGGCGGAAGATAAGACGTGCAGCAGAGTTCTGAACGGACTGAAGGGGGGATAGGTGGCTAAGTGGGAGATCAGTGAGGAGTAGGTTGCAGTAGTCAAGGCGAGAGGTAACGAGAGAGTGGATGAGAGTATGGGTGGTGTGCTCAGAGAGGAAGGGGCGGATTTTGCTAATGTTATAGAGGAAGAAATGACAGGTCTTGGCTATCTGCTGGATATGCGCAGAGAAGGAGAGGGAGGAGTCGAAGATGACACCGAGGTTGCGGGCAGATGAGACAGGGACGATGAGGGTGTTATCAACCGAAATAGAGAGTGGAGGTAGAGGAGAAGTGGGTTTGGGTGGGAAGACAAGAAGTTCGGTCTTGGCCATGTTCAGTTTCAGGTGGCGGTTGGACATCCAGGCAGCAATGTCGGATAAGCAGGCCGATACTTTGGCTGAAAAGATTTGGAGATCGTACAGAGTCATGTTAAAGCGACTTGTTAAATCCTGGGGACCGAGAAGAGTGATCACAGCAATAAGAAATGAGCAGGGAAATACATGCCATAAAAGTGAGGACATAGCGCGTGTGTTTAAAAAATGTTTTGTCAACCTATATGAATCTCGCAAACCAGTTGACCCTTTGAAACTACAGGCATATCTCAACAAAATAGGGGTGCCACAATTAACTAGCCAGGAAAAGCAAACATTGATGAAACCCATAGAAGGGAAAGAATTGCAAGATATTATTCATCAGCTAGCGCCCTTTTCTGCGCCAGGACCGGATGGGTTCTACGGGGAATTTTATAGAATAGTCTCCCAGGTTCTTCTAGAACCACCGATAGGCTTTTATGATCAGGTGGTACGGGATGGACAATTCCCGCTGTACGCTATTACTCTGATACCAAAACCTGGGAAGCCATCAGATCAGACAAACTCATACCGGCCCATATCACTACTAAACGTGGATCTTAAGATAATGGCAAAAATCTTGGCAAATCGGCTAGCTCCTATTTTGCCACGTTTGCTAGGCGAAGAACAAGCAGGATTTATACAGCGACGCCAATCAGTGAGAAATATACGCCATCTTTTGTTAGCGATAGCCCATTGTCAGAAGAACAAAGTCCCAGCAGTATTGTACAACTTAGATGCAGAAAAGGCATTTGATACTGTGGGCTGGGACTACTTGTTCAATACCTTACAATTCATGGGGTTCCAGGGTTGGCACTATGAAGCTATCCAAAGCCTATATAGCAGACCAACAGCTTCGATCTTGATTAATGGGGTATGGGCAGATCCATTTGAGATAGGGAGGGGCACAAGACAGGGTTGCCCTCTATCTCCCCTCTTATTCACAATATCGATAGAGCCCCTTTTACGAGCAATTAAAGTAGCAAGTGACATCACTGGAGTGACAATGAGCGGGGAGAATGTCAGAGTTCTGGCATTTGCAGATGACTTAGCAGTAATTACACAGGACCCTGAGGATTCCTTTAAGGGTATATTAAGGCTGTTGGAGTTTGGAGAATTCTTGGGATTGTTTTTCAACTCTGCCTTGACCGACCAGTGCACTCGGGGTCTATATCTTTAATTAGAAGTAATTCTGTTTAACTTTGTGTGAAAATAAGTTGGAATGTAGAAGATATGACACAGTTCTAATTAATTTGGTATGTGAAGAGGGAGATGGCGCCTGTTTTTGAGTTCAGACTGGCCACCTGGACTTGGAAACATGTGACCACGTTCCCACAGTATGGCTTGTTTACCTATTCTCAAGCATTCTGTAATTTTCCTTAGCTCTGAACATGAGTTCTAAACCTAATAAAAAAGGGAGGCCTCTGGCAGTGAAGTGGGAGTTCATCTGTGAGTAACGTACGAACTGCGCAGAGAACCATGTTTCCTGGTCAAAGAAACTCCTGGCTTTCGCTGTGAACAGGGCCCCCCCAGCTGATGATAAGAGCCTGGATGATGTAAGGACCAGTGATGATTGTATTATTGTTTCTTTTCCTGGTCTAGGAACTCATAGCATTGCTTAGATGCAGAGACCAGTGATGTAATGATTGTTGACAGATAGGTATTGTTTCTTTTTAGTTATATAGCTAATCATTGTATATATATAGCTAATCATTGTATATGTCTTAATCATTGTATATATCTTAATCATTGTAGATTTTAGCACCTCTAATAAAGGTCTCATTTACCTAATACGAATCCAAAAGAATCCACAGTAATTATTGAGTAGTCTGTGTTAGTGAAGCAGGCCGTAAATCCATAGCTGTATAGGTGCCCCATGTAATGGGGAGAGAACTCTATTAATATTCTATAAATTACATGCAAAATTCATAGCGCACAACTGCAAGGGGGCATGGACCTGGGAGGGGCATTTGAAGGTCAGTGGCGTGCTTAGTACTTACATGCACAGGTGTTAGAATACTAGCCTTTACATGCCTAACTGTAGGCAGTTAGGTATGAACATTCACGCCAGGCATTGGGCTAGCAATGTGCTTACACCTAAAGTTAGGCATGTAAATGCCGACTTCTGCTAACATTCTATAATAGCAATTGTCATCATGGAATTTGCACGTATCGCACATCATCCCAGCACCTATCTTTAAGCCACCTATAGAGAATTATCCCCTAAATGATTTGCCCAATGCCTCAAGGAGCTGCTGTGGGATTTGAATGTTGCCCCTCTGGTTCCCAATCTGCTCCTCTAATCATTAGGGGCCTCTTTTACAAAGCCTCGCTACTGATTCCCGGAGCGGCAAATGAGAGGAAGCCCATTCAATTCCTATGGGCTTACTTTTATAAGTACATAAGTATTGCCATACTGGGACAGACCAAAGGTCCATCAAGCCCAGCATCCTGTTTCCAACAGTGGCCAATCCAGGTCACAAATACCTGGCAAGATCCCAAAAAAGTACAAAAACATTTTATACTGCTTATCCCAGAAATAGTGGATTTTCCCCAAGTCCAATTCCCGCCTAAAATGAGCGAGCCACCATTTATGGACAAGCAGCATGGAATCCACAACAAGAAAGGTTATAGAGCAGAAACCAAACAATGACAGTAGTACATCTGGTAACTATGTAATGAAATACAGAACAAGACAGTTAATCATTAGCTGGCAAACAATTTACCAAGTCCTGCACAGACTGTAGGGTCTCACAAACTGACCACTTTCCATCCAGGTATACTTTTATTCAAAAAGGCATATCCTAATGATCCAACTTAAATGCCTGAACCCTTCTACACAAGAAATTCACGCTAGTAAAGGACATAACGCAACTCTTCCTCTCTATGATTCCCAAATGTGTCTGTAACACATGAACCTTATTCTACCATAACATCATTTTGTATTTGTTCTTACCGACTTGGCGAACACCTTATGGTACTATGTAAGCCACATTGAGCCTGCTAATAGGTAGGAAAATGTGGGATACAAATGTAACAAATAAATAAATAGTTACATGTTGAGTGAAGAAAAGTTTCTCCGATTCGTTTAAAATTTACTACTTTGTAGCTTCATTACAAGCCCCCTAGTCCTAGCATTTTTGGATAGCGTAAACAGACACTTCACGTCTACCCGTTCCACTCCACTCATTATTTTATAGACCTCTGTCATATCTCCCCTCAGCCGCCTTTTCTCCAGGCTGAAGAACCCTAGCTGCTTTAGCCTTTCCAGATAGGGAAGTCGTCCCATCCCCTCTATCATTTTCGTCGCCCTGCTCTGCACCTTTTCTAATTCCACATCTTTTTTGAGATGCGGCGACCAGAATTGAACACAATATTCGAGATACAAAGGCATTATAACGTCCTCATTTTTGTTTTCCATTCCTTTCCTAATAATACCTAACATTCTATTTGCTTTCTTAGCCGCAGCAGCACACTGAGCAGAAGGTATCAACGTATCATTTGCTATGCGGGAATCGGAAGCGTGGCTTTGTAAAAGAAGCCCTAGGTGACTTCTCTGCTTATTTGCATATAGCTGAGGAAATACATGTAGATACCTCTCATGTGTACTATAAGGGTTTCCTGAAAACTAAATGGACGCATAGCCCTTGAAAATCACAGCTCCTTAAGAGGACAGTTTTCTAAGATATTGCCATGAGTTAAACTGTGTGTTACCCAGTGGTGTATCCAAAATACAATTTCTTGTTGGGGGGAGGGCAGGTGTTACATGGGGAGGGGCAATAGGCATACAGATAGTAGTGGTGAAAGTCTGTCATGGATGGCACTCCTCACCACTCAACCTTCCTTCCTTCCTTGATGTGCAGCTGACACCTTGTGTATGTTGAATCCCTGCGAGTTGAAAAACTAGTCTAAACATTACATTTAGCACAAGTGATATAACAATCAAACACACAAATGTCCCAGGGTGATATAAAACTTTCTAACTCCACTTAGATCAACAAAGTAGTAATGTGGACTATCAGAAAATTTAACCTTAATATTTTAAAAAATGATTTAGCATGTGTCACAAAAAATGCAAAATGCAAAATAAAAAATCATAAAGAACTTATCTTAGGAAGCATTCAATGACCAACTACCAACATGAATCATGTTTCAATAGCTTTGCTTCAGGGAAGATGGTCATCTTTCAAATAACTCACATTAGGCTACCATTGTATGGAATGCGTGAGAATTATTTGGAAGATGAACAGTAGCAAACCATTTGCTAGAGAATATGAGTACAGGATTGCAATCATGATCTTTCATCAAAAGATAAAAGATGAGCCTCTTCTGATTCTGTAGAGATCCTTGTTGATGTTTTATAGAAAACAAATTTGGGAAAGTGCGTGCAGAACCTCACTGCTGCATTTGTTGACCTATATATTGAAAATCATCTGCCATTGTCTTTTACCGACAATTTTTTCCTGATTGCTTTTGTCAGCGCTGCTTTCACCTCTTTGTTCCTCAGGCAGTAGATGACAGGGTTGAGCAGGGGTGTTAGACCACTGTAGAGCATGGAGGACAGTCTCACTACATCAAAGGAATCACCAGGACCAGGCCCTATATAGTTGAAGTTTGCAGTCACATAGAACACAGTAACGACAATGAGATGGGAGGAGCAGGTAGAGAAGGCTTTGCGCCTCCCCTCAGCGGACTGGATTTTCAAGATGGCAGCGATAATGCGTATATAGGAGACCATTACAAAGACAAAGGGGCTCATGCCCAAGAACACACTGACAACATATAGCAGGGTTTTACTGGTGTAGGTATTGGTGCAAGCTGACCTCAAGAGCGGGGGTACATCACAGAAGTAATGGTTGATCTCGCGGTCTCCACAGAAGGGCAACTTGGAGGTCATAACAGTGTGTAGCACTGAGTTCAGGAACCCACTAATCCAGGAACTAGTGGCTAGTTGCCAACATATTATCTGGTTCATAACAACTGAGTATCTCAGTGGGTTGCATATGGCTATGTAGCGGTCATAGGCCATGACAGCCAAGAGGAGGCATTCAGCACCTCCTAAGGACACGAAGAAATACAATTGAACAAGGCATTGGTGGAAGGAAATAGCAGTCCTTCCTGTCAAGCTGTTGACCAGCATGCTAGGGAGGGTAGTGGAGGAGTAGCAGATATCTAGGATGGAGAGATTACTGAGAAAAAAATACATGGGCTTGTGAAGGTGAGGATTAGTCCTTATGACGGCAAATATGGCAATGTTTCCTGCCAGAATCAGCACATAAAGAAAAAGAAAGAGAAAAGATAGTACAACATGCCAATCTGGAAACCCAAGCAGAGTAAAATCCATGAAATCCGTCACAGCGGTTGTATGGTTCTCTGGTTCCATTTATTAAGCATCTGCGGTCTGAAATGATATAGACCAGAATGAGAATGATTATAATAATCTGTGTTCATGTTCACTTTCATCATTTTAGCCTGGTTGGTTGAATTCCTAGTAGGTTCTTTCCTTGGGATAGGCAAGGGATTGACTTTGCTTCTGGGCCCTACAGGTGGATATTATTCCAATTGTTTCACACTGGACCACACCATCATTTTCCCTGGACCACTTGATACTTTCTCTAGTAAGGCAAAAGGTTCTCAGACTGCCCTCTAGAGATGGAAAATTTGGCTTTTTTCACCAATTTTGCTTCATTTTTTTGGTTCATTTCACATATTTAGGCTAATAAAATGTATTTAATGTGAATTAAGACAGTATACAGAAATCGACTATATGTTCATTAATTCATAGGTTAATGTGCATTGAATACATTTTCAGTGCATGAAGGAGGTAATTCTTTAAAGGTCACCTAAAATTAGGCGCTAAAATACTGGATTGCTAAACGCAAATTCTATAATGGCAATTATACATATAACTGCATTACTGAATATTAGCATAAGTCGACATTTTAGTGCCTAAGCTTAATCATGAGCAGATAACATCACACGATTGGCTGGTGTAAATGCTTGTCCCTAAATGCTGGCAGTTATGCAGGTAACTGACAGTATTCCATAAACTTAGTACCTAATTGCTTGGGATGCCCCTGACCTGCCCATGCTTCTCCCAGTTCCACGCTTCCCTTGTAGAGAGCTGCATGGGAATGGGAAGAAGTTGCCATGGGATTCCCATGGGGATAGAAGTTGCCGTGGGATTCCTTTAGGAGAATGGTCAAAATCTCTGGTGACTCCAGAATGAGACTTGGAATGCACTGAGAGAGATAATTGGAGCACCACCATGAAGCTTGGAACATTTGGAAAGAGGCAGTTGGAGCACCAGAACGAGGCTTGGAACACTCGGAGAGGGAGCTGGAGCACCAGGCTGAGGCCTGAAGCACTCACTGGTTGAGTAGTGTTTTTTGAGGAGTCTGTTTATCCACCCCTCCCTAAACCTCCGCGAAACCCCTTTCCACGGTGTTATGAATCGGGGTCCAAAGGAGTGCCTTCGGACACGGAGGTGTAGGAGGGGTGACAGAAGGCGCAGTTCAAATCTAATTCCCATGACCACAACTTTCTGTCTTCTAGGATCTAGGTGAATCTTTGGCCATTTATGTTCCCACATAAAGTCTACATGAGTGAGAGATAATTTACTTGTGTGTATAGTATTCTGTGAAACAGTTTGAAGAGAAGGAAGAGATTGAAACTGAGACTAGAGAAGTTAGTGATAAAGATAGTCTTTATTCTCACCGAATGAATCTGCCAGCTGTTACACACATCAGTCAAATTCTGGGTTCAACGGACCGTAGCTTCGCCGTCATCCGACTCACGTTGGGGAAGGACTCCGACTATAGCTCAGAAGCACAGTCCTTATATAGCATTTGCAGTCCATACAACTCAATGGAGAAAGACTTTTTTTTCTAATTTTTTTGCATCTATGAATCATACTTAACCACAGGTCAGGTGCTCACCTGCCCCTCCTTTCTGAGATTACTTAATAACGCCAATTTCCGGGCTTGTAAACATCTTTCCTAATATAGAGAGATCAGTTTCTTTGTATCTTGTGACTCTGGGAGCCATCTTATAAGGACAGACTCCATCTTATGAACCAAACTTTTTACCATTTCTGCCATTAATTCCTTCATCTTAACTCTTACACTGAATTTGAAAGTTGTACCAGGTTTCAATAAGACTCACCAAGCAGTCCTGCTCTTGCAGGCTCTCAGCTATAAGGCCATCATCTGATTTTCAGGCCTAGTCAGTGCTTTTCAGCTGTTTAAGCTATGTAACTTGGCCCACCACTATTCCAGTGGATGGGTCTCAAGCTGGGACACATATTAACAGTAGGGAATACCATCCAAAAAACCATGGGAAGCTGTTGGGGTTGGGAGGAAACAGAGGACTGCAAGCAATAGCGTCAACTACTATGGGTACGGGTGGGAATAGAAGAGATTAATTGTGGGGATTGGATGGATCTTAGCTGGTACAGGTGGGTATGGGTTGGATTCCATTGGGGATGGACGAGGATGGGTGAAATTTCTGTCCTCTCTGTTCCCTTGCAGTTGCATGCCATAGAAATTAGGTACTAAGGAGAAGATTCTATATATAGTGCCTAAAAAAAATCAGTATGGAAATCAATGCTGACTAAGCGTATTCTATAAGCTGCGCCTAGATTTAGACGCGGTATACGGAATACGTTTAGTTGATATCTCAGCGCCTAAAACTACACACCTCCATTTACACCAATGAAAATGTGGTGTAAATCCCGGCACATAGATTTAGGCACACAGGGCCATATTCTATAACTATGTGCGCAAAATTTGGAATGCCCACGTAATGCCCATTTGCCCACCCATAACCACACCCCTTTTTGCCTATGTGCGTTACAAGTTAGGTGCACTGCATTACAGAATATACTTAGCAAGTTGTGCACATAAATTCTAATTAATGCTAATTAGTGCTCATTATTTCTTGTTAAAAGCAGTTATCAGCGCTGATTAGCTTGTTAAGCCAATTAAGTTACACACATTGTTATAAAATATGCTTGGATTTCAGCACGGATCGCTAGGTGTGCTATATTTATTTATTTATTTATTTGTTTGTTGTATTTGTATCCCACACTTCTCCACCTATTTTGCCAATTCCAGTGAGTGAAATACAGAGTGGTCTAGTGTTAATGTTCATAAGTGACAGAGTATATTAAGTATTCAAGGAGAGAGAGTTAAGTTTTGTCCGGTTCTGGTAGGAGTTTCAATTGTGTTGCAGGGTTACAGGTGTTTAGGTTGGATCATTCTGGTATGCCTTTATGAACAGGTTGGTTTTTAACGATTTCCGGAAATTTGTTAGGTCGTGCATTGTTTTCATGACGTTTGGGAGTACATTCCATAGTTGCATGCTTATGCAACCCACCTCCCCACTCCCCCCGTTTTCTATTTCTGTTGATGGCTCTCTCATTCTCCCTGTCTCCTCAGCTCGAAACCTTGGGGTCATCTTTGACTCTTCTCTCTCCTTCTCTGCTCATATCCAGCAGATCACCAAGACCTGTCGTTTCTTTCTTTACCAACACTTGTATATTTTATTTAAAAATGAAAAATAAAAAATAACACCATACATAAAAATGACCCGACACGGCCGTGTTTCGGCCAAAAGGCCTGCCTCAGGGGTCTTTACAACCTTGGTAGATGTAACTCGGAAGTTGTACTCCAAGGAAACTGTCAAGACATAATCCTCTTAGGTCTCCTCTCTTCAAAAAGGGATTTGTAAAATATAAAATAAAAGGCAAAACGGACTTGTAATACTCCTCTCCGAAGAGATGTCTACAATTGCGAAATTGTAGACATCTCTTCGGAGAGGAGTATTACAAGTCCGTTTTGCCTTTTATTTTATATTTTACAAATCCCTTTTTGAAGAGAGGAGACCTAAGAGGATTATGTCTTGACAGTTTCCTTGGAGTACAACTTCCGAGTTACATCTACCAAGGTTGTAAAGACCCCTGAGGCAGGCCTTTTGGCCGAAACACGGCCGTGTCGGGTCATTTTTATGTACGGTGTTATTTTTTATTTTTAAATAAAATATACAAGTGTTGGTATCCTCAACCATTCTCCTCACTTTTTGTTTTATATTCCACGGTTTCGTGAGGGTTTCACCTCCTTTTTTGTTTTTGTTTCTTTCTTTACAACATCCGTAAAATCCGCCCCTTTCTTTCCGAGCACTCTACCAAAACCCTCGTCCACACGCTTGTCACCTCTCGTTTAGACTACTGCAATCTGCTTCTTGCTGGCCTCCCACTTAGTCACCTCTCCCCTCTCCAGTCGGTTCAAAACTCTGCTGCCCGTCTCATCTTCCGCCAGGGTCGCTTTACTCATACTACCCCTCTCCGCAAGTCGCTTCACTGGCTCCCTCTCCATTTTCGCATCCTGTTCAAACTTCTTCTACTAACCTATAAATGTACTCACACTGCTGCTCCCCAGTATCTCTCCACACTCGTCCTTCCCTACACCCCTTCTCGTGCACTCTGCTCCATGGATAAATCCTTCTTATCTGTTCCCTTCTCCACTACTGCCAACTCCAGACTTTGCGCCTTCTGTCTCGCTGCACCCTACGCCTGGAATAAACTTCCTGAGCCCCTACGTCTTGCCCCATCCTTGGCCACCTTTAAATCTAGACTGAAAGCCCACCTCTTTAACATTGCTTTTGACTCGTAACCACTTGTAACCACTCGCCTCCACCTACCCTCCTCTCCTCCTTCCTGTAAACATTAATTGATTTGATTTGCTTACTTTATTTTTTGTCTATTAGATTGTAAGCTCTTTGAGCAGGGACTGTCTTTCTTCTATGTTTGTGCAGCGCTGCGTACGCCTTGTAGGGCTATAGAAATGCTAAATAGTAGTAGTAGTAGTAGTAATATGTTGATTTATATTTTAGTCCTTTGCAGCTAGGGTAGTGGAGATTTAGTTATGTGCGTGCTGATCTTATTGTGTTCCTGGTTGGTAGGTCTATAAGGTCTGCCATGTAGATTGGGGCCTTGCCGTGAATAATTTTATGAACCAGGGTGCAGATTTTGAATGCAATTCACTCTTTGATTGGGAGCCAATGTAGTTTTTCTCGTAACGGCTTGGCACTTTCGTATTTCGTTTTTCCAAATATGAGCCTGGCTGCGGTGTTTTGGGCAGTTTGGAGTTTCTTCATGATTTGCTCTTTGCATCCAGCACAGATTGCATTGCAGTAGTCTAGCCTGCTTATAATCGAACGAGAAAAACGCCCAAGTTCCGACCTAAATCGGGAGATGGACGTTTATCTCACAAAAATGAATAAAGCGGTATAATCGAAAGCCGATTTTTGGATGTTTTCAACTGCACTCCGTCGCGGATGCGGACAAAGTTGATGGGGGCATGTCAGAGGTGTGGCGAAGGCGTGGTTATCTGCCGAACAAAGATGGGCGCATTTCACCGATAATGGGAAAAAAGTATGCGTTTTTAGCTAGAATTTAGGACACTTTTCCTGGACCCTGTTTTTTCACGAATAAGGCCCCAAAAAGTGCCCTAAATGACCAGATGACCACTGGAGGGAATCGGGGATGACCTCCCCTGACTCCCCCAGTGGTCACTAACCCCCTCCCACCACAAAAAAATGATGTTTCACAACTTTTTATTTTCACCCTCAAATGTCATACCCAGCTCCCTGGCAGCAGTATGCAGGTCACTGGAGCAGTTGTTAGGGGGTGCAGTGGACTTCAGGCAGGTGGACCCAGGCCCATTCCCTCTACCTGTTACAATTGTGCTGCTTAATGCTTATTAGTCGTCCAACCCCCCCAAACCCACTGTACCCACATGTAGGTGCCCCCCTTCACCCCTTAGGGCTATAGTAATGGTGTAGACTTGTGGGCAGTGGGTTTTGAGGGGGATTTGGGGGGCTCAACACACAAGGGAAGGGTGCTATGCACCTGGGAGCTCTTTTACCTGTTTTTTTTGGTTTTGTAAAAGTGCCCCCTAGGGTGCCCGGTTGATGTCCTGGCATGTGAGGGGGACCAGTGCACTACGAATCCTGGCCCCTCCCACGAATAAATGTCTTGGATTTATTCATTTTTGAGCTGGGCGCTTTCATTTTCCATTATCGCTGAAAAACAAAAACGCCCAGCTCACACATTGTTGAATAAAACATGGGCGTCTATTTTTTCCCAAAATACGGTTCGGTCCGCCCCTTCACGGACCCGTTCTCGGAGATAAACGCCCATGGAGATAGGCGTTTTCGTTCAATTATGCCCCTCTAGGTGACTTAGAACCATTGGTTGTACCAGGCTGTGGAATATTTCCCTCAGGAAGAAAGGTTTTACTCATTTAAGTGTCCACATTGAATGGAACATTTTCTTTGTTGTGTTTTTCACTTGCCTCTCTAGAATGAGATTTCAGTCGATTGTAACTCCAAGAATTTTCAGGCTGTCTGAAACAGGAAGGGTGTAGTCTGGGGTGTTTATATGTGTGTAATTGTTCGTGTTGTTTGGTGATGAAAGGATAAGACAGTGTGTTTTTTCTGCGGAGTGGAGGAGTGGCCTAGTGGTTAGGGTGGTGGACTTTGGTCCTGGGGAATTGAGGAACTGAGTTTGATTCCTGGCACAGGCAGCTCCTTGTGACTCTGGGCAAGTCACTTAACCCTCCATTGCCCCATGTAAGCTGCATTGAGCCTGCCATGAGTGGGAAAGCGCGGGGTACAAATGTAACAAAAAAAAAAAGGTTTTAATTGAAATGTGTCCACCCATGAGTTCATGGTTTGGAGGCTGAGTTTAATTTCGTATGTGATTTCTGTTAGATCATGTTTGAACAGGATGTATATCGTGACATCGTCTGCATAGATGTAGGGGTTAAGGCCTTGGTTGGATAGGGATTTGGCTAGTGGGGTCATCATTAGGTTGAAAAGGGTCAGTGATAGCGGTGATCCGGAATCCGGAGGTAAGTTTATAGAAAAGGGGTGTAAATTAGTGCTTGTTAAAGCCAGCTATTGATATTTTCCACCAATTAAATGTGAATTTAACACCAATTAGCAAATTAAGTTACGCACGTAACTGACCTTATTCTATAACTGGGTATGCAATTGGGCAGCTAACTTTTAGGAGTCCTTTTACTAAGATGCGTTGAAAAATGGCCTGCGGTAGTGTAAGTGCAGATTTTGGACACGCGCAGATCCATTTTTCAGTGCACCCGTAAAAATGCCTTTTTTAAAATTTGGACCGAAAATGGACGTGTGGCAAAATGAAAATTGATGCGCATCCATTTTGGGTCTAAGACCTTAGTGTCACCTATTGACATAGCGGTAAGGTCTCACGTGTTAACCGGGTAGTAATGGTCTA